>NW_023416306.1:56497369-57697369 GCF_014176215.1 Rousettus aegyptiacus | reverse complement strand
GCAAAAGAACTCTTGGCTGCACCTATAAGTAAATGTCCACAAACTCTGGAATTCGGATCTTCAAAGAAAAAGAAAGACACAGAAAAATGTGAATTGTCTCTTCTTCATTTCACAACACTTCCGATTACAACACATTAGAAGTGTTTCCTCAATTATACAATTCCCATTCATTATAGTAATAGTAATTCATTCCAAAAGTCCCCTCCCACTTTAATTTTCACTATAAATAAAGGAATGCGTTTACTTCACCTACTAAATGATATATCTAAGAAAATCTGCATGGACTTAACAGTATATCATTCACACCGAACATTAGGATACTAAAAATTTATCACCATTCTTTTCTTTGTTTTAAAACATAATATAAATTCATTTTCTATTTCAACTATTGAAGCTTCTTACCTTAATGTCACACTATTTACATTCTCAGATAAGAATGTAAATATAATTTGAAAATATAATTTGCCTTATTCCAAGGCAATTAAACTTTACAACTACAATTACTTATTTCCCAATGGATTTTGGTAATCATCCCTCTCATATGATGGACCTAAGGTCCCAGAAAATCCAACATGGCCTGCTTACTGCCAGATTCATCAGGTCTGTAATTAATAATTGCATTTAATGTTGATAAATAAAATTGTCAGTGCTCTTTCTACTAATTGGTATTCCAGATAATGGTTAATAGGTTTATTTATGCCTTAATAAAAGTTGTGTAATTTAGTTTTCCCACTGCTAGGCAGGTATTAATCTGTCATTACTTGTCTTATGGTACTATCTGTGTAAAATGACAAGCAAGGAGATATTATTTAAATTCAGTAGTATATCAATCCACATTTCAAGAGCCTCTGATTTTGGTGTTAATTTAAATTTTGTCTTTGCATCATAAGCACAGAAAAAGCATATTTGGTTTGTTTTATCCAATAGAAAAAAATGTTTTATAATTCTAAGAATATGTATGGTTCGAGAGTAAAGTGCAACACTAAGAAGGTAATCAATCAGTGCTTACTATGTCATGAGGAACTGTTTCACAGAAGTCCTGTTAAAAAATTCCAGCTTTGTTTTATTTCTTTTATTCTTCAGTGTATAAAGGATCAATTTTTAAATCTATGCAGCAGTCAGAATTTGAAAACCATACTGCTTAGAAGTTATATATAACATAAAAATTATTAATTGGATAAAAGCATAATATAAAATAAAAAATTAATTGAATAAAAGCATAATATCTTCCATTTAAAATTTATTTCTATCAGTTACTGATGTACTGACTTCTAAGAATATAACATAAGATAATATAAGTTTAATTCTATATGCTTCTCATAAGCACACTCTCTGAGAATACCATGGATGGAAGACAGACAAGGTATATTTGAAATACACAGTTTCTTTAACAATCAGATTCCTTAAATAAATCATGAATAAAAAAGAATTTAATAGCTTTATTTGCCAATCATTCCAATGCCTAATACCCTGTTTCTCCAACTGGTTTGCAACGCCTTAACTGTATCGTTTTTCATCTTAGTAAACTCTTTTTATCTGCACTGTGCCAGCCTAGCATATTTTTATATGTTACATTATTGATAATTCTTTTTTACTTCCACAGCAACTACAACAATGCTGAATACAAAATTGCATTAAATAATAGCAGGAGAAATTAATAACTTTTATGGTATGTCAAAAGTTAGTCTTTTTAAATAAACAAGATAAAAGATCATTGTTTTAAGAAACTTTCACAGATAAAGTGACTTTAAAAGCAAAAATTAACTACGATTAAATTTTAAGGAGTGTGGTTTTCAGTATATCACAGAAATGTGTTTGTGTAGACATTAACCACTCTAAAAGCTGAAATTAAGTGACAATATAATTCTACAAGGTATTCTTCTAAATTTTTACAAAGAGGGAAAGAGGCACACTCTCTAAGTCCCTGACTACTGACTCTCCACGAACTACAGAAAGAGCACTAAATAATTTATTCTTTGATGAGGAAGAAGCATTTTTACAATATACTTCACATTATATGATATAGAGCACAATTAGTTCAATATTAAATAAATGAAAAAACAAACAAAAAAAACCTCTAATGATGTAGTTATAGAATTATCTGTGTAAGATACAGAAATAAGAGAAAAAAAGAGCCACCAAAGTTTTTCATGTCTAAACTTGTCTATGGACAATGGACTAGTGGTTACCAGAGGGTGAGGGGTAGGGGAGGAGGGGAGAGGTAGATGGGGTGAAGAGAATCAAATATAGGAGGGTAGTGGGAGGGTGAAGTGGGTAAAGGGGGATCAAATATATGGTAGCTGAAGGAAACTGGACTTTGAGTGGTAATCACATAATAGAATATACAGATGTCAAACTATAACATAACCTAAAAATTATATAATTGTATTAACCAATGTTACCCCAATAAACTTAAAAAAAATTAAAAAATAAATAATAAAAAATAAAACTAAATAAATTTGTCTAGATTGTTTAAATATTTGACTAGCTACATTTAACAAATTCTTGTTTATGTTAAATATATTTGTTAATCACTTTCCTCTATTTAATAGCATGTATCTGTTAAGAAAAAAGAGAACCCTATGTTCTGCCATTACTTTTTCCAATGGAAGAGGCAATATGGTATAAGTAAGTCTAAAACTTCAAAACAAATTCATAAAGAATTGTTTCAACCACTAGATCTAAAACTGTAGGTTACAGATCTCATGATAGGAGAGAGGAGAGACTGAAAAGTTAGAGTTTTACCCCTTCTAACTGAAGCAGCTATTGCCAATTTTATCTTTATTTAGCCCTAAAAAATATATACAGCATGAATTACTTATGTTCATGATGTTGTGAGTAATAAAATTAAAAGTCCATTAAAACATTGCAGAAGTCAACTGCTACAAAAATACAAGTATTATGTGGGAGAGAGCAAACTACAATATGTTTTCTTATTTAAATGAAGTACCTCACACTCAAGAAAGATTAAGAAACACTATTTCAATGAAAAAAAGGGAAAAATGAGTAATTATTTCATTAATATGTATGTAAATATGTAATCGTTTATTTAAGAATAATGGTAGTCATGATTGTAATATTAAGAATTAGTAATATAACGAATGATATTAATAATAATGTTAGAAATGTTAATCATGGTAATAATGTTAACTGCATTAAATTTTGACCCAGTTCTACACACCTGGGTACGTTCTGTCATCTTTGACATCTCCATCTCCCTTGCCATCTCCCCAACATCCTGCCCTTAATAGTTCTCCAATCTATTCGATGTTCTCTGTGATCATGGCCTTATCTCATCTATATTCTTGCAAGAGTCTCCCTACTCTTCTCCAGTCTTTCCCCTCTTCAATCCATCCTCCACTGTAGATACAGTGACTTCTAAAACACAACTAGGATGCTGTCATAATCCCTGCCTTTAAGCTTTACTGACTCTAATCAGATCTTAGAATAAATTCAAACTCCTTAAAACGTGCTCATATGACCCTACGTGATCTGATCTCTACTGACTTTTCCAAAAACACCTTTCACTATTACCCTTTCTATAAGCAATTCCTTTCAAGTGACATCAACACATCACAATCATAAAGCATTCCTCTGAGCAAAAATGATGCTTGTGTCTCCAAAAAACTAATAATTTGGGAAATGTGAATGTAGACATCAGTTTTCAAACATGGGAGTCAATCATTATGATAAGATGTTTGCTTCAAAGAAGTGTTCTATCTAAATAAAAAATAAAATCCTACAAAAACAGCCCAAAATACTATTTTAAAAATTAATAAGATAATTTGTCTTACCATATTTTAAACCATCGAGATATACTCATGAAAATAGCAGTATGATACTGGTACTAGAAAAGACAGGGAGACTAATGGAACAGAATGGAGAGACATGAAAGAGATCTAAATACTCACAATAATTTAATATATACTAAGTGATATATCTTAACTCAATGGGGAAAAAAACAGCTGACTGAATTAAAACATATTGGGACTAGCTTGTCATCTGAACACAAATAAATCTTAACCATTTTCTCACTACTTACACCAAAAATAATTCCAGATAAATCCAAGATTTAATACAAAAATTGAAAATACTGGACTAAAACATAAGCAATACAACCTTGAGGTGAGGCTAGCCTAAGCAAATCACCAAAAGACAATTTTATCCACAGAAAAATTAAAACACAAACTGAAAAATATATTTACATTATATATGGCAAAGTGTTAACATAGGTGATACTCAAGTTCCTATAATTCCATAAGAAACGAACACACCCCCTCTTATATAAACATAATGTGATAATTTGTAAAATAATATAAATGGGTGTAGAACAAATTAAGATATGTAATCTGACAATCAAAAATAACTAATAATATAGGTTCTTTTGCCTTTCAAATTGATAAAGATAAAAAAAAACTGTCGAAACTTCATCTACCAAAGGTATTATGAGGAAACCAGAACTCTCGCTACTGTTCATGAGAGTGTAATGTAAAACATTTTTTACAAAAGGCAGACTAGCAATACTTTCCAATGTAAAATATGCAAACTCATTTCTCAGGAATTTAGCCTGAGAAACAATTGTATAACTATAAAATGACTTTATGCACAAATATATTTATTACAGCATAATTTATTACAGTATTACTTAAAATAGTGAAAAACTAAGAAAAACTACCAACATCCATAGATCAGGAATTCAGAGTAAACTATAGTGTGTATGTATGTGTGTATATATACACATTTTAAAAGATATAGCATAGTAAAAGTTATTGTTTAGCCAAACTAAGAACACTGAACTATGAACTGATCTTCAAGAAGGCACCATATATGTCATGTTGGACATGAAATTTTTATTTATTTTTTTATATTCAAAAGTGATGAAAATCCTGATTCACACATAGGTACTGCTGCAAATGTAATTCAAGTTTCTAAATTTCACTTTACAAGCTGAAGATAGGCTCCTCTCAAAAAAATACCAGAATTCCCCAAGGCTTTTAAATTCAAAACCTATTGTGATAAGAATTTGTCCTAAAGGCAGTGAGTTCATCTTTGGCTAGGTCAACATATTCAATACAATTTATATCAGGAAGAAAAAGGATTGTGAATCCATGGTTCAAATTTCATGCTGTACTACGATGGAATTTTACATAGTCATAAACACATCCAAGGATAAATTGTCCATTCAAAATCTGTCCTTAAAAATTATGATAGGCAAATAAATTTTAATTTAAAAACCAAGATATCTGTTCAATGTAAAATTCTTTCAAATTTTTTATATGCTTGAAAATTCTCATGATAAAATGAGTGAAAAATATGAATAAATGCAAAAGTAATAATGAAAAAGAAAATCAAAAAATAAAAGAAAATTCAGTAAGTTAATGTGGCTCCCCAAATTAGACCTAGTATCTAAGGTACCAGAAACGGCCCATGGTCAGATTGTATTGTTTCGATTTTAGATATAAATGTTTGATGTAAATAACAAAATCCTCTAAGCTACTTCTCAAACTTTACTATGCATATAAATCATCCTAGGGTCTTGTTGAAATGCAGATTCTGACAGAGTAGCTCTGAAGGGGAGTCTGAGATTATGCATTTCTAACACATTCCCAGTTAATGCTGATGCTGCTGGTCTGTAGACCACATCTGGAGTAGCAAAACTCTTTTTTATCATTTGTTAGGATTACATAAAGCCTTAAAAAGCTTATGAATATATACTAATAACTACCTGCTAATACAAATATCTTAACGAACTGTATTAAACTTCCTAAGAGTGAAACCTCAATGTTATGCTGAACACAGCCTAGATTTTTGAGTTTTGCCTGAAAGAGTTGCTATATGACCTCTAGAAAGTTAGTTCAAAGTATATACGATGAAAAAAAAGTTCTGAGTAGTAATAGCAGGGGTATGCCTATTTGGGTCATCTATCTTCTAGATAATTAAGATTCAATTATAATTTAAATATATAAATGTTACAAAATGTATTAACATTCTACTCATATCCATATGCTTCCGTATTTGTTCAGAGATATTTCTAACCAAATTAGCACATTTGTTTCTATCTTGAAAAACTGAGTCTGGGCTACTAATTTGAAAACATTCAGATATCTAAAGGGTTCTTTAGTTAATTCCCAAAATGATTGATATCCCAACTCCTTCAGTGGAAGTAACATTCTCCCCTGTTTGAGGTAAATGATCTCTTGCAGGCACACCATTTGGATACCTGGAAGAGGTAATTTATCTCAAGTGGGCAAACACTTTAATGAAAGAAAGCAAGAAGGTTGCCACCTGTCCAGTATTTAGACAGGCAACATGGAAACTAGGGTCTCTGCCCACTGTCTATAAATACATCATCAAAGTTTAAGAAGGAAATGGAGGCAACCACCTTCAGTACTTTCTGAGCAGTGAATTCAAGCTACCATATTGAATTTCTAGTTTCATGAAACAGTTTAAGGAAAGATACCAGTTCACTTAAGACATCAGTACACACACACACACACACACATACACACACGAACTTGGCTAAACAAGTTAAATTGACTCCTGATAAACCTATGAAGTGGGATCTTTTCTTAGCCAAATTTTATATATGAAGCTATTGAGGCTGAAAGGGGATTAAGCAATTTTCCCAATGTCACATATATATTATGCAATTATATTCAAATCTAGAGTCAAAATCCTTAATCCATACTCTACTATTATCCAACATGTTTAATTTTCTCTCCCAATTTTTAAATTTTCCTTCCTAGATAGTTAATAGTATGTATATAATTCAGAACTCTAAAAATAAAAGCACCCAATTTTTAAAAAAGAGTAATTTACTGATTTTTTTATATATATATTAGAACAGAGATAACACAAAAAGCAATACAGTTACTATTTAATACTTAAAAAAAAAACTACTTGGTATTGGCATACATGTACCAGTTTTCCTGGAGCTAAAAAGAAAGAAGTGCCAATGATGCCATCAATATGTAGTCTTGACATGCAAAATGGTTTAAACTTTCAGCAAGTTCTTCAAAAAGTAAAGGAAGCAAGGAAGGGGAGGGGAGGGAAGAAAAACATAGTTCTAGAAATACCTTATTTCATTTCAGAATTTTCAGATTTCCTTAAAAGACTTTCTTAGATTTTGCTGTTTTAATTTCCCACTTGGTTGAAAGAATTAAGATGCTGCTGATAATATTAGATTATTCAAGAGACAATGAATCAATTACAAACCAACACTGAACTGATATTCCTGGTACCTGTGGTATGATGAAACCACTCTATTGTGAATTGCTCAAATAAATTACGGAATATGCAATAAAAATCATTCTCTAGAAAAATATTAATATAAATAAAGGAAATCCTCAAAAAGAATGCCTTTGTTTAAGCTGAACCTATGATAGTATACCAAAAGCAAAGCACAGTATCACTTCTGTGATATTGACAAAAATGCATAAGCTTAATCTAATCATGAAGAAACCTCAAACAAATCAAAACTAAGGGATATTCTACCAATAACTGACCTGAATTCTTTTAGGTCAAGATTGTCAAAGAAAAACTAAGGAACTGTTCCACGCCAAGGAAGACAAAAGAATCACGACTAAATGCAACACATAATTCTAAACCAGATACTTGTACTATAAAAAACAGGGTTAGGACACCTACAGAATATAGAATAGGGTTTGAATGGTAGACTGTACCAATGTTGTTTTCCTGATGTTGATCACTGCACTTTAGTTATGTACGAGAATGTCTCTGAAACGCACACTAAAATATAACAGCAACTAGCTCTCATGTCATTCAGCAAAAAGAGTTCTTTGTTGTATACTTAAAACTTTTCTATAAGTTTCTATAAGGTTATTTTACAATAATTTTTAAATGAAAATATAAAACAAAATAACATTTTGTTAGGCTGTTAGTCGATAGATGGATTGGTGGGTAGCAGGATGGGAGGGATGATGGGTGGGCAGGCAGATAGAGAAATAGAAAGAGATTAAGGGATAAAACAAAGTAGAAGAACATATACAAATTTTAACAGTAGCTATTCCTGTATAATGAGAAACTTTTTGTTTTGTTATTGTTATTCTCTAATTTTTTTTCCTCAAGTTTTCTGGTATGAAAACAATCTTGTGAACATTTCCATCAGAGCTCTTGAGTGATCAAGTACCTTGCTAATGAGCAGTAATATTTTGAAAGGAAGATTTTTTTCTGAGTAGTAGGTCTCAACAGTGGGATTAAAATATTCTTAAACCATGTTGTAAACAGATGTGCTATCATCTAGACTTTGTTGTTCCATCTACAGAATATAGGCAGAGTAGGTTTAGCATAATTCTTTTTTTAAATTAGTTTCAGGTATACAGCACAATGGTCACTTATAGCATAATTCGTAAGGGCGCTAGGATTTTTGAAATGGTAAATGAGCATTGGCTTCAAGTCACCAGCTGTATTAGCTCCTAACAAGAGAGTCAGCCTGACCTTTGAAGCTTTGAAGCCAGGCCTTGACTTCTCTCCAGCTATGAAAGTCCGAGATAGCATCTTCGAATATAAAAGGTTGTTTTGTCTATACTGAAAATCTCCTGTTTGGTGTAGCCACCTTCATTAATTATCGTAGCTGTATCTTCTGGATAACTTGCTGCAGCTTCTACATCAGCACTTGCTGCTTCACCTTGCACTTTTATGTTATGGAGATGGCTTCTTTCCTTAAATCTCATGAATCAACCTCTGTTAACTTCAAACTTTTCTTCTGCAGCTTTCTCATCTCTCTCATCCTTCGAAAAACTGAAGAGATAGGGCCTTGCTCTGGATTAGGCTCTGGCTTAAGGCAATGTTGTAGTTGGTTTGATTTCTATCCAGACCACTAAAACTTTTTCCACAACAGCAATAAGGCTGTTTCACTTTCTTATCATTTATATGTTCGCTGGAGTAGCACTTTCAATTTCCTTCAGGAACTTTTCTTTTGCATTTGCAATTTGGTTGTTTGATGAAAAAGGCCTACCTTTCAGACTATCTTGGCTTTTGACATGGATTCCTCACTAAGCTTAATCATTTCTAGCCTTTGACTTAAAGTGAGAGATGTGTGATTCTTTCTTTCCTTTTAGCAATTAGAGGCCATTGTAGAGTTATTAATTGGCCTAATTTCAATCTTGCTGTTTCTCACAAAACAGCAAGGTTCAAGGAGAGGGAGAGAAATGGGGAAGAGCTGGTCAGTGAAGCAGTCAGAACACACACAACATTTATAAAGTTCATCATCTTACATGGGTGCCGTTTGTGGTACTTCAAAACAATTACAATAGCAACATCAAAAATCAGTAATCACAAATCACCATAACAAATACAATAATAATGAAAAACTACAGAATATTAAGAGATTTACCAAAATGTGACACAGAGACATGAAGTGAGCAAATGCTGTTGGAAAACAGTGCCAATAGACTTTCTTGATACAGAGTTGCCATGAATCTTCAAATTGTTTTTTAAAAAAAAAAAAAGATAATATATGCAAAACACAATAAAGTGAAATGCAAAAAAATGAGATACCTATAAACGGAATCAGATGATATGTGATCTTTTGCGACTAGCTTTTTTAGCTTAGCATAATTTTGCCAAGGTTCATCCCTGTTAGAGCACTTATCAGTACTTCACTCCTTTTTATGGCCCAATATTACATCATTTGAATATTTATCCATTAATCAGTTGATGGACATTTGTGTTTGTTTCCACTTTTGGGCCATTATGCATAATGCTGAGATGAACATTCACGAAGAAGTTTTTGTACGAATATGTATTTTCATTTCCCTTGGATACATATCTAAGAGTATATTGTTGGCTCATATGATAACTCTGTTTAACATTTTGAGAAATTCCCAGACTCTTTTCCAAAGCAATTGTATCGTTTCCACTCCTACCAACATTGTATGAATGCCTTCACATTATGTCCTTCCCTTTTCATTCCTGCCCAAACACAATCCTGATGCCTGAAAGTAAAGTAGCCAGCTTAAAACTAGGAGGCATAAAATGAAGATGCTAAGGACAGCAGAGCAGAAGGCACAGTGTGGATTTCTACCTACTCCACACTTTCTATTACTTGGGAGGAAAAAAAAATCTATATAATTATGCTATTTTAAGTAGAGTCTTCTATTAGTTACAAAGAAAGCAAACCTGTGATGCCCCCAAACAGAGTAGTTTCACTATACTCGGAAGAAGACATTTCTCTTGATTGTTATATACCAACTTATAGTACAACCATATTTTAAAAAGTTAGAGCTAGATATTAGATGCGTAAATTGTCTTGAAATTTTAAGATAAACTATTATATTTTCATTTGATCCAAATTTTTATAAATGTTCTTTATTATTCGGTTAATGCAATAAACATTTTTTTTAATTGCATTTTAAATTTTAAAAAGTTAGACATTTATACAATCCATGAAATGATTCCTCTCAATTACTCTAGCATCCACCTGGCACTACACGCAACCATTGCAATAATATTAACAATATGCACTATGCTGTACTCTAAATCCCTGTGACTGTTTTGTAACTACTGATCTGTACTTCTTATTAATAACTAACATTTGAACTAAAAAAATAAGCAAACTAGTAAACAGAGACTATTCTAAGTACTTTGCAAATTAAGCCATTTGGTCCCCTAAACAACTCTATAAATAATACTAATATTCCCATTTAACAAATAAAGAAACAAGCACAGAAAGTTTAAATAACTTGCCATGTCACACAGCTAGTGTCAGAACCAGTATTCAAAGCCAGGCACAAACCTTGCTTACCCTATACTAAGGTGCCACCACTAGAGCACTTCAGCAATTTTAGAATAGAAAATTATTCATTAGTTGTCTAAAAATGTGTAGAGACGGTTGGTAGGAAACAATTTTTTTTAGCACCCACTCTATGCCAGGTACTGTAAACAATTTTAACAAGTATTATCTCATTTAATCCCCATAACAACCGGGAAGATGATACTATCTCCATTTACATTTTGCCTAACGTTGTTCATGAGTTATCATTCTTGTTCTATAAACACTGTGCATATTTTCTAGAGGGCTAGATTGAGTCACATATTTTTTCTTTTATCTCTTAAGGTATATATAGCATAGTAATAAGGAAAAAGTGCATTAAATAAAGTAATAATAAAAAAAAATCATCAAAACAAGACTATAGCTTAAGAAACCAATCTACTTTTAAGTGCCCACATACCTACAAAGAATGCAGCTAATATAAATCTGTTTATTAAAATAAATCCAAAAACTTTTATTAAGTTCTTTGAAAAATGTTAGTTTTTTCTTTGAAGTTATAACATCAACATTCTTAAAATACACTTAATTCAACTTTTATTCCAAACTCCAAATCCAATATGTTGAGGTTTTGCCAATGCGTTAAACAAACATATTGCTTACCAACATCAATGACCACAACCTCAAAATAATCTTTGAATCATAAGTTTCCTTCTAAAAGAGCCTGGGTTTAGATATTTGAAATCATAGTAAATGATCTATATTTACATAGCAGAGTTGTTTGAAGAATTAGATTATGACCCAAATTATTATTTCATTAATGCTTACAGCATTTCATTAAGCAGGCAAGTATTAACAAGTCCATTATACTATTCATAGCATTAATGTGTCTGAAATGACAATAATTAATCCAATGGCATAGCTTAACCACTAGTATGCTATTCTTCTAGCATAGAGAAAATAGTTTTCATTGAACTTTTGACACCGTCATATCATGTTATCTCAGTCTTGAAAAAAGAATTGAATTTTAGACCTTTAGAAATCACAAATTATAGGTGGTTCCACATCTGGTGGAAAGGAACAGACTATTCAAATTAACTTTGTTTCAAATTAACCATAAAAAAAAAATCACATCACCAAATGAGAGAGAAAAATTTTCTACTGGTTTAATTACTCAAACTTCTAAAATTTTCAACCAGAAATAGAAATGAAGAAAGATTAAGACATCTGAAAGAACATTATCAGTTTTACTTAATAAAAAAGCTAATGATGAGCTTTCCATAAGAAAAACAGATCACAAAAGGAAGAAAAAATTTAGGTGGATACATTTGCCAGAAATGTCATTTAATGCCATAAATAAATATAAAATTACCCATCGAAATTTACAGTAATTCCCTATATCATTAAATATAGATTTAACAATCTCTCTGTACTTGAATAAAAGAAAGATGAGAATGAATGTATTTTTTTCCTAGATGGTTTATTAGAATTTATACCGTAAAGCATTTCTGGACCTTGGATTTTAAATGTATTTTGCAAGAACATAAAAGAGGGGGTAATACCTGTTTTAGAAATGACTTCCTGTAATTCTGCCATTGAAGTGATTATTGCAGCAAGAAGGTCAGAACTGGTGAGCCAACTGAGTGCTTGCAAACAACGCAATTGCTCCTTTTGATGTTCTGCAAAAATAGAAAAAATCCATTATGCAATGCTACAGAAATTTACTAAAATCCATGTTTAAAATGCATAGCTATGTTTAGCTGTTTAAGAACTAGATCAAAACTTGTAGACAGAACTTTGCCTGGTGCAGAAAAGTCTACAAGATATGTTAGATTTGATTGACTTTATATATTTGAGTATTAACTGACATCAAAAAAGGGAAGAAAATTTTCTTCTACTTGTATTATTTAGCTTGCTTTGCAAAAGTTAAAAATTGAAATCAATGTTTCCTCAGAAAAGTCAAGCAAGCATTCAAACAATCTCTCTGTTTAGCTGCGAAAGTTATATTTCTCTCATTTTCATTGAGTTCTTCAATAGATTTTTAATTTTGGTAATTTTATAACAATTCATAGAAAGTGCAAATAAACTACACTGTTAATTAATTTTCAATAGGGAAGAGTCTTTGTATTGAGTTAACTGAAAAAATTGCTGTATAAACTCTTGACTTTACTGTGAAAAGAGTATTCAAATATAATAAAGTTAGACAAAATTGAAATTATATAATTTGCTACTTTCTTTATATTTTAAAGTTCATTAAAAAATCAAAACCTAATTTATACTTAATATACATATCTACATACATACAGTACTATGTTACATGACTTGACATATTAAATGATCTTTTGATGTTTTTGCACAATGGTGAAACATATTCACTGTTGTATGTCATGTACATGCAACTGAGATTTGAAAAAGTAGAAATTATCTTACTTGGAAATTTATGCTTGTCTTTGGGCTCTCCTGTACACACTAACATGCCTATACCTTCTTTGAAATTTTCCATCCAAGTAAAAAGAGAAGCACATGACTGGCCCAAAACCTTGAGTCTGTTTGCTGCCAAAATTGCAATAACACCTTTCCGGAACGTGCGTATCAATCCTTTGAATGGTTTTTTCTTCATCCTGGCCTCCTCTTGCTTCTTCTCCTCTACAGTTGACAAAGCCTGGGCTAGAGTTCTAACTTCCATTTTGAACAACTCAAAAGTGTTAACCTGCTCCTGGAGAAAATATCTCTGTGTAGACAAGGCACATGATCGGCTATAGAGAGGATATAAGGCACCAGCCATCAATGCACAGGCTGCCAGCAAGGATGTTTGTTCCTTTTGAGTCTGAGATAACACATTTCTGATGCGTGAATTTTCATGAACCAAGTGATCGTGTGACTTCTCAATACGGTTCAATTTTTCCATATTTTTTTCAGCAATTTCTTGAAATTTCTATAAGAAGTCAAATAATATATTTGATCATAAAATAAATAAGCATTTTATTAATTCCTCTTTATAAAAATAAACTTTGCTGACAACTATTTCTTCAAAAGATCCATGTTCTAGAATATACAAAAAATACATATGATAGAGCAACAGTGGGCCAAACAGCTTAGATTTGATTGTACACACTGATTTTTAAATCTTCTTACACATAGGTTTTATATAAAGAATACATAAATTGTAAAGTGCTTCCTGAATTTCCTGTACACTTATTAATAAATACACATATTTAGAAAAAGAAAATTTCTCATCTTCCATTTGTCATAATTTCACCTCTTCCATTCCTCACTAACTTGTATTTCCTGCTTTTAAACAAAAATCATACAACCAATAGAGGCTTTCCTACATATAAAAAGACTACTTTTTGCCAAAATAAGCAAAGGGCTAAATCAATGATAAAACAAATAGCACCTGACTGTCTGCCATTTACTAGACGAGAAGGACTGATCTCAGAATATATTCTTGTATTTCAGTTTCTTTCTTACCTTCCCAAGAAAGAAGGTTGTACAAAGTACAGCTCCAGTGGTGGGAGGAAATACTAATTTTAAGCTGGGCCTCAGCAGCAATCTGATTCTTTTTTCCTAATCAGAGTATTTACATTCTAAAACTTAATTTGAAACACTAAAAAATTTTAACTGCAGATACCATATTTTAATCATTAGAAAATACACTAGCTCTTTATGCAATCTTATGCCTAATTATTAAGGAATTGCTGAGGTAGAGTAAATTTTAGAAGATAACAGGTCCCAATTTCCTTTACTGATTCATTTATCATTCAATAAACATTTATTGATTACTCACTAAATTGCATGTGCTAGGAAAACAGACAAGTAAATCAATTATAATGCTATGATAGAGTTATGCCAGATTGCCAGAGTTACATAAAAGGGGCTTTACACAAAATGATGTTAACAGACTTTTGGAGGGTATGACAAAGGACAAATAGGATTGAAGTACGTAATAGAAGGGATTTTTTGTTTTAAAAGGAGGCTAGCCATAGCTGCCCTATAATAACTTAATCTAATCCCTATAATCAATGGTGATTTAACAGCTTCATTTGGATCTTTATTTTGCCAAGTAATCTGCCATGATTTAGCCATGGACCTCTTTCTTTTTAAAAGCAGGCCAGGGGGTTTCAACTTGAATAAGTGGGTCAAAGTTAGAAAAATCATGCTCTGTATATATATGATAAAGTGAAGTGCTGTCTTCATTTTGAGAGAATTCTTTTGGGGGCATTAAGGAAAATATTTCTCTTTGTATTATTAGTCAGAACACTCTAAAATCTAATGCTGATCTTTGGGACAGGTTTACAGTGAGTGTGTATCTGATTCAAGAGTTACCTACTAAACAACTAAAAGATTCAAAGGCATTTCTAAAACCTACATTGGCAGGAAGACCTCAAAGGTGATCAGACTAGGAAAAAATTCATACAGACTCCTGACTACTATACAAGATTTGGTGTCAAAGCCTACCAAGTCTGAAGGTTTAAACTTCTTTGATGCTTTCCCTTGGGCAGGGAAAAAGTGTTCTAGACATGATTTTAAATGTTTTCATACTAGAATTCCTTTCATTTACTCTAACTCTTCTCCAAAGTCTAATCTAGCCATATCTGTGAGAAATAAAGAAATGAGAAAATAAAAAAATTGTGACTTTCCCCTAATCGCATCACTGATGGCCAACCTGTGGTAGCAGTATTCTATCACTAGGACTGTGTCCCAGAGCTCCATACGAAGACACTTGTAAAGGAAGTGGTGTCCCACTGGGAACAGCTGAAAGAAGCAAGAACTCTGAGAAGCATAAGCCAGGTGAACTGCTTAGAAGCAGATGTGAGATACCCTTTTAAGAGAGGGAACCTTTAAGAAAAGGGAAAATTGACCCTTGAACTATAGTTAGAGAAAGCAGGAAGACAAGTACATAAAAAAGTAAGAGCCAGAAAACAGGATAATGTGTTCTAAGGAAGTACAAATGATGCTATATGCCCGAAGAAAAAAAGAAGAGTGATGAAAATTTTAGAAGTAGGTAGATAATGGATGATTAAGCTAAGGAACTTAAATTTTATCCAAAAAGCTATGAGAAGCCATAAAATCCTGGAACAGTCTGTATGCGTTAGTAAATGGATGGGAGAATCAGAAACATAAATAAAAATTGCCAAAGGTAACAGCAGAGTCGTGGTTAGAGTTGAGGACGGAATGAGGGGAGCTAATGGAAATTACAGAGGTTAATTTCATATTCTCTCCAAAATCAATTCCATCAGCTCAATTAGAGAAAAAAAAAGGAAAATTATAGAAAATCTAAGATAAAAGAGGCACAATGGTTGTAGCTGGGTAGCAGAAATAAAAATGAACCTAATCAGGTTCCTAGTGGCAGCCTATTTATAAATTCACATTTTCGAAGTCTCAGGCAGAAATGCGTTTTCAACAAAATTTACTTTTTTCAAAAAAAATGATGAAAAGATATGTTTGCCAATGATATTTTACATATTTAAATGTAATATTCAAAGTTCTTGGTCAAAATCCAATAGATTGTTGTAAGATTACTAAAAGTAAACTAAACCAATTGTGATAAAGATTTAGCTAATTTTAGTGCATGATAGATAGAAAACTGTAACGTGTACAGCTAGTCCACTTCCACCAACCATCAGGTTAAAGCTAAAAACATTTTAGAGAGGCATCCAGAAACAGGCAGTCCTGGGATGAGCATGAGAGGTTAATCAAAATGAGGATAGAAAAAATAAAAATTTAAAATATATTACCAAAAATAAAGCATTTCTGTTTATATGAAGGAAAACAGAAACACAGTGGAATTTTTTTAAAACAGGACTGAGTTTCCTGACTTACATAGCCAGTTTTCATTTTAGGTTTCATAGCGTAGTGGCAGTGTAATAAAGCAATTTTTGACGATCTTTATGTCATTTCATAGCCTCCAAATCTTGATCACTTGTAGTGTTTATTTATTTAAAAGTTCTGATTAATAATAATTACTATCACTATGGATGTTTTCATGAGACCTGTATAATTTGTATTGTAAGAATGAGATGTCATTTACAATTGCTAAAAGAATAAAAATTGCTAAAAGAATACATGTGGAGTCTGTTTGGAAGTAAAAATAAACAATCTCTAAAGACTGTTTAATTGTTTAACAACCATCTGTTGTCTCAAATTATTGTTGATTTAAGTAATTATAATCAAGATACTAAGTACCACAGGTTATTAAAAAAAATCAACCAGGCCAATATCAATTAGATACCTAAGATTAGCAAAGTAGAATATTTGAATTAAAGATATAAAAATATTAAAAATTAAGTTCTTATTGACAAACAGTAGGCTAACCAAACAAACAAACAAAAATAGTAACACTAACACTTAATCTGAGTTTTGTTCATTTCTTAACAATTATATTTCTGCATGTTTGGCATCTCCTCTGAGATCTAGAATCACAAATCTGATTGCCCAGGAGGCACCTCCAGTTAGATACCTCTCAGCCATCTCAAGCTAAAGTATCCAATTCAGTACTGTTGATTTTTCTCCTAAAAGTGTTCATAATGGTCCTCTTTACATTAGTAGATGACACCAACATCTACACAACTGTCCAAGTCAAAATTTTTTAGTTAGTCTTAATTCTTCCTTCTTTCACCTATCCATAACATACACTCCAATCCATCTCCACTGCTACCACCTTATTTACAGTTGTCATCACTACTAGCCATTCAGGCCCAGATCAATGCTACTTCCAATTATGGCAATCCAATCCTATTGCTTAACCTTTTTGTCTTTACTAAACCAAGGTTCTCCTCCAATCGAGTCGCAAGACCCCCACACCTTCTCCTGTAAAACTTTCACCTTCCCCCAGGATCTTCCATGTGAAGAAATAGGAGAGAACCATCTGCTCCTTTAGTATCCAGACAGGAACGTCACCAGCACTTTTCACAATTTACCTACATCTCTAGCACCCCCAGGGCCTTTGCCTTTCCACTCTCCTAATGTTATTCAAATTTTAACAATCTTCAGAGTGCATTTCACTGTCCACATATTCCATGACATCTTTTACTACCATTCTTACTCACAGTGACCTTGAGCATCTCTGAACTTAAACTACTCAAGCATTTAATTCCCGCATGGCTACTTACATCATATGTGTATATCTACTCTCCATCGAATACAATAGAATGCTAGCTCCTAGAGGCCAGGAATTATTTACTCTAGTGCCTGTCACAGTGCTCTATACCCTATAGGTATTTGATAAATATTGAATAAATTAAACAATCTTTTATAAAATTTTCCTTGGTGCTTAGCACAGTGTTTTGCCCATAATAGGAATTAAATAAATACCCAATGAATAAAAAGCTTTACAAATGTAAAGAGAAGAAAAATATAATCAAAAAAGATAGTTTCTAAATGTAATTTGGAACTTATCAACATGTCTGGATTTTGTTTTAAATTAATTCTGATATTCCACAGGGAACTTCAGAGGTACTGCATTATTTACTGTGAATTATCCTTGAAGAACAAAGCTTGTTTGATGGTAAGGCTGGAAATAGCTATAAGAGCAAATATTCCTAAAAAAAAAAAAAAAAAATCCTATGTTCTTCACATAAAAAGACTAAAGGCCAATATTTTTAAAGCAAACAAGGAACATCGCCTTAAAAGGGAAGAAAAGCATTTCTAATACTGAAAAGTTCCCTATTGTGTTTAATTCCAAAAATAATATTCAAAAATTCTCCCCCTAATCTTATCTTGAAAAAAATAAAACCTGAAAATAAAGGATGGATATCTTTTATGCAGATTTCTTTGGCATATCAAAAATACTATATAATCTCACTAGTTTTCCTTTACTCTCTGACAGATTCGAAGTGTATTCAAAATAGGGGACAGCTTCTGTCCTCAATTAATCATGCGCTTACTTCTTGAAATATATGAGATTTGAGGGATGCCTTATTGCTTTACAGCATTCCACTCTAAGACTTTGAGCCAGAAATTAGACACTTCCTTGGGGAGTAAAATTATTTGTTTATCTGTTTTTTTTTTTATCAATTTTGCTTGCTGAATTTTTATTCTTTATGTTGGCAAAAAGGCAAATTGAAAACTAGACATTCAATGACACACAGACATGAAAGAACCTCATTTAAAATGTCTTATTTTTATAAGCTACATTTTTTGTCTTTCTATACAATGGTATATTTTAATACATAATAAACAGGAATTTACCTGCTTTTCCTAAGATGTAAATGCTTCTCTGTTAAAAACAAAGCACATCTTGTGTGGAAATTGAAACTCTCATACATTGCTGGTGGAGATGTTAAAATGGTGCAGCAGCTTTTAAAAACAGTTGGCAGTTCCTCAAATAGTTCATTACCATATGACGGCTAGTAGCAATTCTATAATCTGATCTTCATACATATACTCAAACCTCATAATGATGATTTACATTACTTAAAAAACTATCTTCATTTTGTAAATTTAGCACGTCAAAAACAAATGTGCCAAAAATGTTATGTGCCTGTGTTTACTCTTTTGCATCTAAGGCAATACGATTTATAAAAAGCCCTCAAGTATCATTAGACTGAGAATAAAAGTGTTGATCCAGACAAGATGCTTGATGTGTTGACTGTTAAAAGATACTACTTCAGATTGTTAGAAAGTAAGCACTGTCTCTAAATTATGATCTGTCTCATGTCTCTTTCCTCTGGGTTTTCAGATCCTGGCAATAGGGACTAAGTTGATTACAGTGCCTTCTATGAAGCCCTCAAACACTGACTACCTCCTCTTTTATGTTTATAGCATGTTTTGGCAATTAATTAAGTATAGCCTTATAATAAACCTAATACAATTTAGTGTTTCATGTATTTTTTTAACGTCTCCTCAACTAAATTTAGAACTATTTGAGGAAAAAAAAAAGTATTACGCCTCTTTGTTAGTACCACAGCATGAAACAGTGTCCTATATATCTGGTATATAACATGTATTTATTAATATTAACTACATGATGTAAAAATTGTCTTGATTGTCTTACCTATAGTAGTAATTTTGCAATAAAATATACAAAAAATTCAGTATCTCAGAACAAAAGAAATCTGAGAAAAATAAGAGATAAGGGAACTACCATTTGTGAATGGCTGACGGTATGGCGCTGGTTAACTTTTTCAGACTTTATTATGTTTAATTATTAACTAATCAAGAATTACACAGAAATGAGATTTCAGAAAATATGAAATTGAGTTGTCATTAGACTTCTTTTCAGATATCACTTTATATGTAAAAATAGTATATTTTTCTAATAGAAACTGTAGCATAACAGAAAAAGGACTGAAAGATAAAGATGAAGAAAATGTATTAAAAGAGCACATAACACTGACTTTGTAAATATTTATAAAACAAAACATTTACTGTTATCTCAATTCTAATCCTATCCCTAGAACTTCCTTGCTATACAAAAAAGTGAAATCAGTTCTCTAAACCTTAGTTTCCCCATCTGTAAAATAGAAATGATGCTTAAACAACCTATTTCGCAAGATTGTTGTGGAGCTCCAGTAAGAAATGGCATGCAAGGTATGCAAAAGTATTGAAAAAAAATCTATCGAGCATTATGCCAATTAGACAGATAACATAATTATTAAGAAAAACAATTTCTAAAGCAATTATTTGAAAAGTAGTTAAATATTTCATTAGAGGTGCCCACTCATACCAACTTATAGCCCATCGAAATATAGTGTGTACAGAATTGTGTCTAACTACTTGTGAAATAATTCAAGCAGGGGTACATACCTACTGCCTCCAACAATATAAACAAACTGTGCTCTATCTCTGAATAGTTCTGGAATTCAATTAAAGTTTCAACATCTAATAATACTTTTATGACTAATCCAGGTTTCTTGCCAAAAGTACTCTTAATACCACGATATAAGAGGAATAAAATGCAATAAAGTATGATGGATCTGAGTTTCTTTGATTTTTGTTCTCCATTCTAAACTCACCTGATTTTACTAAAATGTCAAATAAACCTAAAGTGTTTATAAAAACATTACATCAAGGCTTAACCATACTTAACTGACAGTAAAAAAATCTTCTAGAAAAGAAGTTCTTATTCTAGTAGGAACTTATTCAGATAGAAAAGAAATAACAACATGTATACTAAGATTGCAAAAACAAACTTAGTAAGTGGAATGTAATGTGGCATTCAGCCCAGATGCTTCAGTAGGCATAGATGCTTGGGATATATTTACATGATGGCTCCAAAATATTTAAATTCAAGAAATATCCAACTATGTGGCTAGCACATTTCACCTAATGTTAAAAATATGCTGTGATGCTGAAACCAAGCTTCCTCTTCTACAAGTTTCATTTACTTAACAGCATTTCCACTAATTGTTTTAAAGCTTACCCATTCAAACATCTTGCAAATAACTCTACTAAATTTTTCAGATAAAAGAAATTTAAATGCAAAAAATTGATTTTTACTTAACAGTCTTTTACTAACCACTTCTTCACACTACCAAACATTAAACACAGGTCTCTACAGATAAGCTATTTGTTTTCCAACAGATGGTCTCAATGGCTACGTTCATCTGACACTAACCATCCTTTACAACCTGTAATCCTGTGCTAAAACTGTGGATTTTGCCCCCTCATAACCTTATCAACATAATTTTTAAAAATGCATTAAGTACTATAAAATGAAAATACTATTATTTGTACTATAGCTTTGGGGGGGTAAGTGGAGATATAGCATTAATCATAACAAAATTTCCTAAAATAAAATTTATAGGTCCTGTAATATATATTATAACAGTTTACCAAATATAAAATTCAAGTGTATTACTGCTGTGTATTCCAGTCTATTTTATGATATTTCAAATATGTATATAAATATAGACTATATGCCAATATATAATATTAATGTACTTTTGGAAGTAATGAATATGATATTTTCAATTTGTATACCCATGGATCAAAGTCTAAGGTATTACACATTCTTCGGAGAAAAGCCTTCAGTGAAAGCTTCTTTAAAAACATTAGCATTTGTGATGACTGACTCCCTTACTGCTATGCCTTTCTGCAGATTCATAATAAAAGAACTGATAGGAAATGAAGTTAAGTTGGAAGACTCACATTACCTGATTTCAAGACTTACTAAAAAGCTACAGTAATTAAATCAGTATTATTAAAAATGGGTAGTATTTAAAAAAGAAGAGACAAATAAATAAATGGAACAGATGAAAATTCTAGAAATAGGCTTATATAAATATAGTAAATTGACTTTTGACAAAGGTGCAAAGGCAATTCAATAGGAAAAGGTAATCTTTTCAACAAATAGTACTGGAATAAGTGGACATCTATACATGAAAAAAAAAAAAAAGAACACATCAACCATACCTCATGCCTTTATAAAAATTAACTCGAAATGGATCATAGACCAATATGTAAAATCTAAAATTATAAAACGTCTAGAAGAAAAAATAGGAGGAAATCCTAGTGACTGCATATTAAGCAGAATTCTTAGATACAACACCAAAAACACAACTCATACAAGAAAAAATAATAATAAAATGGACTTTATAAAAATTTAAAACATTTTCTCTGCAAAACTACTGTTAAGAGCATGTAAAAAAAAATTTTCAGATTATATATCTTGACAAATGACTTATATCCAGAATTTACAAACTCTCAAAATGCAGCAATAAGGAAACAGGCAACCCAATTAAAACTGAGCAAAAGATATGAACAGAACTCACCAAAGAAGATAGCAAATAAGCATATGAAAAAAAAATGTTCAACATTATTATTCATTAGGGAAAAGGTACATTAAAACCACAATGACATGTCGCTACATACCTATTTAGCTAAAAATAAAAAGGAAAATGATGAAAATCACATGCTAGCACAGATACAGAACAATTAGTATTGCCTTACATTGCTAGTGAGAATGCAAGATGATACAACCACTTTGAAAAATGATTCGATAATTGTTTCTTATAATGAAAACTTATAATCACACAAAAATCTATGCATGAATGTTTACTGCAGCTTTAGTCATAATTGCTAAATAATAAAACCAACCTAAAGGCCATCAGCAAGTATCTGGACAAACAAACGGCACATCCATACAATGGCATATCACTCATCAGTAAAAAGAAACAAACTACTGGTAAACACAACATTAATAAATCCCAAATATATTCTGTTATGTGGAAAAGTCAGAACCAAATGGCTACATGCTATATGATTCCATTTATATGACATTCTGGAAAAGGTAAAACTGTAGGAATAAACAACAAACCTGTGGTTCCCATATATGGTCAATTTTTTTTTTTTCCCATAAATGGAGGAAGGGTATTCAGTGAGGACAGTAAAATCTTGAACAAATGGTATGGAAACAGTAAATGTAGAGAGAAAATGAACCTCAGCCTCTATCTAACATCACACACAAATATTAATTTGAAATGGATCACAGACCTACACATGAAAAAGCTAAAACTATAAAGCTTCCAGAAGACCTTGGGATACAGAAAGATTACTTAGCACATAAAAATAAATACCCAAAAGAGAGTAAGATTTATAAGCTAAAATTCATCAATATTTTATCATTTATAATCATCACAAGAAACATAAAAAATGAAAAGGTAAATGAGCAATTAGAAGAAAATATCTTTGACAGATTTTTTTATAAATATACACCTATCCTAAAACCTAGCAACACTTTTATTCAAGAGAAATCAAAACCTATGTCAACAAAATACTTTAACAGTAACATTTGTGACAATTTTATTTTACAATAGCTCCAAACTGGAAAGAGCCCAAATATCTGTCAATTCACAATCTATCAAATTGTGGTGTAATTATAAAATGAATACTATTCTACCATAAAGAATGAACCACTGATACACCCAACAACATAGATGAATATCAAAAACATTACCTTGAGTGAAATAAGCCAATCACCAAAGACTACATACTGAATGATTTCATTAAAAGGAAATTCAAAAATAGGTGAATGAATATAACCTATGACAGGTATCAGAACAATGGTTGCCTATGGGAAGTGGAAACTCACTGTAAGTGGACATGAAAACATTCTAGGGTAATAAAAATGTTTTAAGTCTTAAGTGGGGTGATGGTTACACGGCTGTTTGCATGCACCAAAACATCACATTGTACATGTAAAATCTGTTAACTTCACTGTATGTCAATGTTACTTCTAAAGACTGAAATAAAATAAAATAAAATGTTTCAGTCTTTTACTTCAGTAGTAAAAAATGCAGAGCATATCACAAGACATCTTTAATACAGTGAACAAACGGCTACTTTAAGAGAGTGTATTAATTCATTCGAATTCATTGAGAAAGGCATAAGTTCACAAAGGCCAGAATGGTGTATTTTAAGCAAAATGAAACTGTTTATTAACAAACATAAAATACATTTCATTTCTCTTTTTTTAATTATACTTGTTAATATACACATGAGTGGACAAAATAAGAGGTTAAACACTGAATCAAGCATGGGAAGAATAAATAACCCTTCAGTTCCTAAGTATCCTATCTTGAAAACAAGTGACCTATTATTAAATTCAATATAAAAAAAAGTATATGCTACCATTGTGTTATTCCTGATTGGGCAGGAATGACAGTTAACAATATAAATTAGTTGACACTAATTTGTGTAGGAAAAAAAATATGGTTATGTTAACTACCCATAACTTCTGTTGTCAAATCCACATAGAAGATATAACAGTCAATTATTTTGCTACTGGATCTACAACTATAACTCTAGTTCTTACACAATGTTAATAATAGTATTACAAATTTCACCCCAAACAAATTAAAATGACAGTTCACATAGGAGACTCTATAAGTGAAGTAAACTAGATAAGAAGATACCTATACCAAACTGAAAATATTTTACCGTATCTCTTTAACCTTTTATTTTTAAAATAAAGAAAATACAATTTTAGCTTTCAAGTGATCAATGCATCCTGAGATATTTTAACCAGTAAACCCATCTACTTTCAACCTTAAGTGAAAGATAATCCTTTACACATAGGCACACACAACATACATCCATTTATGTATTTGTGTGTTTATATACGTATCACTTGTGCCTAACAAGTACTATGTGATTCTCAAGAAGTTTTCAACTGACTTGGCAATGATACTAAAAGAAAATACTTGAAATAAAAACTGAGCATTCATTTTTCAAAGCTCTTTGTAGAAGGAGCATACCATACCTGTGCCCTCTTCTGCACTTCTAGGAGGAGCTCTGAGTACTGCAGCTCCAGTTCCTTCTTTTGTTTGTGCCAGGAGCTCTCCTGGGCTTTAATCTGCTCTGCCACTTTGTTGAAGGTATCTTCCTGGGTCTGCTGAAGCTCTCGCATCGTATCAGACTTGTTTTTACAGATATACTCTAGATGACTTATCTAAATGGAAAAATACGACAGAGAATGAGATGTGCTGATAAATTATTTCCTTGTATCACCTCTTCCAAAAAATATCTAAAATTTTCTACTGTATTTTATTCCTTAAAATAAATATTTTAAGTTAAAATGGAAATTAAGAAATCATAAAACAAGAATTAGTTAGGGCAAATTATCATGTTAGCAGGAAATGGTGTCACTTGTATGCTTAGATGAGAAATCTTTTATTTTTCTTTAACAAAGTTACTCATTCTATAACTAATTTTACTTTAAAAATTAAGAATATTCTTACTTCTATAACCAAAGCTCAAATTACTCAGATATCTTAATGAGAAATAAAAGTATTTAAATGAGATTTACAAATCTGTGAACATCACACATACAAGAAAGCAGAATTTTCCAACCATTTTTTCACATTCAAAACACTGGAAAGAAAACCCTCATCATCTAACATATATGACGATTAATGATATTTTGAAACTATAAAATTCTACTAAAACATTATACCATTTCAGAGGGTTAAAACTTGAATTCATTTTAATTATCAATAATTTTCAAACCCATTATTCACACATTTACAATCATAAACAGCATCTATGCCTCTCAAAATTTATTCTCTCATTTCCTCACTCCTACTTCTCCGTGCCTACAGTTGCTTCCCAGTTGGATCAAAGTAAAATGATCTCCCTTACCTTAAAATTGGGCCAAGATTAAAAAGAAAAACTTCGAGGAACAATTTTTCTTTTCATGTCCCTTAAGAGCAAAGGTCATTGCAACTAAGATATGGAAACTAAACCACATAAACATAGTTCTGACCAGTTCGACAGACCAAAAATAAGAATCAATATCTTTAATGGTGTTATATGTTGGCCTGCTAAGCCATTTTAATTTTCTATAACCAAAAGGTTTTCAATTTTTTTTTAAAGATTTCCCAGGCTTGTGAATGATAAAGTAACTATAACATCTACCATTTTCTCCTACAATACATACTTCTTATAATCTAAAGCACTGAATGGGTTTGGTAATATACGGTTTGTTATATTTCAAGAAATGTCATAAGCATAATTTAAAAATTTTAAGTGCTTTTAAAGTAACACCTCATTATTTCCTAAGCAAAGAATTTTAGGATCATGTTTTTGAATAACTGTATCTTGTTTCTATTTTATGCTAACATAAAGAGTTGGTTTATTAATGTAAATGACTAAGTTCTTTGAATTGCTTCATCAGTAAGATTAATTTATTTTCTTTTAATTAGGTCCCTGTGGCTAATACTGGCTAGTAGTATTAGCATGTCCTGCACAGAAAGTGGAGCTTAGAGACTTCATACAGACTTCAGTCACATTTACATGCCCACAGCAATGGCATCAAACTGAGTTGTAGACAAGTCATAATTAATGGTATTGAATTATTAACATCCAAATTCTTTTTGAAATAAGATGAATGTCAGCCCCTCTTAATGATACTGTGATGTGGACAAATGTCACTGAATTTAATAGAGGTATCTGGTGCCTGAGGACAGTTACCTTCTCATTAGCCCTGTTAAGGTCTGCGATCAGGGCATCAACATTCTCCTGCAAGACTGAACAAAGCTCAGACCAAGAGAATTTATCCAGCATGCCTTCTGGTTGTTTTATGAGCACACAGCCTGCTATCAAGTGCTGATACAAGGTATGAAGGAAGGTTAGCTTCTCCTGTGAGAAAAAAAAAATTAATTCCCATATATAAACAGTGTAAGAATTAAAAAACAAAAATCACGTGGTAAAGAATTTATTTCAAAAACCTGGAAAGGAATTAAAATACTCAAGTCCCAGAATAGTGTCACTTTGGTGCCTTTTTTTACATTAATAATTAAGCATCAGATAGAAACTGGGCATGGCTTACATTTGGTATTCAAAACCCAAATCTAAAGTCTAGAAACCAGAAGACCAGGGATTTTACCCCAGCTCTGCTACTACGGAGGATGTGATCTGAGTTAAGTGCACGTTTGGTACTCAGCTTCCTCAGCTCTAACATGAAGTATCTGAACTAGTTGTTTCTAAGCTTTTCTAACTAGAAATCAGTATGGTAATTCTATAATATCATATTTACATTTGCTAAAACAGATGTTATTTTAAGTCAAAAACCAATATAGAGAAAGGAGTGTTACTCAACTCTGTCAAAGGAAAAGTTATATCAATATCTGTACTTTCCAGGTACACAATTACTCAGGTTTCTCCCTCCTCCTCCAGAGACTCCAGTTTACTTACCACTTATAGGAAATCTATCCCAAGCCCCTTAGGCAAAGCAGACAGTGATATGAAAGATATAGAAGATGGGCTCATTTGCTTTCCCCACTTAGAAGTTCATATAGCATTTGGCACACTGGGCATTTGTAGGTGTTTAAATATTACGAAATAACAGAAAAAAAATGGACACTGCTGTCCAAAATATACTTTCAAAACCATCTAATTAGAAACACATAAAAATAAAGTTCTTTAAAATTATAATGCCATTGCAATAACCGAAATATCCGTTGTTCGATGACCTAGAAACACTATGTTATAGAATTCAGTAAAAAGCTGATCTCATCTTGAACACACAAGGAGAGTTTACTTACTAGAAATGCCAAATGGCTGTCCTTATAAGGTGTTTCATCTATAAAGCCCCAAATAATGAAACTCAAGACAAAGTAAATGAACCTGCAAAATGAATATTTTATGTAGATAAAAGTTCCCTTAAGATTTTTTTTAAAAATCAGCAGAAACAGAAATTTTTTAAAAGGAGAAATTTTAAGAGGGAAAAAATAAAAGTTCTAACCTTCTAAATAAGAAGAACTGAATACAACATATATAAAGGTTTTGTAATTAGAAATTATGGGGAAGTTTTCTGATCTATATCAAAACGTGTATCTTTAATTCTCTCTATATGCCAGTTTATTTTTTCCAAATATAACAATTAAAAAATAAAAATATGAATATGTAATTAAAACCATAAACTTGAGTTAAAATATAAAAATCTTCATAAATATGCTATATGCCTTTTTCTTTTTTAAGAATTAAAGATGTCTTTCGTATTGTCAACTGGTTGAGATGTTTAAAAATCATATTAAATATAACTACCCTATTCAGGCACTTATAACCTTCCCCCTCCACATTTTGCCATTGAGTTCATCCTCTAGGATAGCTCATTGTGTCGCTATTATGTCCTTTTTGCTTGGGCTGTGATAAACCATGCATGATAATCATCCACTTGGTGTGAAAAGAGAATCTCAAGATCCAAAATCAATTCACACATGTTGAACTCAACCACAATGCTGTAGACATGCTGACTTTACAATACAGTCAGGCTTCTAGTTTCCTTTACTTTAATCATTATCTGATGTGTAGAACAATTCCAGCCCCTTCATGTGGACACAATTTAAATCCCAGACTGTAAGAAGAGGGGAAAGAATGTTTCCTTTTTACTCTCTTGGCATTCCAGTTCATATTTGTTGGAGTAATGAACTCAATATGCTGGATGGCTCAGATAAACCAGTTCCACACTAGCTAGACTAGTTCTATATCCCATGGGTAAAAGAAAATATAAGATAACAAATCCATTCACAGGCTCATACAGAATATTAAAGTTTGTCATCACATTTTAAGAAGTCATTAATAAATTAAAATGGACAGGCAACTCTCTAGGGCATCCAAATAAAGTTTTAATTCTGTGGAATTTATATTTTCTAAATTGGCTATAAAGAGTAAGAAGACCCTCTATTAAAGGAAATATTTCTGTTTTGAAAATAAGATAACTCCGATGTGGAGAGACTAAGCTATGTGGGTTGTCCATATTCACACAGTTTGTAAATAGAAGTTCCAGGATCTAAGTCCAGTTCTTTCTGATACAAAAAAAAAAAAAAGGAAGGAAGGAAGGAAGGAAGGAAGGAAGGAAGGAAGGAAGGCACACACACACACACACAGAGACAATGTTTCTATCATACCTAGCTACTAAATGACTGAAAAAAAAAAAAGTTTTGTCATTAGCAATCAGGCAAACCTTGAAAGGACTGTTAGGAGCACAGCTGCTTGAGATATGATATACTAAATAGAGAAGATTAGTTGCACAAGTGACAGAAGGGTTAATCTACACTACTTCTTTCACAAAATAGGACGACGCTGAGTGACTGATTTTACAGGTGGCATGAAGACTTCAAAATCGTCAGCTTCAAACAATTTTTTGAATTAAATCAAATAAGAGTAAAAATAGCCACTTGATATATGTAAATGTATAAAACTGAGATTAGTGAAAGGCCGTTCCTGACAGTCATCTTGTCTCAGGTAATACCTCGGCATCCTTCTGGTAAGCCTGGGAAAGCTTCTGCAGTTCACTTTCAGACTGGGCTGCTCGCGCCTTTTCTTTCTCCCAACAGTGCAGCACATTTTGTAGTTCCACTTTCAGTGTGCTTATTAGAGCCTCTCTATCTGCACATTTAGTGCGTAAATGACTTAACTCTTTACTGACATCAGCCAGTTTATCCTGAAGGTCCTGTCAGAGATACCAAAAAAAGAGGTTGCATGATGGCAGGCCAACATAAGGGTGGGGAACACAAATATAAAATACTTAATGGAGACTTCCAAAACTTTAACATAAAAGAATCACAAAGGCAAGCATTTGATAATAATGCTAAACATGAGGCATTTTATTAAATGCATTTTCTAAGCATAATATTATAGCAAAAACTTAGAAAATGTGTTGTTATAACACTTAAACATAAAATGTTAATAAGAGAGCTTATTCCAGAAAACTCTTTTCCTTTAACTCATTATTAAAGAAATAACTTGGTAGCTCACAAAATTTTAATATATGTAAATAACATTCTAAAAATAAATCTCTTACATTTGATTTAACATAAGAACATTTACTTCTCAGTAACATTCCAAATACTAATACAAATCTCAAATATGTGGCATAAAATTCTGCTGAACTATTTATTCCTTAACCTTAACAAATTCTATTGAAGTATATCCATGATAAACTTAACATGATCCAACACACACACACACACACACACACACAAATCCAACAATACTGAGAAACTCCGAGAGTTTCTTCAGTATAGTTTTGCAAAGATGTAGTCCATAATACCAACAGAAAAAAATAAACTGTTGTCCTGGACCTGAGCCATGTGTAGTCTTAGCCCATTGCAAAGACAATGTCTCCACCTAAAATGATGAAAACTGACTTCGAATACTGATGAGATTGCATAAAATATGTTTACTATGTGTCAAAGGGTGAATAGTAAATCTTAAATCATTTTTTGAACCTATGATATTATAATTAAATCTGGGAAGTTTTTCCATTAACCAGAACAACATCTAATCAAATTTTATTTTTTTAATGAAAAAATATTCTTGTTACTTTGATCAATAATAAAAAATTAAAACTGTATCCAAACACACTTAATAATAGGAAGGTATGTTTTCAGATATCTCCACTTAAAAAGTTTTCTTGAAAAATTATATTTGTTTCTTAAAACAAAGAAGAGAGTTATTTTAAATCGTAATACCTTTATATTTTTTGTGTGAGAGTCTATCTTCTGTTTGGTAGAATCAAGTTCATTAGATGCCTTTTCCTTAGCATCATTCATGCTGTTTAGCTGATGAGAGAAAATGTAAGTAACTTTTTTATATTTTTCAAGGACGGGTAACTTAAAAGCTAATCTTTAAATGTTTTTTATGCAATTACTTAATATAAATTTTTAAATAGTAATTAAGAGCCTTAAAAATTATTTCTCTTGGTTAACTATGTAATTTCTGTCACAAGCTCATATAGCTAAAAAGAAAAAGCATTCAAGCTTAAAATGTCCGTGATGTTATTGTATTTTTACTATGTGTCTAGATAGAAGATTTTATTTGTACTGTAAACAAACATAACTTTATTCTTAAAATCCTGCCGGACCAAAATGCCAGAAATAGTGGCATCTATAAGGAAAGAAAAAAGGACAAAGCAGAAAACTGCTCTTTCTATACATCAGGAGGGTATTCACTGGTCTCTCACTCCATATGACAACTTCAGGGTCGGTCACATGCAGTCCTACTGGGAAGGCTTGTGGCAGGTCATCAGTTGGTCCTGCTTGGCTTGTGATTTATTTTCTTTGACAGTTCATTCTTCTTTCTGTCAGACTGCTCTTTTTGCTTTCTTTGCAGCCACCCCCTTGGTCTCCCCACTGCTGTCTCTGGCACTGGTTCACAACAAAGCACATTACTAAGCCAAAGCCTGCTGAGTCGACTTTTCAACTGTGCTGAGGATCATGTGACATTCATCCTCCCAAATAACAATTCGCTGTGGGTAATATGTTCCTAGTTACCCTGCAGCTTCCAGACCTAGGCCTCAAAAGAGTTTCATAAAGTACTAACAACACAGGTTGTCTTGTCTCACTGGGAAAGACTTAGCAGTATTTGTTCTTTATAGAAATTTAATTATTTCATGCTCACTTTCTTTTATGCCTTCTGAATAATTACAGAGGGTATTAAGAAGATTCACTTTTCCTTCTTTGTTCACCTTCTTAAACAAGAGTAAAATAAGCCCCTTCTGAAATGTGAAATGCAGTGGTTTCATTGTATTATATGAAATAAACAGATAAAAAGAAGAATAAACACTAAATTCTACGGTATGTAGTTGTTTTTGGTGTAAATAATCTGTTGTTTTACTAACTGTATTTAATGTAATTACTTCAATTCCCTAATTTGACAAGATGTAACTAAGCAAACTTCAATTTTTAAAGCACAAATTCATAAAATATTTTAATATCCAAGAAAATTATCAACCTACACAAGATGATTAAGTAAAAGCATGAGCTTTTTGAGTCAGCAAACTAAAAACTTCCAAGCTACATCAAACGAACACTTGTTTTTAAAAACTTCTAACAACACTTTACTACTTCCTTTAGAGAATTAAAATTAACTTATCTCTTTTTTATTAAGATTTCTACAATTCATAGAAATCTAAACCTAAAATACTGATAAAACCTAAACTTCCACTGCCTAGTCCAAATTTCATAAAAACACATTAACATTTAACTACAACACATATTAACTGAAATGACTTGTACAGCTTACCATTAATATAAAATAAATAAATTTTGAAGTTCAAGAAGTGATAGTCTTTATAACTTTGAAAATAACAGTGTTATTAAAGTTACAAAAACATAAGTGAGACATGACTTTAGGCCACACTTAAAGAAAGAACAGTGACAGACAATTTATTATTTTTTGTATCTGTGAAGCTGCCAATTCAACATTCCCGATTTTTCTGACCTTTATAACAAGCAAGGGGTACGTACTGCTGTAGGCCGAAGGCTATATGTGTGGAACCAAACAGTGCAAGTGTTACCTCATTAGATGCATCTTCCAGCTTGTTCTGGTAATCTGTCAAGGTACGCCTTAAAATCTCAAGGACAACAGAGAAGCTGGGAGGTTTATCTTTGTCCTTGTGGATGCCTAAAGAAAAATAAAGGATGAAAGGATACCCTTAAAGTCACAAGGAGACAAAAGCTAAGCAAATAGAAACAGATATTACTACAATTGGATAGACTTAAAAAGACACTATGAAACACTGAGTAGAATATTATTCTCTAAAGTATACTACTGTATAGTCAAAAATTAATAGCCTTTCTAAAAAAGTGGTCTGATTAAGTTCATAATATATCAAGTTTTAACTTATGGTTACTTTGTACCTTACCAAGGCCTTCACTGCAGTCAATGGTGAGTTCTTTTTTTCCTATCTCCTAACTCAGGTGTTTTGTACATACCTATTATCCAACCATTAAATGAACAGTCTATACTAACATTGTTTTGGGAAACTATGTACACTTACTTCGGTCTTTGTTTCTGATCGGTCAGACCAATTTTGTTTAAATAATAATTTCTGAATCCAAGAGCACATAATTTTCTGTTATTCTTGGAAATATTCTTCAATCCTTAAAATTCTCAAGTTACATTTTGAAGTAAATAATGAAAATGCTATTATCTACATAGGCCTATATGACATTTCAATTACAATGATATTCACTGTAAAAATATAAGTATTTCTGTATTATGGCCTCAAACTATTTTAATTAAGCCAGGCCATAAATTAGTTGAGCTAATCAAGGTTACATGGTAAAATGTAGTTCTAAATATTAACCCAAAGTAATGAAAAGTTTAGTGTCAAAAACCATATTAAATTGATTGATTACTGTACTACTATTTAACTGTTAAAAAAAAAAAGGTAACAAATTTAAAAATATTCTTATTAAAAATATTTTTCCTATTATAATTTCTCCCTATATTTTACGATAAAAATATTTCAATAGACAACAAACACATTTTCAACGAAGATAATTTTTAAAAGAAGCATTCATAATATATGTATTATTATTCACTGACTAATTCATTCAACTGATTTACTGAATTCCTACTCTGCACTAATCTGAGACACTAGACACATGGAGGTGAATGTAATTGGTATAGTCTCTGTCCTCAAAGAATTAATAGTCTAAAAAGAAGAGGAGAAATAGTAAACAGATAATGACATAAAATCATTTATATATTCTTCAAGTATCCAATTGTTGAAACTTTGAAGGAATAGGGAAGAAATTAGTAATATAGAAAGAAAGAAGGAAAAAAAAGAGAAAATTTTTTAATAAGACCATCTTTATTCATCTCAGAGTATTGATATTTAGTGTTTTAATCTTAGACAAAATGTTATTAATAAATTTATTACATTCAAGATACAATTTAAACATTATCTTAAGTATGGGTATACCCTAGACTTTCTTAAATAGAAGAATATTTAACTTAAAAAACAAAAGTAATATAGAAACAATCCATATCCCAGCTAAAGGAGAAAAAACACACTGCTCTAAGCCATGGTAATGGAAAAGACAGTTCTCTTTGTAATGACTATGAGTTGGAAAGACAACTCATTAAAAATTTTATTAAAGGTCTTACCAAATATATATTTTTAAAATTGCTCTCTTGCACAAGATAAAAAAAAAGGTAATGTATAATTCTTTTCTTTTGCTACTACACAAGTAGGCCATGAATAAATCATTCAAGGGCACTCGGGAAATCTGCTGGCTTTTACAATAAGGGAGAAAACTTCCTTTTAGAAATTCAGAAGAATAAAATCATCTTAATATGAGTGTTGAGAGGTAAGGGACAAAATGCTCTCTCCTTACTGACCTATGCATATTCTTATATTCTACATAAAATAAAATTAAGTTTCTTTTCCTGAAACTGTTTATGGAATAAAGTTCAGTTAAAGTAAAATTATGTTTTGTGTCCAACCCACATCCACTATAAAAAGATGTAATTACTGGTCCCTTAATATGACAAAATGCTTACAAATAAAAAGAAAGGGTCACTGAGGACCCAGGACCTTCATAACTGATTTAATTTAACCTAATATTATTCTAATGACTGTACTACAGCCCCCCAAAAATAGACTATTAAAGATATCTTATCAAAGTCTAAAAATTCACAGAAAAAGAAGAGGTAAAAAATATTTGAGCAGTGATCGTAAATGGCTTTTCAAAGGTCAAAGTCTAAATAAAGAACAGAATGTGTCTGAACACTCTGTATTTCAGTAACACCAATTCAACATCTTCTGAGTTTCTCTGTCCTTCTCCCTATGTGTATGTGTCTCTATACATGGATACTGGCCCATACTTTGACGTCATTCTGGCTGTTTCAATCTCTCTCACTTTTAAGTACATTTCAACTTTGAGTATACCCTGGCAAATCTTTTCTTTGAATTATCAGACCACAGGAGGGAGCAGGGTATAAGAAAAGATTCCAAGCCCTCTAAGTTTTTTCCCTTTAGACAATCTCAAAAACTAAGCATTTTTACATGACACAAATAAACCACTGTTTTTCAAGCTAGTGTTATTTCCTCAGTAACCTATAGTCGCACAATAAAAACACTAAATTGTAATGAATGAGGTGAGTCTATTGCCTCTACCTTCTCAACCATGTCTTATCTTTTTCAGTCTCCTGCAAAACTTCAAAAGGAGACAATTATTACGAAATAATGGAGAAAGAATATAAGACAGAAGGGTACATTTTTTTTTTAATCTGTTACAGAATATTAGTAGTCATGTTCATCCTCGGAACAGCTAGGAAAAAATCCTTTTGTCTAATATTGATTTTTAATTGAATCATAAGACAGAAAATAGTATTCAAATGGTTTTTATTTTCACCTGAGAAAATCCAAATATTTAATACACATGCCTAGGAAAATCCCTTTTTTCATTCTAAACGCATTACATATAAATACTTCATAGGCAGTTATACTTTTCAAACTGAGACTAAATTCTGTATATTAACTCGTCCTATTCACTGAGGTCATAAACAAACATCTTCATCATCTTGCAAACATTGGTGCCCATTCCAGTTTTTAAGGAAAATGGCTCATAACTTTTCTAACATATGGAGTATATTTATCATGTAAGTCCTGCTCACCCACCCCTTAATCATGCTCCCTGGGAGAGTCCAAAAAACATTTCCTTTACCAAGGTTTGAGAAATGTATTGGTGAGGGGGGCCCCAGCATCCCTGATGAGCTCTATGTAGCTACCATGAATGACAGTGGGAAATGATGCCATGAAGCTAGGTTTCCTAAATTCAGTGAGGACGATGGGATCTCAGGGGACACAGGCCAAGTGGTAGCACTTAACTTCTCATGACAAAATGGACACAGAAACCATGATGAGCACTGAAGTCAAAACAATAAACAAAATGGTTTTACCCACGAAGATCACTGGCATTGGCTAACGGATCATGGTTCCTAGGACTGAAATAGATATGCTTTGTACTTAAGTGTTACCTAATTTTGCATAAGTAAGAAATCTTAGATCTGATTACTAGAACTAAGATTTAAATCAACACAAAAGAGAGTCTTGGCCTTCAAGCAATTCTCAGACTGACCTGAGCTAGTTCACAGACCCAGTACCCTTGAACAAAAAGGATTGGTCCCTTGTAAAAACCCTAACAAATTATCAAAAGATTATACTATCAATCTTCCTCCTCGTCTTCCTCAAAGAAACATTTGACCATTTTCCAGGGTGATTATGCACTGAGAAAGAGGAGTTAATCACCCTTATCAGAGATAACTGGACACTGGATCTGAACTGACCTATTCCTGGAGACCTAAAATGCTGTTATGGTTCACTAGTTAGGGTAGGAGCTTATAGAGGTCAGGTGATTACCTGAGTTTGGGCTAAGGTCTATCTCCAGGGAACCCAGTAGGTACCTGAACTCACCTTATAGTGATTTCCCCAGTTTGGAACACACAGTTAGAAAAGACAAATGCAGAAACTGGTGCAATGTCCATAACCATCACTAACACATGAAGAGAGAAATTTACAGACAAAAACCAAATAAAAAAAACCAAGTGGAAGTCACTAGAACTTTTAGTCAACAAAATAGTAAATCAAAAGTAATGCCACATTCCTTAGGAAACTGCAGAGTTTAGTGCCTCTGCTAAGGATCTGAAAGATAAAAGGGTTGGTTATTCCAACCACATCAACATTCAGCTCACCTATCTGGTTTGTGCAGAATACAGATGGATCTTAGAGAAGGACAGTGAATTACTATAAGCATAATCACATGTGACTCCAATTTCAGCTGCAGTTAAAGATGTAGTGTCATTGTTGGAGCATAACAGTACATTTCCTGGCAACTGGAATTAAGCTATTTCTTTGATCAGCTTAGTAAAAACCACCAAAAGCTCCTTTCAGCTGGCAAGGCCAGCAATATACCTTCACTGCCCTACTTCAGAGCTATATCAACTCTAACTCTCTGTCATAATCTAGTCTATAGAGAGCTTGATCAACTCTCCATTCCAGAAGACATCCTATGTTCCACCTAGTTCTCCAGCAAGATATTATTCTGACTGCTTGAGTTCAAGCAGGTCAAGTTTGGCAGGTCTTTTTAAGTGAAGCACAGCCCAAACTTTTAGGATTTTTGAACCAAAAAAGCCTCCTCTACAGATAACTAATCTCCTGAAAATCACCTTTAGACTTGACTCGCTGCTAGTCCTCAGCAGATACCACAAGCATGGCCACCAATTTATCATGAGTTGCCCCATCATAAAATGATTAGTTTATGATTCACCAAGCCATAAATGTGGGCAGGCACAGCAGCACCCTATCATCAAGTGAACGTGATGCATACAAAACTGTGTTCCACTAAGTCCTGAAGGCACAAGCAAGTAGCATGAGCAAGTAATCCAGGTTCCCATGGACCCTATTCTTGTTACACTGCTTCCTCTCTCTTGACCCACACACTGGACCCATGGAAAGTTCTCTATGATCGGTTTGCTAGTGGGGGAAAAAATGGGCTTTGTATACAACTAGTTATGTATGATATGCTGACACTTCTTGAAAGTAGACAATTGCAGCACTACAGCCCCACCCAAGGGTGACCCTGAAAGACAGTGGTGAAGTGAAAGCCTTCCAGTAGGCACAAATTCAAGTCATGGACTTGACTGTCATTTTGCCTGAAATGAGAGATGACCAAAGGTAAAAATATACATGAATTTACGAGTAGAAGCTAACAATTTGGCTGAATAGTCAGGGACTCAAAAAGAACACAATTAGAAAATCAGTAACAAAGTAGTCTGAGCAGGAGTACGTATGGTGGACAGTGCTCTTCAAATGGTCACTATGTCCAGATCAAAGATCAACTTCAGTATCTCAATAAACAGGAGAACAAGATAAAGCATTCTGTAATGTTAGCCAGTATCTTTTCCTGAGCAACCTTTGTCCTTACTCACCTTTGTTGTCCTTAAAACAAAAAAGCCATGACGGCAAGGATGGATAACACAGGCTCAGCAGCATAGACTTCCATTCACCAAAACTGGTAGGATTACAACTCCTGTTGGATGGCACTATTCTCTAGGGGAACCAGTCAGCCACTAGGTGGCAAGTTGATTATACATCACTTTCATCATGGAATAAGCAATGCTTTATTCTTACTAAGGTAGACATTACTCTGGATATAGATTTTCCTTCTGTAACCATAATATTTATGCAGAAATCATCATCCATGAATTTTTAAAATACCTTATTCAACATTACTTATTCCATGTAGTGTTGCTTCTGACCAGGGAACTCACTGTATGGTAAATGAAGGAAATGGGCTCATTTTCATAAAATTCACTGGTCTTCCTATGTTTTTAAGCCCTTGGAAGCAGCTGACATATAGAACAGTAGAATAGCCTTTTGAAGATTCATGGTGTTGAAGAGATGGTATTGCTTTGTGAGATATGGATAATATCCTCCAGGATACAGTATGTATTCTGGGTCTGCAATCAATATAAGATATGTTTCTCCCACAGCCAGGATTCGCAGATTCTAGAATCAAATTTTGGAAAAGGGAATGGCTCAATTCACTGTAATACCTAATAATCCTATAGTGAAATGTCTGTTTCCCATCCCAGAAACTATGGACTCTATTGGTCTAAATCTTAATTCCCAAGGGAAAAATGCTTCCACCAGGAAAAAAACAATGGTTCCATTAAAATGGAAGCTTAGAATGTCACCTGGCTATTTCTGGGCTCCTTATACTAGGAAACCAAAGAGCAAAAAAGGTTCTTCTGTACCAAGGACAAGGGAACATTGGTTGTAAGAAAGAGTATGACTAGCATGCAAGACAATCCACAGGGCACCTATTAGTAAATCATGTTCTGTAATAACAGTTAACAAACCAGCAATCCCACTTCTAGATATATATATCCAAAAGAATTGAAAGCAGGGTCTTGAAAAGATATTTGATGATCCACCTTCACAGCAGCATTATTCACAACAGCCAAGGAGTGGAAGCAACCCAAATGTCCATCAATGGATGAATGGATAAACAAAATGTGATATAGCCATACAACAGAATATTATTAAGCCTTAATAAAGAATATTCATTATTATTTATGATTTATTATTCAGTCATATGCTATAACAGGGATGAACCTAGAGGATATTATGCTAAGTAAATTAAACCAATCACAAAAAGACAAATACTATATGATTCCACTATATGAGATGTCGAAAGTAGTCAAATTCATAGAAACAGCAAGTTGAATGGTAGTTATCAGAGGCTGGAGGGAGAAGGAAATGGGGATGTGATGGATAATTTTGTGCATAAACTTGATTGGACCATGGCCCATATTTTTAGTTAAACATTATTTCTGGATGTGTCTACAAGGATGTTTCTGCAAGGGACTGACATCTGATTCAGTCCCTTGCAGATTGAATAAAGCGTTTTGCCCCCCTTAACATGAGTGGGTTTCATCCAATTCATTGAAGGCCTGAATAGAATAAAAGCCTAAGTAAAAAGAATTCTTTCTCTCTGACTGTTTTCAAGATGGACATCAGTCCTCTTCTGACTTTGGACTCAGACTCAGACTGGAACTCACATCATGAGCTTGGCTGGTTCGCAGATCTTCGGAGTCAGACTGGAACTATACCATCAGCTCTCCTGGGTCTCCAGTTTGCCAAATGAAGATCTTGGATTTTTCAGCCACCAAAATCATGTGATTAATTAGTGATCCCATTAGAGAATGTTGTGTACTCTTAGTGAAGTCACTCCCTCAGAGTTCACAAACTGAAGCTATGAGTACGATGAAGTAGGGCAAGTTTGATTTGTAAACATCAGTGAATTGGGAGAAGGGAAGTAAGAGAGAAGAAATTAGCAAATGACACCAAAGGAGACCTGTGGGCTGCTCTTGTAGGCATCCTCAGCTCCTCAGTAACTCATTACCTCTAGCTAAAATGTACCAGCCATGAGGTTTACAAGCACAATTAAAACTCTCAAGAAGGTACTAGATTGAGGCAATAATCCTTTATTAAAGAGGGAGAGAGGAGAGTCAAAGTCCATCTCTCATCCTGCTTTTCCTAACAGCAGTCCCTAAGACTGCCCAATTTCTGTGTGATATATACATGCCTAAAGGCACCAAATGCTGTTACTATTATTTCCTAGGGTCCTTCAGGCTCTCCAGTAGAAAGAAAAATACCTCTGGAATATTACAAATGGCTTCTTCATGGAAAGAAGGTTAAGGAAGGTTGAAGCATTCTGTCTCAGTCAACACCCTGAGGAGGATCTAAGACTGAGCAACAAGAAAAACTTTCTTTCATGAACCTAATGAAGAAAAAGTCAAATTCTATGTTTGCTAGCATTCTAAGGCAGAGGTGAAACTGTATTAGAAGAAACATTTGAGGCAGAAAGACTACAAAGGTTCAAAGTAGTGAAAGATTTCTTCCCAGATATACCCTACTTACTATAAGAATTTCTACCAAAGAAATGATACATAAGCAGTTGTAGTACTTCAATTTCAGTAAAAAGTACAAATAGGAACTAAACGTCCCTAAGCAAGTAAATTGAGTTGATCTTGTCTAATGTAGTAGTCAGTCGAGGTGACATTTCTGTGACCCATGTAAGATTGTATATCCTTTCCACTGAAGGTTAATCTTCCTGGTGACACCTAAAGGGCTGTTATAATTTTGAAAGAGACTCTATGACCATCTTTATAACCTAAAAAATTTAAATGTAAATGCAATGTAGGCCTTCGACCTGATATTCATTCATTCATGCTTTTATTTATTCATATTCGACAAATATTTATTGAGTGCTTGTTTTGTGCCAAGAATTGTTCCAGCAGCTGAAAATACATTAGTAAATAAGAGACAAAAATCCTTGCCCTCATCTATAAAAATTAACCTATGATGGTCAACTTAACTGGGCTAAGGGATACCAATACAGCTAATAAAACATTATTTCTGGTTTCGTCTGTGAAGATATTTTGGAAGAGGTTAGCATTTGAATCAGTAGATTAAGTAAATAAGATTTGCCCTCATCAATGTGAGGAGGCATCATCCAATCCATCACTCCCCCAACACCTCCACCCCAATAGAACAAAAGCGTGAAAGAAGAGCTAATTCTCTTCTTGGACATCAGAGCTCTCGATTCTTGGGCATTCAGATTCCAGGACTCATACCAGTGGCCCCCAGGTTTTCAGGGCTTTGGACTCAAACTGAATTATACTGCCAAAATTCCTGGTTCTTCAGCTTGAAGAAGGTAGATCATGGGATTTATCAGCCTTCATAACTATGTGAGATTATTCCTATAATAAATTGCTCCTTATATATACCTATATATACTCTATTTGGTCTGTTTCTGTGAAGAACCCTGACAGTACAGACATAATAATAACTGTACCATATAGCATGTGAGGCCAAAACAAGTGCTATGGGAGGGGGTGGGGAGAATAGAGCATAAAAGGAAGATAGGCAAGTGAGACAAGTAGCATGGGAATAGGCATTGGGTATGCTACATGGAAAAGGTGAGATTTAAGCATAGATTTAAGAATAAGGAAGAGCGCTTTGCAGATATATCAAGGTGAAGAACTTTCCAGGTAGAAGGAATGGCCCCCAAGGCAAGAGCACCTTAGTGTGTTCAAGAAACAGGAGGCCAGAGTGGCCCAAACAGAGGGAGGGAGACAGATAGTAGCAGGAGGTGAGATCAAAGTGGTGAAAAAGGATAAGGGCACACTTACAGGGTTTTGCACACCATTGCTGGCACTTTGGCTTCTACTCTTAGTAAAATGCAGAGCCCACCAAGGTTTAGAGCAAAGGAGTGACATGCTCTAACTTAGGTTTTCAAGTGACCATTCTGGTAGCTGTAGCGAAAACAGACTAAAGGAGAGCAAGGTGTAAGCAAAAAGACTAGTTAGTAAAAGGAACAAGAGGTGCTGAGGGCATTAGGAAAGAAAATGTAAACTATCATACTGATCACTGGTGAGGAGATCAAGTTAAATCGTCTGTGTAAATAAATTCCTTAATGTCTTGGACTAACTTAAACTTTGCTTTATCTGCTTACTACGTGAAGATAAGCTGATGGGCTACTCTTGCTTCAGAAAGATTTCTTAATGCAGAGGACCACCAAATCTGAAGAAGACAGGGAACAGAACACCTGGCAACTCCTGTGAACTCTGGACATACAATTCAGAAAATAATTTTCGCCCATTCTATTTTAAAGAGCAAGTCAAATAAAAAAGAGAGAAGGAGAGAAGGAGAGAGGCAGGGAAGGGAAGGGAGAGAGGAAGGAAGGAAGGAAGGAAGGAAGGAAGGAAGGGAGGGAGGGAGGGAGGGAGGGAGGGAGGGAGGGAGGAGGGAGGGAAGGAGGGAGAGAGGGAGGAAGGAAGGAAGGAAAGGAGGGATGGATGGAGGGAGAGATGGAGGGAGAGAGGGAGGGAAAGGAGAGAAAAAGGAAAGGAAGAAAAAGTTCTGTAACCATCTCCCTAAATTTCTACCATAAATTAGTTTCCTGAAATGGGGACAAGGAGGGGCAGAGTATATACTGATCTGAAAAAAAAGTATGAAGAGGTAATAGAAGGGAGTAAAGTACTATTGCCTACTGGCCATAACTGCAAAAAGGAGGATCTCTCTGGAAAACCCTTCTCAATATAACTGAATTAATTTAGTAACAAATTCTAAGGCTATGCTATTATCACATAGTAAGAATATGTCCCTATTTGAAATAGACTTTTTCTCAAATGTTGTGTGTGTGGTGTGTATGTATTCTGTGAAATATATACGTTTATATATATATACATATATATGTGTATATATATATATACACACACACACACATATATATATCATACACATCATGTGCATATACACATATATCCTTGAATTAGCCTATGATAAGTTTTTAAGTTACTTCCTTTGAGAGGAACAAAATATTTGGTCATCTTTGTGTAGCTGAAACCAGGCATACTGCGGCAATCTTAATTGTTCATTCACGATCTTCTATAAAATATTGAGCAATAAAGTTTTTTATTTATATTCTTCTTGGTAAAGTAAAAATAAAAACAAAAAACAAAAAAAACCCAACTGAGCTTATGTAAGCAGAAAGGAGTCCATTACAATTACACAGGGCCCATTCATGGAAGTCAAGAGCAAGGATGAAATCAGGTCGCAAGCAGATAAGTGAATTAGGGTATCAGCAGGAAAAGAGATGGCACACTCACAACTAAGTCCATCAGAGGAGAATTTAATGAAGAGATTTACAGAAATGTGGACAGGTTAAGAGAATTAATAAAATATGATGAGACACCAAGAACTAGCAAGAGTAGAAAATCAATACCATGTCTTAGTCTAAAGGATCGAGTGGAAGGAACGTTGTCACCACAGTCCAAACGATCCACGGCTGTGGAAGAGGACCTGCCTGACAGGAGCTATAGCTGCTGACAAATGAAGCCACTGCCAGAAATGCACTGGACCAGAGGGGAAATAAATACCCTGACTTTATTTTCTTTTCTTTCTTCCTCTTAATCTGCTCGTGCACCCACTGTCCAAATCTAACCAGAAGCCAGAGGGCAAAGACACCCAGATCATGTAGCTGATGGAGGTCAGCCTCTACAAGGCAAAACAGAAAAGACAAGAATGGTTCTTGGTGAGTAAAAGCGTGAATAACCAGCTTAACATGGAAACAAAGACCACTCTATTAACAGAACAAAAATCATGAATTCAGCACACAGTCCCTTTTCTGTGAACATTTTCTCTGAAACAAATATAGTGTGTATATAAGTGGGAAACTAGAAAGTTAAAAAAAGAATGCTTACAAAAGACTAAAAACCTTAATAGAAGACAATTATTTTTCTGTAGGCTTAGTAATAGCTTGTGAGTTGCTTTGTTATCAACGATTTCATTTTAAAACTCAAAAGAGACATGACCTCATTATTCTTAGGTTTTCTAATTCAACTCTGAAGAAGCATTTAAAATAATATTGAGGCTTAAGATATGTCATAATTTTATAAATTTTCAAGATCCTAACACCATTAAACAATGACACATCTAATAATAAAACTGTACTATTGCAAAAGAAAATTTTATCTTCCAAAGATTTATCAAATATATTGAAAATCGGATATCCATTATTTTTTATGTAGCTTTTATATATCTTCCCACAGTAACAAACCATGAAACACTCGTGTTTTGGGGAAAAGTTTAAATAAAAACAAAGAGAGTTACATGTTAATTTCATAAAATTATTGCTAAAAAAGCATGAAGGATAAAAGCAGACCCCAAAAAAACAGATAATAGCAAACTACACTGAATTTCTGACAGTCTACCAATAGAAATCCATAGGTTCATCAGGTAAAAATGGGCCTTGATTATATTCTTCTGCTTTTTCTAGGACAACAAACCTTCCTGAATTTGATAAGTTTCCTAAAGAACTCATTTGCTGAATATCTGTTTGATTCCTTTAAAAAAACAGTCGGATACCTCAATTTTAAAGTGTAAGGAATATAATTTTACATGCTTTCTAAAGAACACAACTGAGTCAGAAAATAAATAATTCGAGACTGACAATATGGCAAAAGAAAACTGAAGCAGAAAAGTAAAAGTATTTAAGTCAAAGCTACTAATGGCATAAGCACAAAAATTAAGAAAGCAGAAATCATCGACAGCATTCATTAGCTAACTAATGCTTTTGCCAGTTTCCAAAATATAACTATCTAATATACAATTCTTATAGTTCTTTATCATATTAAGTATGCTAATACTAAAACCAAAACATTTTACCTAAGCATTTTTATCTGGAGAGTATATATATATGGCAATAAAAAATAAAGAAGAAAACCAGCTTAGAAAGCAACAGAGTAGAATCTGCACTGTTACAGCCTGTGTCCTACATAACCTTTTGAATGCATGACCTTTAAGTTGCTGAAGGTTGCCTCAGAATTTGGCTCAGTTTGATGGAAACATCTGCTCCCCTTGCAGGTATACTGTAAGGACTTTTTTCTCAGTTGGGTTCAGAACACAGCAAGTGAGCCCTTGTCTGTCCAATCATACAGACTTTGACACTTGTAAATCAAGTTCTGGGAGGACAACAGCAGGTCTACATTCCATCACCCTTTCTCAGCCAGCTAGGCCAACTGACTGCTGTGAGGACTGCTCTTATCATGTCATCAAATCAAAACATGTTGAGATAAGGGACTATACGAGGCATCTGCAGAATTCCCAAAATGTAGTGACTTTGGAACATTGACAGATGCATCTGTCATCTTATACCTTCAACTAACCTGATGTCCACTGGCCCGACACAGTAAAGCTGTCCAAGATCGATTCCAATTCTTTCACGTTATTTTCGCATGTCTCTACTAGAAAGGCCTGGTGCTTCTTAGCCTTTTAATTAAGAAAAAAATTACACATGATAAGGTCATGCATCAGAGCTGCAGATTTTTTTTGTGAATATGTATAGCACAATTAAGTATAAACAAGCTAATAATGACTCCATTCAAGTCAATTATTAATAGACCTCTTTCTGTCTTAATCATACCTTTTACTTGGTTTAATGTAACAGTGAGTGTATAAGATCTCAATAACAATTTACTGAGGCCTTAGTGCCTGGCACTATTCTAAGTATGTTATACACTATAATTCTTCTTATTCTCACAACAACCCTATAAGGGAAGGGCTATTATTATCCCAACTTTACAGATAAGAAAACTGAGACATAGAAGAATTAAGGAACACTTTAAAAGATCACGTTGGCAGTCATGTGTCGAATTGGCAGATGGTGGTCAAAATGAATGCAGTAAGATCAATTAAAAAGAACTGCAACAGTCTATTCAAATGGTGATGGTAGCTTAGGCTAGGGTTAGGGACTTAGCATGAAAAAAAAGTGGCACTATGCATACTGGAAAGATACTTGGTGGAATGGCCTAGGTAACATTGTATTGCGTTAGATGAGGTTGATTGGATTAGACAAAACTGGATCAGAACTGGATTAGGAGTCAAGATTGACCTCAAGGTTTCAGGTTAGAAGAACTGGGTCAGTTTCAGTAATTGACTGAGAACAGTAGAGGTGGAAAAGGTCTTATTTTGGCTACTTTTGTTTATTTACTTGCTTTTAGCAGAAATATGTACTATTAATTTTATTTTGACTATATTACATTGAAGATACCTTTAAGACACTCCCAGCATGAGCACAATGCCTGGCAAATAACAGGCCCTAAATAAATGTACTTAAACTAACAAAGAATAAGTAAAGTAGAAAAATATGGGAGACATCTAGACATAATGGTATAAAACTCAGAAGAAAGGTGAAATATAGGCAGGGGAATCATCTACGGACATCATGTGAAGCTTGCCTTGAGACTGTTTGATGGGAAAAGAGCCTAGGACAAAGCCTTAAGAAATTCCAGAATTTAGTAGAAAAGAAAAAGCCAGCAGATTTCTTAAAAATAAAAATAAAAAAAAAGAGGATAGTGTCATGGAAACCAAGATGAGAGAACATTTCAAGGACAGTTGTCAATTATATGCAATGTCACAGAATATTCAGGCAAAATGGACACTAAAAAGTGTTCATGGTGCATAGAAGTCATTGGTGACCTTGAAGAAATTTGTTATAGTCCAGACTGGAACAGTCTGAAGAGGAGTAAGCCTGAATTTTTTGTCTTAATTGAGTAAGAGATAAGTCATGGGAACAGGAAGTTTAGATGAAACTTTCTGGGTAAAGAGGGAAGCAGAGATAAGGGCAGTAGCTAGAAAAAAGAGTGGGTTGAAGAAGAGGTTTTTGTTGTCTTTTTTAAATAAGTGAGAAACTTGAGCATGTTTAAAAGCTGAGGAAATAGAGAGGCATTAGTGAAAGACTGCTTATAGATACAGAAGAAATGGGAGAATAGATACTATAGGACAAAATCATTCCATTAAAATAGATAATACTACTAATTCTTTCTTTAGATGTCAGTTCAATTATCACTTCAGAAAAGCTACCCTTCACCATCCAGACTACATTAATTTCCTCTACTAGATTCTTCTTAGCACTTATCACAAATATGATTCTACAATTATCTCAGTAGGTCTTTGTTTAATGTCTACCTCATGGAAATTAAGCTCCATGAGGAAAGTATATATAATCCATTTTTTTGTCCTCACCAGTGTATTCTCAGCACTTAGACAATATCAAGTATCTAAAATGAGAGTTAAATAGTTAAATTATAGTACATACTATCAAAAGAAGACTGTTTAATTATGATTTATCCATACAAATTTAAATAGGAGGAAGTTCTTCATGTACTAATATGGAAAGATCTCTAAGCACTACTGTTGAGTTAAAAACAAGAGAGGGGGTGGAAAAACTGTGTTCTATAAAATAAATGATCGATGGTGTGACTGAAAGCCCTCTGAGTTGGGATGCAAAAAGAACCAAATAAAAACAAACAAAATTGGACTTGAAGTTTTCTGCATTAGCATACCATTAGTAACATGTTTTTCAATGTTGTAATATTAACCAAGTTAATATTGGGGGGAAGAGAAGGGAGAACAGTATGTTTAGTATGCTACCATTCATATAAAGTGTGTGTGGGTGTGCATTCGCGTGCACACATTTGTAAACATGGAGAGGTTCTCTACACAGAATCACAAGATAGTAATAACTATGCCTGCCTCTAGAAAGAGAATCTGAGTGGCCAAGGGTTGGAAAGAGAGAGATTTCATTTTCACTGTATAATCCTTTGTGTCTTAGAAATCTTGTATCATGTGACCTATTATCTATTTTTAAAAATTTAATTAGATTTTGGAAAATGGTAAATAAATGAGCCAAGTAACAAACAAAAACACTTTTCTACAGAAGATATACATGCACTTTGTTAGTGTTTATGGAAATAATAGGAGGACCAATTGAGTAAACAGGCCCAGAGGGAGATTTCTGGATATTATTAAAGCACAGATTCAGCCTGATGTAAGGTTTGTATCTACAGAAAAATAAACACCAAGTTTTAGTTATTTAAAAAAGTAAGAGTCAAAATAGAATTTATTATTACCAATGGCCACCAAAGTTTAAAGAAGTATTTATAAAGCATCAATTTTATGTAACACATTATGAAGTTATCTTTAATTATTAAATATTCAATATTACATTAAATTCTTTGAGTTTATAATATGCTCATGGTAAAAAAAAAAGTCAAATAGAGAAAAATAAAATATAACTCAATACTCACAGGTAAGTTTTATTCATGATTTGTCTTATAATTACAGAAACTGATATATATAATTTTTTAATATATAAAATTTTAAGTATAACATATTTTGTATATAAAGACAAAATTTTAAAATCAAATAGGATCATAGTACACATACTGCTATGCAACTTACTTTTCCATTCATAGTATATCTGACAACTTTCCACATTACGTTTCATTAGTTGCATAATACTCCATTATTTAGATGTACCATTAATTAGCCAGTTCCCTACTGCTAAGATTTCTAGGTTATTTGCATTTTTTGATATTAGTGACAATACTACAATACACATCTTTGTATGTGTACTTGTACATCTTTGCATGCACATTCAATTATATCTACTTAATAAATCAGAAATAGATTTCATGGGTAAAAAGTATGTACAACTGTTTTCAAACAATTGTTACCAAATTGCTCTCCAGAATCCTACCAGTGTGTATTACCTATTTCCCAACAGCTTTCCAGTGGTAGGCATTATCATTTTAATGTTCATTTCTTTAATTTTAAATAAGATTAAGTATCTTTTCATAAGTTTACTAACCATCTGTACTTCCTTTTCTCTGAACTGACTTTTCACATCATGTGCCCATTTTTATATTACACTCTCCTTATTTTTCTTAGTGATTTATAACAGTCCTTTTTAAATTATGGATACAGTCCCTTTGTCAGACATGTTGCAAATCATTACCTCCAATTTTTCATTTGCTTTCTGACTATATTCTTAAAACCAAAATTGTATTTTTAAGTAACCAGATTTATCAATAATTTGCTTTGAGACTTTTGGGTTTCTTTTCATACTTTCTAACTCCAAAATTAAAAAATACTTAATTCCCTTTTTCTCCAGTGATTTTCATCTTCTTTAATGGCTCTATAATCAATCTAGAATTTGTTTGATATAAACAATATAGCAGTGATTTAGTTACATTATTTCTTCTTATGTACAGACAGTTATCTGATGGCTATCTCCGAGTGGACAGAACCGACTCTTGTGTGTGTGGCAGATTTGCTTGGTGTGGGAAAATCCCCAACATCCCTGGTGAACAGAAGTGTTCTGTGAGAGTAGTGTTGTGTGTAGACACACAGGAGTGAGTTTTTCCTCAAAGCTGAAGTTTTCTCCTTTTCACATACCAACTTTATCAAATATTAAATTCCCACAGATATTCATAGCTGTATTTTGAACTCTGTTCTGTGCCATCAATTTTTATATTTTGTCAGTACCAAACTAATTTTATATTTTCTTTAAATTTTTATGACATATGATTGATATAACATACAATTCACCCAACTGAAGTGTACAATTCAGTGTTTTTAGTATATTCACAGAGTTGTGCAACCACAACCACAGCCTAAATTTAGAACACTGTTGTCCCCACTAAAAGATATGCCATATCCACTGGCTGTCACTCTCCATTCTCTAATCGTCACTCCCAAGCTCTAAGCAACCACCATTCTCATTTTTATTTTTATCTTTATAGCATCTCCTAGTCTTGGCATTTCATATAAATGCAATCATAAAGTATGTAGCTTTTTAAAACTGGCTTCTTTCACAAAGAAAAACATTTTGGAGATTTATCCATTTTATAGTATGTATCAATACCTTATTTTTATTGCCAAATAATATTACGCCATCCAGATAAGCCACATTTTATTAATCTATTCATCAAGTAATGAACATTTGGGTTGTTTCAATTTTGGATTATGAATACTGGAATGAACATTCATGTACAATATTTTGTGTGGTTGTCCATTTTCATTTCTCCTGGGTATATACCTATGAGTAGAACTGCTGTGCCACATGGGCACTCTAGGTGTAACTTTTTGAAAAACTGTCAAATGTTTTTCTACAGGGGCTAACGTCATTTTACATTCCCACCAACAGTGTGTCAGGGTTCCAATTTCTCTATATATCACCAAAACTAGTTGCTGTCCATTTTTTTTATTATGATCATGCTAATGAGTTTTAAAAGGTATCCCACTGTGGTTTTGATTTGCACATCCTGCTAATTTTGAACACCTTTTTATATGCTTATTAGCCATCTGTATGTCTTCCTTGAAGAAATGCCTATTAAACCTTTAGCCTATTTTTTAATTGAGTTCTCTTTTTATTATTGTGGCATAAAAGGTATTTATATGTTCTGGATACGAGTCCTTTATCAGACACCCGATTTGCAAAAATTTTATAGTATTTTGTGATTGTATTTTTACTTTCTTTACTGTATCCTTTGACATATGAAAATTTTTAATATTGGTAAAAGTCCAAAGTAACTATTTTTTTGCCACTTGTGCTTCTTCAGTGTGGCACCTAAGAAATTATTGCCTAAGAGATTTATCTATTACATTTAGGCCTATGAACCATTTAACTTTTGTGTAGGGGTTCAAAATTATTATTTGGCGAGTGGATACCAAGTTCCTTCAACATAATTTATTGAAAAATACTATTCTTTCTCTATTAAATTGACTTGGCATCCTTTTCAAAAATCAACTAAATTGTTGAGGGTTTGTTTCTATACTTTCAATTCTTTTCCACTGATTTGTATGTCTATCATTATGCCAATATACTATAGCTTTGTAGAAGTAAAATTGGGAAATGTTACTCCTCCAATTTTATTCTTTTTCAAGATTATTTTGGCTATTCTACATCTCTTCCATTTCCATATGAATTTTAGATCAGTTTGTCCATTTTTGCAAAAAGCCAGCTCAGATTTTGATAGAGAATGCATTGAATCTATATCAATTTGAAGAATATTAACATCTTACCAAGCAATAGTATTAATTCTTATGATCCATGAACATGGGATGTCTTTCCATTTACTTAGGTCTTGTTTAATTTCTTTCAGTAATGATCAGTAGTTTTCTGCACATAATTCTTGCACTTCTTTTGTAGTTACTCCTATTTTATTCATTTTGATATTATAAATTGAATTGTTTCCTTAATTTCACTTTTTGATTGTTCATTGCTTGTACAAAGAAATACGACTGATTCTGTGTATTGATCTTGTATTAAATCCCGCAACCTTGCTAAACTCATTCATTAGTTCTAATAGTTGTGTGTGTATTCTTTAGTATTTTAAATATATAAAATCATATCATCTGTGAATATAGTTTACTTCTTCCTTTTCAAAATAAATGCCTTTTATTTTTTTATTGAGATGGGAAGGGTTGCCTCCTCTGTTTTTTAAAAGAATCTATGAAAAACTGGCATTAAGACTTCACCAGTGAAGTCATCTGGGCTTAGTCTGTTTGATTAGGAAATTAATCTCTTTACATGTTATAGGCCTATCAAGATTGTCTATTTCTTCTTTATCATTTTTAGTACTTTGTTTCTTTCATCTAAATTGTCTAATTTGTTAGCATATATAACTGTCTGCTCAGTATAAGGGTGCAATTAAATTTCTAGTTCAACAATAATTCTCCTCCTCCAAGTATAGGGCTCATTCCTAACTAAAATATTAGCTAAAAATTTCAATACCATTACAGTTTAAAATCAAATTCAATGTCAAATTTGCCAGGAAACACTGACTACTATAAAATTTTTCAAAGAATAAAGTAGAAGTTTGATCAATGACAAGGCTTAAGAAGAGTTAACTATGCCTGAAAGTTGCTATTACATTTATAACCAGTACATTATAATTTTCTGCAAGATAACTGGCTAAGAGTCATAATATAACCAACAAAAATTTTATTTATATTTAATAGTTATGTTTATGAACCAGCTAATGACCAGAAAAAAAAAATGTTCTTATTTTACAAATGACAAATATTTTTCATAATAAATTTAGTTTTATAAATAAAATTTCCATTCTTCACTCATATTGCAAAAGTGTTTATAGGGTTTTTTAAGTGTGGATTATACTTATATTTAAATTTTGTTGCCAAAGCTTTTAGTTTTCTTAACAGCCTTTTGATGAGCAAAAAATTCTAGAATGAAAACAGAATCTATTGGCTAAATCCTTGGGTTAAAAACAAAGTGTGAAGGATAAAATACTAATTTTCTAATTTTTGATTAACATGTTTTACCATGTGACATAAAAACTAAGTTTAAGTTAAACGTTAAATTGTTGACTTAACAAATATCATAATTCTATACATCCATAGAAGTTACCAAGGTGTTTTTTAATGAAATTAGCATTTAAAAGACAGGCCAAACTTTTGAAACAGTTCTGAACATTTTTTAACTCTAGTTTTTTAATTTTTAATTTGAATATATTTTCAGTCATTAGGAAGGAATTCTGTGTAAAAACAGGAACATCAGAACCTATAATAAATACATTCTTTTGCTCCATAGCTCTCACCTTTTCAACATATCTTCCACCTAGTTACAGTTACATACCCAGTACATCTTTAAGGACTCAAGGAGAGCTTGCTCAGCTGGATTGAGTTCGATCTGGTTAGGTTTCATAACCATCACTACCTGCAGCATTTCATTGAGCATATTAATGATAGCTAACATCTCTTCATAAAACCATTTACTATTTCTTTCCTTCTTTCTTGTCTACCTTGCTTCCATGAATGTAAGCATATTCTATGATCCCAATTACTTATTTCATATGATGAAATGTCACCTTCCTTCATGTAGCTTTACAATTAGTTTATTTTTCAGTAGATGCTACCTTCCAATCTGACTGTAAGCTTTAACATCTCTCTCTCTCTCTCAATATGTCTCTCAATATGTTTCTCTCTCTCTCTCTCTCTCTCTCTCTCTCTCTCTCTCTCTCTCACACACACACACACACACACACACACACACACTCTCTCTCTACCAGTTTACTTTTTCACAGATCAAAAATTAGATTTTGATTTTCAAAACTTAATAATTTATATAAGAATAAATTTCAAAAAGCTTTATGCCCACATTATAAATTTAGGAAGACAGCCATATAATAAAAATTTAAATATACAAATACAAACACATACACACACACATTTGATGAATATTATATACTTAAAAACTTAGTATTTAGTTTAATAATATAAATGTTTAAGGGCCACTAAGAGAAACAGAAAGTGATGTTTATATTATCAAAAACAATGCTCATATATATAAATATTACTACTATTCTGGGTGAAAAACAGGAATCAACACTTTTTTTTGTAAAACTCAGAATAGAATATTTTTAGCCCAACAGTTTTGAATGCCTCCTTCAAACTAAAAAATATATCCTTCTAAAGCAAACCTAATAGATCGTTTGAAGCAAAATATTATCAAGGAACACTAACTTTACCACAAAGCATAATAATCCAAAATCCTATCTAATGTTAGCAATCATTATTATATATAAGCAGCCAAGCCTCCAAAGTATAGAGAAAAAATATACACTTGAACATTTTCAATCACTAGTTCTTTAGAGAATAAAATATTCTTTGAGCAAAACCTCATGAGAACCAGAATTCCCTTTCCAATATATGGTCTCTCCTAGAGCTGTAACTAAATATTACTGAGTGGCAGAAAAACAAATCTCAAGAAATGATGGACTTAAAAAAATTTCATTGTAGAAAGCACAAAGCAAGTTCTAATAATACCAATTTGAAAATGATAGTTCCCCAGCTTGGAGAGAAGCAGATATAAAAACTCACAGTAATGACTAAAAGATCTGACTGAATCTGTTGGGCCTGTGATGGGCTTTAATAAGCATGATCGCTAAGCAGCTTAAACTAGAAATTCAGTTTTATTTAATAGTTAATTGAATCATTGTTAAATTCATAGATTTAGAAATTAATGGTTCAATTTTAATCAAAACTTTTAAAGTCAAATTCAATAGCGTGTAACACAGAACACGAAACTAATTTTGTTAAATCCTTAGATGTCCAATGTTGAAATTCCATTAATTCTATGACATTAAAGATAATACACTATTCATTTACTAACCATATCTTTTAAACCCGTATGTTGAATAGGAGGAATTTTATTAATATAAAAGTACAATAAAAGTTGGCAGGATTTATATTTTTGACTTTTCCAAAATATAAATGGTAGTTGTATTACATCTCTTTACACAGGGGAGCTATCGCTTTCCAACTAGTTTATTAACACTTTGTGTATCCTGACCACGATGATTTCTAAGGCCTCTTCCAAGTCTAAAAGACAATAATATACTGCACTGCATCATACAATTGTTACTTTTAAGTCTCAAAACTTCCTCAAGTCTCTGTATATTATTAATAACACACTGATCTCACTAGTAAACCTATGGAGAACGGTGGCTTTAATTTTCTCTTGCAATGCTACAGAGAAAATAAAAACTAAGACTTGAATAATGGCCATGAACATGACCTAAACTAGAAAACAAGCTGTTACCTCAAAGGGAGAGAAAAATTACCTGTAGGTAATGTATGCTTCCCATCTATAGTCTCTAAAATACTCAAAGTACTAAGTTCGAAAGAAATATAACTGTGGGAAAGACACACTAGGTTATATACAATCATGAAATGTCATTAACATAAAGTTTCATTTCCAAAAGCAAAAGATAAAAGCTTCCCCTTAAGTCATTTTCTCTTCAGTCAAAAACAATTATGAATTCAAAGCAAAAATAACATCCAGACTGAGGATGCAGAACTAGAAAAACTACTTTTTATGGTTTAAAATTTTTAATTTGATAGATATCTCTTCAGAAAAAAAATTGTTAAAATTTCCCCCCAAAGGCTAATAATCCATTGAAAAAAGAAAAAAGCAATAAAGTAATATGTACAAGAAAAACGTATTTAGGAAAAGTAAAAAATGAATTTTTTATAAAAAGAAAAACAGACTATTTAATAGTGTTTCCATTAAATAAATTTTCATTAATTTTAAAATTTTAATTACAGTCATGTAAAGATAGAAAGCAACCATTCTAATAAGCACAAAACAGGACCAGTTAAAAGAGAAAGCTAATAATAATGAAGGAAAATAAAGAAAAGAAAACAGAAATATAGAAGAAAATGAAAAAAATAGTGAGGAATAAATAGTTAGGTTGAACCATAGAAACTGTTAATCACTTAGGTTACAACCTGAATAAGTTTTCTGAACATCCCATTAGCTCCTCAGCAAAGAACTATTCACAGATCTGCAACTGCTTTTAGTAATGCATCAAGCTTTGAAGAAACAATCTATAATCTTCAGCACTATGATCAAAACAATAGTGTTATAGAGAATGAGTGCCAAAGGCCCAAACAAAAAGAGGTTGCTAGTGAGAGGCAACTTGCCTTATTTCAGACCATTCACAAAATTGGAAAAGTTAAAAAATACAAACTGGTTGGCATCAAGTAAAATTTTTTAATCACAAAGCAACCATATCCTCAGTGGTGAATTAAGCCAGTCTTTTTTTATTTTGTATCTAGCCAATGGAGTGCCGGAAGGCCAGAATTAGAAGGATGCATGCGATTTATACTAATGCCTCTATCTTCAGCTGTTGCATTCTCAGTTATAACTCTGGCTCACTTTCCAAACTAGTGAGTACAGTCTCTAATAAGCAAGCAGACCGAATTCAAGACTCAGCTAAATGACTCTGACGTGCTTTGCTCCACAACTAATTCACCCTCCTGAACCAAGAGTTAAAAGGTGGGATAGCCCATGAAATTTAGGGTAGCATATAACAGTGAACACACACTAAGAGTATATGCTACACAGAGAGCTCTAAACTTTCTAAAGTCTCACATCCCAAGTATGCAAACAATAAATTAAACCACACAGCAAGCAACAATTCAATCCCTGAGTCAGAACACATTGAATATCTTGAGTAAAGACTGTATATAATATTGGATCATTTGAAAATGAGAAAGAGCTGCCATTTTATCCCATCATTATGTTTCTATCTGGGCAGCATTGATCTGGCCACCACTTCCTAGTATAACCTGGAGTTTCCATCTTTTTTAACAAGGAGGAAAAATACTAATTTCCCTCAGTAACTGATAACAAGAGTTGTAGGACTTAATTGAAAGTCAAGTAGCCAAGTCTCTGAGAAAGGTATGTATGTGGGGAACAAGTCAAAGAGGAAGGAGGGTATTACTATACACTTTATGTCCTCCCTGTTAGGGTTCACAGAAAATTGCAGAGTAGGAGTATGCTGCACCAACCAAATAAATCCACCAAACAAATGTCTCTTGAGGCAAGTCCTATAGTAGAATCTTGGTATGCAAAAGGAATTAAGTTAACCTCAATGCATTTTCCATTATGTGGGAAACATCACAGTTTGGTGAGTGTTATGATGAAGACGCTAAGCTAAGTACTAAAGAAACACAAAGTGGGGAAGGGGAAGAATTCTGACTTTAGGTGGATGATAAAGTAGGGAAAGATGGCATCATGGAAAGCTTCACAGACTGCAAGGTATCAGAGAGAGATGTCACAGGATATATAGGTATTTGTTAATGGAAAAGAAGAGAAAGAGCATTTTAGTCAATGTGGGGCAAAAAAAAATGAACAGCCTTAATGAAAGCAAGATGATATGATATACGTAACATGTGCAGGAAGCCAAGAGTACTCTCATATGGCTGAGGCAAAGCAATGGCAAAAGAAAAAGCTGGAAAAGTTAACATGGAGCCCAAGGAAAGGGCCTTAGACAAGAAGATGGACTTCACTCTGAAAGCAACAGGGAGACATTGATTGTTTTTTTGAATAAAGGGTTACAAAAACAAATCAATATTTAGAAAGATGAGTTTGGTGATGATGTGAAAGCTAAATTATTGGGGAGTGGGGACAAAGCGATCAGGTATAAAATTATTGCAAAAGGGAGTCTTTGAAATCATTAAATCTATTAATTATAAATCCTCATCCCCCATCCACCCAGGTAATGATGTTTCACACTCCTTAAAATAAGGAGATAAATAAAAACCACTGAATAAAATTTGAAACATTCTACAATGTTCAGAGTTTTCACTAATTCAATTAGTTTTCCCAATTATTCCAAAAAAAAATGTTTTATCATATACATCTTAGCTGTAATCAGCATCTCCAGTTTTTAAATTTTATAACAATGTCACTAAAATTACTTTCATACTGCTATCTCATGGCAGGTTGTGAGGAAAAAACTTGTTAAACATCAAATTTGACCCAATAAAATAATTGCCATAGGGTTTTCTTTTTTATCCTTACCATTACAAGTTCTTCCTGTAATTCACTGCAACTTTTTTCATTATACTGGAGTCTCTTTGAAAGGTCTATAATTACTTTCTTCTGTTCTTCAATCTCTTCATTTAGTTTCTTGTTTTTGGAGAAATACTCTCTTTCTAATCTGAAAAGTTAAAGTATCAGAATGAGTTTTTCAAATATGCTTTTATCGAGTCCTATTATACACCTTTAAAACAAGTGGCAGATGTACTATATATGATTTCAAGCCAATAGGCATTTACAAGTAACCTCTCATTTTTTTAAATAAAAAGGATTGCCATTCTTAAATGAAAGACTCTAAATGAACAACACATCCTCCCTTGTTAGCAGACATTTGTACTCTGCCCAAAGCTAGAAGATACATTTAGTGTTATTTGGCCTCATCATTGTTTTTGATGAACAAAACCCACCCACCACAGTTCTATTAGCTCAGAAACTGCCTTAAGACACAAATCAGTCCTATCAAACAATTTAAAAATTAAAGTATAACGTAAGAAATGGAACAAATGTTTTATTCCTGAATGACTGTACAAATGGAACTGATGTGGTAGCATGGAAAATCCAAAAGCAATAATAATCAAAAATCATTCATATTCATTGTGAAAACACATGAATTTCTCTTCAAAGGATCTTCCTTCCTATTTAAATTTTTCTCAGGCTGGCATTAAATTGTATTTACATTCTTGCATGGACATCTGATGAAAAGTAGCTTGGAAGTATTCTAGTTTCAAATTTGCTATAGATAATCCACCAAATGACTTCAGAATTCTTGACACTTGAACTGAATGAATAGCCAACTGACCTATGAAAGAAGGTAAATATCAAAGAAAAAAAAGACATTTTCATAATGCAAGTTTTCAAGTTTTTCCTCTGCTGTATAATTTCTCAAGAAGCTATTTTGCAAGAAAGTAAATCAAACGAGGAAAAAGGTACCAAATCAGCAACAAGAGATCCAACATAGAAGAGAAGCAGAAGGAATTCCAAGGATGATGGTGAAGGGAAACCCCAGGATGACTGTGAAAAGGGAGCCTAAAAAACAACTCATCCAGAATGGAGAAGGTAGAGCGAGGAGTCCAGTAGTCTCAGTTTTCTCTGAGAAAACTTAAATACGATAGAATTTCTGAAGTGTAAAAACACAATGTGAGATTTTTCCGTTGTGTTTTTCCTTAGAGAGGGGAAAGAATGGCGTAGATGATCGAGGCTCTGTTCATCCTTCTGATGACCAAATCAAAGTTGTGACGGAAACAAGGAGCAGCACCAAGGAAAAATCGTGTGGGATCTAGAGGAACAAGCCATACAACTAGTGATAAATCTAAGAAATCACCCTGCAATGGCAGAAGGTAGGACAGGGCAAGGACACAGGGCTGCCTGGTCTCCATCGGCTGAAATGGAGGCAGCAGCAATGGCAGACTTCTCTTAAAGAGGCAGCGTCTGCAAGTGGATTTTCACATTGAAAGACCTGCTTGCTCTGAGCACCAGTGCCTATTTGGCTGCATGTAGCGGGCACCAGAGATTTGCAGGAAAACATTGCTAGAATGGGGGCCAAAGGGAGACTCGCCTTGTACAGAAGCGCCAGTGGAATCTATTGTTCCCTGTTGAGCCCTCCCCCATATCAGTGCACTGGACACAGCACCACCATAGCATGATGTCATCAAACTGGATAACAGAGGTTGCTCTGTCCAGAGGATTCTCTGAAACCCTGCCTCCCCTAACTCACAGCCCCACCCAAGCCACATCCAGGTGTATCCTCAGCGAGTCAGGTGCTCCTTCCTGAGCATCACCTAGACTCACACTGGAGGCAGCCTTGGTTTCTGGTGTGGCCTTTTGAGGTAACTATAAGCACAGCATCTGTGGATTGCTCGCTGAATCTTAATAGGTGGCCCCAGAGATGTAGAGGCTTGGGCTAAATTTGACCTGTCGCTGAACCCCTCTCAGGACTGTGCAACTGGCCACCTACTTCACAAATCCACACTAATAAGACTAGGAGACTTAGGAGCTTTGCTTAATACATAGAAACAGACACAGAAAGGCAGCCAAAATGGGAAGACAAAGAAGTAGAAACCCTATGAGAGAACAGAACAGAGATCCAGATATAATGGGGTCAAGTAATCTAACAAAGGCAGAGTTCAAGACACTGGTTATAATAAAGATGCTCAGTGAACTTTTGGGAAGTATAGATAAATTCAGTGAGAACTTCAACAAAGAGATAAAAAAAACATAAAAACAGAAATGGAAATTATAAAAGGGAACCAGTCAGAAATGAAGAACATGTTATCTGAGACGAGAAGTATATTAAATGGAATATACGAAGGAATAAACAAGGTGAAAAAGAAAAAGATCAAATGCCCTATCTAGAGGACAGGAAAGCCAAGAACATGCAATCAGAATAGAAAGAGATAAGATGCCAAGACTATAAAAATAATTTAAGGAGCACATGGGACACTATTAAAGGTCCAAATATCTGTCTGATTGGCATAACTGAAGAAAATCAAGATGTTGAACAGCTGTTTGAAGAAATAATGATGGAAAACTTCCCTAACCTGGTGAAGGAAATAAGCATTAAACCTCAAGAAGCTCAGAGAATTCCAAACCTCAGGGATCAAAGAGGCCCACACCAAGACACATCATAATTAAAATGGCAAAGGTTAAATACAAAGAAAGAATATTAAATATTAAAAGCAGCAAGAGAAAAACAGATGGTTACTTATACACCCATAAGACTGGCAGCTGATCTCTCAAAAGAAACTATGCAGGACAGAAGGGCTTGGCAAAAAATATTCGACAGGATGAAGACCCAGGATCTACAACCAAGGATACTTTATCCAGCAAAGCTATCAGTTAAAGCTAAAGGAAAGATAAAGAGCTTCCCAGACAAAAATAACCTCAAGGAATTTATCACCACCAAGCCAGCATTACAGGAAATGTTGGAGGGACTTCTTTAAGAAGAAAAAATACAAAAGACTCACTTCAGATTAAAAGACGCACACAAACTAAAAGGAAGGGGATGGAAAAAGATATTGCTTTGATGGACTTAGAAGGGATTTAAGTCAGACAGAGAAAGATAAACACTATATGATTTGACTTATATGCGGAATCTAAGGAATAAAAAGAACAAAGCAATCAAAAACAGACTCATAAATACAGTGGACAATTTGGTGACAGAGGGGAGAGGGTTTGAGGGGCTGGGAGAATGGGGTGAAAGGTTAAAGAAGTACAAATTAGTAGCTGATGGATGGTCACAGGGATGGGGAGCACAACATAGGGAATGCAGTTAGCATTAATATGTTGGCTACGTGGAGGGTCAGCGGAGGGAGGGAGCAACTGGGGGGGATTGTTTTATGAACTATATAGATGTTTAACCAATGTACTGTATACTTGAAACTAATTAAAATAAATAAATTTAAGAAAAGAGTAACTTAGTGATTGGTGTACATAAACGAATCCAATTTAAAATGAGGTAATTATTAACTATTCATTTATTTGATGATTCAGCAAATCATTATTTAACAGCTCTTATGTGCTAGGCACTATTCCAGGCATTGGGAGACAGCAATGAATAAAACAAAGTTCCTCTCCACATAAGGAGACAGACAACGCACAAAACAGAATATAATAAAGTGGGCTATAATGAAAAACAAAGATAAGCTACACAAAAAAAGTTGTAGAAAAAAAATACCCAAAAATATAACCCTATTAAAAAATGGAAGGAGACAATGAGTAAGTGTGTGGAAGAAGGTACAATGGAGATAAATAAAATCAAAGATGGAGAATTAAAAACAATGGCAGAATATCAATGTTATTTAGAAATATCAAGTTAAATGAAGAAATAGCAATAAGAATTAAAAGTGGTCTCAAAGGAGTAGAAACGGGCAGTAGAGAGCCATGAGAACAAAACTGCTATTTTTCATGAGCTTAACAGTATTTTACTTTTAGACCACGCACAAGTACGTTACTATATTTAGAATTGTTAGTTGGTGCTTAAGGGAATACAAAATTCAAGTAAAATTTTTCAAGCACCAAAACACAAATAACAGCAAAACAAAACAAAACAAAAATTGCTCTGGAATCCAATTAGAAAAGTACATGGGTTAAAATCTTAGAGCTTAATTGTTAGCAAGTATCTTAAAATTTCTCTAGTCCACTCTTTGCAGGACTCTCTTCTTCATCAATATCCATGACAGACAGAATCACCCGCCCTCTCTTTTGAACTTTCCAAGGCAGGCACCTTATTAGTTTCCCAAAGAAGCCTTTCACTATTGGAAAGCTTTAATTGCTCAAGCACAATCTGACTTCTTACTGTTTCACTTGTAGGTTCTAATCAAAGCAACATTCTATATAAAGGTCCTTGAAACATATTTATATGTAAATGTGCAGACTCAGGCAATGGTTCAAAGGTAATAAAGGAAGACCTTAGAATAACATTCACAGATGTCATTTAAGTCATCCTAGAGGAAGCAAGGAAATTGAAAATATTATAAGCATTACTAATAAAGGTAATATAGTTAAAAAGTTATAAATTTTTTCAAACTTTTATCTCCCAAGTGCCATCTTTATGACTTTTGCCACCCTCATAATAATTACTGTTTAAATAATAGTCTTCTTTAACTCACTTAAGTTAAATGAAGATTTTTAAAAGGAATCTTTATATTACTACTGTAAATGGCAAACCATAATCAATTTGTCATAAATTAAAAATAAATATGTAACTAATTACCAACCTATTACCTTGTCACATACCACTGGTGGGGAAATAGGCGGAAATGGTTTAAAATGTCTACTAGTGACTTTTTTGGGGAAACATTTAAAAATTATAAACTTCTTAAAGCATCGCACAGAATGTTCTAAAGCAAAGGCTTTTGAACTGAAAAAGGTTAAAATCAGTAGGAGTCAGAAAGATCCTGACTTTGCCACTTACTACCTGTGTGTCCTTACCCTCATTAAGCCTCAATTTCCACACCTGTAAAAGAGATAAAGAGTAGCTACCACATAGGGTGTTGTATAAATTAAATGAAACCACGCAATGTGAGGCATGAAGGGAGACACAGCACATGCTAGCCACTAGTAGCAGTATTACGCCTACTATTATTTTCACAGTTTGAGAAAATTTCAAACATTATCCATCTCCACACGGACCGTCTTAGGTGGCCTAGAAAATCAAGGTCTTTAAAGATACTATACTACCTCAGCAGATATAATATAAAATACATTAATATATTTATTTTCTATTGTAAGAACTGCATTTCTGAGACTACTTGGAATAGCCATTATACTTCAAAACCCAAAAGAGTATTTCTATATTTACCTGTACAATGAAGTATAGTTATGTTTTATGAAATCCTTTACCCCCAATCTACCACTAACATTAATAGGAGCTATATCTAAAATACTACACATTCATACTTACATAGGTTTCATAAGCTCTATATATTAATTTAGAGAATTTTACAGTAAAACACTTACAAACTTAGTTTTGCGAAGCTCTCTTGTGCATTATGCTTTTCTCGCTCATATGCGCTTTCAACTTCTTTGAATTCATTCTTGATCATTTCCAAATCAGCAACAGCTTCTGCTTGGCTGGCCTTTTCTACCTGCAAAGCTCCTTCAAGGTCTCGAATCCGTAACTACAAGGTGACAGAGAAGTGATTAAAAGCAGGCAGGGAAATGCTAGCTAGCATCAATATCAAAATGAGTAGAATACTTTGTCCACAGCAGATTATCATTCATCCAAACCTTTCTTTCTGCTTTGTTTTAAAATAAACAAAAGTCAGGAAAATAAACAAAAGACAGTTTATTCCCTTTCTCAAAATATTTAATGCAAGGGAAGAAGAGTGGGGGAAAAAAAAAAAAAGACTCAACTGCTATGGAAAAGGATAGGCTGATATGATATAACCTGTCTCATCCAAGTGCCTAATTTTGATTTATTAATCCGTTTGGATGCTTCTTTTATAAAACATAATAAATTGTGGTTTTTGAAAACAAAAAAAACTATTCTTTCCCTTATATGAAAAACATCATTACATGAACATCTTTATAAGCCTAAGAAAGTTAACAGACCTTTTTATTCCTGGAGATCTCTTACTGTAGAAAGTAAACTTTTCATCATTGAATAATATTATTTGACTAAAATGTTTATGGGTGTAGTAATTTGACATCTGGGACTAGCTTCAAAAAAATCTTAAAGCTAAGTGACAGGTATATGGGAGGTTCATTTTACTATTCTGTTTTTGCATATACTTGAAATTTTACATAATATAACATTTTAAAAAACTAGAGTCCCTACGGATGTCAACAGTAGAATAGATAAAGTGCATTCCCATAAAAGAACAATACATAGCTGTAAAAAGGAGGCAAAAAAACTTTTAAAAATGAAGTTTTCTATGTAGTATTAATATATATTGAAAAGATCATAGTGTATACTATGCTATATTTTTAGTAAATAAATGAATATAATAAAAATAAGTAACAGGCAAGAGGGTAGAGTATTGGGGAGAGAGGAATGAAAGCAAGAGTTTGCAACTGTTTATATTGTTTTGATTTTTGAACTATGTCAGTATTTTACCTTTACAGGTAAAATGAAATTAAAAATAAAGAAGTTTGTTAAAGGTCAGAAATGGGGATTATAAAAAATGCTTCACATTAGATAGAAAACGGGCTTCAGAAACGTTAAGACTTGGGTTTGAATCACAGCTCTGTAAATTAACTTATGTAAGCATATTACTGAAATTCCAAAAACCTGAGGTTCCTCATCTGTAAACAGCAAACAGTAATAACAACAACAACAACATAGTATCTACTCTACAGGGTCACTAAAAAGATACAATGAGATAATATTTATTTAATATTAACAAATTTATTTAATAAATTTTTAGATATTTATTAAGCATTTAAGGTATTGTGCTAGTGCTCAAGATATATATATTAATCATGAAAAACTACAAAATCTTATTTCTTGAGGAACTGAGTCTTAAGGAGAAGACAGACCACAATAGCACAGGATAAGTGCCTCCTGTCACAGTAGCATGCACAAAGGGCCACATAATCAGAGAAGAGCTTGATCATACTTCCTGCTCTGCATGGATTAAGCCTCCCAGAGATGGCAAAAGACAACCTGAGTTAGGAAAGGTGAATTCACCAAGAAATACAGCCTAGGACAATATGAAAATGGTTCATAAATTAATCTATACAAATAATAACCATCAGAAATCTTATTTCTAATTACACAAATGTATTTTGGAATATTTAAAACATTTATTTTTATACAAAAGTAAGGAACAGATGTAGACTGGATATATAAATAAAAGTTTGTAAATTTTCAAATTTGGTCTTTTAAACTTTATTTTTCTTTGCGTTTGTTTCTAAATCTAATGTTTACAAGTAAAACAAATATAGGAAACGTTTTCTTCTGACTACATCGCTATCTTCTTTCAGAAAATAAGCACTCAGTCACAAATGACAAACCAATCCAACTGAAAGAAGAGTCTACTTCAAGTGAACAGTCTTGAGTCAACTCCTCTCACTCTACTTCCTCATTGTTATGGCACAGTATCCAAACGAATTTAACAAAAGAATACTTCAAACATATATTTAACCACAGTTTAAAACGTGGTGATTAATTACAACTATTCAGTGGTCTCATTTCCTTTTAATCAAGTCTAAGACTAAATTTTACTAGGTGTACAAGTCTAAGACTAAATTTTACCTCATTGAAAACACCTGTCAATATTTCATAGATATAAGGTTCAAATATAACTTTTGCTCTTTTCTAAGTCATAGCACTATGATCTAAATATTAATTTTCATCTATATAAGTAAAAAAATACATGTAATAATTTTCATTTTTAGAGCTATTAACTATATATTCATGGTGATATAGGCACAATAAAAAAAAACTTAATTTTGAATCATACTTCTTTCATGAATTTAAAACTTCAGTTTTATTACTTATGGAGTGATCTAATAATTTTAGGAAAGAAAAAGCTTAACTTACATAAGTTTGTTTAACATACAGACACACTCAAATACATGGGTTTGAGAATTTTGCAGGTCACAGGGGAATTTCATTAAAGATAAAAGTTAAAAATATTTATAAAATTCTTACAAATTTAGTGCATCTAACGTTAAGACCTATTTAAATAACAAGGTGAAACTGCAAAATCTAGTAATAAAAATTTAATGTAGGAGAAACATCTAAGGCTTGAAATAAAATCCAAATTAAATTAAAGAACTCAGACTCATGGAAATTTATGTAAAATTTTATTTACAACATAGGCTGTGTCTGCAGGTCAGACATGATCCATGGGCAGTAGTTTGCCAGGCCCCAGTTAAAATGTGTCATTTCACTTAGAAATTCCTTCCAAGTAGCTAAGAAAGGGAAAAAGACACTTTCCTTAGAATGCCTTCATTTAATTCTCCTCTCAGATTTAATCTTTCTCTTATTATGTTCCTGTAGTATTTAGTATTTCATATTTCTATCTATACATCTATCTGTATATCTGTCTATGTAATATTTCTGATGAAATATAAATCCCAAAAGAAGCTCTTTTGCATTTATACCTTCAGCTCTTAATATACTGATAGATGATATGCAAAGGATGTGCAATATGTAAAGGTGTATATTTTAAAATGTTTTCAAAAATAAAATTCATTCCATGGCTGTTTTAAAAAGAACACTCCAATCAGCAAATCTTTCTGTAATGGGGCAGATGATAAATATTCTGGACTTTGTAGGCCATAAGCTGTCTGTCATAACTACTCCACTTTGCCACTGTAGCATAAAAGCAGCCACAGACAAGACAAAAATTCACAAGCACAGGTAGTGGGCTGTACTGTGCCAATTCCTCCTCTGATAACAGTAAAGACTATCCTCGATTATATCCTTATAGTAAAGAGAAAGCTTTTTGATGATATGCTTCCCATTCTAAATGCACACCTTAGTTCTCTGAACACAATGCTATTTTCCCCAGCTTAATAAAATCCATGCCAAAAGAATCTGTTAACATTTTACCTGAATAATTTCAGAATTAAATTTTGATTCCAAATGTGCTGCTCTTTCTGCTTCAATATTTTCTTCTAATTTCCTCACTCGTAGAGTGGTTGCCTAAAGACAAAAGTTTAAACTTAGAAACACTGGTATTTCAAGTCGAAATGAATGAATGAGCATATTTTAGCATTGAAATTAATAATTTAGATTACCATAGCCTCTTTTTTTATTTTGCAGGAGTATAAAAGTCATGTTAAAAAAAATCACGTGAAAATCATCCTCAGGAAGAATGCTCCAGAGCACACATTTTCTTTTTTACTGAGGTATAATTTACATATAATAAACTACACATATTGAAAGAATATAATCTGATAAGTTTTGACATATACATACACCCATGAAATCATTGGCATAATCAAGACAGGAAATATTTCCATTACCCCTAAAAGAATCCTTGTGTCCCTTGGTAATTCCTTCATCCAGCCCTCATCACCACACCAGAATCCAGAAGTAACCACTTATCTGCCTTTTTTGCATTACAGATCAGTTTGTATTTTCTGGAATTTCATCCAAATTGAATCATACAGTGTGTCCCCTTTATATCAAGCTGCTTTCTCCCAGCTTATTAATTTTGGGACTCATCCATGCGCTTGCCTGTATCAATAGTTCATTCCTTTTTTATTGCTAAAGTGTTCCACTGTGTTGATATATTCCAAATGTTCTATCTGTCCACTTGTTGATGGACATTGACTTGTTTCCAGTTTAGGCTATTACAAGTCAAACTGCTACAAGCATTTGTGCACAAATCTTTGTGTAGCCATACACTTTCATTCTACCCTACACTAAATAGAAGTAACTGGGACAAATGGTAGGTGTATGTTTAATGCTTTATAAAACTGCCAAAATGTTTACCAGATTGCTTCCAATTTTACACATCCTAACCAGCACCTGACATGGTCATTGTTTTTGTTTCTTTTGGGGTTATTTTTTGTTTTTTTGAGGGGGGGCGGGGGTAGATACTCAAAGAGGCATGTAATGGCATCTCATTTAAATTTCAATTTGCATTTCCCTAATGATTAATGATATTGAGTGTGTTCTTTCATATATTTATTTACCATCTGTATATCTTCCTTGGTTAAGTATCTGCTCAAATCCTTTCCCCATTTTTCAATTGGGTTGTTTTCTTAATGAGTTTTGAGAATTCATTATGTAATCTGGAAACAAGTTATTCCTTGAATATGTGATTTCTAAATATTTACTTCCAGTCTACAGATTGTCTTTACAGTCTCTTAACAGTGTCTTTCACAAAGCAAAAGTTTTCATTATGATTAAGTCTAATTTATCTATTTTTCAGGCAGGAGTGAGCTTCTGGCCAGAAGCAGAAGTCAAAAGCTTTATTTCTGAATGTCATTTTTGTTGAGAAAATGCAACCCTGTAAAACACTGGATTCCTATTTCCAACATGACCTAGCCTCGGTCATGACCAAAATCCTGTTAGGAGCTGGGTAAGGAGGCCTATGGGAAGGCCCAGCTGCATGTCTCAGGATAAGAGTAGCAAAGAAAAATGAGGCCTAGACTCTTGTCTCTCAAATACAGATAGTTCAATAGAGATGAAAAAAAAAATATTACTAATTTGATTTCCTTTCCTAGATAAAATTTGGGCAAGAAATAAGTTTGTATTTGTTATAAACATTCTATCATTTAGCCTAAGCTGATTTTTTAAAAATTTTCAGCTTAGTTACTTTGATTTTTCCACTTTTGTCCCACCATTTTTTTTTTCTTTACAGAGATGGGAATGGATTACAATGAGAAGAGCCATAAATAAAAACTGGTAGTCTGTGAATAAGCAAGAAATTATTATAGGTTTTTTTTTGAGCAAAGCATATTTGTATAATGTCTGGTATAGTGCAAAGGATAAACACAAATATCCCTTCTCTAGAGGCCTTTTTAGATACCACGTGCCTTCATAGTCAGAAAGCAATTCTGCTTGGGGATTTAATCACTCTGTTACACAAACACAAAAGTCACAAAATATTTTTTACACTGGATTTTTTGCTTTACGTTTTGCAACTCTGTCAATCATATTTCTTAATAAGCTATTACACTAGAAAAGACTTCTCTCTAGAGGGCAGAAAAAAGCAGTAAGTCCAAATATCATCCTTTGGGATCTAAATAGAATTTAGATCCAAAAGGATAAAATGATACTTTAAATTAGTACGGCATAACCTCTTTGAAAGTACAATCTGATATTTATGTCCTAAACTACTAGAATATTTTGAAATAACAGACACTCCACTGAAAGATAAAACCAGTGAATATTCATAGTTTAGTCTGAAAACTAAAGACATTCAAAAAAACTGGAAATGAGGAAATTTAGATATTTGATGATACCAAGAGATTATTATTACTTTTTTAGGTGTAATAATAACTGGTATTCTTTAAAAACTGCAATATTTTTTAAATATATCCTAAAGTATTCAGGGATGAAATTATATGGATTTGCTTTAAAATAATCCAGCTAAGGTTAACGAGTAGGGGTATTGGTATTCATGAAATAATACTGGCCATTAGTCGATAGTTGTTGATGAGTGATAGTCACATGGGGTTTATTATAATATTCACTCTACTTTCATGTATGATTGAAATCTACCATACCGAAAAGTTATTTTTAAGAACAAAAGCAAAGGTATTAAGGTTAATGAGGACATATGGTGCTGGTATCATTATTTACTCAACAAAATTATATTATGACAACAAAAGATCATTAGAATGAATTAAGCCATTCAAACCCAAACAGAAAAAGTAAATTGGAGACATGATTTTAAGTCAATCAATTCCTACCAAATCAAAGAAAATATTCCATTCATACTTGCTTCGACCTTTCTCAAAACATGTATCACACTAAATATTAGTCCCATGTGATGTTACTATTATATGAAAAAGAAATTTCATCATCATAAACATGTGAGAAACACAGAATTAAAGCCAAATGATTTTTTTACCGAAGGACTTCTCAAAAAGTTAACTTAACATGACAATCTTGAAAAAGAACAAAGTTAGAAGACTTACACTTCCTGATTTCAAAACTACCCCAAAGCTACAGTGATTAAAGCAGTGTGGAACTGACGTAAGGATAAACATTTAGATCCCAAGAAAAGAACTGAGGATCCAGAAATAAACCCATGTATCAATGTCAATTGATTTTTGAAAAGGGTGCCAAGACCATTCATTGAGAAAGAATACCTTTTTCATTAAATGATGCTGAGACAACCGGATATACAAAAGAATACATTTGGACCACTAGCTCACATCATATATAAAAGTGAATTCAAAAGATATTAATGATCTAACTATAACAGCTAAACCATAAAACGCTTAGAAGAAAACATAGGGGTAAATCTTCATGACCTCAGAATTGGCAACAGATTCTGAGCTATGACACCAAGAGTACAAGCAAAAAAAAAGAAAAAAAAAAAACTGGGACTTCACCAAAATTTTAAACCTTTGAGCATGAAAGGACATTATCAAGAAAGTGAAAGGACAACCTAAAGAGTGGGAGAAAATATTTACAAATCATGCATATGATAAGGATCTAATATGCAGAATACAAAAAGAACTCTTACAACAAAAAAGGCAACTCAATTTTTAAACTGAGTAAAGGGCTTGAATAGACATTTCTCCAAAGAAGACATTCGAGTAGCCAGTAAGTACATGAAATGATGCTAAACACTAATAGTCATTGGGGAAATGCAGATCAAAACTCCAAAGAGATATATCTTCATGTCCACTGAGATGACTATAATTTTTAAAAAATAAAAAATAACAAGTATTGCTGAGGATGTAGAGAAACTGTGGCAATGTAAAATTGAGCCACCACTATGGAAGACAGTTTGACAGTTCCTCAAAAAGTTAAACAGAGTTACCATACAATCCAGGAACAACATTCCTGAGCATATACCAAAGAGAAATGAAAACATGTTTAAATAAAAACTTATACACAAATGTTCACACAGCATTTTTCATAATAGCCAAAAATAGAAACAACTCAAATGTCCATCGATTGATGAATGGATAAAAAAAAAAAGTGGAATATACAATGGAATATTATTCAGCCATAAAAAGGAATTAAGTACCAATACAATCTACAACATAGATGAACCTTGAAAACATACGTTAAGTGAAAGAAACCAGACATAAAAGACCACATGTGTGTAACTTCATTTATATGGAATATCCAGAATAGGCAAATCCATAGAGACAGAAAGTGTGTTAGTAGTTGCCAAAAACTAGGGGCAGAGAGAGGAATGAGCAGTGACTACTAAGGGGCATGATATTTCTTATTGGAATGATAGGAATGTTTTGTAATTAGACGGCGGTAATATTGCTCAGGAATATCCTAAAAACCACTGAATTTTGTGAAGTGTATCTCAATAAAAAAATCAAAAAAATTCCAGAGTGTAAGAACTAGAGTGTCAAAGAAGCAACAGCCATTTAAATCAAGCTTCTTGATTTGGGGGGGAAAAAAAGTTTCCTCTAAATGCTGACTTGGAATCTTTAGAACAAGAGGATCTTGCTGGTTGTAGGTATAAAGCATGGTACATACTATAGCACAGAAGTTTTTACGTTTAGCCAGATTAAAATGAGCATTACCTTAGGTAGTCCCATACTACTAAAAAAATTTTTTTAACATAAACCCCACAAGATAAAGTTCTTGTCCTTAAAGAATTAAAGCTGACTTTCTCCATATTCAATATGTTCATTTCAGATTCTATGTCAGAAGTCTAACCTGTCACAGGAAAATAACCATAATTAGAACAAGCAGAAAGCTAATAAAGAGCAGATAGAAGTATGAAACCAGTCTAACAATGCTAACATGTAGTTTTTAGATTTAGAAAAGCTTGTTAATAAGCTTCTCTATCAAAGTAGTAGCCTTATATTTTATTAAAATACAGACTATTCAGTGATTCTATGATAAAAGAATCAACAATTTAGTCTTCTTTTCATTTCTTATATATGTTATTGTATTAACTGATTTTCACTCCAAGTCAAAGGAAGTTGTTTTTCTTGTCTAAACCAAAATTAAATGGGTTGAAATAATAAGCAACAGATCATATCTTTATTTTTATACTTTCCTACTTCGAACAAAAGGTCCAGAAGAAAACAAGCTTATAAATTGTTTATTATTACTAAAAATATTAATTTATCAATAAGAACAGCAAAAAAAGTTTTCATATCTTTAAACAAACTCCTTGCAAGAACGGGTTTTATTGACAGACATTATTAAATGAAAACCCTCCCAATAAATACATTTTTGTCTTCTAGTGTGGTGAACTAATTCTTATATCCAGCAGAGGGTGCTAGAGGAACATCAACATGCTGTTCGCAAAATTTTTTTCCAATAATACTGCCTAAGAGAACTGCTACAACGATCATAAACGGTCTCATTAGTATCCAATTCTAATATAATATGTCAACAAAACAAGGGCAGAAAGCAGAATAGAATTCAGATTAAAATACAAAATCCAACACAAATTCATATAGTGTAGTCAGTGTAACTACATACAGATTTGTCTGTAATACAAGTATTACACTATGTCTGTTCCCTAACACTGTGCACAGCAGTTCTTTATGTAACACAAAATGGTTACATATCTTATCATTTATTAACGGTCTGCCATGTCCTTTCCTACTGTAATATACTGCCAAAAGATTTTTTTTCAGTAAATGGTATATGTTCACCATACCTAATTTCTTTAGAGTTATATCTCATTAAGTCACACTTGCACAACTACACAATCTACCACACTTATGAAAAGTAAGTGTTCATTCTCTAAAGAAGGTAATACAGAAACTGATGTCTCCATGCAACCCTTTGGTTGTTTATCATAACACAGGGCACGAGCTGCAAGCTCCAATTCAGAAGCACAACTAACCAACATATCTAGACATTTGTTCTCCACATCATATTTGCTCCCATGGCTTCTGCAGGCCTGTTCTGAAAGTTTCACAGAAGTTATAAAAACATATGTATTTTGCTGAAAGACTGGGTAAAAAATAGTTCCTACTACATACTGTTTCCCTCAAATCGATTATCCCCTGCTCAGAGGATATACTTGAACAAAGGACTGAGTCAAGCAGTAAAACTTTGATATACAAAATTTAGCCCACTAAAATGAGTATCAAGAAAGATGGGAGGAAATATCACACAAAAACAAACTAGTTCTAGATTTCTCAGTAGAGTGTCATATAGTTCTGGTTCCAAACAGTTGCTTGAAGTTTACTAAGAACGTCAAAAGCCTCTAAGGGACACTCCTTATATTTCTCTGCTATGAATTACAATTCATTTGAAATTGTAGCCATTTTATTTATGACCAAGTAATTCCTGTTTTCCAGAATCCTCTGGATTATTTTACATAAACAGGCTCACTTAAATTGGCCTCACTCTAAATTGCGCAGCAGTTTCAAGAACTAGCCAAATGTACAAATATTCAGAGCACTATGTGTCCATCATCTTGACCATGGTTAACTGTGCAGTTTCAAGAGAGGAACCTCAAAGTTAGTCACTGAGGATGGCAGCAATTAGAGCCTTAAAAGTTTCAGAACGGACATATGAAGGCAGCAGGATGACTATAGGAATAAATTGGAGAATGCAGCTTTTATTTTTAACTCACAAGGAACGAATAATGAAGTATACCACTCAGATTATAGAGTAGTTAAATGAAAAAAAGTTTTCATTACTTTCGGGTATAATAAGAGAAACTAAAGATAATGAAAATGGGGGATTTCAGAAACAGAATCTGTAGACTGCAAATTCTGATTAGCTTGGTGATAAATTAATTTAGGGTCTAAAATAATCATCTTTACCTTTTCTGGAAATAAAATCTTTGGCATTTAAAATTTTTTTAATGAACTTTCAATATGAAAATCCATTATGAACATATATACAAAAATATGTAATATTTACAAGCACAATTCTCTAATCCAAGTGGTTTCATCATCTACCTACTTTAGTTAGTAATCAACACAAATAGGTGTTTAAAAATAATTCCTATGAACACCAGGCACATAAAGAAAACATGAGATTGCCATCATGGACAATATGAAAAGTGAGATTCATTTTTCTTTTCCTTTTGCACTTGAGTGTAGTATATATGTAGAGACAAAAGCTATATTCTACCTTTTATGTTACTGAAATAGACAATATGACTGACAGAAGCAATTCAAAATTTATTTGCAAAGACTGTTCTCTCTCTGCTATAATCTTCACAAGATTCTTCAGTTCTCCCAGAATTAGGTTTGCATCTTCTCTTTTCTCTTTTCTTATTGAGTTAAGCTTATTTCCCATGATAAAAAAACAACAACAACAACAACAAAAAAACACACACCCTCCCCCAGTTGTAAGGAGGCTTATAAAAGCCATGGATATTTCTTTCTTCAGTTCACTTTTCCCTTGGTTCTCTGGTATCCAGCACCACATTTATAAAATTGGATTGGGAGTTTGTTTGCTTTTTTAATCTAAGAAACCATTGATCCACGTTAAAACAATTAAGCCACACAATGGTATATAGCTCATCGAATTAAAAAAATGTGTGTGTGTGTGTGTGTGTGTGTATTTAAACTTCTTTGGCCCAGGTACATAAATCACTTTTCATGAAATGGAACTATTCAAAGGCTTCACAAAAATTTTAAATACTTATTAGGCTAAACGTCTACTGTATCAAGTTGTTTTAGTCTGATATTACTGACATTAAATAATGTATTATAGTAAATTAAAACTTTAACAATTTTCCTCTTTATTATAAATTAGCCAATACAAAATACATTACACTTAAATATAAAGCAAAATTTTTAAAGGTGTCTAAAAATGAAGAATTGTAGGTAAGTCAAAGGACTGTACTTGTCCACTTATAAAATCCTTATAAACAGAATAAAAATAGAGACTACCTGGACTATCCCCAAACCGACAAATTTTCCAAAAGCAGAGATCTGGTATTATCAAATGTATCTATAGAGTAGCTAGACAAACAAACAAAAAAAAACACAAGGTGAAACTAGTCTAAAACAATTTTATATTTGCAACATCAATAAATAGGGGCAAGTAAATATCTTACAAGAAAAATATCAATACTGAGTTATCAAAAAACAAATCCTAAAGTTTAGGCATTAGACATTTCCTCGATTGAGTCAAAACTGCCTTACCAAGAATTCTATGAATGACAACAAAAATCACTTTTATTTAGTATTTTTTCATACCTATAAGGCAATTAAAATGTTTTTAGTGATGATCATAGGGTTTTATAGCATCGTAATGAGATTTCTAAATGGTTTTTTTTTTAATTCTAAGTATATTCAGAACTTTAACTCTATTCTTTTTAATAGACCATCCACAAACCACATATTAAAAACAATGATGTAAAATATGATGGTACATTTTTGACTATATTGGCCTGAAAAAATATTCAGCACAAGTGACAAACAAGTTAAAAATATTATTTAAAATATAATCTTTCTTATTTGTTCTCTAACCTTACATAAAATTAGACCATGTGTGGTAAGAATGTAAATCATTTTATCTTTGTCAAGTTCACATTTGACTTTATTATTGACAGTTAGAAATGTAAAACGGTGCCACCACTGTGCAAAATCGTCTGACGGTTCCTCAAAAAGTTAAAAACAGAGTCACCACGTGACCTGTTAATTCCATTCCTGGATGTATACCCACAAGAAATAAAAAGATGCCCACAAAATTTGTACACAAATGTTCATAGAGGCATTATTCATAATAACCAAAAGGTGGAAACACAAATGCCCATCAACTAATGAACTGGATAAACAAAATGTGATATACAGTGAAATATTATCCAGTAATAAAAGGTAATGAAGTACTGATACATGATACAACATGGATGAACCCTAAACACATCTGGCTAAGTGAAAAATGTCAACCACAAAAGATTACATATTGCATGATTCCATTAATAGGAAATATCCAGAATAGCAAATATATAAAGGTAGAAAGTAGATTTATGGTTGTTTAGGGCTGAGAGAGATGGGGGAATAGGAGAGTCATGGCTAATGGGTATACAGTTTCTTACTGAGGTGATAAAAACATTCTAAACTTGATGTGGTGATGGTTGCATAACCCTGTGAATATACTAAAAACCACTGAATTACACTATAACAACTGAATTTGTAGCATGTAACTTATATCTTTAAGCTATTTTTCTAAAATATCATCAATATGAAAAATTTAACCTCCAGGCATCCACCTGCACCCTGAGTAGCCAAACAATACCCCTCCATAACCAGCACACAAAATGGAGGTTTATTGTCTGAAGAATGTGAATCTGAACCAGAGGCTGGATACAGGGTTACACAGGGAGCGGGCAGGGAGCGGGGTACACAAGACTGAAATCAAGAGAAAGTCTGCATACTGAACAGTATGATAACCGGATTCTTTCTCCATTTCCTTTTTCCATTTTATAACCACCAAAAAGGAAACTAGCAGGTCACTCTTAGCAGAAACTAAAGAGACACGGAGAAAAGACTTATACAGATTGTAACTTTTAAAAATTTCCCAGTGAGATATCTGTTACTTCTCATTATCATCCTACAGTAACGCTTCCCTAAGACCAATACTCACATATTCACCTGCCTACTCAATATCTCCACTTGGATGTCAAACAGGTATGTCAAATATAGCATATCTAAAACCAAACATATCCTGATCTCTCCCAAATCTACTCCACCTGCATTTTTTGCCAGATGAGTATATAGCAATGCCATTTACTGTCTGCTCATAGATACAGAGACATGGAAATAGAGATATACTTACCCTTTGCTGTAAATCTTTTTCTCGTTTGGTTGTCTTTCTATTTTATTTGAAGTGGGGTTCCGCTTAGAATGACTTTAATTTTTTGTAGTCAAAGTTATAAACCTATTCCTTTACTGATTTTGTTCTACTGTTTTTACAATTAGTAGTAAATCATACTGTACTCAGAGAGCAGAAAAAAATAATCTAAATTTTCTTCTTAGTTTATTATAATTTTTAATATTTCACTTTTTAATCCAACTGGAATTTATTTGAGAATATAATGTAAGATAGGAATCTAATTTTATTTTGTCCCAAATAGTTAACCAATTGTTTCAACACAATTCACTTAATGATCTTTCCTATCCTCACTGATTTAAAAGACCGGAATGTAAATATAGTTGTTACATATTATTTTCTTCCTGGCCTCCTAATTTAATGTTCTTACTAGTGTCAATAATTTTAGAATTGATTTTTTTTTAACCATTCAAGGTTATAAGCATATCATCTGAAAATAATAAGAATCATACCTCCTTCTTTCCAAAAATTATAATTTATACTGCTATTCTTGCCTTTATTTATTTATTTGGCTAAAATTCTCAAAACAATGTTAAATGACAACACTGAGTTTAACAAAAGTACTGCTAGCATTTTATCATTAAATAGTCTTTATAAATGTTTATTTACTTAATAACAATTATAAGTTATATTTAGGATAAACTTCTTTATTAAAATATTTAATTTCCCACAAAGAAAATTTTTAAAAGAATTAAAAATTGAATTCCAAGATTTGATTTGATTCAAGATTAAAAAGTAAATGTCATTATTATTTACTTACAAAATCATATTTTTTCATTTATAAATTGATATTCCTTTCCCATCTAGTATTACCTGTAAATCATTCCACAAAATCATGCAGCTAGTATACATGATTCAAACTACCAAGTTAGAATCTAACTGTATTGCTTCCTCAGCCTTATACTGTAAACAATTACCCTCAAACTTTCCTAATATTTCACGATTGTTAAAAAATTATTTTTAAAATTAAAGGCAAAACGTAAGTTACTCAGATAAAAAAGTTTTCAAAACCAAATATTCGATATAAATAAACGCCAAAAATTAGTTCTATATTTTATCGAAAGGTAAAATATTCTCCGACCTTAAATTACTGACTAGATAATATATGTTATAAAAGAATGAGAAAATATACCTCAAATTCTTTTCTAAGACATTCCTCTCGTTGAGTGCTAAATTCAAGTTCACTTGTTTGTCGCCGTAAAAGGTCAGAGCAGTCCATGTGTTCAGCTTCTAATTTTTCTACTTTTTTATGCATACTTTGTACAGCATTATCTTGCTCCTAGAAAATAATTCATTTTGGGGTAAATAAAGTTTATAAGCCAATGATGACTAAAACTTATTCTATAGAAGGCAGTGGGTAACTAAATTGTGCTTCAACCAGAATAATAGGTTAATTTATACAGGCAAAGGAGACCTAGATATTTTCCAGCAATGTTTCAGAATATACATGTATTTTAAAAGCACTACTGGAGTTTTATAATTTAAGAAATCTGATTAATACATACAATTGAAATGTGTATAGCTTGCTATAATTTTGTTAGTTCAATTGACTTATGAGGGTATTTACATGAGGCTGCAGTTCAACTGCCATATATGTTTCCCTCTCTCAATAAAATTTTCAAGTATTTAGTAATACAAATGTATATTGTCCTTTGTGTGATAAGAAATGATTGGCCTCAATGCCCAATAATGACCATGGAGACATTTTTATGAGAGCTCATGGTACTTCATCCGTACCTGCAGCTCTTAAAAGTTGCATCCACTAGATGGCTGTGTTTCATTTTCTCTTCAGTTTTTAAGTTTTCGAATCTTTGCTGTACTACTGAAAGAAAAATAGTATCGGGTAGACCTCGACTTAAATCTCTCTATCTCCTTCTCTAACTATACTCAGAAATCAGTTGAATTTTATGGAAGTTCAAACATAACATTAACATGCATATCAAAGGTATTTTCCCCAGTAAATACTCTAGATTCATCACTCTCCTTTGAGGTCTTTAACAAAGCCCTCTTTCCTATCTTTCCCTCACCAGTGTAATTTTATTCTGGGACAAATATTTATGCATGCTTCCAAGTATCCCTTGCCACTCAAATGTATCACTGGAATCTGAGTGAGAAATGTTGCAAGTACCAAATATAATTCTCTATAAAAAGATTCTAGTTAGCAAAGTACCCAGCAGTACAAAATTTAATTCATCTCTCCACAACCCCTCATTCATAAGATTACAATTCTGGAGCTTACTATATACATGAACTCTCAAGAATTATTTTCTTCAGGTAAGAAACTCCTTAGTATACAGAAGCTCACCTACCTACACATTTTCAGCCTGTAAACAATCATGAATAAGAACAAAGCTGGGCACCAGAGGAGAAGTGTGCCAACACTGTCTACAACCAGCAGATAGCACTCTCGGTTTTTATGACTCTTTGGATTCAGGAACAAATGGTATTGTGAACAGCCTTATATAATCAATTTCATCATAAGAGTACCTTCATGTTTGAAAGTACTTTTAAGATCATTAAGCATTATAAGATACTATTATACATGATAGGTCTCCCCACCTCTTTCAATAATAATTCAAATTCACTGTTAAATTACATGTGTTCTTGATTTACAAATATTTCTTATCTGCCCCTTAGAGTATTATGTATACTTATAAGTGAATAAATAGCAATTTACAAGGTTAATCAACAAGTAAATCCAGTAATTTGAAATAAAAACAAAATAAAGTCTATATCCAAAAAATGCATGTATTCTAGTTAATGGCAATTATTTCCAACAATATTTATTAAACAATGTAAAAGAAATTAAAGTATTCAGGAATCATCATGAGATTTACTTATAAGAAAATGTGACTTGTGATTCACATTTTACTGATACATAGTATAGAAAGACAATATACAGTCACTCAAAATACCGTTCCCCTAAACAAAGAGCGTGTCCATCATTCCATGCAAGGGTGAATTAATCCTATAAAAAGAAACAACTGAATAATCAATAGCTAATCAGTTAGGGGTTATTATGCTTATTTTGGTGTGATTTTAATTTTATGACACTTGACCTATATTAAATATTATTTATCAAGCAGGTTTTAAACAAAGGTCTTTCAAGACGTAGATGTAATTCTGACATAAAAATCACAGTTTTAATGCAGAAGTCAAGTAGTCACTAATACTATGTGATAATTGCTATACATTCTTGAATATGGATAGAAATGCACACACACAGTTTGTATAGGAAAAACCACTTTTCTCAAACAGTGGAGATTTTTAGGAATTCTATTCACATTACAAGAAACACATTACATAATCAAGTTAACTGATTATATTGTTAAAATTACATTGATTTCCTAAAGCTAAACTCACTTGGCATTTATTATATAAAGACCTTTTATATTTTATATTTTTATATTTTGTTGCATTCAGTTGGCTAATATTTTGTATATTTATGTATCCATATACATGAGTGACATTAACTATAATTATCTTTTCCTGGATCCTTTTCAGTTTAGTACCAAGATTTGTCAGTTTAGCATATTATCAAGATTTTTCCATTCTCTGGTAGAGTTTATGTAAGACTGAAATTATTTGCTCCTTGTTTCATTTTATTTATTGGTGAAGCAATATGAGGGCTTGAAATTCTGATGACTCAACCAAGTTTTCTACTATCTACCTCTTCTTAAGTTTCAAATATCCAGCCAGATAATCCTACAGTGAAGATCATGGTTGAAAGAGCTAACGAAAACACTGAAAGCATCAAATAAGCTTCTTAGTCCCCTACTCTTTAAGGTGATAAAAGGGATGTTTGAAAAAATTCCCCAACATAACAGATGAAATCTAAATCAAATTGGGAGAGGGAAAATAGCCTGAAAGAAACTAAAAGGAAGAAAACTTCTAATTACCTTCGGAGAACATAAATAGGTCCAGAATAGCGGAGTAAAGACCAAAAAATCCTTTCCTCCATAAAAACAACGAGAACACTGGCAAAAAATGTCAACATCAAATTTTTCATAACTAGAAATTAACCGAAGGTTTGCAATAATGCAAAAAGCATTTATTCAAGAAAATCAGCTGACTCTTGACAAAAATAGTGAGCTTTGTGGCATTTTACTTTGTCCTCATCCCAGCTTCTGATGGCCTTAAAAATCAACAGCTTCAATCCAACAGCCAAGACATGGAAACAACCAAAGAGTCCATCAAAGGATGAATATATAAAGAAAATGTGATATAGATAGCTAGCTAGACAGAAGATAGACTAATATTAATGGAGAACATTCTGCCATTTGTGACAACACGAAAGGACCCTGAGGGCATTATGTAAGTGAAATAAGCCAGAGAAAGCTAAATATTATATGCTTTCACTTACACGTGGAATCTAAAGAAAACAAACTCATAACAACAGAGATCAGCTTGGTGGTTGCCAGAGGTAGGGGGTGGGAGGTGGGCTAAATGGATGAAGGTGGTCAAAAGGTACGAACTTCTAGTTTTAGTAAGTTCTGGGGATGTAATGTAAAGCATGGTGACTATAGTTAACAATACTGTATCGTCTATCTGAAAGTTGCTAAGGAAGGAAATCTTAAAACTTCTCCTCACAAGAAAACAAATGTAACTATGTGAGGTGACATACATTAACTAAACTTACTGTGGTAATCATTTTACAATAGAGACATATACCAAATCATTGTATTTTGCACCTTAAACCTATTCAACGTTATATATCAATTATGTCTCGATAAAACTAGAAGGAAAAAAACCTGCTGCAGCTATGAAATACAGCAGCCTAGCTGCTTTTAACACTAGCATTCAGTAAAACCAGAACTCAACTATGAGATAAAAAGTGAGACTGTATGTAGGTCTATCAGAAGATAGTAAGAAGAAAGAGCAGAAAGAGGGGGTCGACAGTTAAAAAGACTAGATCGAATATATCCAATCACCTGTGCTTGCTCCGAAACCCCACTTAAATAATAATAAACAATAAAAACAATGGCAGAGATGACAGCCAATAAGAGAGGTCAAAAGCTAATTTGGAAGATGGAAAGCAAAAGGACAAGTGATAAACGACTTAGGTTCAGCTTCTTCAACTTTGGTAAATACTTAAAAAGGAATAAGCCTAGTAGTAAGCTGATTCATAAAGATCCACAAAAGATCAGAAATTAGAAGCACCAATGACCCCTGAAGCAAGACATGGGGTAGAAATGAACAGAGAACTTTGTTCGAAGCCTTTATAAGCAGCAGTTAGTTATATCCTCAGATCACCTTTGCCAGACCTCTCCCTGACAAATACCCCTCTCCAACCTGGGAAAAAAGGAAAGAATTTACTAAGTATAAAGGTTGATCCAAAGAGGTTCCAAGGTCATGAAAATCAGATATAATTGGGGGTCAGGGTGAGACATCTTATAAAAATTAGGAGAGTGTGTAAAATCTACATAGTGGCCAGTAAGACCTCACACCTCCCCCTCTCTCTTCAGCTCCCAGAATGCTGACTCCTACATTTAAAATTCCATAAGGAGGTAACTAGATTCCTTCGTGGAGAAACTGCCAGTCCAAGAGAAAAGAGTTTTGGATACTGACATTTTTAAAATTCTCCACACAGAGCTTCCTCTCAGCTTTTTCAGTGCCTCATTTTTAATATGAACACACAGCCAATGATCATCAGATACTTGAGGAAATCTCATGTGAAAATCAGAGACCACCACAAACAAATTGGGCAAAACACTGAAAGAAAATAAAGACAATCAGAGAGGGGGAAAAATACCTTCAATACGAATATGACTTACACCCTCAGAGAGTTAAAACAAGATACTACAAACATGAAACAAGAAGAGTCTACTATTATAAAAAGGCATGATCAAAGAACAAGAAGAACTCTTGGAAATTAAAAACCTGAAAGCAGAAATGAACATTCAATACAAAAGTTGCATTATAAAATTGAGGAAATACCTATAGAAATAGTATTGATTCATAAGTAGACAAATATGTAAGTGGAATGAAACAGAGTTCTCAGGAACCAAGCCTTAGATGTAAAGGAACTTCGTGTATGACAGAGATAACATTATAAATCACTAACTGGTAACAGAATAGATAGCTGAATAACTGGTACTAGGACATTTGGTTATCCACTTGGAAAAAAACAAAATTAGATCTCATCTCATGCTGTACGGAGAAAAATATTATCTTTATGACTTCAGGTTACATATACATAAAAAGCACTCACTAAACACGAAGACATAAATTCAACTACATTAAAATTTAAAATTGTACATCAAACACAATGTAAATTATCTCCCGATCTCCACCAAGATTTTTGCAGTAGGGATATAAATAACCAAAGATTAGTAACCAAATATATAAAAAAAACTCCTATAAATTAATAAAAATATACAAACAATCCAAAGGAAAAAATATAAACTGGCAGTGCAGAAAAGAAGAAATATGAATGGCCAATAAACATAACATGCTCAATGTCAGAGAAACAGATATTTAAGCAAGAATGATATATAATTTCATGCACATCTTATTACAAAAGAAATTAAATATGAAAAATACCAAATGTTCCAGAGACTGTAAGAGAAAAGAAACTCTTCTCTTAAGCGGGTGCAACCATTTGGAAGAACAATTTGTCATATATTTTATCCCCTAATGACTGCATATACACTAAATATATATCCACACAGACAAAAATATTTGCTGTTCACAAAAGCACTGTCTGTAATAAATACCTGAAAAGAACTTAAAACTCCAACAATCAGGTAATGGGTAAATTAATTATGGTATTTGCATAGGATAAAATACTATACAGAAGTTAAACTGAATGAAGCACAAAGCTAGTTTATTAACCTAAATAAATCTCAATATAACACGTGAAAAACACAAGTGGGAAAAAGATGCATACTGTGTGACATTCTATGTATATTTTTAAAACAAAATACTAAGATAATGATATGCTATCCATATATACAAACAGAAAATTAAATACCTACTTCCCAAATGATGGTTATCTTTTGGGGATGGGGTGGTGGCGGGACGCTGAAGTGACTAAGAATAGTCGGTCTTCAGTGATCTAACAATTTATCATTGGTTTTTAATTCTGAAGCACATATGACTAATACATGACCTAGATAGTAAGTATTGGCTATGTTAATGGTATTGGTTGGTTATATTGGATATTAATTTTATATCTCCCTGTTATTTTTGTATGTTCAAATATTTGTTTTAAGTTTATGGTTTTATCAATACAATTCAAGTCTGGGGTGCATTATAACATACAAGAAAATCCAAGAAGAATTATAAAATATCTCACACATTTATATACATTAAGATTTGCCTCCTTCCAAATAAAATTTTTAAATTTGTCGCAATTTATTTTCCTTACAGTAAAAAAGTGTGGGTAGACGGGGTGGAGGGTGGTGGGTGGTGTGTGTGTGTGTGTGTGTATGGGTGTGTGGGTGTGTGCACGTGCACGCACGCAGCACATAACAAAATTATATTAAGGACATTGGAAACTGGGGGAGTTTTTCTTTTTTCCACTAGAGGGAGATGTTGAACTTAAAATATTTTGAAATGAGGCTTGTTTTTGAACTGACATTTAACATCACAGGAAACCACATTGTGCTATTAGAAAATAAACTTGCTTTCTTTCCACATCTTCCAGAAACACAGCCCAACAAGTATAATTCTTCATATGTAGTCATGTAAACAACATTTCTCACAATATGGTTTCAGTTCTGAAGCATAAAAGCTGGGTTAGAAATGCATCAAAGCAAAAATACTCCTTCCTAATCTATAAAATATAACAATATACCTAGTTACAACCTGAACCTAGTACATGCTTATCTCCTGAAAGAGCTAGAACAAGCCCCTTCTCTCTAATCCCCCAAAGTCAGCACAGTTCTAAAATCAAAAATAGTGTTTGCTGCAGTAGAGTACAAACTAGTACTAATTTTGTGTAATACCTATCATTATTATAAACCCATAAGCTTGCAGACCCAGCAAACTTCTAGATATTAACAAGCTGAACCAATTCTACAACAGCGCAAAGATATGGACAAGCATATTAGTGAATCGTTTATAATTAGAGCAAAAAATTTTAAAGAAAATAAAATGTCCACCAATAAGGGATTCCTTAAATAAATTAGCAACTTCCAACATGACAAATTATCAGGCAAACACAAGAATAATGTAATGATGTCAAAAGATGAACACCAAATATTACTGAGGCATGTAATTTCATCTATGTAAATACAATAATATTTGTTTATTTATCCTTAGATAAAGAGTGGGATTGCAGGGGGAGAAGGAAGACCTTCACTTAATGCTTTTAAATTTCCTTAAATTAGGAGCATTTTTACAATGAACACAATATAATTTTATATACTGAATATTAAGATATTTCCTGTTTGGAAAAAACGTGCAGTACCAGTGCTACTCTGTAGGCCATTTGCTTATACAGGGCCCCAGTGAACAGTTCCCCAGGAAACTACAAAGAAATACTTATTGCCTAGATCATTTAGGCAAACTTCTTAAACACTTCCTTTCCATGTAACTTTTTCGAAGCTATCCCTAGATAACAACTGTGTTTACCAGGTTAAACTTTAGCATGTTGCAAATCAATTCTACCAGCTGTCTTATTATACAATTTACTGATACCTAAACCTAGTCTGATGCCTTCCTACTCTTCCTCCTCTCTTTTTAGTTTATGGCATGACTTTTCAATCTGTTTCCCATGCTCTTTGCCATCACAAACTATCACACTCCTTAATCACTAGTTACATAAACCAAATTTAGTCGCTAAATGAGAACAGGATCGTTTTATTCCCTGGTTGAGTTGTAGAATTTTAGCAATGAAATAAATACAAAAAAAAAAAAAATTTACGTTTATCTTCAAATTGCTCACAATCCTGATAAATTATACATTGAAATGAACTGGAAAAAACGACAAAGGAAAGGGCATGATGGTTCATAAGCACTGAATGTCCCACACGGCCCACAACAGAAAAGTTTTTGCAAGTGAGCTTTTTCAAAGCTCACACTGCTACTGCAGGAATGAAGATAAAAACAAAATGATTGTTCATTTTAAATAAAAAATTTAAATAGAGATAAAAATAAAACAAAATAATACATACATATTTTTTCAAGATCAGCACAACTAGTTTGTTCTAAAACTACACTGTTTAGATTTGCTCTGAAATTTCAAATAATGCTAAAGAAAGACATAGAAATTTCATGTTTATCAAAAGAGGCAAAATATTTTTAAAAAATGAGGAGTACTATCCTAAAAAGAGATAACTTTTGAGGCAACTTCACTAAAAATTCCCATTACTATTCCAGAGAAGTACACCTCTATTTAGAGTTTCAATTACTAGGAAAGACAGGGAGCATGGCATAAAATTAAGATTTCTCTTTTTATAATGCATATGAATTATAAAGCCGAGATGAGAGAAATATTACACCAGCTTTCTGTTAAAGATGAGGTGTCACTTAGGTTTTTTTTTTTAACTTATTTTAAAAACTGAATTCCTTAGAGAGCTACACAAAGAGAGCACTATATGATGCTAGCACTAATAGATGGAAATCTATACCCATCAACAGCCAACAAAGAATTTCAATCTAACCCTGAAGCTGTTTAGAAGACTTTTTAAAATAGTTTTTATATATAGTTTCTTGCTTTATAAAGGGAAAAACAGTTTTCTTTGGTTAATTTAAAAAGGACAAGAAATTCAGAGTTCCGAACACTTCAGTCACAAAATAATATAAAATTTATCTTACAAAAGGTGGTAATAATTACAGAGTATGTTCCTCTAATCTAATCCACACATAATAACTAAAGAATCATACAGAATTTTAATTTGTTTTACTACTTCATAATATAAAGTCTGGCATAACCATGTATGTTTCATCTGAGATTTATTGGATTGCCCCAGAAATGGCACCAAAATCACATCGTCCCCGTACTTAATACAGGTTTTTGAATCATGGTTTATAAGTTTCAGGCTTCTGACTGGTGGCACTGGAGATTTCTGAGTGGTTAGAAATGAAAGGGTTATTTTCACTTATTTACATTCGCTTGATTTTTCCAGGTAGCCTTTAATTATCAACACAGCTCAAATGTCATCCGTTCTGTGAGAATTTCCCTAGTCTCCCAAGCAGTTAATCAATTTCTCTTTTATGGTTCCCTAGCATTTTGTTCAAAATTTTATTTTCCAATATATTTCCTCTCTTTACATGTATCTCTATGTTGAAAGATCTTCCAGGATGGAAATCCTATCATAATCACTTTGATATCCTTAGTATCCAAAGCAGGAACTTGTCAAGTACTTAGGAAATGAATGAATGAACAAACCATACAAATTACAGACTCTAAGACTACCAAGAAGTCTACAGAGTGTTTGCAATGACTTTCCAGATTCTACGGAGACAGTAACTAGGAAGAAAAGCATTGCTCAATAACCAAAGGTTTGGGAAAACCAGTTTCATTGGTATTCTGAATACATACATGACAAATTGAATATTTTTACGGTTTACTTCCAGCTTTCACTCTTAAAGAAATAAAATTTCTCCTATCCTCTGCATGTTTTTAGCCTCCTTTGCCTTGCAAAGTTGTTTCTAACGCACAGCTACTCCAAAATTAATTTCGGATGGATATTTTTCATTCTGTGAAGAATGCATATCTTTGACGTCTATATAAAGACTAATTCAATTGAAAAGCTTCATCACAAAATAATAGAAAAAATAATGAAAATTTATTTGAAATTTTAAGTTAGTTGGTTAGTGAATTCACATTATGAATTTCTCCTAATTTCTCTTTCAAAATAATTTACATATAATCTCCTAAAAAAAATGCAAAATGCACCAGAGTCAGAATCTGGAGACTTGTAGTCTTTTCCCATATTAATCATTCAGTCTATGATCCAAGTGAATCATAAATCTCCATCTGCTCATCTATAAAGGGAGTTAGATGTAATCAGTGATTTTCAAACTGGACTATTTGAAGCCCTACGGATTCTGTGTATTGCAGAGGAGAAGTTAATAAAAGATGGTTAAAAATCCACACTACTTAAAAAGAATTTTAAAATCACCATACTATAAGTTTGTGCACATAATCACTCTACTTACTATAAGATTTGTACATGAAATCCATTCTATTTCTTTATGCTATGTGAGACAAACAGTCTCACATTTTTAATTGGGAAAATAAAATACCGGATATAAACATACAGATGTCCTTCTCAAAATCACGTAATTTATGCAATGGAAGTCACCCAACTCTAATGATATCTGTTGGTAACAGCTGATCATATTGTCATAGAACTACAAATGAAACACGGCTTTCCAGAGATCAAAGACTAGGAATTATTTTCCCCTTGAATAAGACAGTCAATTGTAGCACGAAAGTAATTTTTAATATCATAAGCATTAAAAAGACTTACATAAGGAACCGTATTATTATTTTTAAAATACCTGTACTATAAATTGTAACTCTCTTCTTTCTGCTTCCCATTGTTCTTCTTGTAATCTAAATTCCTCCAATGCGGTCTCCCTGATATGAGACTCCATGTCATTCTTCTCCTGCTGATGTTTTTCCAATGCTTCCTAATTTATATGAATAAAATCTTGCTTCACTATTAGATCAATAAAAGTTCTTTCTTCCTTCATCCCCAATTTAAATGTATAAAGGGCTCTACTTACCTACCCTATGAAAACTCATTATAATTTGTTAAAATCATTAACAAAACTATTAAATTGGATCATCAAAATATAGATCTGAATAAGAAACTATGCTTACCCATTTAAGAAACATTTTATATATACATATATATGCATATATTTAAATCAATTTTTCTGAACATTTTAACTTTAGAGGTTTGAACAAAATGCATAAGACAAAAACTAAGTACATAGATAATATGCAATCTATTTAAATCTATGCATAAAGTAGTATGAAAATCTCTCATTACCTATGAACAAACTGTTTGGATTATCCCTGATAATGTATCTAAAAATCTGACAGAAAACACTGTATTTCCAAAAGGGTGATAAAAAAGGAGTTTTGTACAACGAATCGGAATAAGAAACTCTAGTCTTAAAAATTTTAAAAGTCAAAAAATATTTTTTAAAGTTTGCACTATAGCTAATGTCTAGGTAGCTAGCTGATCAAGATCTTGTAACTTGAGGTGCAGGCTGACTATAAGGAATGCTGCCACCATTACCCTTCCCATTCCTCCAAGATGTTTTATGTAGGGAAGTTTACACAGGGCCACCCAGGGACTTGTAGTACCACTTGCCACCTAAATTCCCTCCATTCAAATACTAATGGAGCACTTACAGATGCCAGGCACTGTTCTAGGATCTAGGAATACAGAGATAAACAAGACACAAAGTATGACTATTGATGTGAAAGAAATCGAAAGTACATCTGACAATGTCTGGGAACCCTTGTGTCAAAATGTTTACATTTAGTAAATGCTTTTGTAAAATTATTTTTTCATGAAGATTAATTTCCAATATTCTGAAAAGCCATTTACAGCAATGATAAATATAAAGCATTTTTATCATGTACTTTTTTAAAAAATTGGTATTCAAAAACATGGTAAACAAAGACAATTCAAAATATATTTTCGAAGTGGCCAGCAACCTCAACCTTAAACCACACTTTTACTCTGGGCAATAAAAAGGTACAAACAATGGAAAATAAATAGCTTGCAATAATTTTAGTAAAAGGTAATCAAATTTTTTACACATCTATATATAATAAGCTCTACATGAATAATAAAATGTGTATCAAACATGTAAGTATTTTTCTATATTTATAATATATTTAGACCGAATCTAGGACCCATATTTCTAAAATTCCAAATTTTCATGCTGCTGGACCAAAAAGGCTGTAGGCTCTTATATTCTTACAATATGCCCATATTAGGTGTTTGTTTTTGAAATTTTGATCTGAGATTTGAAACTGTTTTTCACAAAAGAAACAGTATACTTGTTAACATATTCTAAAGTACATATCAAAATAGACCCACAAAAATGCCCCTAAAAAGGAAAAAAGGGAGAGAAGGAGTGAAGGAAGGAGGAAATCAGATTTTCTTGCTTTCTGGTAGTAATCTTCCTTTCCAAGGGCAACTTCAAATAATGTATAACACATCTCAATGAATATTACATAAAGCAAATTTCCTTTAGAAAAGTATTTTACCTGCAGAGTTCTCTCTAGTCTGCTTTTTTCTTTCATAAGTGAATCATATTCTTGATTGAAATTTTGAATTATACTATCTCTTTCCTCCAAATCACGTTCAAATCTTCTGCATTCTTCTTTCCATTTCTGCTGGGAAGTCTGAAATGCATTCTCAATCTCATTGGCCCTTCCTTGAAGTTCTGTATTCTGAGCTATTAAAAAGATAAAATAATAATAAGTATACTTACAACCATAAGTTAAATTCTTAAGAGTTCAAAAAACTACACCTTAGAGCTGATTTACAGTGTAATATTAAGACAAAACCTGTAACCACTTCACACCAGTAAACTCTTGAAAAACTCGTTGTCCCAGAACAACTCTTCTATCGTTTCTTGATCTCTTATCTGCTCTGGATAAGGGTGACTTTACCCTGAAACGGTATGATATGTTCCCAGAAATATGACCTGGTTTAGGTGCACCTCTGGCACTAGCTTCAGCTCTACTGTTTTTTGTCCTGGTCAAGAAAATCAAAAAAATTTTTAAGGACTGTGACATATAGGGCTACTTTTTTAAAAGACTTGATAGATTACAAATTCTTATATTTGACTATTGGCAACAAATTCATTGTAATACATCTTACACATGAGATGCAAAAAACTGAGGATTTCTTCCATCTTCATCTTCCAATACTTCTATTGACATTTTTCATTTCTGATTTAATATTTTTAATTTCTAAGAGCTTTCTTTTTTGTGGGACCTGGTTCTTGCCTCATGGATGCAATATATTCACTTTCAACTCTGAAAATATTAATGTTACTTGTTTTTTAAATCTCCCTGCAGAATTTCTGATTCTTCCAAGTTAGTTGTTTTTCTCTCCATTTAGAGGCTTTCCCTAAGAATCTGGTAATTCTTGGTTGTCTGCTCTTGATTAAGAATAACTATAAGGGTGACATAGCTTTTACCCATCTATATACCCACCACCCAGATTCCAAGTTGTAAGGAGCTCGGCACCTGTAGTATTCACTGGAGAAGAATCTGGCTGGGCCATTTATCAGGAAAACCCAATATCAGTATCATTCGTTTTTTCCTCTTGGCTTGGTCAAATGACCCAAAGAAGAGTCTTCTAAGCTCCCACACAGGGTACAGAAATCCGGTGATAGCTTTTAAGGAAGCCCACAGAAAAAGGGAGCCAGCAGGAAGGCATCATTCCTCAATATTCAGCACTGAGTATGCTATCTTACTGTTTTTGCCAGTCTGGGGACCCTCTATTTTACCATCTCCAGAGATTAAGCCTCCTGAGTGAGAACAATTCCAGAGTGGCATGCTCTTGGAAAGGGGATCTTAGAACCTACCTGCTTCTAGAACAAACAGCTTTCATCTAACTCTATTTTACCAACTACTGCTATTTCAATTCCTAATACCAAAAGAGTTTCCAGTTCATAAGACTTTCAACTCTCTAACAAGTTATCTGCCAGCCTCCCTTCCTGCCTTAGGATTCTAACATCTCAGGTCTGCTAACTCAGTTATTCCTTTTCCATTTGCTTTCTAGTTTCCACAATTTTCTTTCTTATCATGTCTCTTATTCTCTCAATCATTATGAGATTATCTTTTTTAATATCCCATAACTCCATTAGGTTTTTACTCTCCCCTCAAACTTTTATCATAAAAATTTCAAAACTACAGAAAGTTGAAAGTATTGTACAATGAAAACCCACAAACCTCCCACCTAGACTCTATGATTAACATTTTGATATATTTGCTTTATCACACATTTACCCACCTGTGTATCCATTCCTTTATCCATCAGACCATCATACTTTTTATGCATTTCAAAGCAAGTTGCAAATATGAGCACATTTCACTCCTGAATAATTCAGCATCCATATCATTAACTAGAATTCAATAGTTTTTCTTTTTATAGGCAAAATTTACATATAGTGAAATGAACAACTCTTAAGAGATTTGACAAATGTGTACATACACTCATGTAATCCAGACCCCTAAACTACAGAATATTTCCTTTAATCCAAAAGTTTCCTCACACTTTTCTCCAGTCAATATCCACTGCTGACCCATCCCAGAGGCAGCCACTGTTCTGATTTCTTTTTCAATAATTACTGATTTTTGTCCCAGAAATTCATAAAAACGGAATCATACAGGATGTCCTCTTATGTGTAAAGCTTCACTCAGCATAATGTTTTTGAGATTCATTCATGTTATTGCATATATCAGTAGTCAGTTCATTTCTTTTTGGTGAGTATTATGTCATTGTACGAATATAACACAAATTGTTTCTTCATTCTCTTGTCAATGAACATGTGGGGTTTGCTTGTTTAATTTCTAATTTGGGGTTTTCATGAAGGACCTGCTGTAAAATTGGTATGCAAGTCTTTTGTGGACATGTTTCTCAGGGAAAAATACCAAAGGGTGAAACTGCTGGGTCATAGAAAAAAGGTATGTTTATTTGAAAAGAAATTGTCAGGTTTTTTTCCCAAAGTAGTTGTACCATTTTACTCTCCCACTAACAATGTATAAGAGTTCCAGTTGCTCTACATCCTCACTAACATTGGGTATTGAGTTTTTTTCAATTAGAGCTACTTGATGGATATGTATGCATTTCCCTAATGACAAGCAAGATTAAGCATTTTTCACGTGATTAATGGCCATTCCTTCATTTCCTCAAATGTGTCTGAAATTATTTGACTTTAGGCAAGTAACTTCCCATCTTCCCTGAACTTCAATTTTCTCATAGTTAAATGAAAGTCAGTAACCTGTATATCTAGTGCCTTACAATCCTTTTATTCCTAAGTTCTAGATAGTGGTGTACTTACTAAATGCCAGAGGTAATCAAAAATACTCTGACCAATGGCAATAACCCAAGACAGCTGGCCAAGACTAGGGTTGGTAACCTTTGCAATATTTATAATTTAACATTTATTCAGCCCCACGCAGTTAATAGAGCACTTTCATTTTCTTATTTCACCCTTAAAACAACCTAGGTTCAAATATCAGTAAATAAGTGGTAGAACCGGACTCAAATCTTCTGAATTCATGTTCAGTGCTCTCTTAATTAAAACCTGCTGTGTACAAAAATATTCATAGCAGCATTATTCTTAATAACCAAAGCGCAGACACTACTCAACTTCCCGTCCATAGTAAATGGATAAATATAAGTGTAGTATTTTTACACAATATACTAAACATTAATATGAAGTTCATACATTAAGGGTGAACTAACAAACACCATGTTGAAGGAACAAAGCCAAATACAAAAGAGTACATTCCAATCATATAAAGTAACAAAAAAAAAAAAAAAAGGCAAAATTAATCCCGACTAATAAAAATCAGGATAGTGATTATCTATATAGAAGGACTTCTGGTAATTTTCTATTCCATGATGTGGGTTCTTGTTATCAGTTTACACTTATCTAGGCGTATTTCTTTACATATATTATACTTAAGTAAAGATGGTCATATTCTATATAAGAGATAACTTTTGAGGATTCAATCAACTGCTTTTTTCTTTTCTAGGCAACACACTCTGACCCAGTGGTTCCTAAAGCTAGCTAATCAACAAAATCACCTGCAGTAGTTCTTGCACATACAGATTGTCTCGTTAAGAGATTCTGATTCTGACTATGTGATAGGAGGCCTAGAATATATAGGTAGTTAAATCTCTATGTGATTCTGCTGATTATTCATGAACAAGTGCCCTAAAAAATGATTAACAGAATTTTGAACCCCTTTTTCCATACATACACATTAAAAAATTAATGTAAAGTACATGAATGTTCACGTAATTTCCAGAAGACTTTATACATGTCCAGTAAAATCTGTCCATCAAAGGCCCATCAATGGATCAAAACTCTTCCTCTGACCCTATATGGAATGCGTACATAACAGTGAAGGATGATACACAATGAGGTTACAATTCTTAACATGGAAAGAAATGAAAATGGTCTTACCACAGAGTTTTTCGTGGATCCTATGTGCCTCAGCCAACCTTTCTTCAGCAGCTCGTCTTCCAAGACCAGCTTCCTTTCTGGCAACAGCTAGGTCATATTCCAGACTTTGTCGCAATGCCTCTCTTTTTTCAACCTCAGATCGCAGCTTGGCAATCTGGCTCTCATAGCCAGCCAGCTAAAAACATATATATTCCGGATATGATGAACCAATATTAAAATACATCTCCAAGATCATCATGAGATCATTCACCCAAACATTTAAATTTTTAGAGAAGCTTGTTTCTACAGTATTTACAAGAATTCATAACTCTATACTTTCTGAAAGACTAGAAAAGAAACACTAGCCTTACTCACCAAATGACACTAGTAATTTTATTTTAGAGAACTCACTAAAGAAAAAAATAAAAAAAAAAAGTCTTATATGAACTTCTTAGAAAAAATAATCCCAAGTTTTAATCAAACAGTCATACCCAAAAAATAAAAAAAAATGCATGACACACAGTAAGCACTGAAAAAATTCATTCTCTCCTCTCCTATTTCCTCAATGAAATCGAGAAGCAAATTGCAGCAAAATATAGTTTGGTAAATACTGGCTATATTATTTCTCTTGATTATGACATTACCTGATAGAGCATAAAGTAATAAAGTGCCAATCTTGCAGACATTTTAATAAACTACTAACTTATCTAATGACTAGATTTAATTTATCTAATATCCTTCCATGAGGTAACACGACAAAAGATAGGTCAAGGAGTTTAGAACTAGATGATTTATAAAGTCCTTTCCCACTCTAAAATTGTATGATCTAGTCAATGATTCCTTAAATAATATTAAACATCTGCTATGTGCCAAGTACAGTGAAAGATATGAAAACAAATATTATAGGGCCCTTAATCTCAAAAATCCAATGCCATAGGAAGGTATATAACAAAAGTTTTATGAAAGAGGTAAAAATGTTATGATAGTTTTTTAAAAAGCAAAATTATTTATTGCTAGCGGGAGAGAAAAAGATGGTGGATGAGAGAATGCTAGAAAAGTATCATTTAGGAAAGCAATGAGCTACAAGGCTAGAAATTTATGATCTAATTACCAAATAAAAGACAAATGGACTTCTGAAGAGCAACATCAAAAATTACTATATGTAGCTGTGAAATGCAGAGTGTAGCAGCAGTTACACTCTTTTATTCACATAAAGAATAAAATAATTTCCAATTTAAAAATTTTAGAAAAGCAAATGTCTTCAAAGCACTTATACTTACAAAATAAGAACCTAGGAATATCTTTTAATAGTTAAAGAAAAAAATCATAGAACCACCTTAATTACATGTTAAAGATAACTGTTTCAGAATAACTCCATCCCTCCCGCCCACTCCCTCTCTCCCCTCATAAGAATAAAGTTGTTAACATTTGAGCATTCCCAGTGTGCGTCATTTACTTGTTCGCCCTCAGATCCCCTCCCTATCCTTCTCCAGCTGCACTCTGTACCACAGGAATTACATTTCCCAGGCTCCCTTGACAACAAACTGGCGTCTCAGGTTTGGCCAATTAGAGGCACCTGTGTACCTGAGGCAAGGAGAAGAAAAGTAGGCAGGGTATTTCGCCCTCTCTAGGTCTACCTGGAGCATTATCTCCATCTTCCCTATAGCTGTAAATCCTTCCAGATAGTCCCTCCTTCCATGGCCCTAGCTCTCTCTAAACGGTTCTGGCTTTTATCATCCTTAGGAGTGAAAGAACCTTCCTAATAGTGCTACCCTCTGAGTTGTTTAACATCCCCTATTTGTCTTTCAGCTCTTCTAGTACCTGTGAAATCTATTACCTCTCCTAATGTCTTTTAGCTGAAAGACCTAGAGTGGTTTCTATTTCCTTGACACCAAGTAATGCTGTTGTCTCAAGATGGGTTTCTGATATTGCGTGGAGAATCTTTATAAGCCTAAATACAATGAAGACTCTTTGCAGGCAGAAATGGGACCTGGTGATCCATGGTATACAGTAGGATCACAATTTTTTAAATTATCATGTACAGTTGATCAGAATAAAGTGCCAGTTGAAGACAAACCTTTGAGAAATGAAGTAGCAAGTACACTTGACCATTATGGCAAAAATGTTTACTTCAAGACCAGTGGGATGGGAAGGCTCTATCTGACTATACTAGAGAACTCATAAAAACAAAATGATGATTTCAGGGCTTAGAATTTCAGCTCAAGATAGTCGGAAAAACAGAATGTTTCTATGTTGACTATAAAAGAATCTCTTACTTTTTGCAGCCCCAGGCCAAAAAGGCTAAGGACCAGAGAGAAAATCTAATTATAAGGAATGCAGAATTACAATACGAATTGAATAAAGAGTCTCACCAAGTTTCTAATGTTAAGATGTTATATATCAGTTGAACATTAGGTAGGAAGGAAGGCGATGAGATGAGGGCTTTTGGAGTTAGAAAAACCTGAAAACTGTGAACTCCCGAATGCCTCCCTGGACATCGCTTGCCAAGCAGTCTCTCCTCCCTGTCTGAGAAAACTAGTCTCCCCTTCGTGAAAGACTTAGTAATGAAAACACCTGAAGCAGCTGTCTTGCAAGAGGATTTGCAAGATCCACCTCCACAACTTTTTGTCAGTCGATTAGAACTCAGTATGCCACAAGAAGAGAAATGCAAAGTCAGCTCCATGAGAAAATAGCTTGTATATCAAAAGAATTGCAAGATTTTGCTAATCTTGTATCAGCAGAAACGTGCAGACACATGTATATGATTGATTTGGATTTAATAAGCTTGCTCTAACAGCTAGCTTGCTTGGACAGGAGACTGTAAATTGATTTCAACATCAGCCTACAATCATTTAATAAGGTCAAAATGCCAGTACTTTCCTGACATAATATGGGGACTTAAGGAGATGGGAGTACTTTTATTATGAGCAAGCCATAAACCTCCTCTTTCCCCAACTACGTCCTATTGGAGGACCTAAAGACATTCTTTCCCTAATTAAAATGCTATAAACTACACTGGAGAGGGCAGCACAAGCATCCTTAGAAAGCTCTGGTGGCTGATCTTTATATGCCAAAAATTAAAGTGGATGGTGGAGGTAATAGTGAGATATGTCACCACTGAGATGGACTCCCCAATTTCAAATGAAATGGTGGACTTCCAGAGTGGCAAAGACCACATGGTAGCAATTAGCCAATAGGTAATGAATGCTGAAGAGCAAAAGGTGTGGACTGCCAATCATTTGCCCATTTGATCTCAAATCCATTCCCTAACCCATTCTTTTGCTCCACACTATTATGTTATAGGAATGAAAATTCCCATGCTCCATTGCCAAATGGCTCTATTTCTGGCAGTGTCTCTGGCAGTAGTGCTGAGGTTCCCGCTCCCCATCCCTTCCCTCCACCATTCCAACCCTGGCTGAAGACCCCCTACCATGGCTCTACACCAACCAGAAAGCCCCAACTTCTAGACTCTGGTAACCTCATCTTCTCCCATTGGCCCTCCGGCCTAGAGCTGGTGGTGTAGATTCCAAGGTCTTCCATCACCAGTACAACCAATTCCCCCCATTAATGCCCCTCTGTTTGCCTTATTGGACCTTATTTGATTTCCAGAACTATCCACATTGCTGATAGAAATATATCCTCTGCCCTTTACAATCTAATAAAGGTTCAACACATGCACTAAAACTTGCAACAGCAACAAATGTTATCTCCCTCTTTTTAAAAACATATCTGCATTCTTTTAAGTTTTTATGCTCAACAGGTATCTTAGAATTTCCTCTCACTGTCATCCTCCTTCTTCCTTTATGTCCTCCATAGCATGTCTCAGCCTCTAAATGGTTTTTCACCATTTTTATACCATGACCCTTTTTGGCAATCTGGCAAAGCCTTCTCAGAATTATGTAATTAAATGCATAAAATAAAATACATGGGATAACAGAAAGAATCAAAATATAAAAGCAAATATATAACAAAACAAATTGGTGATATTGTAATCTATATATTTCTTTAATAACATTAAATAATGAGCTTTACTCTTAGGCCTAATAACCACTGTGATTTCAAAGTAGTGACAAGCAGAGGCAATATTTCAAAATATTTGCCATAACTGATTTGAGGTATCTATGATTTCTATTGACAATAAAGTTAAAAGTACTGCTAATGATATCGCTTGGTAAAAGAAAGAGTGACTGGATCAAACCCTTCATAACTAAAGGAAATGCTTAATATGAGTTAGAGGTTAATAAAAATTAAAATATACTTTTCCCCATCGAAGTACATGGATTCCCAGATTTCTCTGTTTCTGAGGACCCGAGTTTAGGAACCCCTGCTCTTAAGAGGAGTGGCTGAAATCAATCAAACAACATCATCAGGTCCTGAAGCCTAAAAAGCCTACTGCTCGGTCCTGCATTTGCAGGATCTTTTGACTAAAGAAAGTCAAAAGTTATATTGGTCTTCTTTATCCTCTCCCATCTGTCATATAATATAGTTGTTTTAAAAATTGTTTTTCTTGTGGTAAGAACTTTTAAGATCTATTCTCTTAGCAACTTTCAAATATGCAATACAGTAAGTATTATGAGCTATATTCACCAGGCTGTACATGATATCCCCATGACTTATTTATTTTATAACTGGAAGTTTGTACATTTTGACCCTCTTTGCCCATTTCACCCAAACCCCACCCAACCCCACCTCTATATTTATGAGGTTATATTTTTGTTTGTTTGTTTTTTAAACTCCACACAAGAGTGAGATCATAGGATATTTGTCTATGTCTGACTTATTTCACTTAGCATAATGCCCTCAAGGTCCATCGTGTTGTTGTAAATGGAAAGATTTCATTCTTTTTGAATGGCTGAATAATATTCCATTATATGTATATATCACATTTTGTTTATCCATTCATCTACCAAAAGGCATTTAGATTTTAAAAATACTTTATGTCAATCACCCAGCATGATGTATGTTAGCATTACAAATATTTGATAAGGCAAATATATGGCCTTAGTTTTAGACAGTTTCATTCATTTCTAGCTTGCATTTACAAAGGGCATATTTGGAGCTTACATGGCTAAAAAAAATTACTATATGAGTAAAATCATCTAAACAAATAATTGAAACAATAAGGATAAATAGTAATAGAAACCAGGAGTTGAATCAATTCTAACTACCTGTTTTGAGAAAATTCTTTCTTCCCTTTAATGTGAACACATACTTCAAACATCCTGATCAAATAAAGACAATAAATAGTGTGTTCTACTGAGAAATCTGATGACAACTACAAATATATGTGAAAGAATACATTTAATAGATGAATGATTATCATGACAGTAATGTATATTTTGGTTTTAAAAATAAGTTTGGAGATGATGAACAATTAGCATAAATTTAACAAATACCAGTTTATATTTAATCTGGAATATTACAATGTAAATAAAAGCAAATACTTCAATTACCAATTTAAATTACCTCGAGTGCTACTAAAAATACAAATAAAACAGTCACATATTCGTTGCTTGTTACTTTAATGAGAAACCACTGTTCCTTAGATATCCTGAAAAAAATCATTTTTTCAAACATTTATTCAAAACACTGCCACTGAGGGCTTAAGCAGTGTGAGAGACAGAGAAAAAGCATGGTCACTGCTTTCAACTCTCAGGAGGCTTACAGACTAAGGAAGAGCAGATAAGCATGAAATAAATGTTTCAGCTCTAAAATATCTGTACAGCAACATGTTGTGGAAGAGGAAGAAGGTAATCATTGTCATCTAGGGAGGCTTTAAAAGGTTTCAAGACAGAACAGCATGGGAATTTAGTAAAAAGGGAAGGAAAACGCAGTTTATGCTTAACTGTCAATAAATTATAGCAACTATTATAGTGCAAGGCACTTTATAAAATTCACTTAATTATCATAACAACCCTTTGGGGCCAGCATTTCACAATAAGAAACCAATAATGTACAGGATAAAAACTCACCCAAGGTCACACATCTTATAAATGGAAGGACCAAGAATGAGTCTAGGTCTGCATAACTCAATATTCTTTCTACTACACCAGGTTGCCTAAGCTGAGCTTTAAAAATGAGTAAAATTTTAAAAGGGAAAAAGTAGAAAAACAGGAAAAAAAAAAAAAACAGGCAGAAGAGACATAAACATATATTCATGACTTAGAGTGAAAGATAACTACTGTCCTTGCGATTTGTACATATACATATAAAATATATGTGTGTATATATATACATATATTAATAAATTAAAAAATAACATAATAAAAAAATAAACTAAAAATTAATGAATTACACTATGATTAAAAATTCCATACTCAAATCTGCTTATTTAAGAGACTTTCATGATCAAGATCATGAGGAACCTACATTAACATTTCAAAAATATCTGATTCAGAAATCCTTTGGTCACCAAATGAATTAATCAATTAATATTTTTAATCAAGTTTAACCCATTAATATAAACTTAAAACAACATATAAATAAACATAATCATTAAATTTCTACTTTAACATTCCTATACAATAAAAAAAAAAATCTATGTTTTCTTTATTCTAATTCACTTTTTAAGCACAGGAATGTTATGCTGATAAATGTTAAACATGAAGTTTATGAAATGAATCTAAATAATCAAACTCTACTTTAACATTATTTGAGAGGAAAATACATTCTACCTCTGCATTGTGCTTAGTTGTTATTTCTAATTTTTCTTTCTTAGCCCGATGAAGTTTCTTTCTGAGATCAGCAGTAATATCCAAGTCTGTTTCACTTTTAAGCATTTGTTTTACATCAGATGAGGCAATCTTTAGCCTAAAAAATGAGATCATAATAAAACATAATTCTCATTAGGTCTATTTCCAACATTTCTGGTATTTCTGAAAACTTATTTTTCAAAAAACACAGAGAACATATGACCCTTGCACTAAAGAAACTTACAATCTAGTAAAAGATGTCAATTGCAAAAGCTAGGGAGAAATGATAAGCAGTGTATGACTAGAAATAAACCACTGTCCACTGGGAAACCACCACGGTGTTCAAGATTGGTACTTAACAGCTGTTTGATCCTATCACAAGCTGTTATTTTAATTAATATAATAGCAAAGAGAATTTAGAGGTAAAAACCCACAAGAAGAAAGAACACAGAAGATGAGACAATAGCTTTAAAATACTGGAAGCCGGATAGCAGGTGGACAAGTGGTAACTGATTTACATTAGAGAGTTAAATTCATAGTCAACAGTGGAGAAAGCAACTTGATTTACACCAGAGTCTCAAAAGCTCAGTTAATTGGCAACACCTTTGAAAATGGAAGTAAAAGTGGAACAGAAAACAAAAGAATTGGTTGAAAGTCTGCCAAAGAAATAATGAGATCCTTAAATCCTCTGCCCTATACACCACACAACTGAGTACTGATCTCTTCCCCACTGTGGCAAAACACTAAGGGTTTATTCCCTCGATGGAAAAAAACAGGTGTCTGGACTGGAGACATCAGATACAAATGGGGTAAGGGCTCCATACTAACAACAAGATACTCAAGTAAAAGGTTATATAATAAATGAGAACCCTGGTCTTCTAACACTTCTTGTCTGCCAGAACAATGGCAAAGAAGAAACTGAAAGGGTGTTCTTTGGAAAAGCTAACCAATAAGGTGAAAAAGATCAAAAGCTGCTGATGCTAGGGGTTCTCCAGCAAAAGAGAAGATGCCACAAACACAAAGCCTCATGCACTGAGCTTCCAATCATCTTTTTAGGCCCCTACCTTTAAATATGAACAGACAGCCAAGAATCACCAGAAGTTAGGAAGCATTTAATATGAAAGACAGAGACCAAATTGAGTGCTGGGTAGAGGGAACAAGCTTTCAAAGATCATGTAAGGAAAAGATAACTTTAAAGAGAGAGAGAACCTATTGTTACTATTAATATCTTTAGAAAAACAGAAGAGGAAATAACATCAATAAAACAAGAACTACATGTAATGAAAAGTGAAATATTTGGAAAACAGAAAAAGAGCTCTTGGAAATTGAAAACACAAACTAAGAAATGAAAAGCAGAAGGAAGGAAGGAAGGAAGGAAGGAAGGAAGGAAGGAAGGAAGGAAGGAGGGAGGGAGGGAGGGAGGGAGGGAGGGAGGGAGGGAGGGAGGGAGGGAGGGAGGGAAGGAGGGAAAGAAGGAAGGAAGTCAGCCAACCAGCCTTCAGGAGTGATTTCTTTAAGAAGAAGATAACAGAAAACAATAAAATACTTCAACTATCTAAACATATTGAGAGATTTATACAACTTGGTTGGAGTATGAAGTCAAATTCATGATAAGTTCATAGAAATTAAGCAAACTAAACAGTAAATGAGACAATTATTAAATCCAAGAAATAACAAAATGTAAAAGAGAAAAAAACTGTTTCTAAGTGCTACTACATGGCTCAATTGGGAAAATTTTCATAATTATAATAATGTAAACATTAAATAACAAATCTAACCAAGATTACAATATCATTAAATATAGAGAAAATAGAAAAGGGAGAAAGTATGAATTAAAACTAAAAATTATGATCATGTACAGTAGGAAAATAGTACATAATTGTTGAAGCTGAAAATGCAAATAGCAATATAAAAAAATTTAAGAAATATAGTTTTAAAAAATCATCTCTGAAAGTTGAAAATGATTCTTTTAGAGATCAAGAAAGTAATTTGTCTCAAGGAAATTAGTACTGTTAGTTTTTTAAAACTTACTATGAAGCTATAGTAATCAAAACAGTGTGGAACCGGATTAAGAATAGACATGTAGATCAATGTATCAGAATCTAAACTCTAGAAATAAACTCATACATACATGGTAAATTAATTTTCAACAAAGGTATCACGGCAAATCAATGGGAAAAGGATAAGTTAAGTTGAAGAGGAATTTCCCACTTAAATGGCTAACTTTGTAATCAATTCTTTATTCTGCTTCTGTAAACATGCTCACTGTATAGGCCAAAGATTTCGAGGTCAACTGAGAACTCACCCTTCCCTTTAGATGTGTTACCTAAGTGCCCGTTTGAACGGATGTATTGTTTTAACTCCCGTTTTAAAAAAAAAAAAAATCTCCTGCTCTGTAGCTGCCCGTAGCCCGTAGCAACTCCTGAGGTCTGTAAATCAGCCCATGCCAGCTGTCACAACACAGGTGTAAAAGCAAAATTGCCCCTGAGCTCAGATTTTCAGAGCACTAGCTCTTCTGGGACCACCAGCATAATAAACCTGACTTCTCCAACCCTCCAAGTGCGGCTTGATTTCTCGCTGATCTGAGTTTTGCAATTTTTCTGCAACCTTTCTGGGGACCCCAACAAGATTCTCAACTACGCCGGCCCTTTGAGCTGCTGGACTGGTGGCTCGGCGAAGCCAGGGAGGAGGAGCTCTGAGACAAACGAGGAAGTGTGCCACCTGACGGTATTCCAGGTTCTCTTTCTGACTGGCATTCCTACTCTCCAGAGGCTGAGCCCCCAACCAGATTCACAGGAGGGAAGGACCAACTCACCAGGAACGGCCACAAGATAAGGTAAGGCCCTGGACAAAGCCGCCTAGTCAGGTCCCGTCTCTGGACGGAAGAGGAGCTTGATCACCTCCTAGTCTTCAGTTTGAAGACACAGGTCAGGGTCTTCTGAAGGAGGGAAAGACATAGCTCAGGGCCTTCCAAGAGGGGGAGACAATGTTTTAACCTGGTGTGTGAATGAGTGAATGAATGAGTGTCCTGGTTGGCTTAGTGGTCAGGTACGAGTTTGTAGCTCCATGGCTGAGCACTCTTTAGGTCCCCTAAAGGCCACGGAGTTTGTATGGGCTCATTCTGTGGGTTTGTGGTGAATGGCATACAGTCCAGGGCAGCATCAGAACAGTGTCGGATCATAAGTCATAAAGCTCAGTCCGCTATGGCTAGGCATTACCTAAGTTCCCCGCAGGGGGACATGGCCAGATGAGCATCTGAATGGTCTCCTCTTTGGAGGGAGCACACATCCATGTCTTTGCAACACCGTCACAGGTTGAGAAGAGTTTGGTCAACACTAAGAAAGTGGGGGGAGCTCCATCACCCTCCAGAAGGCAACCAAGCACCCTCACAAGTTAGCAAACAACTTATAGTGGGAGGTTGTGCAAAAGAGGGTGAATGCTGAGCAGCTGAAATGTGGCCTTGCCACAAAGTGAGAGTTGACCCCAATCAGCGGTTCCATGGTGATTCGCATACGGCTTACAGTGGCCCCACTGGATCTCCGTGAGGAGTCTACTCCAGTGGTCCAGGTTGGGAGTTTACCCACCAATGCTAAGAAGCATCTGAAAAATCCCCATGAGGGGTGCAGCCAAAGACTGGCGAAGCGAGTGACGCCCCCTCCAAAGACTCATCGACCCTATCCTCAGCCCTCTATGTGGCGTGATTATTGTCTGTTGCAGGAGACACAGGGGGAGGTTCCTCTAAGCCAAATGTCTTAAATTGTATGTTGAAAATTTTTAAGAAAGTTTTCTTAGAGGATTACGGGGTCAAGATGACTCCAAGAAAACTTTGTACTCTTTGCAAGCTTGAATGGCTTCCTTCGGGGCAGGATGACTTTCAGAAGGGACCCTAGACCTCTCCACTGTTAGAGCTGTGTACTGGATAGTGACAGGGAAGTCACCAACAGAGTTCTATGAGAGACTGTGTGAGGTGTTTCGGGTATATACCACTTTTGACCCTGAAGTGCAAAAAAACCATGTATGGTCAATGCGGCATTTGCAGCTCAATCTTAAACTGACATCCACCGCAAACTTCAGATATTAAAGACTTTGCTGGGACAACAACAGCCAACTACTAGAAGTCGCAAACAAGGCGTTTGTAAACTGTGACCAGGAGGCCCAAAAGACAGCTGATAAGTGGGTAAAATAAAAGGTATCTCTGCTGACAGATGCATTAGGGAACCTAAGGCCAGTACAACAGACTGCTGCTCCCCCATGGAAGAGAGAAACCAAAGAAAACCACCATGACGCCACAACCAATGTGCCTACTGCAAAAAGACCAGCCATTGGAAGAACGGGAGGACATCTGAAGGGCCAAAGAGGTTCAATCAATCTCGTAAAGAAAAATACCAACCTGAGCCTGGCCGAAGCACAGTCAGACTAGGGGCGACTGGGCTCCCTGATCCTAGGCCCCCAGGAGCCTATGGTCGCAACAGAAGTAGGAGGCCAATCAATGACTTTTACGGTAGACACTGGGGCTGGACACTCTTTGGTAACCACACCTGTGGCTCTCTTTATGGACCAAACAGTAACTATTGTTGGGGCCACGGGGGACCAAGTCACCCGCTCATTCTGTAAAGTCCACTCATGTCAGTTAGGGGGCCACCTAGCAACTCATGAGTTCCTGTATCTACCAGAGTGCCCCATCCCTCTTTTAGGTAGAGACTTATTAACAAAACTTGGAGTGCAAATCACTTTTGCCCCCAGAAAGCCCCCCAGTCTCACACTGAGGAGCCAGCCTGCTCTAATGATGGCTGTGACTGTGCCCCAGGAGGACAAATGGCATCTCTATTCTCTGGAAAGAGAACAAATCCAACCAGTCTGACAGAAGAGTTCCCTGCTGTCTGGGCAGAAAAGGAGCTCCCAGGTCTAGCCAAAGATCATGCACTCATCATGGTGGACCTGAGGCCAGGAGCCACTCCTGTCACACAAAGGCAATATCCAGTGACACGGGAAGCATGCATGGGGATTCGGGACCACATCTAGTGTTTGCACGACATCGGAATTCTAGTTTAGTGTCAGTCACCTTGGAACACTCCACTCTTATTGGTCAAGAAGCTGAGGGGGAGTGACTACCGCCCTATACCTCCACACTGTCAACAATGCAGTGGTCACCATCCATCCAGTGGTCCCAAACCCATACGCCTTCCTGAGTCTCTTACTTGCCAAAGCAAACTGGTTCACCTGCTTAGATTTCAAGGACGCCCTCTTCTGCCTCCAGTTATCACTGGTCAGCCAGCCTTTGTTTGCCTTTGAGTGGGAAGACCCACACACCGATGCAACTGACCTCGACTAGATTGCCACAGGGCTCCAAGAACTCACCCACCCTATTTGGCAAAGCACTAGCCTCAGATCTTGCTGCCTTCTCCAGAGAGACTTTGAACTGCACTCTGCTCCGGTACGTAGATGACCTACTACTGGCTAGCCCCACCCAACGAAATTGCTGGAAAGGTACTAAAGCCTTGCTGGCCCTACTCTCTTCCATGGAATACAAGGTGTCATAAAAAAGGCTCAAATCTGCAAACAGGAGGTCATCATCTGAGAAGGACACCGGGCACTTGGACATGAGAGGAAATTGGCCATATGTTCAATACCTCAGCCAAACACTAAGAAAGGGGTCTATGAATTCCTCCCATGGGCTGCTGGATTCTGCTGGATTAGGATACCAAGTTTCTCTGAAATTGCCAGGCCACTGTATGAGTCCACAGGGTAACAACCCCCTGGAATGGGGCTCTAAACAAGAAAAAGCTTTCGGAGAAATAAAGAGACTCTTAACCAGTGCCCCAGCATTAGGACTACCAGGTGTGACATGGACTTTAACCTCTTTGTACATGAGAAGAATCATACTGCACTGAGGGTCCACACACAAACAGTCAGGCCATGGCAGCACCCGATTACGTATCTGTGGCCATGGGATGGCCACCATGCCTCCGGGCCTTAGCTTAGCTGCCATGGTAAGTGCTGGTCTCAGAAGTAGACAAGCTCACGCTGGGACAGAATGTAAACGTAAAGGTCCCCTTGCTGTTACTGCATTAATGAATAATCAAAGACTTAAGACCAACACCAGGATAACTCATTATCAGAGACTGCTTTGCGAAAATCCCAAGTCCACCTCGAGACTGTGCAAACATTGAATCCCACTACGTTCTGCTCACTGAGGAGGGGCTTCCTGACCATGATTGTGAAGAGGTCACAGATGAAGTCTACTCAAGCAGGCCAGACCTGACAGACGTTCCTCTTCAGAATCCAGAACTGGTATTGTTCACCAATGGGAGCAGCTTCATCCATGAAGGACAGCGCAAAGCCGTCTATGCAAAAAAGTACAGATGAGATCATCAGAGCTGAGGCCCTGTCACAGGGCTGGTCAGCACAGCGGGCCAAACTATAGGCGCTTATCCAGGCACTGCAGAAGGCTGAAGGGAAACAGGCCAATATCTATACCGACTCAAGGTATGCCTTTGCTACTTTGCACATACATGGGCTATTTATAAGGATAAAGGATTACTAACAGCAGGAAGAAAGGAAATCAAAAGCAAAGAAGAAATCCTCCAACTGTTAGAGGCAGTCTGGAAGCCTTCTCAAGTGGCAGTCATTCACTGCAAGGGCCACCAGAGAGGAACTGACTCTGTCAGTAGGGGAAGCCAACTGGCAGACCAAGCAACTAAGGAGGCTGCCAACCAACTGAGTGCCACAACGGGTCCTGAGCCAGTCTCCAAGGTTCTCCTGGCACCAGAATTGCCTCTATCCCCAAAATATACTAAAGAAGAACAATGGGCTTTAAGTGAAGGGGAAACTAAGAGGAAAGAAGACTGGTGGGAGCTTCCAGATCAAAGACTCTATTCTCACTGCACTGGCAGCTCAGCTGGTAAAACACCACCATGAGTTAACTCACCTAGGGAAGACTACTTTAGAAAGCCTGTTAGGCCGCTACTATTTCATACCCAAGCTCCCAACCTTGTGCGCCCAGATCAGTGCTAGGTGTGTGACTTGTGCATAAAACAATGCTAGTCAAAGGCCCAGGTCTAATCCAGGGGTGCAAACAGTTGGAACTATGCCATTCGAAGACCTAGAAGTAGACTTTACTGAGGTCCAGCCCTGCTGGGGCTAGTGATATTTGCTTATGTTAGTTTGCACCTACTCCGGGTGGGCTGAAGCTTTTCCTACATGCACTGAACGGGCATGAGAAGTAACTAGGGCCTTATTGAGAGAAACTGTTCCAAGAGATGGGCTACCCCTCTCTATAGGATCTGACAATGGACTTGCCTTTCTGTCTGAGATAGTCCAGACTCTGTCCAAAGCTCTAGAGATTAAACAGAAGCTCCACAAAGCCTACAAACCACAAAGTTCAGGGAAAGTTGAATGCATGAACCTGATCCTCACAACCACTCTAACTAAACTTTGTCAGGAAATCCATTATCTTGGATTGATTTGCTGCCTTTGTCTCTACTCCGTGCACAGTGCACTCCAAGGCTTTCGGGCTATTTAAAATCCTTTACGGGAGACCTCCCCCAGTTATAGGGAAGTTAAAAGGAGACCCTCGATTAATGGCCAACCTAGAAATGTCCCAACACCTTCAGGCCATAGGGAGGATGCTCTGCCACATCACTTAGGGAACTTTAGAAAGAATCACTATTCCCTGAGGGAATTGGGTCCACCCCTATCAGCCAGGAGATAAAGTATGGGTTAAAGACTGGAAAAGGAGCCACTCCAGCCGAGCTGGACTTGCCCTCACACTGTTATGTTAGCAACTCCCACTGTTGTTAAAGTTGCAGGTATCACCCTATGGATCCACCACATCCAGGTAAAAAGAGCAACATCCCCAGAAAAATGAGAAACTTGGTCTTCAGAGCTTCTTCCTGATCAGCTGCTCCAAGTCACATTCCGGAGGGAGCAGAAATCCACTTGAGATCTTCAGCCCTGCTCTGGCCACCCCTGGAAGCTGGCCAGTCTATGCATGGCAGAAGATTTGAAGATCAACTGTCCAAACTGCCTAGATGTATTGTTATCCTCCTGTAGCCCTAACCCTCATTAGTATACTTCTCCTGCTGCTTGCTTTAGGTTTGGCCTCAGTAGCACCCTCCAATTGGACTCTGAGTCAAAGAATCACTTTAGCCCTATCCTATCTAGAGATCCTCTCAATTATTACATGTTTAGACTAAACTCATTTTTGGTACTTTTTTTACAATTCTAGAAACTCTGTTTAATCATTACTGGTTGTTTTGTTAATTCAAGTAGGATTTCATATTCAGGTAATCCAAGCATCCAAGCAATGGTGCCTCCTACCTCACCCTACACAGGAATTATGGGTACTGGGTACTTACATAGGACTTTATTGATACTTATAAGCTCACCCATGAGGCAGCCATCAAGCCTCAATGTGATAAATGCATAGGGGCCATCCAAATAGGTGGTTGGATCCAGCAGACCTTTACCTCAAATATCCATCAACCACCTGCTTGTTATAGATAAGCTACCATTTGCACTTATGCTGGCAGAAGGTACTGGATAGGATGGATAAAAACCAAATATGTGGCGGGATACATCTGCCAAGGTCCATGCCCAGGGGCAACAAGAAAATGAGCCTGTTAGACATACTACGGGCAAATAGGTATCTCAGATGGAGGAAGAGGCTAAGACTATACCTCAGACCAACTAGTCAAAGAGACTGTACAGCGAGCAATAGAGCAGACAAAACCTAAACCACCTCCAGGGCTCAGTCCAATTTATGACCCACTTAAAAGAAACTTTGGCCAAAACCTAGACCTTTCAACCTTGGGAAAGAACCTCTTTGTCAATCTAACTGAGAGGATAGCCCATGAACTTGGTGTTACTAAATGCTGGGTGTGGAGAAGCATTCATGAGCAAAGATTGGCCTTGGAAGGGGAACTAGCCTAGATGCCTTTTACCTCCTCCAGTGGAACCACACAGTAGCTCAACATGAAGAGGACCGACCCAAGAGTTGGATCTTCTCCTCCAAAGTAGTAAGAGAAGAATGTCTTGGCCAGACAGGTCCAAGATACAGTCGGTGGGTTAGGGAAATTCCATGTAAACGAAGGCTATTTTTAAAATCACACAAACTTAAACTAGTAGCCCAAAATTCCTTTCTGGTATTGGCTACCAACAGCACAGCACTATAACTACCTCCTCCTTGTGCCACTCCTTTGACAAAAGCTCGACTGTCACAAACTGTACTATAAAGAAAGACACGGCTCCTAACCCCTTCCATGCCATCCCAGCTATTGGCACATTCTGGGAAATCCTCTGGGAACTCCACTGGCACCAGGAGTTGGAAAGCGCCAGATAGTCTCTTCTGGATTTATGGGAAGAGGGCTTACACCTAACTCCCAGCAAACTGGAAGGGAAGTTACACCATCTAGATCATTCACCCTGGCTTCTTCCTCCTACCAGACCAAGGAGGAAATGAGCTAGGTAGGTGTTCCCTTATGTCAAAGCTTAAAAGCCAGAACTAAGAAGTCACTTATAGTTGAAGTAGGGGGACAACAAAAATAAGGAGAGGATGAATGGCCACCCCACAGTATTATCCAATACTATGGTTCCACAACTTGGGCACAAGATGGGAGCTAGGGTTACCAGCCTCCCATATATATGCTTAATTGAATCAGGTTACAGGTCATACTAGAGATCATTACTAACCAGACGGCCTCTACCCTAGAACTCCTGGCCACACAACATCTCAGATGCGTGTGGCAATATATCAAAACCGGTTAGTTTTAGGTTACTTGCTAGTGGAAGAAGAAGGAGTATGCGGGAAGTTTAACTGATCTGATTGTTGTCTCCAAATAGATGACAATGGCCAGGCTGTAAATGATATAGCTACTAACATTAGAAAAATAGCTCACGTACTCATCCAGAGTTGGAAAGGATGGGACCCTAATAACCTCTTTGGAGGTTGGTTCTCTACTTTCTGGGCCTTTAAAACCTTAGTTGGAGCAGTACTCCTCCTCCTTGGGGCCTGCATTCTTCTCCCTTGCCTGATGCCTCTTGTTCAGTCAACTACCTCCCTTATAGAGGCTATGATAGAGAAAAATTGCAGCAAAGATCTTTATGTTGTGCACGTTATCAGCCCCTAGCCCAGGAAAATCAAGAGGCTGATGCCCTATAAAAATTTAAAGGGTATCAAAAGAGGGGAATGAAGAGGAATGTCCCACTTAAATGACTAACTTTGTAATCAGCTCTTTGTTCTGTTTTTGTACACATGCTTGCTGCATAGGCCAAAGATCTCAGGATCAACTGAGAACTAACTCACCCTCCCCTTTAGATGTATTGCCTTAGTGCCGGTTTAAAAAAAAAAAAAAAAAAAAAATTCTCCTGCTCTGTAACTGCCCATAACAACTCCTGGGGTCTGTAAATCAGCCCATGCCAACTGTAACAATGAAGGTATAAAAGCGAAATTGCCCCTAAGCTCAGGGCCCAGATTTTCAGAGCACTAGCTCTTCTGGGACCGCCGGCATAATAAACCTGAGTTCTCCAACCCTCCGAGTGTAGCCTGATTTCTCACTGATCTGAGTTTTGCAATTTTTCTGCAATAAAGTCAGCTAACAAATGATGCTGAAACAACTGGATTTCTATCTACATACAAAAAGATGAATTTACCCCACAACATACACAAAAAGTAACTTAAAATACAGCACAGACCTAAATGCAAGAACTAAAATTATAAAACTTTTAGTAGAAAACAGAGAAGAAATATCTTAATGACCTTAAATAAGGCAAAGATTTCTTAGACATGAAACCAATCCATAGAAGAAAACAACTAGACTTCATAAAAATTAAAAACTTTTGCACTTCAAAGATATTATTGAAAAAAATTAAAAGTCAAGCCAACAATGGGAGAAAATACTTGCAAATTATATATCTGATAAACGACCTGTATCCAAAATATATAAAGAACTAGTAAAGCTCAATAATAAAAGACAAATAACCCAATTTAAAAATGAGCAAAAGAACTGAACAGGCTTTTCACCAATGAAGATATACAAATGGCCAAATAAGCAAATGCAAAGATGCTCAACACCATTACTCATTGGGAAACTGCACGTTAAAATCACAATTACATATCACTTCACACTCGTTACAACAGCTATAATCAAAAAGTCAAAAATAATAAGTGTTGGTAAGGATGTGGAGAAACTAAACCTTCATAACCTTGCTGGTGGAAACGTAAAATAGCTCAGCTACTTTAGAATACAATTTGACAGTTTCTGAAAAAAATTAACAGAATTTTACTATACAATGAGATAATGCTACTCCTAAGAATCTACCCAAGAGAAGTGAAATCACATTCCACACAAGGACTTGTACACAAATGTACACAAACGACATTATTCATAATAGACAAAAAGTGGAAACAACCCAAATGTCTATCAACTGGTGAATGGCTAACCAACACATGGTATACCCATGCAATGGAATACGGTTTAGCATTAAAAAGGGCAAAGTGCTAATAAATGTTATAATGTGATAAACCTGAAGAACATGCCCAGTGAAAGAAGCCAGACAGAAAATAATAGTGTATGATTCCATTTACATGAATTGTTCATAAAAATCTCCAAAAACAGAATGTAGATTAGTGATAAATAGCAGTTTAAAAACTTCATTTATTCAGATTCTAGAATCTGAAGAGTAATTTAGCCGTCAAAAGTTACAACAGATGTATACTGATGTGATATGATTGTCTGCCTTAAATTAAAAGGCAGATACTAAATAATATAAAATATTCTTAATTTTTAAATATACACTTATATATTTATAAGAGAAGGTCTAGACAAGCATATATCAAAATATTATCAGTAGTTAATTGTAAGTAGTAGGATTATAAGTGGTTTCATTGTTTTATTCATTTGTATTTTTTAAATTTTTCTAAAAACACATATATTTTCACTAAACTATACATATATGTATGTATATATACATATACATAACAGAATATCAGATCAAGAAGGCACCTTGAAGATCCTCTATTCAGCAGCCTTTGAACCATATTCCTCACCATGGTGGTGGAGAACAGCTGATGAGATTTCACTCTTAGCCCTTGCAACATTAGATAAAAGAAAAAGTCCTCTTTGAAATAAAATTTCAGCAAAGTAAAAAATTTATATCTTATTCATTTATTCCTTACCTTGCTCCAGAAAGGATTTTAGGTAGCTTCTAAAGATAGGTGGGAAATGTTTAAGTAGCAAACCTTTTTTATTGGTGAAGTACCTCTTAGTCATGATACTCATCCCACACACACATCCTTGCTGCAATGCGGTCTAGATCAGTTCTTCTCAAACTAAATATGAGCAAGGGATATTGCCCCCACCCCATGAGGCTTTTATAAGATAAATTTAAATGAATAACTAAAAAAAAAAGTTTAAAACAGATAAAATATAACCTCAAGTGTTTAGTGATTAGATTCAACAAACAGAAAATTACTCTGTTACATGATTATAAGAGTTTCAAAATATTTACTTTCAATTTCTGTACTTCAATGTAAACCACACTTTGGGTTACAATCTCTGAGTGGCTCAGTGTTATATTATAAACTCAGAGTTTTATATTATTCATATCAGAAGTGAAGGTACCTCACTCAAAGGGAGATATCAGTGGTACAAAAAAGAATAGAAATAGCAAATCTCAGAATATATTCTCCAAGCAAAAGAGCAGTTAGCAGCAGGATCTAAAACTAAAAGAAAGCTTAAACTGAAAGCGAGTTGGAGCAGTAAGGAAAGAAGAGACTGAATTAGAGTCACAGAGATTACGGCAAGCCAAAGTAATAACCACACAGAAATATGAATAAGCAGAAATGTAAGTAGAAATATTTAGAGAGAAAAGAGTAAGTATCTAGGGACAAAAATAGACATTTTGACTTTTGTGGACTGAGTTAACAAAGGAGCAAAAATTATGACACAAAGTGTCCAATCCAGTTCCTGCTCCAGTTCCCATGAAGCATCATTCCTACTCATGCAGTCCCATGAAATTTCTATTTCCCTTACATTGTATGAGAATTTTCCCTATCAGTGCCTCCAATTACTAACTTCTCCCTGATCCTTGCAACCAAAAGCAATCCTGAAATGAAGGAAAAGACTGGAGGCTTACCTTTGGTTATCTCCAGTGGTATTACTTGAAGTGTTTAAACTCATGACGTCTTCCAACTCTTTCAAAATACCCCACTGTTTCTTAAAGTATCTTCGTTACTAACGATTAAACCTGTCCAAGATGTCTGTGGCTACAGGTTAGAAGTACTGAAGTCTGTTAAAACAGTAAACAATGTAATAATGGTTATATATGTGAGTCCTGAGACTGAGTTTTCTTTTGTTCTACAACTTACTTGTATTTTTTAAATTACGGTCTAACAAATATATAAATACTTCCATTTTTAAAAGCCACGTTTTATTTCTTTTAAAAAAATATTAGCAGTAAAAATAAGAAAATGTTAGAAGATTTTCCTTCTTGTAAAATAAGCTAATACTATTGTTTTCATTTCTCAAATAAAAAGTTATTATAATAAAATAGTGACAAATTGTTCTTGAACTGGAAAAGGAACATGCAGTGCCTATCCGTAGGCCACAGAAAGACATTTGAAAGAAAATGAAGTCCAGGGTCATTTTGGGATCTCCAAAGATTTTTCCAAAAATGAGATATTTTTAATGCAACATTACCATAAAAGGCCAAAGTACTCCCAAATATAAGATCTCATGGTAATTTTCAAAGGCCTTCTCCTAAAGGATCAAAGAGGAAGAAGGAAAGAGCAGAGTACTTGTCTCTTATACCAGCCTTCTCTCTGGAACTCTCTTCAATGGGAGATATTCCAAATTACAGAGCCAACCATTTAAAGTTACTTTACTACAGTATGAAGGAGTCCATGGGTAAACATTTTAAACAAATAAATAACAATAATTAAGTCCACACAGACATAAATATAAAGATCCCACAAATGTCTCTTAGTATCCCAGCAGAAGTCCAATATCCTAAGAAAGACCATGAGCTTTGGACTCAGAGAGATCTGAATTAGGATTCCAAAAATATCTTACAAGTATGTGGCCGTGGGCAAGTCACTTACACTCTCTGAGCCTGCTTTCTCAACCATAAGCACGTAACTATATTAACCTCATATATTTGAGATTGAAATAATACATATAGCACATATACAGTGCTCAGTCACTGTCAGTTTGTATTACTGAAAAAATATAATGATCCCTGACAAAGGAAATAGGTGATACTTGAGGTGATTTTGTCTGGGGGAAAGATGTAATAAAAGAATTGTTTAATAAAACTGCTGGTGTTCAGAGATACCTAAATGACCAAACTTAAAAAACAAAAATGCTAAACCATTCTGTCCCTGCCCTTACAACCCTCAGTGTGATTAATGAAAGAAAAGGGACTCAAGATAACTGGGATGCAGATTCAACCCCAGTGCTGAGAACTGACTATGGCTCTACAGACAGAAATTAAGAGGTCTTTAACACAGTCAGTGTTTCATGCAGCTGATAACAGAACGGTCTGACCTAGGACCAAGAGGATGTAATTTTTACTAAGATGGGATGGGGGGATGGGTATCCCATTTCTCCAGGGACCTAGAAGACTAAGCTTGGGAATAGTGGTAGACAGACAAATAACACTGTCCTTAATTTACGGAGCACCTACTACATCGCCAACCAGTGTATTTGGTACTTTGTATACAAAACTCTGATACTTACAACACTGCAATGTAAAGATTATCCCAGTTTTCAACAGAGAAAACTAAGACTCAGAGATCAGAAGTAACTTGCCAAAAGTCACATATTTATAGGATCAAGATTCCAACTTGTAACTAACTCAAAAGCCCAAGCTTTTAATACAAGCCCACTGTTGAACCATAGTTATTTTACCTGAGGTTTATTATCCTCACTTCAATTCAGAAAAGATAAGTGACTTTCCTGTCAGCAGTCAGCTACTAAGTGGGAGACACTAAGCTCTGAACCAAGCTCTTCTGATACTGAATCTTTTCACTTTATCGCCACGCCCCCAAAGGTCAAACTCCAGAGAAACTGCCTTCAGAATAGAAGAGTTAGAACCTACAAGGAATGATCTCCTTCTACACATTAAAGTAATGTCCAAGACTAAAAGTAAAAATATAAAATGTTCGTTTTTGTGAAAAGATTAAACACACATATGCATATGTGCATATATGTTACAACAGGCACAAAGAGAACCTCTGTCTCACAGGAAAAGAACTTACATGGGGCTGTAATAATGTCTGTTTTGTTTTGCTTTTTTTTTGGTCTTGTTTTTATCTTGGGCAGAGAAATGTGGGAAGAGGTACTTTAAATTTAATAAAGTTGTTTCAGTAAAGCTAAAGTAAGGAGAATCATCATTTTTCAGTGCATTATTTTGGTATCTAACAGCTGCAAATCTGAATGGTCTTCTAGAAAGTGTCTTCTATAGCTCAGGAGCAACTTTCACTGATTTCCAGATCCCTGATATGGATAATGTAAAAATAAAAAGGCAGATGGTCCACACCATCACTGCCTCCTGGTGTTTCTCTCTTGTATAAAACCCTCCCCTTTGTGTGCAGAACCTGTGACTTGTTTCTAATGAATAGAATATAGCAAAGACGATGCATCCCATGATCGCATTGTTATATAAGACATTGCCTTAGTAGACTGAAGTGAGACGATCTCCTCCTGGTCTTGAAGAAGCAAACTGCCATGCTGGGAACTACCTATGGAGAGGGCCACATGGCAGGGAACTGCAGGCAGCCTCCACCACACAGCCAGTAAAAAGCCACATTCCTCAGTCATACAGATGCCAACAGAAAATAAATTCTGCAAACGACCTGAATGAACTGAGAAGCAGATTCTTTCCAGTCAAGCCTCCAGATAAGAACCCAGACAGCACCTTGACTACAGCCTAGTGAAACTTAACAGAGGGCCCACCTAAGCTGTACCCAGACTCCTGACCTACAGAAACTGAGAGATAAGAAACGTGTGCTGTTTTAAGGCGCTAATTTATGGTAACCAGTTACACAACAATAGAAAACTAATATGGATAAGAAACTTGGGAATGCTCTCACAGGGTTAAAAAGACAAAAAAAGAAGTTGAGTGACAGGTAAAATACAAAAATGGGTTCTCAAACCAGCCATGCCTTTGTATGTCTTTTATAAAGTTTCTTTGTTTTTCTATAGCTTAATATCTTTATAAATTTAAATGAGGGAGCTGGTATAAATCTTATCTAAGGTAACTAGATAGAGAAACTAGATAATCATGAGCAATATCTACAAGAAGAACAACAATATACAAATGAGTAAGGGCAAACCACCACAGCCACAAAACCTGCAAAGAAGAAATCAGCGGGAAAGAATAAGGCTGCATATAACAGAACCACCAAAAAGCCAACAGATATTTAATGGAAAGCACTGCAGACCAATTTGAGAACAGCAGATGAAAGTGGAAGAAATCTGCCCGTTCACATGAAATAGACATATAATAAGAGAATCTTAAAAGAGTTGGTTCAGTCTGTCTCATGAACTTTCAAAACTGACCTGCCAAAGTCCCCTTCCCAGATAAATAATTGCTGTACAAAACAGTGAATATACTAAAAACCACTGAATTGTACACTTTAAAATGGCGAGTTTTAGATTATGTAAATTATATCTCAATCTTTTAAATTCATCATCATAAAAAAAAAAAAAACCCTATCTGAAGTCCCTTTTACATAACTATTATTTTCTTCCTCTTTCTCTGATGTCAGCTCTTAATAACACTAGGGTTCAAGGGCCTACCTCTGTATATTTCAGGATAACTATATTAACAAAGGGCCACACTTAGGTCTATGGTTGAATTTAAACTATGATGGGATTTCTATGCTATTGAATATGGCAGAAAAGATGTAGCAAAATCTCCTTTTTCTTCCACCTGAGTGAAAAGAGGGTAAGGAATGATGAAGACGGTAGCTAGGTACAGTAATGAAAATGTCAATGGAATGGGAAATTAAGTCAAAGAATGCAGGGTCCCCATATATTATGTATTCCTAGCTTTACTTGAAACTTCCCTATTAAACTCCACAAGTTATGATAAACAATAACTTGGCAAATCTACGTGAATAAATTTCTTATGATATGCAATTAATGTCGGCCTTTTCTTCAACATCTATGTAACTCTTTAAATAATGCTCTCCATTTGAAAATATTCTATGCATCATTATCTATGAACAAACTGATATCTCAGTCACTCCCTCTTGTCATCATTCCAACTGTGACAAATATCCCTTCTCCAGGCATCATATTAAGACCCGTCTATAATTTCATTTAACTCTACACTAACCCCAAGGGGAAGATACTGTTAATATATATTATTCCACTTGATACCTGAGGAAACTAGAGCTTAAAGATAGTCAGTCATTTGTCCAAAGTCACATCTCTAATAAGTGACAGAATTTGGATTCAAACCCAAATTGGCTGACTCCAGAGTTCTGCTGTGTGCCTTGCTATTGGCCTTTAAAACATGGCTGACCTTCGGCCAGGGAACATGTGAGACCTCATTTGTCAGGGAAGCACTTCTGCTCCCTGCTGTAGATTTCGCAAACACAAATCATTCTTCCCCAAAACCAAATTAACTACAAGTCAGGGTCTTCTTAATGAAAGATGACTCAGACCTCCAGTGGATACTCAATGCAGATGGCACTTTCATAGGCTTGGGCTAAACTCAGGATGCTGTAGCAATGATGGATAAAGACAAAGTTTAAATCAGATTTTTATGTTAATGTATTAAGAGAGGAATTTTCTTGGTAGTGGAGCTAAACTATTCTCACCATTCCTTCTAAAATAAAAGAGGGGATGTTATTATATCATTCCTTAATAAGAAGTTCTTTAGAAAGAGGTAATAAGCAACTGAAGCCAAGATACCAAGGATCTGGACATCCTGAGAGGAAGTAGTAGCCAGAAAGACAATTTGACCTTAGATTCCAGAGCCACTGCTGGTACAAAGTTCTCCTACCTCACATCTGAGTCCTTTAGTGGGTCATCCAGAAAGTACTCATCTCTCAGCGTATCTGCACAGATCAAGAGAAAAGGAAAGGGCAAGGAGAATGAAAAGATAAAAACTGCTATTATTACTACATGCCACATACTATATTATACCTGACCCCATGAATCCTACCAATAACCCTATGAGATTATTATGCACATTTCACAGATGAGAACTTGGAAAGGATGAGTAACTTGTGTATAGATATTTAGTAGGAGGATTAGAATTCAAACCCACATCTGGCTGACTTCATAGGTCCACCCTCTTCCATTAACACACTGTTCTCTTCAAAGTAACCACAATCTGTTTTGGGATGTCTATCTGCACACTTGTATATTTCACCTTTAAGGGGATGTTTGGTTATCAAAACGAGACCAAGACAAAGGGCTGAGACAAAGAATTTGAGAAGTAAATGAGACCAAATCTATCCTCCTTGTCAATAAATCTATTGCCTATGGAGCTAAGATGATTGGCCTGAGGCCTCACATCCTGTAAAAGAGTAGGCCAGGATTAGTAGAAAGCTCCAGACTAAAACTACTCTCTTCATCTTTCCTCTTAGCAGGTGGCATTGCCTTTGTTTCTTCTTCATTTCATGAAAAAGCATGTTTATTTCCTGCTCTACTGTCTTTTTGTTGTTACTAGGCACTAACTGTTCAATAAAACAAATGACAAAAGGGTAGGTTCTTTTCTCCAAGGTCATAAAACTATAAAACATCAATTTATAATGTAGTCAAAATAATTGGAAACCAACTGAAATTGCTTCTCAAGTAAATTTACACAGTATCATTTGTGATCTGCTTATAACAAATATGTATGTATTTTCCTAAGATAAATATCATAATAGAATAAAGAACAGTCAAAAGGAGACTCAATTCCTGCAAAATATTTAGTCTCAGGAAAACTGATAGCTGACTTTTCTAAGTCTCTTAGAGTCCTAGTGGGTAAGCAGTAGAAGCTACAGAAGGCAGCCTTGTACAACTCATTCTTTCATCTAATGTGTATATGGCTGGGTTTTTTTGTTTGTTTGTTTTTAAGAATGAAAAAGGTATGGTCTTTGTCCTCAAAGGGCTTACTGATGATCGGAAAAGAGTCCCTCAGTCCGGAGTTGTAAACCTAAGAAACTCCAAGTCCAGGACCCCTTGGTCCTGCCCCCTGGTCCCTGACCCAGTCCTCTGCGTAATAGAGCAGCAGAGTCTGACTAGGATGCTCCAGGGAGAACTTCCTCCAGGTGAGAGGACAGTCGCAACCAGGGAGCTGGAGGCGTGTCTCCACTAACGACAAGAACAGCCCAGTACAGCCCCAAACTAACTCGGCGTCCTCCATAACACTCCCTGCAGCACCTCCCACATACCTTTCCTCTCAATATCTCCCCACCAAATCGTTCGCCTCGAAGACCCGCACCCCGTGGTTACCTCACGGGTCTCCCGTGGTCCAGATCGTACACCCAAGACCCCAGGGGCAGCTGCAAATCTCAATGGTAGAATGAGCCTCAGGACGACCGCGGGAGTAGGGGGTGGGGCAGAGAAAATCTGTTGGAACTGGACGGACTCTAGGACCCGGGGAGGGTGAACAAACAGCAAAGGGGTACAGGAGGACGACAAGCGCCAGGGAGACGCTGTTTACAACGGCCACTTCCGGAGGAGACTCGACTCCCCTCGCAGGCCTTCGCAGACTTTCTCAGGCCTCCGGCCCCGCTCGGGCCCGCCCCCTTGCTCCCGCCTCCGCCGCCCACCCCTCCAGGATACGCCCCCGGAGAGCACCGCGCTTCGATTGGAAGCGCCGGGCCCGCGAAGCTGCGCGGCTTCCCTGGAAGGCGAGCCGACGCATGCGCCGTTGCTGGGGAGCGGCGGCCGCGCGCCGTCCCGCGCTTCGCGCGTCCCCGCCATACACGCGCAACTCCCGGCCCACGTTTGTCTGGCGTTCTCAGAGAGGGGGCCCAGGGTACCGTCTCAGAATGCCTAGAGAGCTGACTTAAGATGCTGATTTCAGAGTCCTAACACCTTTTCTCCAGCCTGCTGAATAACATCTAAAAGGTCAAGTCCCGGATCCTGCATTTTAAAGCTAGCTCCCTTGATGATCCTTAGAGGTAGAACAGCCTCTCGGGGTCTGTGCTCTGATGCCAGAGACATGGGGGAATTCTCTGAGCTAGGCTTATGCACCAGTGGCTGGTTTCCCGCTGTTTAGACCGCTCTCTGCATGGCGTTTCTTGCCCCCTCCTCCCAATCCTATTGTATCCCACCTTGTGGTCGTAAACGGGGCCGAAAGAATGCGAGTCAGTGCGCTGATGCTATTGCAGCGCATTTCTTCATAAATATTACGTAACGAGGTACCTCGCAAAAAATCCTTGCATCTTCAACACGGGCTTTGTCTCTCTTACCCCCCCCCCTTCCCAGTAACCCCAATCCCCAGGACACACACACGCACACACGCCTTCATCGTGTTGATAATTTACACTTGGTGTCTCGTAGCTGCTTCACAATCTGCTGCAGCCTCAGGGAGATAGGAAAACCAAATCCCCTCTTTTGTTTCTTGGCTTTTTTAAGCCTAGTCCCCAAAGAATATTGCAAATTGGCGGGATTTTTATTAAGAATGTTATCTTCACCATCACCACCTCCTCCCCGCAAAAGAGTGTATCATGTAAAATGAGCCTTTTATGCTGAAATCGTTTCATATTGATTGTAAGCAACCTGAAACCAAGTGTAGGAGGCCTTCTTTACTGTCCGTTTTTGGCGAGTCGACGGTCATAAATGCAAATATAAATTGAGATTAAAACCTCTTTTGATTCTTGTAGCATGAAACTTTAATTGGTTTGAATTTAGTCATTTAGATTTAAAAAGGAGGCCCATCCTGCTTGCTAATAATTTTGCCAGAAAGAGGATAACTGCTTCAAAGCAAAGAGCTCGTGGAAAGAACAAAACATAATTTTAGAAATGGAAAATTACAACAGAGTAACGAGATAAGGGCTTTTATTTTACGAGCTTAAAATAATATGAAATTTATTATGTTTTAACAAAATCATAAAATTGAATACCGTGTGGGAAGAATAAATGCCAAATATACTGTACTGCATATTTTTTTTAATGAAAAATGGGTGCAACATGAAGACTTGCAATCTTCATTTATTTGTTCATTCATCAGTTATCGAATATAGACTATACACCCAGTCTGGAGCTAGGTGATAGAAAAACAATATATAATACAAACAGATGGATATGTTCATATCAACCTTGAGCACTCCCAAGAGACTCTATAGAGAACTTTGAGCTTAGTTTGAGGTTACAGATTGACCAAACTGAGAAGGAATTGATAGTCATAGAAGCAGGAAACACCAGAACAATAAACAGCATAAGGCATTTGTCAAACTGGAAGAAGTTCTGTGTGCGGTCTTGAGGGTGGAGGGGAGCAGGGAATAAACTATGAGCCTGATAAAGTAAGCAGAACCCAGAGCACAGAGCGCTTTCTAGGTCATACTCAGTTTGTCAAGCAACGAAGCTAATAAAGAGTGCTAAGCAGAAAGGTTATATAAATACACAATAAATCTGCCTGTTTTAAAATACCTAGAGATTTTCTGTTTTTCTAGTAGTTGCAAAGTCAATTCTCTGATGTCTCTTGTTTGCCTAACATGCTAATACTACTTATGAAAAGTTGTGTGTAAAGATGCTCTCTAACCCACTTCCCTTTTTGCCTAGAATCACAATATTCACCTTACTCTTCTCTCTTCTTTCTGCCACTCCTTTTGAGATTTTCAATTCATCCCCACCATTCCACCAAAACAGCTTCCAAAATTGATGACCTCGTTGCCAAATTCTAGACCCCTCAAAATCACTGACACTGATACACAAATTTCTCTCCAGCATAGGTGACTCTTGGGTTTCTCCAACTCTGACCTTTTTCCTGCTGCTCAGGGAACCATTATCCCCGTCTTGCCCCTCAAAGTGATATTTGTTTCTGCCGTCAACCTTCACATTTTCCCATATAAGCCTCCTCCGTGATATCATCCATTTCTGCAGTATGGACTCTAGGTCCTCAATTTTCAATTCTTTTTGTCCACCTGACATCGTAATATCATAAACTAAGCTCTGGTTTTGAGTTTTTAACTCCCATTTGAACAGTGCCATTTTAATATCTGACAACATTGAATTCAATACATCTAAAACTTAATTATTTTTCCCAACATCTCACTGGAGCAACTACTCCTCTACCTATTAATAACACTTCTAATCTCTTAGACACTCAAATGGAAAAAAAAAGATACTTAGAATCTTCTCTCCTAAGCTCTCAGTTTCTAAACCTAAGAATAAGTAAGTCCTACTTACTTTTTCTCTAAGTCTTCTGTCTTCTTTCTACTTCTAAATATATTCATTTATTTGTTTCCTTATGGCTTCACATCCAGACTTCTGTGATCAGGACCTTTGCTGTGGCCTGATGCAAATCACACACCTCCCTCTTCTATGCATTCTCAACCATTTTTACTAGTTGACAACAAAATTTCTGTCATTTTTAAACTGGCAAACATGAGAGGAGAGGATTAGAAGTCGAAAAAATCAAAAGCAGGCCTAAGGGCACAAATGTACCTTTCTGACAGTAGGAGAGTATTTTGTGCTCATTGTATATATGTGAGCCTAAGGGTTTTCTAAGTACCAAATGAGCCACATCCTTTTGACCCTTCAGTAACCTCCCCCATAAGGTTCTAACACCAGGTGCTTTGATAATTAAGCACCTTCAGTATCAATTCTTAGAACTGCAAAACTTTGCCATAATTGTTGCTCCAGCTGCTCTAGTCCTTTGTTTCTTCGATCCCTATTCTGTGTGCTACAACAGAAATGATCCTTCTAAAGCAAAACTCTGATTATGTTACCCTCTTGATCAATTTTTTTATTTTATTTTATTTTTTTATTTTATTTTAAATTTATCTTTTTTTTTATGGTGACATTGGTTTACGAAATCCGATAAGTTTCAGCTGTACATAGATCAATTCTTTTAATGGCTCCTCAGTCTTTGCTGGATAAAACCCAAACTTTTTCCCCATCAGTCAAGGGCTCCTAGTCTTGTCCCTACCTACCTTCCTTTCCAGCCTTGCCTTTTCTCTCACAATAAACCTTCCCTCTCATTAACATTTAGCATGAAAGGAATACACAAAATACTTGGGAATAAATGTAAATAGAGGTAGGTATGGACTTATATTGAAAGTTTTAAGATATATAAATTAGCATAAAATATTTAAATTCAGAGAACATTGTGTATTGAACATATAATGCGTGCCAAGCACTATGCTAAGTGGTTTCACATTCTAATTTTTTTCAAAAGTGCAAATTTTTTTTTTATTTACTCTGATAATACATATCGGCTTAAAAAATTGGGGCAACTGTAGAAAAGTAAAAGTCTTCCCAAAGTCCTACATTTGCACCCTAGATATAAAAGAATAACACATTTCTGATGCATAAATGTTTTTTTAAAAATACTCATTTATTCAGTTTTATATTTACACACGTGCACACACACACTAGTAGCAGACACTGTTAGTTGTCTGGGGGACCAGGACAGGCCACTCCAAAACATCACACAATGGCATGTTGATTATTTTAAATTGAAGTTATTTGACAAGCACCTGATGCTGAAGGGTACCTTAACCTCCCTTGTCTCCTTGAATACAGGAAATAAATCTCCCTGAGCAAGGAAGGTGCCCTCCCTGCTTTAGGAGGGCTGAGAGACAATTGTATCACTAAAGCTAAGAGATCCAGGGCCAAAGGGCATGTATAAACAAGCCACGTTGCCATTTATTAATTTTCTATCCAAGCCCAAATTTTGTATAGATTTCTCACTAATGAATACCTAAACCTTGTTTAAATTTTTTTCTAATGAGCACTGACATTTTTGGGTTTTTTTGGTTCTGTCAATTAGTCACAAATTTATTGTTTCTTTGAAAATATGAAACGCTGCCTGATTCAACATTTCCCTGAACAGCATTTGTGATTCTCCTCTATGCACATATTACATTTTTTTTCCTGCTAATCTAGTTTCATGGCAATTTTGTTATTTGTCCAGCCAGATAAACTTAAGAAAGCTAAAGAAGGGGAGCTCTCCTCCTCCCTGACAGTTGCTTTTCCATTCTCTAGTCCACCCTTCTTGATAAACTCCAATTTGTTTGCAGCGATAATAGGTAGAACTCCAGAGATTAATGTTCTAATCACGCTATCCTGTTCCCTATTGCCAGCTACTATCTCTCCAAGACTTTCTTATAGCTGGCATTGGCTATGTAACCAGTTCTGAACAATGAAATGTAAGGGTACATCTACCAAGGTAACAATAAAAAGAGCCTTGATCCTCGATGATACTATTTAGTCACTGATCCATTCCTGGTCGGCCTACCACTTCTGACCAAAACAATAAATGCTCTTAGAGTTTGTCTGTGCTAGTCCTGTTTTTTTAATCCAGCAGTGTACTGATTTCCTTGATGTAAATATTCTAAATACTGACACTATGGCTAATTTCAGGCAACCAATATGCAGTCTCTGACTGCAGAATTTCAAAAAAAAAAAAAAATGTGTATACACCATCCCTCGATTTATGCAGTATTTTTTATGCTAGTTCTTTTTATATATGTGGTAAATATTCCCCTCGTTCACAAGGACCTTTTATATGCAGTTTCCACTTACCTGGTCTCATTTTACATGGTTCTTTTATTTTCATTATTGGCAATTACTCTTCCTAGAAAGCAATAGCTTAACTCAGAAATGTACAAAGAACTAATACTTACTAACTCACAATTATTAATGATCTTTCTGTTCATTGGATGACACAAAACAAAAAAGCATGGATGACCACTGATGTTTTCCAGGATTGGTTTTACAGATGTTTTTCAGGATTGGTTTTACAAATATTTTGCTACAGAAGCTGGAAATTTTATGAAGGAAAAATGTCTTCCTTTTAAAACACTTTTATTAGATAATGCACCTGGTTGTCCACACAATTTAGAACATCCAAATGTAAAAGTTGTATATTTGCCACCAACTACAACGTCCTTGATCCAACCTTTAGATCAAGATATTATTTCTACCTTTAAGATTAATTATATTAAACTAAGTTTTAATGACATTTTTAATAAACTTGAAGATAATGAATCACTTAGAGTTACAGAAGCCTGGAATAAATACACAGTTTTAAGTTGTATCAAGTGACGATATAAAGCTATCAACTTCAAATGCTTGCTGGAAAGCAATATGGCCGGAAGTGGTTGCACCAGGGAATATGGTTCCAACAACTGAGGAGGGATTAACCAGCATTATTAATTTATTAAATGAATTTCAAGAAGAAAGCTCTGACAATTTGAATGTAGATGATATTAACAAATTACTGGTTGATGACGATTTACTTGATAATGAATTAATACACTTAATATCAGAAACCCATTCTGCCGATGAATATGGCAGTGCCCTTGAACCAGTTTCATTAACAGCAAAAAATATTTACCAAGCTCTTCAACTGGCCACAAAACTAGAAACTGCAATTCTAGGTATTGATCCAAACATCCAACAAATCTTAAAATTTCAAAAAGATTTAGTTTAAATGTTGCAGTAAATATTGAAGAATTTATGAAAATTTAGAAAAAGATGAGGTTGGAAAAAGATCATCTTAAAAAATAAACATAAATAATGAAACCAAAATAGTAATTCTAAATATCTCAAGTGATAAAGATAGTGACTCTGTGCCAATTAAAAAGAGAAGGTTGATTGCTTTAGATTACAGTACAGACACCAACAGCAAATAAAATTATTTTGGTTTTTCTGAATTTTCATTAGCATTTTATTGTGAAAATATGTGAAATAAATATTCTTATAACTTATATTGGCCTATGTCTTTAGAATTTTTTTTCCTGCTGGTGGACTCTTTTTTTACGTAGTTTCTTTACACATATAAAAAAGACATGTGGAACAGATAATCCGCGTGAATGGAGGGACGGGTGTATTTGGCTCTCAAGAGCTCTGTGATCTCATAAGCCTGTAGGAACCAGTTCTAGCATATCACTGCTCGATGCCAAACAGATGCTCACTGATATGTTGTAATTCTATATATTTTTTTACTTAACCCATTTCCCATTTAGAAAAACAAAATGCAGCTCGCTGCCAGCATTAATTTAATTTTATATAAACATACTTATTGAGGCTGAAGCAAATCTGACTGGTTTTCAATGTGAAAATAAAATATAAAAACTGTTCTTGGAGTTATTTCTAAACAGAACTTGTCTCTATTCCTAATGAAACAGAAATGTATATATAAATTGGATTCATCAAATGAATCTTTGGCTAACTGAGAACGATGTTAACGTCATGCGTAGAAATGCTACATTTTCTAGAATTTGACTTTTTCATAGATCAAGAGTTACTATATTTTGTAAATGGAAATATCACTATTAAAAAACAGAATTCTATAAATAGAATGTCGTTTGTTTCCAAAGACTATGAATATACCGGAGTAATGCAAAAATCATTTTGTGGCACACTTTGATAGTAAAATTAGGAATATAATCCGTGAGTTATCTCAGGGTAAATGCGGCAGCCACAAGCACTGCCGGCATGTATTTTGGGCAAACAGGAAATGGGTTAACAAGATAGCATAGACTTATTTCTATGTCAACATAAAAAAATATACATTTTTATGGCTATTCTGTAATCTATTTTATGAATGCCCATAAATTATTTGTCCAGTCATCAATGTTATTTCTGACTTGTTCCTTCACTTAAAAAATGAAAATAAAAATATCGCACTTGTAGGTATACTTTGCATATTTGTCTTTTTAAAGTCATAGTATACATTTCTAGAATAGAAATGGGTGGATAAAAGGATAAGCTTTGAAAAGCCAAAATCGACATAACCATCTGTCCCTATGTTTAATAATACTAGGACTAGACATACTTATTTCAAACAATTCTAGGACCAACCAAAAATAATTTGGTTGCTTGCTCCAGTTAATAGTTGTTTTTGGAAGATAAGACTGTGAACTTATTAAACAGATTGTTTATGAAGACTAATAGTGTACTTACTAAGAAATGATTCAAAACTATTGCCTGGCTGTACCCACCAATCTAATGCTATTACCCAATCCCAAACATTTCCTTGACTTGCAACAACCTGCCTAAAATTATTCATTCCCAATCCCTAAAACCCAAAAAAATAAGTGGCCCTAATTTTTTATTTTGAGACACTGTCAAAGTGGTATACTTCCTTACTGCAGTAAATCCAATAAACACCTTTTGCTTCATCAGTTGTTTCTATGATGAGTTTTGAGGAGTCAACAAAATTTGATGGCATATTTTAATTTTTATACATAGTCCATGAAGAGTGTATCAAATTAAAGAAATATCAACATATTGTGAGAGTGTCTATATCCCGCTGCCATTGCCAGCATGAGATGTTTTTGTGATATTGAAATTGTTCCAATCCGATAGACAAAAAAGTGATACATCATTTTAAATGTTCTTTTCATTTGCATTTATCTGATTATTAATAAAGTTTAGTAACATCTAGAAATACCAAATTTGTCTTATATAACTACAAGCATGAAACCACTACTACACCACCACTGCCATTAGAAATTAGAGAGGAGAATTGGCAAGTCTAAGAATTTAATTCATAACCTTATGGTGAATAATTATAAAGCTATATTCAAGTGTCTGTAAGTAAGATACATTCTTTAAAGATATATACTGTTAAGTACTGAGCCTATTTATTGTTATTCCTGGCTGATTTAAAGAGCACAATTTGAAAACAGAAATGTTAAGGGATGGGAGTGAGGGCAATGATGGAAGAAAGAAACCAAAATAGGTATGTATAACAATGTGAAGTAACTACTCCAATATAAGTAGTGATGCTCTTGCATATTATAGGCAACAGGAAAAGTGTTTTTCTTCCTACTTGTAAATTTAGATTAACATTAACCAATATTTATCCTTAAGTAATATAAATGTATATATTTCTAATCCCATAGTTACTCACCCAATAGACTTCCACAAACATTAAAGAGTATATGTGCATCTATCTCTGGTGGACAGATCTGAAAAAGATCCGGATTTGTTAATAACCTGCGTAAGACTGCTAGATAGGATTTTATCTCTCAGAGCTTACCTTAGAGTTCCATGTTGAAACTTTGAGCATTTGTTCTAGATGAAATAATTCAAATTTAGAGAACCATACTTCTGGGAAAGAGAACGTCTCCTTCAGTGAGACTATCCTCCATAATTCAAAGTTAGAATTTGCCAAAAGGGAAAAATAGGCGCTATGGCAGAAATTAGGGTGGCCCTGAGAAGAGAAGTAAATATCCTAGACAGAGGAGGACCTAAACAGACATTTCTCCTAAGAGGATATACAGATGGACAATAGACATAGGAAAAGATGCTCAAAGACGCCAATCACCAGAGAAATGCAAATAAAAACCGCAATGAAATATCACCTCACATCTGTCAGAATGGCTATCATCAATAAATCAGCTAACAGTAAGTGTTAGTGATAATGTGGAGAAAAGGGAAGCTTCGTGCACTGTTGGAATTGCAAATTAATATAGTTACTGTGGAAAATGGAATGGACTTTCCTCAAGAAAGTAAAAATAGAACTATGATACGACCCAACAATTCCACTGCTGGTAGTTATCCAAGGAAATCCAAAGCACTAATTCAAAAAGATGTATGTATCCATATGCTCGTTGCAACATTATTTACAATAGCCAAGATATGGAACCAACCTTAGTGCTCATCAATAGACAATTAGATAAAAAGATGTGGTCCATGTATAAAATGAAATATTACTCACCTATAAAAAAGAAACGAAATCTTACCATTTGTGACAACATAGATGAACTTAGAGGGTAGTATGCTAAGTGAAATAAGTCATATAGAGAAAGACAAATACCATATGATTTCACTTATATGTGGAATCTAAAAAATAAAATAAGCAAATCAGAAACAGATTTGTAGATATAGGAAACAAACTGATGGTTGCCAGATGGGAGGAGTGGCTGGGCTGGATGAAAAAGGCGGATGGATTTAAAAGTATAAATTGGTAGTTACAAAAAAATCACAAGAATGTAAAATACAGCATAAAGAATATAGTCAGTAATACTGTAATAACTATGTATGGTGCCAGGTGGGCACTATACTTATCGGGGAGATCTCTTTGTAAGTTATATAAATATCTAACCACTATGCTATACACCTGAAACTAATATAATATTGAACGTCAACTGTAATTAAAAAAAGAAAAATTAAAACAAGAAAAATAAATAAAATGTTAATGCAAAAAAAGTATATGGATGTTCTTTGTACTATTGTATTTTTATACCTTTAAAATGTTTGAAGTAATTTCAAAAAAAAATTTTTTTTAACTGAAAAAAAAAAAGACTAGGGGGCAGAAAAAGATCCAAGTGAGTCCATAAAAAGTGTATAACCTAGTGGGCATCTTTTCTTCCAAACCTGTGAAAAGTCACAGTTAATGCATAGTTTAAAAATGTAACTCTCAAAAGAAATTAACAGCTTTGTAGTCAGAGATGTAATGAAAGTAAGGTTTGCTTCATTATGAAAAGCTAGGGTTGCCCCATATTACCCTCTTCTAGCCCTCCGTAGAAGCTCTTGTGGAGATGTCAGCATTGATGAAGGGGGAATACACAGTACATGGCTTCCGGGTTGTGAGCAGCCCAAAGTGGTACAGAGGGATTGAGGGGCTCACCGACACAGAATCGGTGGTTAACTCAGAGGCAACTGTGAGACAAATCCCTCTCCCTTTAAAAAATATGCTTGAAAAGAATAACCCTTTAAGAGGAATGAAAGTTTAGAATATACGTATATGTATTTCTGGATTTCCTATTCTGTTTAATGGATCTATCTAGCTGTTTATGTTCCAGTATTACACTGTTTTAATTATTGTACCTTGGTAGTAGTATCTTTTTTAACCGGTTGGTCATCTCTCCTCATTTTTCAAAATTTTCTTGACTACTCTATGCATTTATTAATTAAAATTTACTAACAAATATTTACTCGACATTTATTATTTGCTAGATGCTATAGGTGATGGGGATATAAAAGTAAACTATACACACAAAAATCTCCACTCTCATGGAGCTTACACTTTATTGAGGGGACACGATCATGGGACTAAGCATGCTTTCTTGTCCCTATATTAAACAATTATCACAGCAATGAAAAATAATTTGTCATTTGCTCCAGAAAACACCTATTCCTGAAAGATAACACTGTGAATGAGCTAAACAGTTTCTTTACCAAGACTAATGGCTTTCTCATTAAGACTTGTTTCAAGACCTTCCTCCACACTGTGCCCAACAATCCAGCCATCCTTACAAGTCCCCTGCAAGAAAAATTCACCTTAAAAAAAAATCTCCCTTTAAAAGGCTCTTTCCTAACTTCTTCATTGTGAGGCACTACCTAAGTGAATTTAAGTAATGGCCTTGATCCCTAGAAAAGAAGAAAAGCTAGACACTCTTCTTTTGACATGACTTCAAGTCTTTTCTAAAAATGTTTTATATATAAATGCAGAGTTTTACTTATAGTTTTTAAAAGTCCATGTAATATTACTGATAAATAGATGATTCTTTGAATATATAGTGATATAACTTTAGGTTAAAACAACTTTATGTCATCTCCTTGACTTTGCAACAAAATTAAAAGGTGAGCTCAATATTTATTTTAAATGTAAGACTTGGGTTTAGTTTCTCATGATTTAAATTTTTAAAATTTCTATGTTAATTTTATATGCTCAGTAAGTTATTATTTTCACAGATAGGTTAAGATTACAAACATAAAATTGTGTTTAACTAAATGAAATTACATTAAAGAGTATTTCTGAAGGATTTAATTTCGTGATTCTTATAATACTATATATGTTAAGGATTCAATCAATGGGTTAACTCAGATTGTAATTTCCAGATTTTTAGTCAATTATAAGACCCTAAATTTCAATTAAAATGAGTCAACTAACAAATATATGCTGGTTACCCAAAAAATTGTGTTTGTAAAAAAAAAAGTAAAGGCATTAATCACTAAGCATAGTTTTAAGTTATTCTGCTCCTTATTTTTATACACAAAATGGTTATAGATTAGCAATATGTGCAAATTTTTTAAAAATATTATATGTATGTATACATTTCCATAGATATATTCTTCTGCCACCTTAAAATGTATTAAAGTAGTATAATATATATGCTCAGTGGAAAAAATTAATAAGATACTTTTAGTTTCCTACTTTCTAATTTCTCTTGTGTTTGAAAAATCCAAAATTGATTACTCTGGTTATTTATAATAATAAGAATCATTAAATAGAAATAGGAGTATGCCATCAAAACCATAAATATGACATGCCAGTTTGCTTTTAAAGGGTATTTTTGCAGCTTATGAAGATGTTAAATCCAACAACATAATATATGCATTCTTTTTATTTAATACTGATAAAATTAAACATATTTCAAAGCTGTATTATAATAAGAGACAAATTTGAGTGCTTATGTATTTTTTACCATAAATTATAATATAGATGGAGAACAAAAGGTGAAATGAGAATCTATAATTTCTGTCTCTAAAACAATTTTGTTATTCTATCTCAGATAACAAGAATTCTTTTTTATTCCCAAAATACTCTGTTAATTCTCTGGACTTTTGGCATACTGTTGAATCATTTTGACAAAAAAATAAAAAATAAAAACAAAAGTTAAGTTCCTAATAAACATTATTACTTATTTTGTGTGTTTCCTATTTATTACCTTAGTTATTCCTTGCCTTTGAATAAAATGACTTATGTTTCTATTCTCTGACAACTCTTGATTTTATCTGTCTCAAATTCAGGCCTCAAATTCAGAATAATAGGATTGTTAAGCTTTGTAATAAATGAAAAATTTCTTCACGTTTATTGGAATAGCCACCAGTTCAGCCAAAGACTTGGTCTATCAACTCATAAAGAAAGATAATAGAAATAATTTAGCTTTTTGGCATTCTTCAATTTTTCATTAACTTAGAACTGTGAGAACTCTTCATCGAATTTAGAGTAAAAATAAAATTATTGATATTTTTCAATGACTATGAACTTCTTATACACTGGTTATTAATTTAATATTATTGTCCCACTCCAAATCTACACTTTCATGATACTAGTGCTGGACCCTATAATCATTTCTCCTTTATCAGCAGATGAGATGTTACGGCCGATCAACAGAAGGCAATGAAGTAACACTGTATAGGAGCAGCTACAGAAAGACTCATTTCTTTTGGCCTTTAGTCCTCCATCATCATTCTTCAACACAGGAACACAACAGAAGAGCTCCAGCTTTTTTTTCAGGCTATGCTTCCTCTTCTCAAGGGTACTTCAGATGAACTAACCCAGATCCTCTGGCAGCAGCTGGCCACTTTTACTGACTGACTCAGCCTGTCCATAATCTCCAGCAGTAGTTAACTACTCTAAAGACCTCTCTAGCAAGTTTCTTCATCTGTGGCAGGCTATGTAGCTGTATATGTGGTAGGCATGCTCTCTTTAAAGAGGTGTGAGAATTCTCTTCTCCTAGTCCTTAGTTCTTTTATTGCTTGCTCTTCCTTAGCCTAGAGATAGTAGCTGCTCTTTGGCACCTGCTATTCTGGATCCCTTAGAGTCTTCTTTTTATCTCTATCTCCTATTAGTGAATAATTCCATGTGTGTGTATGAGTGCATATTATATTAAATTTTTTCTGTTCAAAAAACTGGTGCGGTTTCTGTCTCCTGAATGGTCCCTGACAGACAAATCTTAGAAATACGTTTTTGTTCATGTCCAAAGACTTGTACAATGACCATCTCCAAAAAGATTTATTTCCAAGCTATTAAGTTCCAATGTCCTTGTAAATCGGTGACCATCATCATAATATACTTTGTGGTACAAGTGAAAAATTCTTGGAATCTCTTTCCTATTTGTAAACCGTTTCTACTCTTAGGATAATCATTGCTATATACTTATGTATCAATTTTATATTAAGAAAAATTCTGCTCTGATTTTTTTTTTATGGTAATGCTCTGAGAGATTTCATCTTGAGGAAGGGACCTCAGTGAAAAATAGCCCTTGAGCCTTGATGAAAAGAATCTTATCAGAAACTGTAAATAATAAACACTATACCAAAACTCTAGGGTGCTTAGCCTTAGAACCACTTCTCTCAAGTAAAGAGATTTTAGTCACCCTTAAATTACTGGAAAACTGTAATGACCAGAAACTCTAAGATCAGGGGGAGGCAGATTCCTCCTAAGACTTTAGAACAAAATGACTGCATGAAGTACATAGCTTCCATGCAAAAAACATCAAAATGATTGAAGTCAGACTGCTATGCTTTAATCAATAAGCTTTTATCTTTTATTTTCCAAGCTATTTTCTTTCCTCTTGGTTGCTTTAAGATTTTAGGTTGTTAACTGTAACACTATAAAATCCCTATCTTTAATAGTGCTTTTTGAATTCCTGGTCACTCCCTGGTTAAAGTCCAATGCTTGGTTACAATTTTCTTGTGATTTGGCTAAAACACAAAATCAAACCGAATCTTGGGTTTATATACTCTTTCCTTTGGGTATCATATATTTTCCTTTTATATTAGTTTCTTGTTAAATCAGTTGATTTCCTGGATTCAACCACTAAGTGACTTTTCTAAGAGTAACAATAGTCAGAAATGCCCTAGCATGTTCCCCTTCAAAGCAGCAATACTTAGAAAACGTGTAATAAATAATTTGGCTGGCTTTTGTTCCCAGTTCCCAGTTCACTTATGCAATAGCGAAAAACATTACCATACCATTTGACAGCTCCATAGGAATACCAAAAATACCATTGGTTGGCTTTTGCAACTAGTATTAAATTTGTGGCACACAAACTGACTGCTACCAACAGACTGAACAGAGATCTGTTATCTTGGTTAATTGATATCTGCTTTTAAGGTAGGCCCTGATATTACCCAAGGTTCATTTGAGCCCACAAATTCCCACTACCAGAAGAAAAGTTTTTAAATAGTTTAATTCAACATGGAGGAAAATCGTGTTTTGATTTGAGTTCAAAAACTTTAAAACTAAAGGGAATTTTTTGGACTGCCTTCTTCTGCACACAAGGCTCTTCATTTTATGCCTTCCAAGAGGCCTGAAAAGTAGAAGTAATATTATATATGCTATGGTTCGGAAAACTAGGTACTGTATCTAAGGCCATCGAACTTCTCATCTAAGAATTTCATAAAGCTGGACAGGTGATGGTTCACAAGATTGAGTCATTAGATATAATACTGGCTTCTAAGGGAAATAATGTTGTACTTATATTTCTGCAGATTCTCTGGGATTGTTAATATTACTCTCAAAAGATCTGGAAAACAAATAAAGATATCATGAAACTAAGTAATTTGGCTAATACCCAAATATCTGGTTCTGTGGGATCTTCATGGTTGAATCTATTCCCTTAGCTTAATTGGACACTTTTACCCAAATTAGACTAGCATTTGTTTGTGTTGCAATGCTCAAATGCAGAACTCCAGATCATTAAATGTTGCTGAGTAGTCACTGTACTTCCTGATGATCTTCTACCAAAAAGAACCAAAAAAGTTGACGCTCGTGGAGGTTGAAACAGCTACCTTTAGAAACTGCACTCTATCCATCGAACATGGAGCAGATCCAGATCAATGATGTCCCCAAATAATAATGGTCCTCAAGAACAGCATGCAGAATCATAAAAAGGGAGAACTGGGAATTTAAACTAACATAAGTCTCAAGTCCCTGTGTTAAATAATAACAAAGCAGAAGCATTGGCTATTGATTAGAAAATGTAATGGGAATTAACTAAACATTTTATTTATCAAAACTGCTAGCTCATCAGAACTTGCTTCAGAATTCTTGTTTAATTGAGCCCAGTAATCCAAAGCTGTTATATCATAAAGTGTGCTCATTCCCAACCAGTGCCTCACCCTGCAAGACCTACCTTAAAATCACCCTGCCCTGGCCCTAAATCTCTGTAAATGCCTTTCTTTAATTTTCTCATCTTGAGACACCTCTTAGACTCTGTCATGGTGATGTTTTCCCCAAATCGAAAGTAAAATAAACTTAGCTTTTTTGATCAATAGGTTTTTTTATGTGCACGTGGGTGTACATGTGTTAGAGGTTGATAGTTGATACAGGCAATAAACAAGTAAGTAAAAAATATATAGCATACTAGATGAGTGTAAGTGCTGTGAAAAAAATAGACAAAGAAGTGGAAAAGAAAGTACATGAGAGTGGCGGGAGGTAGGTGGGTTTTTCTGATTTTAGATTAGGTAATCAGGGAAGGTTTCCCTGAGTAGATGACATCTGAGCAAAGATTTGTAGGTGGTAAGGGAGCAAGGATGCAGCTACTTAAAGAAAGAGCATTCCAAAAAGAAAGACTAGCAGTTGCAAAGGATGTATATGGCAGGACAGCCTTCAACATGTTTGGCATGTTGAAGTAACAAGGAATCCGTTATGGGTAGAGAGGAGAGATAAAATGGTAGAGAGATTGGTTATGAGAATTAAAAGGTAATAGGAGGGAAACAGGTTGTATAGGGCCTTTTTTCTAAATGACATGGGCAACCATTCAGGTGAATTTTGAAATCAGTTTTTTAAGAAATTACATGAAATGTTTAGATTATGTAGGGAATAATTGGCGTTTTTATGATGATGAGTCTGCCTATGCAGAAATGCTATCTCTCTCTCTTTATTCTAGACTTCCTTTTACATCTTTCAGTAAACCTTAACTGTTTTTGTCCCATGAATCGATTCTTAAGTTTATTACTAGGTTTTGAAGGTTTGTTTTCGTTTGGTTTGGTTTTTTGAGATTGTAAATGGAATTTTCCCCCATTACTTTCTCTAACTGGATCACATCTCGGTCACTGCTTGCTACTCTAAATTCAACCACCATCCTGACCTCTATCAGGACAGGTTAATTTTGTTGTTTATTTTTCACCTTTATAGAAATGTAATCATATAGAATATTAAGAAAAACTATTAATTTTTAATATATTCCACTTAGTTACCCTAAGATAGTTCAGAATTAACTGTAATTTCTATTTAGTTTATTCTATTGGAATATTTTGGTAATAATTATATTGCCTCTAAATAATAACAATTTGTTCTCTTCGGTCTTCTTAGTTATAACTTACTTTTGTTACCCAGCTTACTACATTGAATGGAATTCTCAGAACAATTTTGAATAAAAGAGGTGATAACTTTTATCTTATTCATGACATTAATGTGAAATAATTCTTGTATTTACTCCCTTTAAATGTAAATATGACTGGTATTTATTAGAAATTATTTTTGTTAGGAAAGTATCTTTCTCTTACTAATATCCTATTTTTTTTAAATTGAAAAGCCTATTTTTGCATCTGTAGTGAGCACTGTAATTGGTATATTAAACAAGCAAACCAACGAGATATAGTCAAAATGCACCTATATATTGGTCCTAAAATGCACCTATGTGTTGGTCCCTTTAAGATGCATTAAGAATGAGATTTGTTCCGTTACTCTGAATGAAACTCAAGGTTGACTTTTCTGGTCACTCCTAGGTAATTGGAAGTCCAAACATCATTGGTGGAGGCAAATTTAATTTAGTAATTAAAATGTCTTGTCAAAAATATGAATTGACATACAGGTATCCCTACTTTTTGAGTGTTAGCGTTACGCTGCTCAGTTTTTGCAAAAGACCTACGTTAGTACCTGTTTTTGCTAACTCAAAGAACTCCAAAGAGGATTTTTGCTTTTTTAAAAAAGGCAAAAAATGAAAATGGCATTCAGCATATCTTTTGCAGTGAACCATTACAGAGGCAACGTGATGGGCCCTGCCAGATTCCTTTCGCCAGGACTACACTCAGGATCTCAGCATCAATTCTTTAAACTGTGTCTATGAGTGGCTGTACTGTGTCTTGATTTATTTTGTGCATCCTTTTAGCAAAATGTGTTCTAAGGTATCATAAAAACCTAAGAGAGCTCATAAAGCTGTTCTGCTCAGTGTAAAATGATGTAATTAAGTGTATTTGTTACAATTTGGTAGGTTATGTTTTGGGTCTGGGAACATTCAAAAAATTTTCCATATAAATTAGTAGTAATTGCTTTGCTTTGTGACATTTCAGCTTACCAAAGATTTCATAAGAATGCTCTACTTTTGGATAACAACGGAAACCTGTATATTGACATGTCAATCTGCATTCAAAGATAAGATTTCTCTACCCATGCACCTTTAGGTCAGAAGACTGCCTGCTTTTACTGAAAGAAATATAGTCAATTTCTTCTCTCTGTTCACATTCACTGACTGGAAGAGGAAGGGAAAGAAGAGCAGACAATTTACACTTAATTTCTAATACTTTAGATTACCTCATACTCTCTGGGCATAGAAAATTTGCCTGTGCACGCAACTTTTTAAAATTAAAATATTACAAATATACAGAAAAAAAAAATACACATCATATGGCTCAGCGAAATTTTACAAAATGAGACTATCTCTATAACTGAGAACCCAGATCAAGAAACAGTGTTGCCAGACTCGAGAACTCTTCTTTGTACCACCTCTTAGTCATTATGCTTACTAAATTCAACCTCTTTGCTGAACTCTATCCATATAGGTTAGTTTTGCCTATTTTTTGAGCTCTTATGAATGGAATTGCAGAGCATGTACTATTTTGTACCTTTTTTTTACACTCAACACGTGTAAGATTTATCCATGCTATTGAATGATTCAGAAAGGCATCCTTTTATTTATTACTCAGTAATGTTACATTGTATAAACATATATCATATTTATTTATCCATTCTACTGTTGATAAATATCTGGGAAGCTTTCAGTTGGGCTAATGTGAATAATTCTGCTATACACATTTTGTACACGTCTTTGGTGTACACGTGTATATATTTTTGTTGGGTCACTAACTAGGATTGGAATTGCCATGTCAAAGGATCCAGTAAATGTTTAAAGCTGTTTTTTTTTTTCCTCTGTTGAAAACTCGCGTGGACTCTGCTGAGGCTCCTCGTTGGCATCCTCCACCTACGACTCCTAGGACATGGGCAACAGCATTTCTGTCTGCTGCCCTCCGCTCAGCTTCTGCTTTTCCAATGGTACTCGATGTGGTCTCTCTTTTGCAGTCTTATTTCCCCTTGCATAACTCTTCTTGGTCAGGAGTCAACAAGGCTTCAGTTGGTCCCATCCTCCCTGTTCCCCACCTCAGAGACAGTGGGTCAAGTTCTCTGAGGGATCCTATTAAAACCCTTGATTGAGGAGCCTGGAGGAACTTTCTACCCCTGTTGCTTGGTGTATTTGGGACACAAAATATACCGTAAATTTTCTCTAAAAAAATTTTCCTTGAATTCCCTTAAATCTGACCCCTTTTTAATGTTCTTAGAGTGGGCATGGGGTCCAAAATGAGTTATTATTTCTTTGGGAATTTACAGATTGGTCTGTCTCCTGACTCACTTTGGAACTGATCCATCATTGCTCAGTACCTCACCTAAAACTTCAGGTTTAATATCCTATTGCATAATCATTTTTTTCTACTTTATCCTATTCATATAACAAATTATATTAATATTTTCTAACATTGAGTCACCTTTGCAATCCTAAAACTACTTGATCATCACATTTAAATTTATAGTTATTTTACTTAGCATAACTGTTGGATTTGAGTTGTCATTTTTAAAGTTTGTGATTATATTCATTAATGAGAATGGGCTATAGGTTTTTTATGATGTTATCTTTCATATGTTTTAGTTTTAGAGTTATACTGGATTTGTAAAATGAATTAGAGATCTTTTCATATTCATCTTTAAAATCTGTAAGAATAATTGTTTCTTCGAAAGGTTGATAAAACTCAACTTCAAACCTATCCTTAGTGTTTTTTGAAGAGTAAGAGTTGTAACTTGAAACTACCACAAGGCTTCTAGAAATAATTGTGGAGGAATTTGGGGGCTCATGTTGGAATCTGAATAATTACATAGAGGGGCTAAGAAAAAGAGAAATAAAGTTACTACTATTATTGGGATCCTTTTTTTCTTTAATTATAGAGAAAATATTGGCATTGCTAATTGCATAAGACAGAACTCTTTGTTATTGTCAACAGAATCTTCTCTTGATATTTCAAGCAGAAAAGTATTTATTATATTTCATGCAAGAGTTTACTGAATAATTGGAAGAATGGGAGGAAAGGCTCTAGGCTGAGGGTAGTAAACATTGGTGGCCTATAATGAATCATGCCTCTTGGCTGGTAAACCCTTATGGACACCCTGTCCTTTGAAGCTGGAATGGCCCTGTGACTTATTTTAATCAACAGAATGCAATGAAGTGACACTATGCCAGTTCTGGGCTTAAGTTTTAGGAAGTCCTGGCAGCATTTGCTCTTGTACTCTGCGGAAACTCTCTACCTATAAGAAGTCCAACTTTACTATGGGAGGAGCCGGATAGAAACTGCATGGAAAGGTGGAGGCCCAACACTAGCTCTTGAAGACATGAGGAACCCAGTCAATTTGAGGACAAGGCTCCAGACATATGACCTGCGTTGAACTTTTTCAGCCAGCCTCCAGCCATTTGAGTTACCCTAATCAAAGCATTAGACATGTAGGTGAAAAGGCCATCTTGGATTGACCAGCTCCTGTAGGCGCCACATGGAGCAGATGTGAAATATCTTCTCTGTGCTCTGTTCAAATTCCTGACCCACAGAATTATAAGATATAACAACACAGTTGTTGTTTGAAGCCACGGAGGTTTGAAGTAGTTTGTTACACAGCAATAAATAATCATAAACTGCTCTCAAACTCTGAAGAAAAAAACTTCCAAAACCAGCCCACAAATCAACTTGTTAAGAAAGTTGCCACTGTCACCGGTCTTGGAAACACGCTGTCCCTGTGGGCAATTTGGCCAGCCAAATGCTTGCTTCCCACCAGTGCCCTCGCTTCTGAATCAAAGGTTGTGTAAATGTTTCTGCTTGGTGGTATTTGGACACAGACTGGGAATGAGGGAGGCTGGGATTCTGATTTAAGAAAGGAGATTCCTACTGTAGAGAGTTACCCAAATGTGAAGAAGCTGTTTCAAAAGATGCTAAGCATCTGAAAAACTTTCAACCCTAAGAGCTGTCCCAGAAAGTCAAAGAATTTGACAGTCACATCCCAAGCCCTTATTTTTATTTCTGTTATGATTTATTTTATTATTTTTGTCTTAGTATTAATTATAATTCTTATATTCTTCCCATACCCCCACCCCACCACTCATTTCAACTTTTAAATATTAAGGGCAGATGTCAGAAGCAAGCTGCAAGAGCGCCTAGAAGTGGCAGGCACAGGCAATTCTGCAAAAGGGTGCAAATCTGGGTAAAGCTTTAGGGTCCTTTACAGGCTCCAGAACAGCTTAACTTTTCTTTTGCCTTCTACGAGTGGCTTGTCTTGTCTCTAGTTTTAGAAATCATCCCATGGGTGTTCTCAATTTCGTTTTTTAAAGCAGATTTATTGAGGTATAATTTTACATACCAGAAAATTTCCCCATTGTAGATGTGCGATGACGTTGGTTTTTGTTTATTTGTTTTTTGTATATTTATAGAGCTATAAATTTATAAAAATCATCACTACAATCCAGTTTTATAACATTTCAAAATCAGAAAGTTCCCTCAGGCCTATTTGTAGTCCCTCCCCACTTCCACCCCAACTCCAGGAAACCACTGATATGCTTTCTGTTTTTGTAGATTTACCATTTATTGATATTTCATATAAATGGAATCCTATAATGTCACATTAATTTTTAAAAGAAAAAGATTCATTTTTATAAGTAATATATATTTGTTCTAAAAACTTGAGAAATATAGGTTAAAAAAGGAAGAAAAAATATAAAAACCAATGTAACCTTACTACTAAGAATGAATGACAGTTAATACATTTGTGTCCATTAAAAGAGAGAGAGAGTAAAGTCTAAACCCTTTAGTGTGGTCTACAGACTCTGTATGATCTGGAGTCTTTCAATGTCATCTAATGCCTTATTCTCTACATTCCAGCCAAAAGTTTTTTATTTCAACTTCGATAATATTCCAAGCTGTTTGCACATGCTATTTAATCTTGCCTGGAACCTCTTCTTCACTCCTCGATGACTAGCTCTTTCTTTTCCTTTAAGAGACTGTATAAATTTCATCTCTATAGAGAGGTCGTCCCTGAGTATCCTGCCTAAATTAGTCCTAGACTCACCGTCCTCTTCATTTCTTCATATCACTTGACTCAGTCTGAAATTATTTTATTCCTTGACTTGTTTGCCTTTTTGTTTGTTTGTGTTCTCCACTTGATTGTAGATTCCATGAAGGCAGAATGGCCAATATCAATTACATTTAGTGTTGTTTCCCTAGCACCTCTCACCAAGCAGATAAACATTAGTGGAATAAATGGTTTGAATAGTTATTTCTCTGTGTCTCGGTTTCCTTATCAGAAGATGGGGAAAAGTTGCATTTTCATCATAGAATTTTTGTGAATACATAAGTATTCGATAATTTATTATTATCATTATTTTAGAATCCTTTGGGAAGACTTTTTTGATTGCTTCATTCCTTTTGGACTTTTCTGTTTTCTTTTGGTTTTGCAATTTCTTTCTCTTAGAACATCCTATTATTTTGGGTTGCATGATACCATCCCCTTCAGTGTAGCAGGTGTAGTAAGAAGCCTTAGATTCTCATTTTCCTACCCTCTACCCTGACTAGAAGACTAAGGAGAATTGAGAGTGGGGCCCAAGATTAAGAAGATCAGAAGTGTGTAAATGTCTCAGACTAGTTACTCTAAGTTATGTTTTCAAGATAAATGCTTCTCTTTTTTTTTTATCACTTTTTTTTTTTGGCTTTATCTTCCTGAGTTTTTTTCCTCAACTCTAGAGAAAAGTTTTCATGGCCCTTAAGAATGGCCAAGTTTGAAGCTATAGGGCTTTTTATAAAATGTCATAAGGTTTGAGGCTATAAGGCTTAAAAAAAAAAATACTACGATTCAACCCAGTGCAACAGATCCAAGGGTTACACCCAGGGGATCAAATATACAATGTCACAGCAAGGAACAGTGCGTATTATTTGAGAGGTTCTCTTTACGTATCTCTTCATGAGGCCCAGAGATAGACTGTTAACCACGGTCAAATTTCTCCTACTTACTCTTTCCATCAGGGATATATTTGACACATAGAATATTCTATTTTTCCCCCTATTTTTTTCTCTATCCCAATGATGCTATCCTCCTATTATTAAGTTAGGACAAGAAGTGTTCGTTTTAGGATGAGGAACGAGTTCTGAAGATGAATGGTGGTGATGGTTGCACAACAGTGTAAATGTACTTAATGTCACTGAATTGTACACTTAAAAAAGGTTAAAAGGGTCTATGGCTATGCTACTTAAACATGCCTGATCTCCTCTGATCTCAGAAGCCAAACAGGGTCAGGCCTAGTTAGTACTTGGATGGGAGACCACCTAGGAATACCAGATGCTATAGGTGCAAAAAAAATAAAAGTTTATAAAGGTGAATTTTATGTTATATTTAATCACAACAAAAAAAAGGCATGTTCTTTTTAATGCAGCTTCTCTAGCTTTTGTAAGGTACCCTGGAATAGAAAAAAAATTCCTTGAAAGCTTAATGGTACCATATTGATAGTAAATTAGAACAGGAAATAAACATAAACATTCAGTATATCTTTGTCTCTCTTTTTGTTCTCCCCTAACCAGGAGACAAAAAGTAGGACTGGGTAAAGACACTGAATTGAACTTGAGAGGCTTGACCAATCTAAGCTGGACTGAAGAGACTAGACTGAATGGGAAGCTGAGTTTTGAATCCTTCAGAAATAATTCTATTTTTCCCTTTACATAAAATATCAGCAAAGAAAACACATGACAGCTTCTCAGCATTGCTCCTGCATAACATTTATGACCATTTCCTCAGCCGCGCAGCTAGCAGGACAATTGTCTTTGCTATGTGTGAATCCACACCTGAACTTCATAATAAACACGGTCATATTTCCCTTCTCCATTCATATATACTACTGTGAAATTAAAGCTATAGTCTAAGTAGTTTCTGGTATTTAATTTTTATACAAAGAGGAAATGTATAATTGCATCAAAAAGATAAAATGATATATGTCTGCATAGTCCTCAAAGAACTGTTCTGGCATTCATCAGTGATGATATTGAATATAGATAGAATGCTTTAAAATAGCAGTCCCCAACCGTTTTTGGCATGAGGGACCGAAGCTCCTATGAGAATCTAATGCCTGATGACCTAGGTGGAGCTGAGGCAGTGATGCCAGCGATTGGGAACAGCTGCAAATACTGATAAAGCTTAGCTCGATCACCTGCTGCTCACTTCTTGCTGTGCAACCCGACTCCTAACAGGCCAAGGACCAGTAGTGGACCAGTAGCAATCTGTGACCAGGGGTTTGGGGTCACCCACCCTAAAACTACTAAGTATTGCTTATTCATGTCATTAAATTACAAATTTTATGATGAGAAAAGTAAGCTCGAGTAAATGCATGCAACACTAAGTGACTCTGAGCCCCAGAAGTCCATGCCACTGAAATACCACAAAAATAAAAATAATTTCTGAATAGTCAGTGGAAATAAAATTATAGCCTAGTTTTCTTAGTTCTATATTTATATTTTCACAATCAGTGTCTCTTCAATTTTTATATTGTTTAAAATTATTAATTATATCTTCCTTTAGAAATATATTTATACAGCTTTCTGTAATACTGTTTATTTATTATTGCTTGAATTCAATGTACTAAAACAACTAATTTTACTGTTCATACCTAACTTACGACATAAACACTAAGGCAATAGTATAAAAATCTGGAAATCCTATACAAAATTCCTTGATTGGAAAAGGTCAATAAAGGTCCCGTACGAAAGCCAAACTTAATTCTTCTCTCTGAATTCTGAAAGCTGTTTATTTGTTGCTGTATACTGGTATTTTTTATTTCTTATCTTGTTTTATAAATATTTTTGTACTTTGAGCACCTACGGAGGGTAGGATATCTTGGATGTTCAATAAATACCTGTAATTGAATACATACTGGTTAGTAAAAACAAAAATAGAACTATATCATCCAAAGATAAATTATTAGCTGGAAGTATGGTTCATAAACATGCTTAGGCAGGAGAGAAGCTGGATATGTACCAAAGAATGTACAAGAGTTGTACCCAGAATAGAGAAACAGGAGAAGAATGCCAACAGAAATATAAGAAACAAGAGAGTAAATTAAAAAGACCAGAAAAAGTTGAAAAAACAAGACTGCATGGGCAGGGCATTACAGCCTAAATCCAAAGAATGGAGTCCTTTTCCCTCTGAGAGATAGGTGTATCAGGGCAGAGGAAAAATAGCTTGCACGGGGATATCAATGAAGTCGATGTGTAATTTAAGAATCAAATTATTGGCTAGGACAAAGGGGACAGAAGAATTGGACTAAGACATAATTCTAGCCCTCCAGGAAGTATAATCATTTTACTACTCTAGTAGTCAGAGATTCAACTTCATCTGTATAGTAAACTTACTTAGAATGATGATTTAGTCGGGTTACATTTCCCCAAATCCATTTCCCTGGATGGTGTAAATTAGAGTTGGCCAAAAGAAGAATTTGAGACAGATTTGGAAGGTGGAAGTAAAGCAGCAGCCATTACTCTGAAGTTCACTGTGGTTAGATGCACGAAGAGACAGAGGTAAAGGATCAGAAGGGTCCAGCTTGTCCTCATTCTCCTCCAATCCACATCTTGCTTTTCTTCCCAACTCCTGATCCTGTTGACCAACAATGACCACAGGCCCAACACCAGATGCTTGGCAGATGATCCACAGAGGTGGTAGCTGAATGGAGGGACAACTTCTCCTAGACACCCTGTAAGCCTGCCCCTATGAAGACCTATTTTGACAGCTGGACATGCTTGGTTTCTCAGGTTCATTTGTTAGTTACTGCATCTAATCTTCCAATAGACTTCTTAGATCTTCACTTCTCCAGTTCCTACTATATTTGTGCATGATCTACTTCCTATAAAAAAGAAAAAGAAAAGAGATGAAAGGAATTCTTCTCCCTGACTGAAAGTTTTTAATTTCAGAAGAAGCTGAACTCACTAAAAATTCCGAAATAATTATTTTTGGCTTAAAGTCTCTATTCACCACATTTATGTTGTTTTTAGCAGAAATATATGAAATTAGGAGGATGCTAACAATAATTCGGTGTGAAGTATGAAATTACTCTGATTAGATATCTGCTCTCAAAGACCTTCCAAACTAATTAGGGAGACATAAGATTTATCTGAATTGATTATATAGATATTTATGCATATGTGTGGCAGATATCATTGTTTGGCTAACTGAATTTCTATACACAACCCCTTTCTCATTTGTAGTTTCCAGCTTGGAGTGGATTTGTAACAGAATTCTGTCCAATGAGACAACATAAGAAATCTGCTGGATGTGTCTTTTGGGAGAGCTTTCTTTTCTAAATGAAAAGAAATGGACTTTGTTAGCCTATCCCTTCATCCTATGTGCTTTCTTCTTACCTAAGATCCAGATGTGGTTTCCAGAGGAGCAATCACCTGCTCCTGAGTAGACCAGGCAGCATGAGGAAAAGGCCTAGCAAATTGAAAAGACACTGGCTCTGAAGTCATCCAGCTGCAATATCAGCATTTATCTCCTAACTTCTATGCATAAGCCACTATAACAGAGTTTCAATTAAAGCTCAAAGCATTTTTAACTGAGATAATGTTAATTTACAAATGAGTACTCAGAAAGTAGTGAATGCAGGATTTTAGGATGCTGAGGCTAAGAGGATGAGAACTAAGAGGTGTAACTAGGTTTGATTCTTAAGGGCAAAAAAAAAATGAGTAAGCAGGGAATAATTGAAGGACATTTCTTAGGAGAATGATGGTATGAAGAAAGGCACAGGGAGAAAATCATAAAACAAAACCAATACCTAAATCCATGCATGAGGTAATGAGTTTCTATCCTGGGTGGTGCATTGAGAATATAAAGTAAAGAAAGTTACTAGGATAATGTAGTGACAGGAAATGTTTACCAAAGGCTTGCTATGTGCCAGACACTGTATCCTTGAGACACGGTCATGAAGAAAACAAAGCCCCTGCCCTGATGGAGTTAAACTTCACTGAGGATGAAGTTGAGATGTGAGTGATGAAATGGACGCAAACTATTTTTAAATAAACTATTTTTCCCCCAGAATCTTGGTGACAAAAGGAAGGAGAAAAATAGGTCCACTGGATGTTACACATAAAACAAATATGAGAAGTCTTTGAAAGGTGAACAGAATACAGACTGGCTAGGTACCTTGGAATCTAAGGTATGACACAGTGGTGAGTTCCCTGCTGGATTTTCTTTTTGCTTCATACATCTTGGACTAGATGCTGAAGAAGCCAACAACTGGAAACACGAACAGACACAAACAAAAGAAAACATAAGAAAAGCCTGCTCTCTCTAGCCAATGAACCAGGAGAGGGGGCAGCCTAACAAGAGAGAAAAATTTTATACAATTACCAACTACCTTAACTAAACACATTGGAAAAAATTGTGATCCTACCTCCATGATAAAAGAAGGAAACTTGGAACATAAGAAAGGAAGAAAGAACAATGGAAAGAGTAAAAATGTGGGTAAACACAATAGACTTTACTGCTTCCCTTAAGTATTATAAATCATGTTTGATGGCTGAAGCAAAAACGATAATCCTGTCTAAAGTAGTTCTCACTGTATGTAAGGGAAATATTTAAGGCAATCATATTACACTCGGTGGAGATTAAAGAGACTTAAAGGGAGGTAAGTTTTCTACATGTCACTCAAACTAGTAATACATCAACAAAAGTAGGCTATAAGTTATTTATGTATAATGTAATAACTAAAACAACACCAAAAAAAATTATACAAAGAAATACACTCAAAAGCACTATAGATAAATCAAAATGGAATTATAAAAAAATAGGGAAAGTAGGGAAGAGGAAATAAATAAAGGGAACAAACATAAAAAATGCCAGAATTAAGCCCTAACATACCAATAATTACATTAATGTAAATACTCTAAATACATCAATTAAAAGACAGAGATGGACAGCATGGATTTAAAAACTGCTGTCTATAAGAAACACACTTTTCAATAAAAACATATTAATAAAAGGATAGCAAAAGTCATATCATGAAAACATTTATTAAAAGAAAACAGAAATAGTTATATTAAACAGGTAAAGTAGATTTCTAAGCAAAACAAGTTACCAGAGACAAAGCGAAACATTAAATAATGATAAAAAGGTCCATCCATCAAGAAAACAGAGTAATCCAAAATGAATATACACCAAAGAGGTATAAAATACCTGCAACAGAAACTGATAGATCTGAAAGAAAAAATAAGTAAATCCACAACTATGTTTGGAGACTTCAACATCTCTCTCTTAACAATTGATAGGGCAACTAGAGAACATAATGAATATAGAGTAACTGAACAGTACTATTGACCAGCCAGATATAATTGACATTTATTGACTATTCCACCCAAAGAAGTAGAACATACAGTCTTTTTAAGCACTTATGGAACATATACAAGATAGATCATATCCTGGACCATAAAAAAATCCTTAAAAAAAACGTAAAACAACTGAAATCATATAAAGTGTGTTCTTTGTCCGTATTTGCGGATAATTTGGTTGCTTATGTAGAAGAAGATCCCACGAAATCTGTGAAGAAAATGAACAAACAAAAAAACTTCCTAAAACTATTAAGTGAGTTTGGCAAGGTCTCAAAATACAAGATAAACATAAAAAAACAAATTTTGTATATTAGCAATTAACATACGGACACTGAAATTAAACTGCAATAGCTAAAAAAAATCAAATACTTAGCTGTAAATCTAACAAACCATATATAGGGCTTGTAGGCAGAAAACTGCAAAATTCTAATGAAAGAAATTAAACACTGTCTGAATTACTGTAGAGACACGGATTAGTTCATGATTAGAAACTCAACTTAGTAAACCTAGTAGAGATATATTAATTTCCACAAATTAATATATAAGCTTGACATAATTTCTATCTAAATCCCGGAAAGATTTTTAAAAATAGATATTGACGAGCTTATTCTAAAATTTTATGGAAAAGCAAAGAACTAAAATAGCCAGAAAAAAAATTGAAAGACAAGAGTAGTGTGGGAGGAATCACCTTACCTGATTTTATAATTTATTACAGAGCTTCAAGACAGTGTATAGTACTTCAGTAACTGACTATGGCTCAGACAGAAAGACACAGCGAACAACTGAACAAAAAAGCCCACATAAGTATGACATAGTGATCTTTGACAAAGGTAAAAAAGCAACTCAATAAAAGGATAGTTTTTCAGTATAGGTGCTGGCTATCCATGGGGGGAGAGAGGGAGGAAGAACCTCCATCTAAATGTCATACTTTAAGAAAGCAAAAGAAAAACACCTCAAAATGAATCATAGATTTAAATATAAGAGATCATACTACAAGACTCAGAAGAAAATATAGAAAAATCTTTGGTACCTAGGGCTTGGAAATGACATGACAATAATCACATAATCTATAAAAGAAAAGAATAAGTTGGACTTCCTCACAATTAACAACTTTTAATCTGTGAAAGATCCTGTAAAGAAGATGACAAGACAAGCCATAGATTGGGAGAAAATATTCACAAATCATACCTGACAAAGGATTCTTACCTAGAATATGTAAAGAATGCTCAAAATTCCACAGCAAAAAGCCAACTCAATTAGAAGATGGGCCAAGTACATAAAGAGACATTTCACCAAAGATGATATACAGATAGTGAATAAGTACGTGAAAAGATGTTTAATAGCACACCTATTAGAACAGTGAAAAGAAAATGTAGTGACAATTCCAAATAGTGGTGAAGGTGCAAAAAAACTAGATTTCTCATACATTAATTATTGGTGGGATATAAATGGTATAACACTTTGGAACGCAGTTTGTAGTTTCTTAAAAAACTAAGTATGTGTCTATGGCCATGCTACCCTGAGCAAGCCCGATCCCATCTGATCTCTGCAGGGTTGGGCCTGGTTAGTACTTGGATGGGAGACCACCTAGGAAGACCAGGTGCTGTAGGTGTAGTGTAAAAAATAAAAAATAAGGGATTGTAAGCTGACAAAGTCCTTGTGATCTGTGATGTCAACCAAGGGTTGCCTTGCCTGAAAAAAAAAAAAAAATTAAGTATGCGACTACCATATGACCCAGTAATTACACTCCTGGGTATGTATCTCGGAAGAATGAAAACTTACATCTACACAAAAATTGTATATAAATGTTCATAGAAGTTTTATTCAAATTGCAAAAATCTAGAACCAACCAAAATATCCTTCAATAGGTAATGCTTAAACTGTGTACGTAGATACCATGGAATCTACTCAGATACAAAAAGCAATGTACTATTGATGCACAGAATAACTTAATTAATAGCAAAAGCCATTAAGATGAGTGGGAAAAGCCTATCTGAAAAGGTTACATACTATATGATTCTACATGTAATGGAATGAAATGACAAAATTTGCATGGACAAAATTATAGGGATGGAGAAATGATTAGCAATTGCCAAGGGTTGAGAATTGAAAGGTGGAGGGGGATGGAGGGACTATAAAGTGGTAGCACTAGAGAGATATTTGTGGTAATGCAGGTAAAGAAAGCATTGTAGAGACCATTTGTTAAAACACACACACACACACACACACACACACAGAGTTGAGGAAACACTACAAATATTGTTTTCTCTCTCTCTCTGGTAGCTTTCTTCCTAATAACTTCCTAATATTTATAAACACAACCAAATTTTCCTTACCAATTACCTTCCCTCGGTCCTTCAATATATAAATATATTTTTTCACTTTTTATTTTGAAATAATTATAGATTCATAAGAAGTTGAAAAAATAAAACAGAACATTCCTGCGTACCCTTCACTCATTTCTCCCAATTGTTACATCTAAATTAACTACGTAGTACAATGACAAAACTAGGAAACTGACATTGGTACAATGGGTATGTATAGTTCTATGCCATTTTATCATATGTGTAGATTCTGGCAAGCGCTACCACAATCAAGATACAGAGGTACTCCATCATCATGAATATTTCTCTGGTGCTACCACTTTATCGTCATTCCATCCCCCTTGCTTTTACAATTTCTAACCCTTGGCAATTGCAAATCATTTCTCCACCCTTAGAAGAATCAAAGGCACAAAGATAATTAAAGACATCATTGCATTAGTAGGCCTGTTCACCAGAAAAGGGATCATTCTACTTTCCAAGCCACGCCTCTTAGATATTTAACTCAGAAAGTGAGAACATGCAGAATAATGAGAAAGAATGTACAAGAAAGAGTATGAAGATGAAGAAGGAAAAAAGGCACACATGTACAAACACACACACACACACACACAGAGAAGAGTAAAGAGGAGTGTGGCTCACAAACGTGGAATAAGAGAAGTCTTAACAAACTGGATGTGGAGATGTAAGAAAGAAACAAATCGAGTGTCTCAGAGAAGTGATTACAGAGAGGTCATACAGTGATGTAAAACATTCCACCGGAACAGCACACAGTTAAAGCAATCTTTAGTATAGACACCAACAGCACACACAGATTAACTATCTAGCAATCCCTGTCCTAGCCTAGCTTCTTTCCAGCTATTCTGATGACCATCCAGCCTCAACAATGCTTCTCCTACTGAGAACGCTCTTCTCATTGGTAAACCAGCTCAGCGGTGTAACCAGTCACTGCCTCACAGAATAGTACATCTTGATTTTTCCCCTCCTAAGGGCCAAAGTTCCAAATGCTTATTGATTTCTAGGGGAAGGTAGGCCTAGACCAGATTGATGACATCTCTGACTGAACTAGCTCTTTGATTAATGCACATTATCTTTCCCATATTCTTGCTAACTTCACCTTCACAAAGCTTAAAAATCACATATGAGGAAACAGTTCAATAATTGCTATTCATACCAATAATTTTAAGGTGTATTAGGGTGTAGAGTGATGTATATTATATGCAAAATATGTGAAGGAAAGGATTAGCATTACTAAATTTGGGGAATAGTTATCAAATCTCATTTAGAATGATTTCCATTAAAATGGTTACAATGAATGTATTTGTAGTCAATGACTAATGTCAGTGCTTTTAAAGAGTTAAGTACATGAAAAATTCACAAAGTCAAAACAAATATAAATACCCTCATGTGTCATCTGTTTTCTCAGCCTAAAGAATGAGGGAATCCCCGTCAGTATTTTTCATTTAACTTCTTCTCATTTATTCAACAAATATTTATTGAGAATAATTTCATTGAGTGCCTGCTAAATGTCAGGCACTGATCACAAAGACAGTGCCCCTACTTCTAAAGAGTTTAAAGATTAATCAGAAAGGCGGTAAATAAGAAATTACGCTACAGAAGCCTTTCCAGAGGAAATTTTTGAGTTGAGGCCAGTAGGACTAGAAGGAGTTAAACAGAATGGGCTGGTGGAGGGGACAAGCTACGGAATGGGGTGGAATAGAGGGAGGTTGTTAGGAAATTTGAAGCTGAGAATACTTTCAAGTCCAAAGACAGAGGTAGAAGAGTGCTGCTGGGTTGCTTTTTCTTCCAGCATCTTTTTCTAATTATAAGCTGTTCTGCCTGCGCTCTGCAAGCCCCCTGCTCCACCTAGAGGTGGTGTGGGATCACACAAAGGCCACGACTGGAGTACAGATGGGCTGGAACATTGCCTTGGCAGCTTGAGTAGATCTGTGATTCTGGGCAAGTTGCTGAACTTTTTTTGAGCCTGTTTCTCATCTGTAAAATGGGGATGGTAACTTGGATTAAATGAGAGAAAGTAGGTCAAGCTCCTGCCTCAATTCATTTAGATCTCCTGTCCCCTTCCCTCTTGCTTCAGTTGTTTTGGAAATTGTATTCTTTCTCCTTACACCTTTCTCATTACTCTAATTCCTATCTTACTATATATTTGCTGGCATCCCCACTAAGAAGGGTGACCGTGTGGTTATGGTGCATCAAACCCAGCTAGAGAGGAGCACAACTCTGTAGTTGAGAAAAACTCTCCTGATGAGCCCAACCTTCCCTCCTACTCCCCCTCCCATCTGGAACTGCTGCTCCCAGGGATCCTGGCCTTTTGTTCTCTGGAGCCGTAAACTACCACCTGTTTTGTACTGACTTATTGTTTACAGGGTATCGACCATTCTACAGACTATCAAATTGAAACTGCCAAAACTCAAAGATACAAAGAGCTATGTTTGTACTTTGAAAAAAAAAAACAAAAAAAAACACTAATACTAAAACATCAATTCTTTTCCATTTTCTTTCTACTTTTCATTTTTCTAAGGAACTCCCATCACAGTAACCACTCCCTCTTTGCATGTTGGTACTATCATTTAATAAAAATAAAAAGTTATCTTTTAATATTAATTATAATTTATTTATTATATGTCTGTCTTCCCTACTTGATTTTAAGTTTCTATAGTCTGTAATATCCTCTGTATCTGTAGTTTCTCAAAATTGATTGTGCATAAGAATCACCTGGGGATCTTGTTAAAATGCGGATTCTGATTTAGCAGATCTGGGGAGTGGCTGAGTTTTTTCTAACAAGCTCCCAGGTGAAGCCGATGCTGCTGGGCCCTGGACCACACTTGGAGTTGCAAAGCCTTACAGGGCTTAGAAGAGGTGCACAAGAAATGGTTGCTCAATGATGCCTTCATCTCTCCTACTTAGTGTCTTGTAATTTCTTAAATACATCTTCCTCCACTTTTTCCTGTGCACGTTTTATGACTAACACCTGACAATTATTCCTTTGTGTACTTAGTGGGATTCTTCCTTGGCTTTTCATAGTTATAAGTCTCATCCAGACATGGGGCATGTAGGGAGCAAAACAGTGACCTGCAGCCTCTTTCTATTGTCATCTACTTTGCAGCAAGCAAGAACAACTTTTTAAAGAATCATCTTTAACCCTTTTTTGCTCAGCAACCTATGTAGTAGCTCCCAGTATACATCATATCAAACTCAAAGTCAGGATGAGAATCTTCAAGACATTTCCCCAAGCCTTCCCTCTCCCTAGCCAGTTTCTTCTCTTTTTGTACCACTTGGACTGCTGTGCGTGTTGCTGAGTTACGATTTAGTCTCTTGAAATCCTCGTAGGACATTTTGCATTGGGAATGTCTTAAGTGCTTTCAAAGGAATGTGCATCTCTTTCAAAAAATACTTCTCAATGTGTACCTACTTGAAGCTTTTCCTGATTTATTCCTGCTTGTGAGTCCTTCATTTAAAGCAGTATAAGCTATATACTATTATGTATATATTTAATAATCTGATGCTTTTTTTTCATATTTTCATTCTGTTTTTAATGAGAAGTATCTGTGCTTGTTCATGGTTGTATGCCCAGCATTTAAGAGTGTGACACACAGTATGTACTTTTTTTTTTGGGGGGGGGGGGTTCAATGAAGAATGAAACGAAACTTAATTTTTATCAATTTTCACAATGTCATATTTACATTGATTGGAATTTGGGTGAATGTTAATGGTTAAAATTAGACAATTCTGGTGAGGTAGTTCTGGTACAATAAAAATATTGAAATAGTTTACATCAGAAGGCTTGGCCTATTCCTATTTACATATTAAAAAACATATTGGCAAAAGGATAAAAAAATAATTTTAGAAATCCCTTGAGAAGCATTTTAAGAAACAAGCCATTTTAGGTTTGGTAACACTTCTATACTACCACTTACCAGCTACAATTCTTGTAGGGAACTAAAATTTAGATGCAGCTAAAATTTACTTAGGGCCCAAACCCACATCCTATTTAAAAGGCTTAAGCTTTCCTGTCATTGTGTTCTACCCATCACATTTTGCATTCGTTAGGACGGCATTTTCTTAACAGTTCTTGGTGCTTTAAATTTAAAAGAAAAGAAATAGGCTTTCTCATATTACAATTTCAAGGAAAAGTTGGCTGCAAGGCCCATTCAGCGAGGTGTAAGAGGCCTAAAAGCTCCACACCCTGCAACCGCCTCATGCTCCGATTTCATCTATGGGTTTTTGTACAGTTTTTCTTTTTTGGATGGTGCAAACCGCGCAAGTGCAACATTAAAGCCTCTCCACCCTGGGAAACGATGCAAGAACATGCAGCTCAGGGTGCCAGGTTCTCCCTAACACACAGCCAAGGGTTAGAGGCCCGGATACCCGCCCCCAAACCCCATCCACAACAATCGTTTCCTCTCTCCCCGCCTTTTACATACAGTACACATACAAATACACACACGCAGAGCAGCCAGGAGGGGCGGGCCGAGCCGGACCACTCCGCAAGCCGCAGGGGGAAGCTGCAGCGGGCCGATCTATTCTCGCACGCTCCCTTTTCCTTCGCATCCGTCTCTCCCTCCATTTGGCTATGACTATTACGCAAAAGCGAACTTGAGGATCTAGGGTCTTCTATTGTCCTGCTTCGGAGCCACACGCCTTAGGCGGGTGCTGCGTTGTCCCCCCTTCATCGGCGAGCATTTGGTCCCGCCCGAGTGCTAGCGGGCGCCGAGCGGGAGCCGCGCGGGAGCAGCGCAGCGACGGCGGCGGCGGCAGCGGCGGCGGTTGCGATTCGGGGCGGTTGAGACGCCTCTGCGGCAGCTGGTGGCGCAGGTGGCTTGCGTGGACGCGGGCAGAGGCGGCCGGCCCGCCACTGCAGCCTCAGCACCGCGGCCCCGGCAGGTGAGCGGGCGGCGGAGGTTCGCCCCGCCCCCCCTCGGTGGCCTCGCTCCTGGCTGTAGCGGGGAAGTGGCCGCGGCCCGCTCGGGAGCTGAGTGGCAGGCAGCCTGGGGCTGAGACCGTCGGGAAGCAGGTTGGGGGAGAGAGGTTGTGTGTGGTTGGAAAGGGAACGTTCCCCTTTTGCCATCTTATTTTCCTCTCCCCCAAACCCCCTCCCACTTGGGGCTCAAGCCCGGGGGGAAAAAAAGCCAGAGGAAAGATAGAGCGGGAGAAAGGGGAATCTAGGGCTGAGAAGCATCTCTGCCTCAGGTGGCGGCGTCTTTTCGGTCGTAGAGCGGAGAACCTGCCCTAACCTGGAGGGGTAGCTCTGGGGCTGCGGAGGCCGCGCACTCGCGGGGGAGGAGCGGGAGGCGGCTCTCCCCTCACTCTCCCACCCCTCTCGATCCTCCCCTCCCTGGTCCTCCCTCTCCCCGTAGGCCCCTCCCTTCGGGTTTCTTTGCTTTAACCGCCCTCGGTGCTCTCCCTCGCAGGCTTGTCGGGACTCCCGAGGCATTCTCTCAGCTTCTGCCGCCCCGGGAGCCTCGCCTCTGGTCCGTCTTCCCGCATCTTCCCGCTGTACCGCTGCACCTCCTCCCTGGGCTTCGGACCCCGGGCATCGCCCCTCCTGAAACATGACTCGCGATTTCAAACCTGGAGACCTCATCTTCGCCAAGATGAAAGGTTATCCTCATTGGCCAGCTCGAGTAAGTGATTTTCTGCCTTCGCAGTTAGCGGTGCTACCTTCCTTAGAGGCCTACATTCTGCCCTTTCTCTTAATTTTTTCCCCCCTCATATCCTTTCTCTCTCTCATTCGCTTGACCTTTCATTTTATATTTTTGTCCAGTAATCTCCCATGTAATTGTGAAAATCCAGGTTTTTCTACATACTTAGGGATTTGTTTTTGAGAGACTTTGACAGGTTTTCTTAATAGATATTTAAATGTGATGCCAGTTAATGTTTCATTGTAGGTGAAAATAATCGAGTATGGATTTGTTTAAAAATTAATGAAACATTGACATATTCTCAATTTTGAGTAAAATACGTAATATCAATGAAATCTATGCATACTCTTAGATGTCAACGAGATATATATATTTTTTCATGTGTTGTATTTGGGGAGGCCTTCTGGATGTGCTTGTTTATGGAAGAGATTGAGAACGGGATATTCACGGAAATTGTATAATAAGTTAGCACCAAGGAAAGTCTGGAACATTTATTTTCACAATTTTTTCCGTGAAGTTTGCTTTGTGACCTTGAAGAAGTTGTTTTACTTTGACTGTTTCCCAGGAGCAAAAGGCGTATACCCAGATTCCTGGATGCACATCTTAGCAGTACAGAGAGGTGATTAAGGACCAAGGATTATTTTGTGTCATTTAGGAATTGAGACTGTTTAAGTACCCAAGCTCCATTTTCAGAAAAAGAGATCTTTTTGTTTATGGTAGGACTCGGGTTCTAAGATAGTGATGGAACCTAACCTAAAAAATATTGAGATCCATTCGATTAGTAAGCTCATAATCCTTCATAAACATGTGATATTCTAAAGTTGTAATTTTCACTTCTGTGTATTTCTTAAAGATAATTAAAATTATGTCAGCTGGAGGACACATACCCATTGGTTAGAGAAGACGATGGAATTTTGCTGAGTGCTATCCAAATTTAAACTGTTCAGTGTTTCTTGATTTTTCCCATTTAACTCTTTGTAGATTCAGGTTTATAAGTTTCCTTCCCCAATCTGGAAAAAAATTTCCCCCAATGTATCAAGACTATTTTTTCAGTGTCTTACTTGACCAGTCAATCATATTTCTTGTCTATAAATTTGATACAGTAATCTATTTCCTTTGTGATACCTTTTATTTTAACTCTTATTTATATGTTTTGCTTTTGAAATAGCTTGTAAGAGTGTTGAGGGCAAGGGAAAAACTGAATTTCTTAATACTCCCATGGTGCTTAGTACATAATCACACACATAAAACACTGTATTTCATGTTTAAATAGAGTGTAGGGAAACTTGGCAGGTTTAAGGCCCTTCCAAGATACTTTTTTCATGGTTTTGCCATGCTTAATTACTTAGAGGTGTTACAAAATCTGAAGTAATGGGATACATTTGTATTCAGATTTCTATGCCACAGTACAGTTAAAAGCCAAATGAAAATGTTTTAAAAATTATTTACTGTTCTTCCAGATCATCCTCCCCACATGCTTCAATATGTTAGGTGACTAAGAGTTAGTGCTGACAAAAACAAAAAGGAGCCTTAAGAGGGCCAGAGTATTTCTATATGTAACAAGTTCATTTGTATTGGAATAGAAATTTGTCTTTCCTTTTTTCCCTTTTTTCTTAGAAGCAGCAACTGAATTTGGTTTTGATGTATTACCTATGTCCAAAATTATGTTCCTTTTCCTGTCTCCAGTTTTATTAATTTTAAATCTTTGCTTGAGAGAGCTTGGACTATATATTTAAGGCCTCAACTCTGAAGGTGACAACTATTGTTTCTATTTTGATTTTAACATTTTATGTCTTCATATCCCAAACTTCATGATTTTTTAAGTCTTGAACATTCATGTAATTCCGTACCAGTACTAATCGTCAAATTTAAAAAATTACCTAACATTTATTAAACTCTGTAGGTGCTAGACATTTGTACAGACTTAAAGCTATTTACTAGCTAAATGAAGCATCTGAACTGGGTTGACAGAAAACACCTGTTAAGGCTTCTATGGATTGTCACACTTCTCGGCACCTTCTCACCAAGTTGAAATGACAAGTGAAATAATCATTGGAAAGGTGAAGAAATTAAAGTCCCTATAGGGGTTGAGTGGTAAAGATTCTATTAATGCCTGAAACCTTCGGACTGCCAGCCAGTCAAATCACCCCCTGGTCTTTTCTTCAACATGGTAATGCATGCAGAGAATAGTAGATCCTCTAATGGTCTGCTTCCTTCTTGACAAAGTCAACTGATTTTTCAATTAAAGTGTCTCTGCAATTATGAAAAAGAAATGTTATTAGATTCTGGATAGATACAACTGCCTTATGGCTTTATCCCTGAAATCTGCTTTCCCATTATTGATAAGCGAAAGTAACAAGTACTACAGACATGTTAGACATAACAACAGCACCTGATAATTTTTTACTTTACCTAACCAGAAAGATTGAAAGAAATAAAAAGGAACAGGTAACCTCATGAGATTCAACCATGTAGCTATGATACCTTTTCAGAATATGTATTTCAGTCTTTGGGAAATAGTGCTTTAAATTTCTGTTAATGTCTCCTTTTATATTACTTTGATATATACTCTGATATAGTCTCCCTGCAGAAATATCATTCAGGATTTTTAAACAGGTGTAGACTCCCTTCTCTGAAATGTTTAGAGTCAGATATGTTTAAAAATTCAGAATTTGGGGATTTTAGAAAGGTAATGATGGTACATACTCTGTATATTTTGCTCCTGGTAGGGTCTAGGATGGCACATAATCTCAATATTTCTGCAGAGAAGCATCAGTAGAAACACTAAGTAGATAAAAGAAATGATGGAATAGCTTCACTGTCAGACCAGGTTTTGCTACCAAATGAGTTTTTAGAAATATCTAGGATTTTAGAGCCTCATGGGTTTCAGAACCTAGGGATCAGGGATTATGGACCTATAGAACTGGTCCACTTTATATCAGATCCTGTTTGGATGTCTTGTTCCCAGTTTATTCTGTTGTAATGAGGTGTGTATGATTTAAAAGCTTTTAATTTTTCTCTCTCTTTTAGGTAGATGAAGTTCCTGATGGAGCTGTAAAACCACCCACAAACAAACTACCCATTTTCTTTTTTGGAACTCATGAGACGTAAGTTTTTTTTAGCTCTAAAGGCAGATCAGAGTTGATTTAGCAGTCATTAGGAGTAAAATAAAATCAATTCGAGATTAATTCAGAGGGAAAACAGTAAAATAATAGGAAACTTTAAAATCATCTTTGAACTTTGGAAAAAGTCGTCTCCATTTTTACATTAATTTTTAGGGTTGAAAAATTGAACACTGTAGGTTTAATTTTCATTGGAAGAGATATTTTATTATATATGGATCCTCTCAGCAACTAGAAGAATGACTTGCATGAAAGAATGTAAGGAAAGTTTTAACAAGGCATTTGGTATTCATATTTAATATCAGTGCTTTTCATAAGGACAACCTGGCACTTTATTGTAGGTTTTGTTACATTAGCCACACAAATGGTATATTGTGGGATAGTTCCTCGGTGTGTTTTCATGGTCTTGAGAGCCACTGTGACTGCTCTGCTGCCCCTGGTGGATATGTGTGCAGAGAACCTGCTTTGGTGAAACAAACAAATTTTTCAGAAATTGCCACTGAATATTGAACTATTACTTCTAGGTGCATAGGCTTGCTCTAGGGGCTATCTCAGTTTTGGAAAATAATAACCTACATCCCTATAATTTAATTGCCTCACAAGTACTATATAATCTCCAATTTGGACTTGAAGTTTCAAATTTGCGATAATTTTGGTAAAGTGGGGCTTGTTTACTGGGACTGGGAGAAACAAAGCTGTTAATATACTAATTAAAATTATGTATTCCTAAGAGTCTACAATGCCAGCATTCGGTTTAATGTTGTTTAGTGACTATAAGAATGTTCCTGTAATTACTTTTTTACAGCTTTATCGAAATGTGATTTATGTCATAAAGTTCACTTGTTTAAAGTGTATAATTCAGTGGATGTCAGAATATTTACTTCTGTACCCATTAGCAGTCACTCTCCATTCCCTCCTCTCCAGCCCTAGACAACCACTAGTTTACTCTTTGTCTAGATTTGCCAATTCTGGACATTCTAGCATACAACGCCACTTAACTATTTTCTTTAAACTACAGTTTTGGGTCCAGATTTGGATTGGCCTTCACCATAATTACTTTGAGTTGGGTTTAGGTATACTTTCTATATAAAAACTTAATTTTGTAAGAAATAATATCTGATTCCATAGGATGATCTCCCATTTAAAGAACTCTTTCATAAATTTATTAGGGAAATGTATCTTTTAATGAAATATTTGTGTACTGTTTTGGAGCAAGGATTTTCAAAGCGTGGTACCAGGTCAAGCCACACCACCATCACATGGAAACTCTACTAAGTCATGCAAATTCTTGGGCCTTACTTTTGACCTACAGAATCAGAAACTGAGGTGTTGAGGCCCAGCAGTCTGTTTAACAAGGCTTCTAGATGAATCTGATGCATGTGAAGTTTGCAGACACTATCAGAATAATGCGAGTAGACATCCCTTAGAAGTTTTTAGTTTTACAAGTTCAGAATTCTTTAAATTCAATTTTTCTGAAATGGGGTAGATTTTATACTTTTATATATATCCTTATAGTTTTATAGAACACATAGTTCATTCTTATGTCATATTTAGATGAAGAATGATCATACCTTTCCCTAACATTTAAGAATGAGGGTTTTTACATTGTGTATGTAAATTTTAAATCCAACTACACCAAATAACTTTCATAAGCATTGTTTGATTAATAACAAAACAATGGTAGTAAGAGTTTAATGAATACAATTACTGATATTCAAGAAATTAGAATATATTTAAAGAATTAGAATGTAACTTACTGTAAAGCTAATATTACATTTTCATTTCAAAATGCACCTGTAATGTTTCGTGCCTTAGTGTTCTCATAAGTATATTTGGAAAGGCAGTGCTGCTCTATCTATTGATCTGATGACTTAACTTTTTTGTACTTAAGGTTAGTTTTTAGAAACTAGATCTGTGATGATGTGCCTTTTCCACCTCAGAAGTCTGGAGGGGGTAGGGCGAGGTGGGGTTATTTGAACCTCTTTCAATTTGTATTTTGCACTAATGGCAGTTTATGCTAATAGCCCATAGTTTAGGGAGATGGGAAAGGAGGAACATAGAAGATCAAATGGCAACTTAGACAATGGCTTATTCATAACTGATTTATAGATGAAGATATTTTTATTGCGAATTTATAGTAGAATTCTTTTGTAACTTTTTAATGAAAACATCTGGCTTTTCTTAGTGTTTTTTAACAGTCACAGTTAATTCAACCAGCAGTGAAGTTTTGAGTATTATACAACAATAAAGGTATACTAACTGTGACCATATACTAGATATCTTAAAACTAACATCTTTAAAACAGATTTAGTAGATGAGACTGACATTGACCCAGTACTTTACTGGAGACCAAAGTCTTGATGTTCTTTTTGATTAAATATTAGTCTTCCACCTTCTTCCTCACATCTGGTCAGCCAGCAGATTTTATTCTTTTCTTTTAAAGTTCATGCTGATCTGTCTACTCTTCTCCATATCCTGTGCTGCACCTGAAGTCCATGCCACAATTACTGTTTAGATAGTGTCCTATCCTTATCTTGGCCTCAGTTTCTACTCTTCATACATAAAGTGAGCTTTATATCCCAGTCAGAGCATGTCACTTCCCCGCCCATGTCATTTTCCTGCCCATGAACCTTCAATGGTGTTCTTGTTAATTACCAACAAACAAAACCCAAATTTCTCTACAAATGCTGTTTATAATAACCTATGCTTATTTCCTTTCCAACCTCATCACATTTTTTTTACTGTTACATAAATACATTTTGTTTTAGGCCCTTTTTGCTTGTTTTCCCTTTGTTGGGTAGTGCCTTCAGATTTTCCAGGTCTAGATCTTAGCTCAAATCCTCCTTTTTATGCTTATTTTCTCTACTGCATGATTGAAATTTTTTCCTCTTCATCTTTCAACTACAAGTGAAGAGCTTTGAGAGCAGGGACCTTGTCTTTTATGTTTGGTCATCATTTATTTAAGTTGTCTGGCACATAGTAGCTGTTAAAAAAATGTTTGGCGATAGATTGAAGGCTCTATGCCCTAGAAAAAATCATTTGTTGATTATGAATTTGCCGTCCATTAACCAACATTTATGTGTTTATTAGCCAACTAGATCAAGAAGGCTGTTTTTAAGTCATGACTGCCGTTTACGTGCTTTGTGATTTTGGGCAGGTTACTTGGTCTTGTGTCCTTTTCTACCTTATTTGTAAAATGGGAATAATCTACCTAGGATTTTGGGGTGCAAATAGAATATTACATGAAAAAATGCTTAGAACAGGGGCATGTATTAATAAATGTCAGCTATTATTAATTAAAGATAATGTTGCATATTTTATCTAAGACTAATAGTGTTCTTAAATTACTTTTGACATGCAGTTTTTTGAATTTGGCTAATTACTACCATTGCCAATTGAAGGAATATTCTCACTTAGGCCTATCTATTTCTCTAAAGTCTAGAAGATTTAAATGATGATGATTTTTTTTTCTACTTTTATCTCCTAACTGCTTTTACTTAATACAAAGAAAGTTGGGTGCTCAGTTCTAGGAACTTAAAAATTACCCATCATAGGTTGTTTTAAAACCAGCCGAATGTACAGTTTTAAGAGTGAAGGTGTATGGGGAGGTACTGGTGATAGTCAGTTTTTTATATAACCTGTCCACAAGAAAGGAATAAAGGAAGGAATCATAAGGTAAGATTTTATTTTCTTCTGCACTAGTTCTTCTGTATGACTTATGTACTCTCGCCAAAGCTGCATGTATTGGTGTGGGATTTGTATAGTTAAAAGCTTCATACCAAATAATGAGCAGAGGTGTTCCTTCATCCCTGTACTCTAGCAGGTTTGTAGCACATGGTAGATGTATATTCAATGTCTCGAGTAATTTTCTATTATAAAAACATGCCGTTATAAAATATAAAATCTAGTTACAAGATACTGTTACATATTTTGTGATTTAATAATGGAGAAAAGAAGCAAGTTGGAGAGTTTTCCCGTTTTTTTGTGTGTGTAACTTCTGGTTTGCTTTAAAGGAAGTGTTCTAGGTGTGATAACTGAGCTTTTGTGAGGGATATATTTGTGCTTGTGGATATACACATTGTTTACAAAAAAGTGAATTTAGAGAAATAGCTGCTTTTTTGTGTGCTTATATTGTGAAAACTGGGATACACAGGAACACACTGATGGCCTTTAGGAGTATGCTATGTAAGAAATACACTTGGAGGATTTAAGTTGCTTCAGAATTAAAAAATTGGTACTGTAGTTAATGATTTGCTATATTCTTGGGTTATTTTACGTTAGACTTGATTCTTACAGGTTTTGCCATTGGTGTTTGAAGTCTGAGTTCCACACATGTAAGGCTATGGCATCAATATTTTATTAGTAGATGTTTCAAAGATTGTATCATATTGGGTAAAGGAAACCCTGAAAATTTTTAAGGAATGTTGTACAGAGTTGAGGCTCTAGATGATGTTGCCGGAGTTAGTTCATCTTTCTGGCTGTTAGTTTTCTAATCATTAAAATGAGAATTTTGATGATCCCTAACGTTCCTTTAGGCTTGGGAATTTGGTGGGTAACTTACTTTAAATTACTGTATATCTATTAATTGTTAAAAATTTTTAAAGCAGCATAAAAGGAAAGTTCTCTGTAAAGGAAACAAATCATTTTTACTCTTTTTTTAGAGACATAATATTAATGTTTTGATATATTTTCTTTGAGATTTGCATGTCATTTTAAAATGGAGTACTTTGACAAATGAATCAGCCACAGCAACATTCCTGGGACTATTGATGGCTGTCTAATCTGGGCCCTATTCACTAAACCTGTGGGTTGCATCCCCAGAGAGGATTCCGTCTTTTTTTTTTTTTTTTTTTTTTTTAATTGAAATGTACTTGGCATATACTATTGTGTAAATTTAAGGTGTGTTGATTTGATGCATTTATATATTGCAGTATATTACCACCATAGTGTTGCATCTCCATCATGTTACCATCATCATTATTATTTTGTGAACACATGGGAGGATTTTTTTTTTTATCCACCACAGGTTTTTGTCTGGTTAAGGGGCTTATTAGTCTTAAATAAATACACGCTTTGATCCAGCTGTTCTACTTAGAAATTATAAAGGTATGTACCAAGATCGAGCAATATGTTTAGTACAGTTGTACTATTTTATAATAGAAAATTGTCTAACAATAGACTAATTTTGGGATAGCCACGCAGTGAAATAGTATGCAGCGCTTAACAGTAACTGTTGATATGAGATGTTTATTTTAATTTAAAACATATTTATAGATGAGTTTATGTCATATACATTAAAATTACATATTTATGTGTATATAACTAAAAAGTGGCTGAAAATAGTGGCCATCTATAGTTGGTAAAATTATGGGTCATTTTTTCTTTGCTAGGATGTGGTAGTCACAAAAATAATTTAACAGCGTTATTGAGATGATAATGTGTATTCTAAACAATTTATCCATTTAAAGTGTACAATTCAGTAGATCTTAGAATATCCAGATAGTAGTGCAGTCATTCACACAATTTTAGAACATTTTCATCACCCCCAAAAGAAACTCTACCCATGAGCTGGTACTTCTCATCTCTCTTAAATTCTCTCTCCTGTTTTACCCTCATCTTTTTTTTGCCTTTTTTGGACTTTTCAAGCATATAGAACTATATAACATGTGGTCTTTAATGATTGGCTTTTTTCACTTAGCACGTTTTCAAGGTTCCTCTATTTGTAGCATGTGGTAGTAGTTTATTTCTTTGTTTTTTTCCTTCATTTCTTTTTAGTGCCAAACATTCCCTTGTATTGATTTACCATATTTATCCATTCATCAGTTGATAGATTGTTTCTACTTTTGGCTATTATAAATAATGCCGCTGTGAACATTTGTATACAAGTTTTTTTGTGTGGACAAGTTGGCATTTTTGTGGGAGTGGAATTCCTGGGTCAAATGGTAACTTTAATATTTTGAGGAATTGTCAGACCATTCAAATTGGCTGACACCATTTTACATTCCTATCAACAATGTATGAGGATTCCAATATCTCCATATCTTTGCTAAGGCTTGTTGTGTCTTTTTAAATTAGAGCTATTGAAGCAGGTGAGAAGATAGCATCTTATTGTGGTTTTGATTTACATTTCACTGATAGCTAATGATTTTGCGCCTCTTTCCATGTGTGCATATATTTTTAAAAATATACATAACATAAAGATGTCTCAGGAGGTGATGCCAAAAAAATTAAAGATATTTCACAGCACCAAAGGTAGTGCAAAAGATAAAATGTTGGAAGCTGATCAGACTTAGAAAGGAATTTGACAGTTTGCCAAGGCATTGAAAATACGTTCACTTCGTATCATAGGTTATCACTCCGTATCATAGGTTATGTGATCAGAAGGCAGCAAGCACTGTTCAAACTGAAATAAAACACTTTAAATCTCAATATTTTTGATATTCTAAATCACAGTGTACTAATAAACAAGTCTTAGTTTTACTATTTTTCATTTCCTTGCACACTATCAGTGATATTGTTTAAAGTTTCACATTACTTAAAGGTTGTGGAAGAACCATAATTTTCTAATTGTTTATTAAGATTGCATTGCACGGGCATCTTTATGGTCTAATACTGTCATGCCAAGTGAAGACTGTCAGAGAGCATCTTTCTATTTATTAAATGGGATGTTGTCCAACTCATGAATCATTCAGTAAAGCCAGTTAGATCTTTTAAAAAGAAAAGTGAGGACTGCTTGTTTAGAGAAAAGAAAAATCTTTGTAAATTTAACTTGTCAAACATATATACACTAAATAACATCATGGTAGAATTAGTCCTTTGAATAGCTTTTAGGTTTAGAATCATACCTAAAAATGCTCCATGTATGAGGATTTAAAAATATTTTTTTCTGTAGTTTTACAGAAGTATTTAAGTACCTTCCACTTAGTGAATTTCCTGATGGTCACCAAGTTCGAGCCCTTAGGGGATTTTGAATTGTAAATGAGGGTGCTGTCTGACTATACATTGAGGCTTAGAACCCAGTTTTTTTTCAGTCTTCTTTCCAGCTTCCAAATTGCTATTGTCTCTAGTCTCTTTGGTCTTATGTGTTGAATTGTGTTGAATTACTTTTTTCTGACTAGAAGTATATTTTATTTTTGATGGAGGTTTGATACTAGTCATTTACTTGGATTTTGAACTGATTATGTAGGAGGAATTGTTTTACTGTTTAAATGTTAATTTTCCTAATTAGAGATTAGGGATAGGAATGAATGATGCCTACTAAAAGTCTGAATTTCTGGATCAAATGAGATAATGGTGATTTAAGTGTGCCTTAATTGATATGCAGTTAAAATATGTGGATACAATGAGTATTTCTCAGTTACAGAATTTGAATGATAAAGTGACTTTTATGTGCCCTCATATTTAAATAGAGCTCTAAGTCTTTTTAACTGAAATTTTAACTTAAAGTCTTTTAAAATATTCTAACTGGAATGCTAATTATAGTAATTAGGTTCCCAATTCTTAAAGAATTTCAGCAGAAAAGGAATTTGTGATTTATACTAATTAATAATTTTAAATCATAGCACATTGTAGAGGAAATGAGTGGTGATTTTGTTTTCCTCTTTGGAGGGTACATACTCAACCCTCATAACAACAACAACAAAAAACTAGTACATACTGTGCATTTATTTACCTTGGTAGAGTTGACAGTCTTCTATGAAACAAACATAGGGAAATACAAGGGGTCTTTTCTGGAGAAAAAATCTAAATACATACGTATGTGCACACAAAATACAGTTGGATCTTTTCATTGGCAGATTCCATATTTGTGAATTTGCCTAGTCAATAAAATTTGTAATCTCAAGTCAATCCTTGTGGTTATGTCTGGGTGCAAAATGTCAAGAAATGTAAGTAACTTGATGCACTGTTCCTAGCTGAGGCTGAACAAACAGTGCTTTGCCTGCTTGTTTCAGCTCTCATACTGTAAACAAGGGTCCTTTTTAGTCTATGTAGTTCCATGGTTTTTGCATTTTTGTGCTTTTTTGGGTCATTTCGCTGTTTATAATGACCCTTCAATGTAGTGCTGAGGTGCTGTTTAGTGTTCCTAAGTGCAAGAATGCTGTGCTTTCCCTTATGGAGGAAGTATGTTTTACGTAAACTGTTGGCTGTGAGTTCATTGTTAGTGAATTACTAATATATATTAAATAAGCTGCTGCCACCGGCCCCCGACCCCATGCCACTGGATAGCACCAGAGTTCAGATGGTAACAAAGGTATCTTCAAACAGAAACACACATAAAACAAGTTATGTATTTGATTGATTGATGAAAATGTGACCAGCGACTCGTAGGAAACCTACCTTGTATTTCTCCTGGAGCCAGTAGTGAAGTATCCACTAATTCAGAATTTGCGATGACTATATAGAACATAATTACCATAAATACAAGAATTGACTTGCATGTATGTGTGAGTATATGAATGAATAAATGAACCAGTTATAACATCTGGTTTCATCCTTAATAAAGTAAAATTATTAACACATTAAAAAATTTGCTTGTATATATACAAATACAAAACACATACATATAGTAATTATCTTATTGACAGTGTTTTATGAATTGTAGAATACACCAAATTACTTTGAAATAAAATTACATTTGGAGTACATTAAATGTATCGATTAATGCATTCGTGTCTTCCCATTTTTATGCATATTATACTGTAAAGTATACACAAAAATGACCATGTAAACCATTTTTTAAGTGTACATTTCAGTGGCATTAAGTACATTCACATTGTTGTGCAACTTACTTTTTAAAAAAAATAGGATTATGGAGCTTGCAGTTGAATTTAATAAAAGTATTTGGAATTAAATATAATTGTGTCTACCTTTTTTATGAACAATTTTAATGCATTTTACATTAAGAATTTTTGATAATCGCATCATAAAGCAGTGCTGTTTAATAACTTATTATATGTCTGAGATTGCTTTACACTCATATTTTCCCCCTTTCCTTTTTTTAGTGCTTTTTTAGGCCCAAAGGATATATTTCCTTACTCAGAAAATAAGGAAAAGTACGGAAAACCAAATAAACGAAAAGGCTTTAATGAAGGTTTATGGGAGATAGATAACAATCCGAAAGTGAAATTTTCAAGTCAACAGGTGCGTCATCTTCATAATATTTAGTTTAGTGTTATGTATTTGAGGAATAATTTTAGCTGTAGGAAAATATTTAAGAGTCTTGTAAGTTTCAGATTAAATTGTTCTTATCTGGATGAACTGATGAAAACACTACCTGCATGGTTAAACAGATGTCAGAAGACTAGAATATAGTCAGTTATTTAACTCCTTCTGATTGAGAGTTTATTTAATGTATAATTGGATTTAAAGCCATATGTACTATTCTCTTATTTTCAGGTTGATAATTTGAAGTGTTTTCTTATTTAATTTTAATATCCATGAAATTTTATTAGAATATGTTCCTCACATGGGTTAAATTAAATATGTGACAAAAGTACTTATAGCACTGTGCAAATTATATTTAATCTAGAAGATTAGCTATATACCTCCTTTTTTTTTTTCATGCACCCAAAGCTTTTGTTCATTTATATTAGACTTGTAGTAAACACCAGAAAGAGTATGAATAAACCTAAGGAAGGAGATAGCAACAAACTGAATATTTTGCAGCTTTGTACTTTTAAATCTCTCTCTATATTTTTAGGTCTCTGCATGCGCCCTGCTTTTTCTTTGAGAACTTTGTGATGCTTTTCTATGTGGAACATTTAAAGTTTTAAATTGATGTTCCAGGACTGCATTAGATGATCCTAAGCATCTTCTTTACCATCCAAGACTTATTCGTTACAGTACTCATCATACTATACCATACATAATTGCTTCTGTAGTTGTCTTAACTGCCACAGAATTATTAGCTCTGTGAACAAAGAAGTCATATGTCCTGTGTGCCAGGCATTGTTGTATGTGTGGGTAGAATAGATATTCACTAAATACTTATTGCATGACTGGAAGAATGGATGAATGGTTTCATATCAGTATTGCATTGACTGTGTAAAGGGAGTCCAAAGAAACAATTGATCGTTTTCCTGAAACTAACATTTTATAACTTCACTTGAATTGTGTGTCCAGTGATTGTACCTTCAAGGTCTTTTTCATCCTCCATATTGCCCAGCATGGTCACCCTATCCTTTGTTCCTATCTACCTACTTTATCTCCAAATAGTGTTCACCATATATACTTGAAATTTCTCATTTCACAATGAAATTTTTGGTAGGTTGCACGAAACCCAACATTTTTATGTCTTTAACAAAAGTATGAATGATTGTGCTGATGTGATGTACTTAGTGTTCCTGGCACAAATATGTCCCCAGTGGTGCATTTCCTAGAGTTTGGGAAAAGCAGTGATGCCCAAACTTATATAAATGAGAAAAAAAAAAAAGGCCATCATAATTTATAAAAATATCTACTAGTACCTTAAATACTTTGTGTGGCATTTTTACATTTTTTTTGTTATAACTATAATAATTTTGCGGTTTATCAGCATTGCCCTTTTTTATGGAAGAGGAAATGAGTTTACAGTTTAAAAAAACTTGCCTAAGGGACCAACAGGGCTAAAAATGGACACAGTTTTTTTGTATTATAATGCTATCACCTAGATCTGTGCTTACCCTCACCTCCCAGAGTGTACTTTGTTGCCTCATTACTCATCCTTTTGGTTGGTGTCATGAAAGTCTAGGGCCCCTAGATCACTTGCATAAGTATCTGTCATCTGGGGGTACTTTTAAAATTTAATGATTACTGGACTCCTACTCAGTACCTGTTAAATCAGAATCACTTAGGTTTGAGCCTTGGGAATCTGCATTTTAAATAAAGTAAATTCGAAATATATATCAAAGTCTTTAAATAAAGCTATGATATATATCCTTTGCTAAGGCTGTTTGTCTTAGAGTACATAGATAGACTGCTCTCTCCAGAATATTTCAGTAGTTGAATACAGCCCAGGTCTGTGCTATTCTAAATGAACTTATATTGTATCTTGTTTGGTATTTGTTGGTTAGAGCATCAGAATAGTATTCTTTGTAATTGTACTTTCATTTCGGCCTCAGGCCTCACTATTTGATTCTCTGCACTTATATATGTTCAATTGTAGGAATACAATCCCTTATAGGACTTTACTAAACATAGTAGCATTTTAAACTGTATATATTGAAAGTGTCCTATGGACAAAAATAAGGGTACTTTTCTAACTTTCTTACAAACAGGCTTTTGATTTTTCATTGGTAAAAAGTTTTTAAGTTGGTAAAATCTTACTTTGTGAAATTAATTGACTTGATTGTTCATAGGCATCAGCAAAACAATCAAATGCATCATCTGATGTTGAAGTTGAAGAAAAAGAAACTAGTGTTTCAAAGGAAGATACTGACCATGAAGAAAAAGGCAGCAATGAGGTGTGTTTCTCTTGGATTCTAAACCCATTTTATTGCAAGGAAAAAAAGTGTAAAATGAGTTGCTCCTTTGATGCAAAGTAGAAAGTAGTCTTTAGAGTAGTTGAGTAATGAACAAGGAAATAATTTCTGCATCTTGATGCATGGACTTTTTTATTTGAAGTTAATTTTGCTGTGCAAAATAGGTCCAGCTATAGAAGAGTGGGTTACTGGTAGGAATGTTTTTAAAGCAAGGTACTGTGGGATGAGTGTACTGGGAAGGGCATTGAACTGAATTTTTAAAAACCTAGACTTAATTTCCAATTCTGTATTTGATTATCTTGAGTGGGGAAGACTCATTTAGCCCTTCTATGCCTCATGAAATGGTTATTGATGATGTCCAAAGTCCTAGCCACCTCTGAAAATTTGCAACCCTAAAATTCAGGACTCTCTGCTATAAATTTAAATATATAAACTTCCCGGTGTACTAGCAACTGTGACTTTTATATTTGATCTGGCAGAGGAAAGGTTTTTTTTTTTTAAGGTGAAGATACTGGCTATTACTTTCACCTTATAATGTTAAGAATTTTAATGTTTATAATTTCAAAGGTTGGAGAAGCAAAACAAATTTCCCTAGTACTTTTAGTAAATCATGCTATGACTTTTTAAGAAATTTTTCAGTCTTGGCAAAAGTTATTCAATTTCATCTGTATTTTTTTCTAGGATATGACTAAAGCAATCGACATAACCACGCCAAAAGCTGCCAGAAGAGGGAGAAAGAGAAAGGTAATTTTACTAGTAACCAGAGGGATCTTAAAATAATTTTTAATTTAGGTGGATTAAAGAAGAGTAGAGATAATGAAACCTTAACCATTTAATTTAAATTTGGCCTTTTACGCTAAATTCTTTAATTTTTTTTAAAGGGTAGGTTATGTTTACTTAATCAAAATTATGTTTCTTTTCTTAGCGCGATACAAGACCCTTAAAGTTGAATGGTAAGGAAGTAAACTGCACCAATTTTCTTTCCTCTTAATGATGCTGTCTTAAATTTATCTCTGTAAAATGGATAATATATACTCATAAAGTCGTCGAGAGGATTAAATAACACATGTAATATTCATAATTCTGGTATTAGTAAGTGCTGTGTAAGTGTTGCCCATTATTATGTTATTCACAGTATTGCTGCTTGAAATGAGTGACAGTTTAAGACTAGGTACATTGTATGCTTTTAATTAATGTAAATTCCTCCTTTCCTATATGAAATTTTGTTCATCATACCTTTTTCTAACGTGTTATGTCTGAGACTGTTGTTATAAGCCAGAGATACAGAAAATACTGAATTCGGTATCTCATGAGGAAGTAAAATAGGAAAACAAATAATTATGGTGGCTTTCAATTCCTTGTAGGGTATGTGTGGAAGGGGCTATGATAACTATAACAAGATTTTAAAAGGCAGAATTTTGTCGGCCAGATGGAGGGGAAGGACATGCTGAGGCAATTTGAACAGTGTATACCGAGGTGTAGAGAAAATTTCATTTCAAGTATTGCATTTCAGTATTACCAGACCGTAAAGTTACAGGGAAAAGGGTACAAAACACCTGATGTTATCCTGAATAACTTGAACTTAGAGAAGTGATGGGGGAGCCATGGAATCATTTTAAATTTTAGATGCCTCCTCTTTTAAAGCAGTGTGAGTGATGGGGATTGGATCGGCGCGGTAAAACCAGTTCACTGATTAATTCATTTAGAATTTTTGTAATTTCACTGGCCCAGGCAGAGGATTGAGCAGTGACTAAGGAAGATCAGGTCTCAGTTCTCATTGAACTTAACATTTCTGTTGAGACAGATAGTAAATACATAGAACCAAGAGAGTTCTAAGTGGAGAGTTATAATAATGACTTGGCAACTAAGTTATGAAAAGTCTTTCAGGGTGTTAGCATGAGATTGGACGGGCAAGAGGAACTTTATAGCAGGTTTTGTTTTGTTCCTTTTTAGATTTAAGAGCACTTTAGGAGGTAAAGTCGATAATTGGAAGTGGATGTGAAGGGAGTGGGGAAGAATCTAGGATGCCTCTAAGGTGTTAGCTTGGATGACTAGATACTGAGAATGCAGGAGATGTTGGCTAGGGTGCAGAGGCAAGAGGAAGTGAAACACCTATGGAAATTAGACTGAGGGTGTGTGTGTGTGTGTTTGTGTGCGCGCGCGTGTGCGTGCGCGCACACACATGCATGTTGTTCTGACACCAAGTGGGGCAAACGTAAAAGTTCAAGACGCTATCACCAATATAAAGATAGAATAATAGATGAATACCGATGAGGTAGTCAAGGGAGAAAGTTACTGGGAAGAATGCAGAAATGAGAATCCTGAGGCAATATAATAGAGATAAAAGGTTGCTTTGTAAAATTACTGCTAAGAATGAACTGTCAGAAAATCGAAGAGAATACTGAAAGGGAGGAGAGAATTTTAAGAATGAGGGAGTTGTCAGTAGTGCCATGGTGTTGAGGGGTTCTAGTATGATATGTGACAATTAGGCTTCCCCGGGATACTTTAAGTTCAGATTAATAAGTGTAAGGACAGGTTAATAAGTGTATTGGTAAATAAAATATTAAAGTTACTCTTTGAAGGGAAAGAGAAAGCCTACTGTAGCAGCAGGGATTTGCATGGTTAAGGGGGAGTGTATAAAGTGAAAAAATGGAGATAACACTTTTTCTTTGAAAAACTAGGAAAGATCAAAGATATGGAAAGATTATAAATTATTGTATGTAAGGACATGCTGAATGAGAAGGGCACATTTGAAGGAACTGACTTACCAGGAAGAAGGAGATGGACATTTCATCCTTTTTAACATTAAAGGGCAAGGTGGGGGGAGACTTGGAAATTAGGATATTAAGGGAATTCCATCCTGCTGGCCTGTTTTTCCTTTCTCCCGCACTCAATTCAAAGCAAGACTGTATGTATGGTATAAGGTGGGAAGAAAGGATTGGAAGTTTATATAAGTCAAGGGGAAGATGGGGGTCAGACATGGTAAAGGATTAATGGGTAGCTTTGAGATCCCAATGGAGAATGCATAAAATAAATGCATTTTTTATAATTTTTTTCAGCAGGGCTCAGTAGCAGAGAATAATAGAGCAGGGAAAGTATGGAGATTTGTAGGACAGGTGCAGCAAAATGCAGAGGGCTTGAGCATGCATAGAAATACTAGTCCCATGGGGTGGGTGGGGTGTATGTGTGTGTGTGTGTGTCAGTGTGTCAGTGTCAGGCTTTTAGGTAAGGTCATGAAAGGGAATAGAGCTAAAAATGGGGAGAAAATGTGTCAGGGTTAGTGGTTTCAGTTAGATCAAGTAAAATATGGAAGAAGTTAATTTGCAGTAAGAATATTTGCACATGAAATATTTAAATGTATATTTAAAATAATAGTCTTTGGATGAAATATTTACTCTTTATTTTCATAAGAAATGGATTTGACTTGAATGATTTTGACATAGGAAAATGTGTCCATGGCAGGGCTGCTTTTTTGCTTAGTATTAGTGTTAATATATTTTTATTTGTTGTATTAGTTACTTCTGAGCTTGTTATTCTTATTGGTTTCTCCTCAGAAGATCCATTTCATTTATAATTCTTAATTGATGTCTTGATTTATTTGCAAAAGTAGAAGGTGTAAGTGAACAGGTTTTATTTTGCACTGAAACGCTTATCAATTTGAACTGAATTTTAGAAAACTTTTGCCCTCTTAATGCCTCATCAGGAAAAGAGCTCTAATTACAATCTTGGGTGCTCAATCTTTGGTACTTGGGGAGCTTGTTAAAAACACAACTAGCTGCCAGCCTTACTCCAGGTCTATTGAATCAGGATTGGGGTAGGGGTAGGTGGTCTGTAAATTCTCAAAATTCTAGAAATACAACCTGGACTAATGTTTAAGGAGCAAATGAAAACAATTCAAAGGGTACCTTAGATGAATTTACTGACTTTTAATAATGATTTAAACATGCATTTTTATATTACAATTATACAAGTAAAAATAATGTTTAAAAAATAACAAAAGTTATGGATAAATTCTTAGAAGTGGGATTGCTGAGTCAGATTTACATATTCTTTATGGGCAGTATTCATAATAACATTCTTTCAGAAGGGTGTTACCAACTTATTGATCATTACATTACTGATCATCAGTAATCAATATAAGAATGATTCTCCACATTCTTAGAAATACCAGCATTATCTCTTAAAGGTTTGCAAATCAGATTGTTAATTTAAAATTTTTCAATTGTTGTCAATAAAATTGGATTGTGGATGTTTTTGCATGCTTTATTGCATTTATTTTTGTTGATTTAGTTTATGCTGAATTCTAAATGATTGGAAGAAGGGAAGCAGCTCCTAGTGGTCCTCTCACACTTCCCTGTTCTCTTGACTGTTCTCCTTTTTCCATTATGATCAGGACTACACTTCTTTCTAATTAGAGGTTCTTAACCTTTGTTCTACTCTAATATTTGGATCAGTTAAAATGATTATCATTTGGGGCTATTGTCTCTTTAGGGGTACTATAGTTTGCAAAGGGTCATTGGGATTTCTTTCTCTACATGGTAGTTCTCTTTTTGGAAAATAAGAATAACTCCTAGAGAAGAACAGCAGATCTCAGTCTCAGTTCAAAAATAAAAAGGGATTATATTAACAAAGTTAAAAAATAAGAAATATCAGCAACTTAACTTTTTTGCCATTTCTAATATTAGAATATTAACTTAGGTTTTATTAAGTACACAATATAAAGTTAGCATTTTTAGATACAGTACATTTATGAGCAATGCGTGGGTTGTTACAGTGTAATTACATTATGCTTTGGTCATCATTTTGCATCAGAATATTACCTTTATTTTTAAAATGACTTTTTTAGGTTGAGAATACCTAAAAAGTGAAGTTTTGTTTCTTAGAATTGTTCACTAGAATTATAAGGTAAGTTTGAGGATGTCAGTCTTGTGAGTTGACTTGAAAGTAATGAAGATCATATAGAAATTATGTTATACTTGGATTTGTTATCTTAAAGTTGTATAGTTTTACCATTGACTTAAACTTGGAATGCCTACTGTTTGCTAAGTAAGTTAATTAAATCTTTGTGATTCAGGCAGAAAAGCAAGTAGAAACCGAGGAGGCAGGAGTAGTGACAACAGCAACAGCATCTGTTAATCTAAAAGTGAGTCCTAAAAGAGGACGACCTGCAGGTAGGATTGTTAATGTTTAAATTTCTGGCTTATGATTAATATTCCAATACATTTAAGGGTTGTGCTCAGATACTTTGGAATAGTTGGACAGGCAGATGGTTATGTCTAATATTAAATACAAATTTCAAAGAAGATAAACTTGGTTTCTGCTTTGTGTAATGAAGTATTTAAATTTGAAATAATTGCTTGGGACTTTTCATTTTGTTTTATCCCTATTGTATTTTCTCTTAACAGCGGCAAATGAGGCTGTGGTAAGGTTTAAATTCTATGAGTGATGGGTTTATTTTACCTCTCACATTAGAAAGCATAAACTTCCCAAATAACAGTTATAGCAAAAATAAGAAACAGCATTTTAGAAATTAAAGCCATTAATATTTTAAGTTTTGCATTCTTTTTTAGGACCCTTACAGTATACAGCTATCATCAGCGTTGCCCATTTAAAGTATTTTCCTAAATTAGCAAATTGGAACTAGTTTGCAAGGCTCTACTAATATAAAGTAAAATAAAATTAACAAAAAATAGAGCCAATTTTTATCTACTTCATAATAGGAGTCTATGAATGCCCCAAAAAGGAGAACCTCCCAAGAATTTATTTTAGAATTTAATACTATAATAGGTCAAATTAATGAACACTCAGTGAATTCTGATACAAATTTTCAAAGATGTAAATGTACATATACATATGATATTATATATACATTCATAGTGAATGTAAGTGCTACTATCATTTTATTATATTCATGTGAAAACTCAAGTGAAGAATGGATCTTTAGCCCTTTCAGTCATTCTAAGGAGAAATTAAGAAGTACTCTGTTGATCCACCTCTTCAAATTTTCTGTTGCTCATTTGAACCATTGGGTGAATATTATCTTTAAAACTTAAAATAATGGTACCTCTAATGAACCATACTAATGCTCGATATATAATAATTTGTAATCTTTATATGTGAGTCTGGTAAAGCTGGTAGTTATGAATTTTTTTTCCCCCTGTGAATGTTAGCTACAGAAGTAAAGATTCCAAAACCAAGAGGCAGACCCAAAATGGTAAAACAGACCTGTCCTTCAGAGAGCGACATGTGAGTTCTTTTCTAATGTATGATTATTTATGCAATAAATGAGACATTTGAATTTAAAATATGTATAAATCTCTTTGCATTTTTACCAATTTCATTTTATAGGATAGTTGTTATTACTCATCTGTATTTCTAAAAATTATGGGAAAACCTGTTCTAGTTATTAGGTAGTAAAAATTGAAAATTGATAATCAAAAAATCTGATGTGATTATCACTTCATTAATCTAAATAAGACATTTTCTTGGTGTATCAGGATATAAAGATACTTAGATAATACAGGGTAAAATCTGTAATAGGGAAATATTGTCAAAAATATTTTTGACAAAATATTTTTGAAGCAATTTCCACAAACTTTAGCTCCTCTGAAATAACTTTTAAAATAATGCTAAAATTATTTTATTTTTATAATGGTAAAATTTAAATTTTAAAGTATTTTGGAATAGCTAGTTAGTTATCAACAAAATGATCAGTGTTTTTTTTTTCTATGTTGTCTTTTTTGTGTAGAAACTTCATCAAAAGGAATGTATAGTTAGACAAAGATGGCAAAACCTTTTCTACCTATCGTGTTTATAGATTTTTTAGAGAATGCTCAAGTAAATATGTCATTTAAGAATGGATTTACAATGTTTTGAATGAAACATTTTTAAAGGAAGTTTTAGTTACAGAACACTGAAGGGTTGGCTCTTCGACAAAAATATACTTAAGAGTTTTATTTTACTGCCAAGCTGTTAAGGTTTTCTTAAAATAGTGGCATAGAATTACAACATAGTTTTAACTACTGTAGTGAAATAAAGAAGGTGAGGTACACATGCAGGTGAGTTTTGTTTTTGTTGTAATACATAATAAATAAATTGCACTCATCTCATCCCTTAGATGTCTTATCTAATTATGGCATCAGGCACAAAGTCTAGGATTTTCATGATCAACATAAGGCCTTGATCTGGAGATGAAGGAACTGAAAACACAAGCTATATGCTCCTCTCTCCCCTTTATACACACATGCAGATCTGTGACATATCACATAATGAATACCCCCATTTGGAATGGAGAGGTTTAAGAAGCACACAACATTGTTCCCTGGCAATCTGAAATTATGCTGGGAACATACTGTGAGATCCCCTTATTTTAGATATAAGGAATGTTCCCTTGATTGGGCCTGTTTTTCCAGACAGTATCTTCCTAGTCCATTTCTCTCCACGGCTTTTGGCTAATTCTTCTGAGAGTTCACGATTTCATTATCCTTAGTTGCATCTAAAAAGGTCATTGGAGAATATTATCCTCCTTATCAGCTGAACAGCTCTCATTTTGCTTTCAGACTAAAGATTTGGGAGCCATAGGTTCCTTTTTAGGTGTCCATTACCTTTTTTTAATGTAGGCTATTGTCATTGTGTGTGTTTCATTCTAGTCAGCTTCATGTGCAATAGTCTTACTCAAAAGACTTTCCCAGACATGCTTATCTTTTTATAATTACAGGCACTTTGTGGGTTTTCCTGAGAAACCACTGCTTAGTCATTTTCCTAGAACCATTTGTCCATTTGAAGGATCCAGGTAGCCTAGTTTAAATTCTTAAGGAAAGGCTGGCCGCTTACCTGTGATTGGATTTTTGACCCCAGTCTTTGAAACTGAAAATCTTTTTACAGGATGGAGGTGACTTTCAACACTGAAATACATTGAATTTTTAAGTTGTTCTTCCTTTGTCTTCCTAATTTTTGAACTTGTCTTTTTCTTGAAGTACCCTATCAAATTTTTCATGATAATAGCCAACTCAAAATGCCAGCATTCTATCCTGAAACCGTTTCACCCAAAGCCAGAAGTTCACTGAATTTATTTTCTTGAGAGTTACTGCATGTGACAGTTTTTCCTATTGTAATAGTATATTAGAGTTCAATTTCCCAGCTCTAAAGCCAGTGTCATATGTTTCAGGTTTTTGTTACTGGTATAGATTTCTCTATTAGTCAGCTTTTTGCTAAGGTGATGCACAACCCCCAAATAGCAATAGCTTACTGTTTTATTCATTCATACTATATGTAAGGTGGGCATTGGCAATAGCTACTTTTAGCTGTGTATCTGGGCACAAACTCAGTGGAGTGCACAGCTGAACTATATAAACTTTTGAAACTTCTGCTCTCCACCTTGAGAACAAAGTATCTGTCAGTGAGCTTCTTTGCAGTGGGTCCTGAAATGCCAAGACAGTGGAATAAGCCCAGAACTGAAACCATCTCATAAATCCTCATGTAAAGAAATATGTTAACAAGGCACTGAGATATTTGGGGTATGTTTGCATTAGTTTTGTTTATGGTAACATAAAATAAAGCTAAAGGTATTTACAAAAACTGTTATCCTGTTGTAACTTGACCTTTTAAAAAGGAAACATCACTATAGGGCAGTCTGTTTTTCATGGAAGATGGTAAGGAGGACCATTGGGAAAACTTATTTGTAGCAAGTAGTGATTATTATGTTTGTGGGAATTCTCTGATACTGTTCAAGAAATAATCTTGTTTTGTACATGTGCAAATGTACTGGTTGGAATACATTGCTAGAAGCAGATTTACTGGGTCAAAGGGTATTTGTAATTTTATTTTATTATTTTATTTTATTTTTATTTTAAGGTGAGGCAACCCTTGGTTGACCTCACAGATGGCAAGGACCTTGCCAGCTTACTATCCCTTGATTTTTTATTTTTTACGCCTAGAGTACCTGGTCTTCCTAGGTGGTCTCCCATCCAAGTACTAACCAGGCCCGACCCTGCTTAGCTTCCGAGATCAAACAGGATCCGGCTTGTTCAGGGTAGCATGGCCATAAACTGGTTATTTGTATTTTTAATATCTGCTTCCTTCCATAGCGGGGTAACATTTGGGGAGAGGTAATTGGTCGGTGTCTGTTAGGAGTCTGGGAAGTACTTTTTATATTTGACTCTATTCCCATCTCAAATTATCAACATATTTACATTCGTGGAAATCTTGAAGTTAAATGATTTTATTTCAGTTAAAAGGATGAAACTCATATGACATTTGAAAATAAGCATACCCATGATAGTAATGTGACAAAATTTCTAAAGAGATAAAAAGCGAATTTTTTCTCTTCCAATTTAATAATATCTTGAGGGTTCAAGGAAGCACTGGTCTGGTAGGAGGCCAGTGGATTTGGAATTGATATACTAGGCTAATTATTGATCTTTTGCACCACCTTTTATCATTGGTCAAATGGAATGGGCTGGACTGTATCATCTGAGGTCCCTTCCAGCTCTCAAATCCACTGAAGTCATTATACAATAATTTGTGAAAATTTCAGTGAAATTCTTTGAACAGTAAAAAGGGGTTAGATTTTAAACTACTCATTGAAGCTTGTAGTTGTATTTTATTTGCGCATTAGTCGAATATACGCACACACCCTATAAAAGTATTTATGTGGTAAGCACTAGCATCATTTCATTCTTCTAAGCTGTTATCATAAGTACTCATTTACTTTTGCTGTAGTAGTTCGTGTAAATACTACCCAGCGGTAATGTTAGGATGACTGAGCAATTTCAATAGTGACTTCTTTAGTGATGTCTGTGCAATTGAGAACTGATGAGAATGCTGAGATATGCTAGGGAGTTAAGCACTGTTTGATATTATGCTTGACTGGCCGTATATTTTATATGTGTAAGTTGGGAGCCTCTTGTGAAGAACAATATTTCTTTGATTTCTAAAATGACCATATGCAGTTCATGTCTGTGATTATATTTTTCCAGTATGTCTACTTTTTAAACAAATTTATTAGATATAGACTATAAATTCCATAAGGTCTAGGGATCTCAACTATCTTATACACTGTCATATCCCCAGAGTCAAGACAATAGTACCTTGGCAAGAAAGATAATATTTGATATTTTTTTCAGTGATTGAGTCACATTACAAAAAATCTGGGAAAGGGGGGGAAGGAATCACTTTTCTCTTATCCCAGTGCCACTATAATTTTTGTATCTTTTAATTTGTTTCAAAGATGTTCTTTTACTTCTATGATTGGATAAAAAATACACTCCATTATATTTTACTTAAACATTTGAAATTTGTCTTTAAAATAACATTATAGCTTATTATCTGAAATACTTATTCTGTTGACTGGGAGAATATGGTTGAATGACAAGTATTAATGATATATAAAAGTTCATTTTCCATTATTGTACTCTCTAAAATAGGGTAACTGAAGAAGACAAAAGTAAGAAAAAAGGGCAAGAGGAAAAACAACCTAAAAAGCAGCTTAAAAAGGATGAAGAAGGCCAGAAGGAAGAAGATAAGCCAAGAAAAGAGCCAGATAAAAAAGAGGGGAAGAAAGAAACTGAATCAAAAAGGAAAAATTTAGCTAAAACGGGGGTCACATCAACCTCCGATTCTGAAGAAGAAGGAGATGATCAAGAGGGTGAAAAGGTAGAATGTTTACATATCAAATAAAATATTCTAATTTTAGTTTACTATGTAATTCTTAATCTTATGAAACATTCAGTATCTTTGTGAAAGTCTATAAATATGATTAAAAGTTAAACTGAATTTCCCTTTCTGAATTAGTTGTGTTAAAAAAGCATATTTTAAACTTCATTTTACATTCTAAATTTGTCTTAGCTTTTCAGAATTATGATATGGATGGATAGTAAATGTAATATAATCAACTTCTAATAACCCCACCTACATAGAAGAGGTTAGGAAAGTAGAGATTAAGCCAAATGGGCTGTGACCAGTAGAAACATGTAAAAGAGGTACATTTATATGTACATTTTTGTTATTTGCCCCCGCGAAATTTGTACCATTCTTCAGGCCTATTTAAGTGTACATTTTATCAGTGGTAATTTGAACACCACTGTTTAACAAGAATTTCATTAAAGCTGTGCATCTTTTTTCCGTGTGTACCCTTGGGGATCTATATATCCAGGTTTTGTAGAACTGTTAATTTTTATATGATTACTTAATACTTTAGAAGCTGAACAATTTTAATTGTGCAGGTTGAAGTGTAGACTTGTCAGTAAACATGCACTGAACTCAAAGTCATGGCATAGAAGCAAATAGCCTAGTATACATTCATCATTTTAAGCAAAAGACATCACTCTTATAGTAGTATAGAAAATAGATTTTAATTCCCAAAATCAAGGAAAGGTTAAATTTAGATAGCGACAACATGCGTAATGCTGAGATTTCAAAAATATATATATATTTAACTAAATCCATCTTAATTCTCAAAACAGAAGAGAAAAGGTGGAAGAAACTTTCAGACTGCTCATAGAAGGAATATGCTGAAAGGCCAACATGAGAAAGAAGCAGCGGATAGAAAACGCAAGCAAGAGGAACAAATGGAAACTGAGCAGTAAGTATTTTTTTTTTTATTCTAAATTTTGATTTCTTTTTTAAGCTAGCATGAAATTTTTAAACAAATGGCATCATTTTTTCATACATTTGAAGCCTTTAAAGATGTGACTTTGCCCATACGTTAGGAAAAATCTTTAGTATATGATGATAATCATGTTTCAGGCTCCATTCTTAGTAAGAGGATGAAATTCACTGAGGGTAATCACCCTGTGAATTTTTTAAAATTAAAGTGCAGATAAGGTTTAACTGTTACTGGCTTTGTAGAAAATGTCTTCATCCTCTATATTATTTATTTGTGCAGTCTTAAATACAGAATGGTGATTAAGTATCAGTGGAGAAAGAATAAAAGAAATATCCTTATTTGTTATATCAGCAGGCCTCCCCCAAAAGACCAGCAAAAAGAACAAAAGCACAGTTGGAAACCCAAGAAGCCAGTAAAAATAAATCTAAAGGCTAACAGGGTTTGCATTAGACGTGTGCAATATAAATCAAGTTCAACGCTGATTTCTCTTAAGTTTTGATACTTGGAGATAATACTTAACCATGGGGATTTTCTTTCCCCTTTTAGTCTATGAAATAATTTTATTGGAAGGAAAACAGCAATGGCAATGATGGCTAGGCTTCATGTGTTTATTACATTTGTTTTTCTGATTATCTTTAGACTGTCACTTTTGAGTTTTCTCTGAAAAAACATTTCTTCCTTTGTGGAGCATCTTGTATTATTCTGATTAAACTTTGTTTTAGTGAGGAGGGATTTTAAAAACATGCTCTAGGTTACTAAGACAGACTTAATGACAGTGAAATTCTTTAGAGTATTCTTAAATAATTCTGTATTTTTTCATTTTATAGTACATTTGTAAGCCAAGTCTTCACAAGTATAACATTTGACTATCTGCTTTCTTAGTTTGGAGGATATTATAAGCAGTTTTAGCTGCTTGAGGGAGTAATTTAAAACTTAGAATTGTAGTACTCCCTCTAATCCTTTAGACTTTCTATAAATATTAAAGTTATTTTTTCTTACTGTCCTTTTCCATCCTTTCACTGAAAAGTTGTTGGACTGTTTGTTCTTTTTAACTTTGTACTCTCCAGATTAAGAGAGGAAATTAGCCATTGCTTAGTAAATCTAGCCCAAATCTTCTTTAGTAATCCGAAGTTATCTTTATGTATTTCATTTTCTTTTTGAATGTCCTCCGAATGTAACTTTCTCAAATTCTAATATTTGTGTTTTCTTTCCTTCTCCTGTTATTACAAAACTTTGTACTTGGACAGTTTTGCTCTGTAAAGCATTTCAGATGCAGCTTGTGTGAAATGCATTATGCAAAATAAAGTTTATTGTATTGTATTCCCAGCCAAACAACATGTAATCTACAGTAATAAAAAATATATCTCATTTTGGGCTCAAAGCATTAATCCAGTTACTGAAAAGAAAATACAAGTGGAGCAAACAAGAGATGAAGATCTTGAGACAGACTCATTGGACTGAATTTCCCCCTCCCCCCTTTTGATGGAAGAATGTTCCAGATTCTCTAAGTTGAGGACTTCATTAATGGCATTATTACTGTGTTATGATTGTTAAAAAAAAAAAAAAAAATTCCTGTAAGGTACACACTACATACTAAGGTCGGCCATCATTCCTGTTTTTTTCCAAGCTTAAAGTGAAGCTTTGTGTTTGAAAATTAGCATAAGCTCAGATGAAATAAATGGTGGTTGTACATTATTTCGTTTAGAAAATATAAAAACTAATTTTGCTTTGAAGTTAGGTGTTAAATTGGAATAGCTATTATACCCCAGAGAATGGGGCAGTTGTGCCCTTTCCTTGACATTCCTTTGTTGTTTAATTCTTTAGAATCTTAATTGTTTTTTTAATCGAGAGATTAAACATAGCCTTGTTAAGAAAACAAAAATGAAACTGTAACCAAAATTTTAAAATAAAGTTTTTTTACAAAAAACAACTGATTTTTAGATATTTTTTTTGTTCTTGTCTATTTGAATTGGTTTATAAGGCTCAAACTCTAAGCCAAGGTATTAGAAATTAATAAGAATTCATTTTTCAGTGGTTATTTTTGTGATTTACAGTAATATGGTACCTTTTCATTTGTGAAATGGTATGGAAATGTTAGTGAATATCACAAGTTTGATATATTGGCAGAAACATTTTTATATGATAGTATCTTTAAACAGCCTACTTAATGTTGAAACCAGCTTCAACCTCTCAGATTTATCTACCCTTTGGAGATGTGGGAATAATTAAATCAGTCTATTTTGACATGTTACTTTTTAAAATAGGTGTGATGTAGAATTCATGAAATATTTGTAGGCATTCTCTTCCTGTTTGTCCACTGACCCTGATATTGGTCTTGTAACAACACACTATTTATTGCTGGAAAAAAATTTCACTATGACTTAAAATTATTTTGTGATGGCACTGAAAAATTAGATTGTTAGATTATTTATTTTAGCATGTTTTTACAAGTTTTGAGTTTTGCTTATATTTATAGTAATTAATTCTAATGCTGTGGCATTACAGAGTCCTAATAATTACAGTCAATTCCTTGTGATCTTGGCTACTGACTTATTATTTTAAAGAAAAAGATTTTAACTTACATAAGGGATTGTGAGCATTTGGTAATCAGTCACAAGTTCCAATGTTTTGAAATATCTGTGTTAACATTTGATAGGCAGAATAAAGATGAAGGAAAGAAGCCAGAAGTTAAGAAAGTGGAGAAGAAGCGAGGTTAGTTATTTCACTTTCTACTATATATACAATTATACATAAGAAGTTATACACTCAATTTTTTATGTAGAGGTTTTAAAATTTGTCATTTAGTTTTTAAATCCTACAAATACACTTTTTTTCAAATTCTTAATTGAGTCTATATACATTGCATTGTATTATAAGTATAATCAGGTGAACATGTTAAGGGAGACATGTTTGTTATTAATTTAATGTTTATTATCTGATTAAGTCAAATTTTTTGTAACATGCCAAAAACTAGATGTCTTCCCATTTTTGACAAATCTAGTTTCAGACATTTTGTATTTTTGTTAAATGTGTAAGATGAAACAGGTGCTTAAAAGACTGGACTAGAGGAGTATATTATTGGGTGCAGACTGCTTATTTTAGAAACATAGCTAGATGGTGCTTTTTTGCTTATATAGTGAATGCTACTTTCTTAAACCAAACACTAAAAATGGCAGAAAACTTCTTAGCAATGTAGGCAGATTACTAAGAACATTTTTAAAAACTGCCAAATCTATGCATTATACTTTGTTCATATTATACAGAAATACTGGTTTTGGAAAAACTATTTACTGTTTCACATTTTAATTTATAGAAACATCAATGGATTCTCGACTTCAAAGGATACATGCTGAAATAAAAAATTCACTCAAAATTGATAATCTTGTAAGTGTTTAATACCTCATTTAAAAATAGTGCTGCTTTTATAGCTTCCTATTTTCTCACGAGTTTATAAAGTAAAAGGGACCATTACTAGTATACTGCCTTTTTAGATTTTAAAAGTAATCTTTAGAAAGTTATATAGGTTGTGGTAATTAACAGTTATGAAATTACTGTTTTGTCATGAAGGATGTGAACAGATGTATTGAAGCCTTGGATGAACTTGCTTCACTTCAGGTAACAATGCAACAAGCTCAGAAACACACAGAGATGATTACAACACTGAAAAAAGTAAGTGATCTTAAGTCATGCAGATTTAAAAAATTTCTTCAAAACCATTTAATTAAAAAGTAACATTTTAAAAATGAATTAGGAAAACAATCATGAGGAAAACAATAATGAATGTATATTTTGTTTTCTCAGATACGACGATTCAAAGTGAGTCAGATTATCATGGAAAAGTCTACGATGTTGTATAACAAGTTTAAGAACATGTTTTTGGTTGGTGAAGGAGATTCTGTAATCACACAAGTGCTGAATAAATCTCTTGCTGAACAAAGACAGCATGAGGAAGCAAATAAAACCAAAGATCAAGGGAAGAAAGGGCCAAACAAAAAGCTAGAAAAGGAACAAACAGGTATGTGGTTGAAAATTTATTTGTTGAGACTGCTTTTAAAAAATGGCTTTGATATATCTCAATACCTTAATGACATTAAATTGGTAGTAACATATTTGATCTTAACTTCTGTTTTTCTTTTTCAAGTTTAAATAGTAGTAGTTAAATACTAGTAGTATTTACTATTGTAATTGATTCTTGAACAGTGTGGAGTTTAGGGGTACAACCTCCTTTTGCATTTGAAAATCCACATATAACTTTTGACTCCCCCAGAACTTAAAGTCAATTAACATATTTTGTATATGTATTATACTACTATATCAAAGTATGCTAGAGAAATAAGGACAGTATTTATTGAAAAGTCTACATATAAGTGGACCAGTACAGTTCAAACCCACGTTATTCAAGGGTCAGCTGTACTAGTGGCAGTTATTCTCTTTTCATTTAAATTAGGGACAAATTCTAACCTACATAAAAGAAGTAGAAATGAACTTCCTACGTCCCCCACCACCTAGCTTCAGCAGTTATCAATACATGATCATTGCTTTTTCATACCCTTATCAGGTTTTTTCTGTGACACCCCTGAAGATTATTTTGAAGCAAATTCTAGATACACCATTTAAACCATAAATATTTTAGGATATATCTGTGATGTACTCTTTAAAACAATTAGTACTATTATCAATTTGCCCAATACGATGTTATTAAATGTTTTAGCAGCAGCTGCTTTAATGAAGAAACCAGTGTTCAAAAGGAGTTACTAAGGAATGATACTGGTCCTCTTAGAGATTTGTTAATGAAATAAGATATACATGAACACCTTCATTGTTTATTTAGTAATAGGGCACAAAATCATGTTAATTAGGAAATACTTTGACATTTTTTGTTCTAAAACACCAATAATGATGAGAGATTTTACTTTTTCTAAGAACTAGAATAAATCATAATGCTCTAAAGAGTTGTATCTCGTTAACAGTAACAAATGGAATAATCAGATTAACGATTTGTTTCCTCTACCCATAAATATATTTAGTAACACCGATTTGTATTGTGTGCCTCAGCTACCGTAAAGATTACAGTGTAATTTCAAATAAAATACATTAAGTATTAGAAACTTCAAGGCCATGTTTTTTGACTTTTGGATCTTTATAGAGAAGCTCTAACAGTTTTTCATTGGAATCCTTCCTAAAGGTTCAAAGACTCTAAATGGAGGATCTGATGCTCAAGACAGTAATCAACCACAGCATAATGGAGATAGCAATGAAGAAAGCAAAGACGAGGCCAGCAGTAAGAAAAAGTGAGGACATGTTTTAATGGGTCGTAATGTGTATTTTTGTTTAATTTTTAAATTACAGTGCTGTTCCAAGGTTATTTGTAGTAAGGGATTATATTTTGATCACTCAGTTCCTGAATTGAGGAAGCAAGTTGCAAATCAAAAAGATGTAGAAATTAAGTTATAACTAATTTCACTGTATTCAAGGGAATAGAGCAAGGCAGGAACTTGGTTTTAAAAAATAATATTTGGACTTCTTTCACTGATAACAATTTTAATAATGACTTAAGTCCACACTTTCTTGAATTTCAACAGGATAATAAAAAAATTAGACCTTAATCACAGGCTAGTCTGTAGTATAATACCCACTCTAACTAGATATGGAACTGTAGTTATCAAGTCTTGGTTTGTTCCACTGTACATCAGGACTTGGAATCAAGCATCCCTTCTAATTCTAAAACAAGAGAAATCTCGTGTGTGTGATACTATCCCCTCTTTTCATTAAGGTTTGTAATATGCTGGTATCACAGGTATGACATTCTTAGTTCTTAAAGAGAATTCATTTTAAAGCTGGATATGATGGGAAAAGGGCCTAAGCCGTGAATGCTTCCCTGAGTTAACTGCATATTTTGGGAAGAAGGCACAACATGGTAAAACAAATATTTTAACCAAAAATAAGTCTGAAAGAATTTTAAATCTTTCAATTTAAAAAACAATGCCAGATTTAATGTCTTTTTTTTTCTCCTGAGGAAAAAAATTCCCCTAATTCCAGTTATCACACCTTTTTCCCCCCACTTTTCTTTAGGCCATCCAGCGAAGAGAGAGAGACTGAAATATCTCTGAAGGATTCTACGCTAGATAACTAGGTTAACATACCTGGAATATAAAGAATATTTGAGAAGTTTGTAATGGTTTTCATTTGAATATTTAGACTGCTAAAAGTTTTAAATTTTTATAAGCATAGGTTTTGATGTTTAAAACTTGTTTTGAGGGAGAAAATCCTTTATCTTTGTTTAAAATAATTAAACATTGCTTAATTGTACTTGTGCAGTATTAACAGCTACATTATACAGTAAATGTGAGGAGAAAATCCATTTAGGAAATGTTGAACTGCTTTTCCAGACATTGGTTGTAGCATATTTTCAATTAGTGTGTGTATGTTAATGTGTAATTGATAGTAGGGAAAAGTTACATTTTTAAAACTGCTACTTGTATAAACCTTTCCTCTTTTCCCAAATACTGTGAGTTTTGTGCAGTTTTTACAAATCTTGGATTTACCAGACTGTCTTTTCACTGTTTGTGGGTTTTGTAGAAGTTATGCATTTTTATGGTAGGTAAAATGTTACTTCTATATAAGTACTCACGCCCTTCTCTGATCTAAGGTTAATCTCAGTCTACCTTGTGCTACATTATCCTGCTGCTTTTTAACAATGTGTGGTCTGTATTGCCTTTTTGTATAACTAGATATCCAACTGACATTGAACTGACAATTCTACAAGGTACAAAACTCATGTTAACTGTTGAAGGTAATGTAATTTTGTGGCTGGGAATTCAGTGAAGTCACACGACTTTCCTGCAGAAAACAGAATGGGTGTATATAGGAATGATCTGTCTTAGGGTTCAGCAATCTAAGATCCTTTTTAGGCACTAGTAGCTGAAACTGAAAACTGAATGATAAAAGTTTATTTTTGAGACATTTCTGAATTTTTTAAAAAGTCACACTCATTAAGGAAGTCACTAAGTAATATTTTTTTAATTGGGAAACAATCCATGATGCTTATGCAGTAAATAAAAATAAATACTATATAAGGAAACTAACCTATTTGAAAATGTGGCTATATCATAAGGGAATTTATTTCTGTATCATACATGTGACAACTGCAAAAAGTGGAAATAGTGCTGAGGCAGTAGATAAGGGAGTACTTTTTAATAGTCTGTATATTCGTGTATATGGACTAAATTAGGGTGAACCAAGTTTAACACACAAAATTTAAGGGTAATTTAACAAATAAACATTTCTAAGATATTTTGATTAGGTCAGTTGGTTTTTTAGTAGCTAAGACACTTCTCGTGTTTTGAAACTATGAATATGGGGAAAAGGCTTTTACTATTTCAGTGTTTGCATGTGACATGCATTGTATGTTGTGACCTCTCGAATAATTGTTTTTATCAATACATGGAAAGTTTGAATTACTTCAATAATTGGAGTTTTGCTTTTGAGAGGTCTTACAATGGAACTTAGGACCTACTATTTTGAGGGAACTTTTGCTATTTTATCTGTTTGGTCCTTAGTACAATTAAAATTTGGACAGATTTATTCTAGTTAAGCCATAAGTGTCAACATGTAAACTTGTTTTGATTAAAGAATTTTTCTATCAAACTTTACTAGTAAATTACTTCTTTGCTATTTATAAAAGTGTGTTGGAATTCTGGATTTGTTTCCAAGGGAGTAATTTCTTAGTTAACTTGGTCATAGAAATTATACTGTTTGGGGAGACAAGGAAACTAATAAGCTTAAAATTATGAAAATAAAGAAATTGTTATTTTTTGTTCACCCTCCTTTTTTTTTTTTTTTTTTTTTTTTTTTGGTGACCCAAGAGATCTATATAGTTTTACCAAGAACCACAGAATATTTAGTTTCTGGAGATAAGTATGGGAGCATTCTGATAATCTGTCTGCTTGTATAGGGTGACCTTGTTTTAACCAGTTAATTTACGTGGTGTTAAAACACAGTAGTTGCTTTCTCTCTTAACCCTCATATCAAGAAATTTTTCTTTGTCATCGATTCACAGATAACTACCATAGTATGGTACGCTCAGAACTCTTAAAAAAAATCATAAAAGTCAAGAACTTTCAGGAACATTGGCTCAATTTAAATTGTGTATTGGGTCAAAACTCTACAGCTGAGTATGTCACTAAGTTGAGAGAATTTAAATGAAATAGACTCCCTTGCCCACCAAAACCCCGAACCCCAATTTTTGATATGTATAAACAACTATTTCATTGCTGCTTTTTAAACCATTGAATAATGTTTAAAAGAAGTAAGTTATGCATTGCCCAGCAGAATCAATCGTTGGAAAATTTTCCCAGGTGCTTTGGAGAAAGTTCAGAAGTACCATCCTGAATCAAGGAACCTAAATCAGACTTTATGTGAGTCAACAGCTTGATTGGAGTACCTTAAGCCTTATAATTACTATTATATCTGTTGTTATATCCTGCCTGTGGTTTCAAATAGTAGGATACACTGTAGTGTACTCATACACACTTACCTGGTTGAAGATGTCAGGATGAGTTGGCTTATACAAGAGTAAAGGCTTTTACAGGGCTCTGTGAGGGCTTCACTAACAACTTAGTTTGTCCCATTGGCCAGAAAAAGGTTGATCTATTGGAAATAGCAAACCCATAATTACACCTTAAGAAATGAAGAAGCTGCTATATATAGGCAGAAATGTGTTCAAAACTGTGCTATGTGATTCTTTAACCATGGGGATGAAGACATTGTGATGGGACTGCGAGAAAGATCAAATTATCATTAAAGGGTACTGAAGTCTGAAAAAGATGTTTAAGGAAATAGGTTTTGACTTTCTAGTGATTTTGTGCATTTCTATCCACTATTATATCAAAATGTAATTTGTTTCAATAGAGGATGTTGATTAATAGTTCATGACATTTTCATATTTGCTTTTCTTAATTAGATAAAATATGTAATTTAACATAATGTTATGTTTAATATTGCATTATGCAGCCATAGAATCCCTGATTTAAAACATCATTTATGCCTACTTGAAAGTTAGGAGTTTCTTTTGGTGGAGACCTGTGTAACTGGTGCACGATACATTGGCAAATTCTGGGAGTAGCTTGGTTGGCCGTTCCACTCTAGATTTCACCAGAAACGATAATAGATATCTGACCCTTTGTAATGTTGGTGGAAAAGTTAACCTTAAGGATAATATTCTCAATAAATGATAAAACAAGAATGTCAGTAGCAGTATTATTTTAACCAACAATCTTCATCCACTATAGTGAATTGATTGGCACTGCACATGGATTAATGTTTCCATTACAGTTCCCTTTCTGGAATTTTCTGTTTTGAGAATGTAAAATGAAAATGAATAAAAGTAAAAAGACCTTTACATACTAATGTAAGACCTATAAGGAATGCAATTTAAAAATTAAGCAAACATTTATTTTTACTTCTGAAACTTAGAGGAATTAGGTAAAGTGTGATTTTCCAACAGAATTTTAAATCAGTTCAATTTAGCATCTTTGGAAACAAAGTAAAAATTTAAGCAATAACAGCAGCTGTGGAGGGACCACTTAGTTCTTTATATTGATCCTCTGGTGTACTGACTGAATCAGTGGGTAAGAACAGAGCTAGACATACCAGAAACAGGTGCTTGTGTACAAACCAAATTGGCTGTGTGGCATTTAAGTCCATAAAACATTTCACTGTCAACCTTTTAAACACAGGCTTATAGGCTTCTAGGCTTCGTCAGTTTTTGATTTATGTGGTAAATATCTGTTCTTACCCATTTAGGGAATGTGGAATTCAGGTGAATTTAAATATAACCTGGAAGAAAGTGAAATTTAAATAACACATTTAAAAGTGAATCATTTTACAGCATTTCTAAAAATCTTAAACAGAATAAACACAAAATTAAATTTTTCACCAAAAAAGGTTCCCAGAAAACATTTCAGTATAGATAAACTGCAATTTCCCCTAATGCTCTCTAGACCTTGAAATTTGCATAGTTGTGCTTTGGCCCAGAATGAGACAATAAATAGGATCACCATAGTAAGGGAGCCAAAGAATGAAGAGCTATGCCAGAAAAACTATTTAGTGGTGGTGTTGTTTTGCATATAGAATACTGGATGTAATTGTCGAAGAATAAGTGAGCCAGAGCTAGCTAGCAATTCATAGGATCTTGATTTCCCACATCTCCCTGGTTATATTTTGATTTATAAAAAGTCAAGAAATGAAGCTTCAATTAAATGTTACTTCTGTAAAGATGAGCACATTTCCAAGATCATCTTACATTCATTATGCAGTGAGTCTCATTAAAATGTTTAGTGCCTTGTTTCTACCAAAACATAACAAAAGAGCCCACTGTGAGATTACATTATACAATAGCTATTAATATTTATTAAATCTACTTTTCTTGGACTCATTTTTATTATATATTTGAAAGGTCTTTACCTTGGAAGCTTCATGGTACATGGTGTAGCTCACATTCTTCAGAGAATTTTCAAAACCCTTCCAGTGCTTGATGTATCAGTAATTGAATTTTGCTAATAATCATTAGCAAAAATCATTTTGGACACAAGGAATAGGCAAGCCAAAGACTGGGAGAAAATCAGAATACATGTACCTGACAAAGGATTTGTTTTCAGACTATAAAAGCACTCTACAACTCATAAACAACATACTTAAAAATGGGCTAGAAGCACTACATAAAAATTATACTTCAAAATAAATAACAAAATAATATATTTCTAATCATTTAAATACAATAAAGTTACTTTGTAAGAAAAAGTGTGATTTGAATTTGGGGGGGGATGAGATAATTTTAGTTGATTGTTTCAGGGTGACCCTCATCCTCTGGCATTTCTTGGAAATAAATAACCAAGAGGACTGTTATTTCACTTTTTGTTGCTGGTTATTAATTAAAGGTTCCAGGATCGACATAAGGATAAGCGAGGAATTCCCCTAGTTTGTTGCCTTCTGAATCATAGTGGAGCATTCGGAAGCAAACATCACAAAAGAAACATGGGTCCTCTGGTGCAAAACTGTCATTGTTTGTCACCCATCTGTAGTTAAAAAAAAAAAGATGTACATCATTACATGCTGAAAGTTGTAAACATTTCTCCTATTGCGTTCTCATTCTAATATGTTATAATCCTTTGTACGGTTATATATATATATTATATGTATATAATACACACAAAAATATCACTCAATTCAAGGCAAAAGGGCAACTAACACGCTGCAGAATGCTGTTTCTTTGAAAGACTTCTTAAAGGTAAGTAGATTATAAACCCATACATGAAAGTATCATACACTCGCTATGACATAGCTTACCCTCCAACTAATTTAATATGAACAATCATTTTCTTGTAAAAGGCCATCTTGAAAAACCATAATAAATCAGATGCTACAGATTGGATAAACTTTTTGCTTAATTTATCTAATTGGTAAATTAGTACTGGTTAATTTGAAAACTTCAGCTGTTTTACTTAGCATTCAGGATAAAATGTTAGAGTATATACTAGTGAGAAATATAGTCAACATTATTCAACTGAGATTTTTGGTTTTTTACCTGAGATGTTTGGTCACAGATAAAAATACTATTTTCCAGTTTACCTGAATTCTGCATCAAATGGAATGTTTTTAATACTCCCTGATTTCCATTTTCATCTGATAACTCTGATTTATGTTTTCCTACTGATCATTAAGAAAACATATTGCTGTTTCTTTGAGACTAAATTCTTCCCTTTTCCTCTGAATAGTTTTTTGACTCTGATCTGTAGTTAAACAATCTAAACATGCAGAATCACAAAGAAAAATTTTATAAAACCATATTTTGACTATTATATATGAGATGCTGTTATTTTTTGAGAACTTGTAGATGATGCTGATTTTGTAAACTAGACAAGAGGCAGAAAGACTATGTGACTACTTGATGGCACTGACCATTGTAACCAGCCTAAAGTCTAACCTACACCTGGACGTCTACTATACGTGATGATTCATTTCCTTACTGTTTAAAAATAATGTAACGTACTGAACTAATGACCTGCAGCACTTCCCTACTAGATAAAACCCTATATATTGTTTACCCCAAAGTATAAGTCCTCATATTCAAAACAGAAAAGAACTGAAATGCCAAAAATCAAAACAAATACCTCAAAAAAATACAGGTATCACCTACCTGGCTGTGTACATTTTACAAACAAAACATTTTCTGGTCCATAGCCAATGCTTCTTGGTAAGAAGGGGGTAAAGTGTCCTATCCAAGCAGTCATCACGATGCACAAGTCTTTTGTATATGAGAAAATAAAGATTAAAGTGTAAATTTTTGTGATACGTAAATCAAATATATCTGTACTTTGACATTAACACAGTAGGCATATTTTTCAAATTTTTTCTTACAAAAGATTTAGGTATAAACTGACTTGTTACACCAGGTTTGATAAAACTTGTATTCCACAAAACAACCCCAAAAAACATTTTGGATCAAATGATGTTTTCTTTTCTTTCCTATGAAACATTCCAAATCTCTTCATGGTGATGTGCGCCATTACTAAGGGAGACATTGTATATGACATTTATTGAATGTATTCCGATAGAGAATCCTTGCGTCTTACTCCTTAGTACCTTTTTATGGAACAAAGTTTGAGTAACTTATTTATCCTATTTTATCTATCTATTCTACCTAGATTAATGGGTGATGTCTTACAACATTGCTCTTGTTTACTGTCTCCTTAATTAAAATCCATATCTGGTTCCTCGTATAATGTGAACTGGTAGGACTTTAGTTTTAGGTGTCAAAATTAAGAATTTCAAGTGAAAGTCAATCTCCACTATGTCACTGATCAGCTGAGTGGGTTTAGGTAAATCCTTTAACCATGTTTGACCTCAGATTCTTCTGAAAAATGAAGAGACTGCACAAGAGTACTCTAAAGGTCTCTGACAATTCTAAAATTTGATTCTTTTTTTTTTTTCCAGTAAGGAAGGGTAGCATTATATCAACTTCATCAGAAAATGATTAATAAGCTTCTAACAGTTTACCAACTATTAAACTATGAAATGGCACTGAATGACATCCACCTGCAAGAAAAATGACTGAGAAAAATGACTTGTAGTCTAAATTACATTCCAAGTTTCCTTGTGTTTAAGGAATGACACTACAGGCAGTAATATGTCTACACTTCTGTAAGAAATGTAAGGAAAAGTAAAATCAGAATAGTGGATTGTCTTCTATCTTATTCTGAGACACATTTCCCCTCATCTGAGTGGAAGAGCAAGCTTATGTAAAATTTAAAGAACATAGAATCAAAAAAATAAATATATAATTTTCAAAGTCATATAAATCTATACAGTTTATGAGCTCTCCTGGCTTTTGCTTCAGAAATTCTCTCATTGGGACAACTGTTTTACATTCTTAACTGTTTCTTTTTAATTTAGCTCCTCAACATCTCTCTATAGAACTACTATAACTTTGGTTACATATTTAATATTTGAATTATGAGGAGTTTGAATTATTGCCACGTAAACCACATAATTGCCTATAGGTTCCTTTTACTGTGTAGCATTTTGTTTTCTAGCTAGATCTCTCATGTTTGCATTTGCTTAGCTTTCAATGTACCTGTTGCTAATTCAGTTCCGTTTTCTGACAGAACATTAAAAGTACTCTATATGGTATGCACCAACAGGAGGTCTTGCAGCTCTAGACACCCTTCCCGAGTCCTCTGTCCTGCTCCAGTCTCTGAACTAAGTTGTTCTCCAGGTCTGCATACAGCCTTCGTTCTGGGATTTCCCTTTCCATCATTCTGAGAGTTCTTTTTATGTCTTATATCTATTCTGATTTGCATTCCATGTTTTTCCTTTTTAAGGTTTAGTCTTTGTGTGAAGTACTTCCTCTGGTAGCTTCCTGAGTATCAGTGCATGGAAGGTAAATTTTTGGAGACTGGTCACTAAGACCCCCAAAAAGCAGCAAGGACTTTCTGAAAGCATTAGTTTCTATTACTGGTACAATAAATACATGGGTATATCATTGCGGCCTCTACCCATTCCCCCAAAAAACTTAAAAACGGTCTCTCAAAAGAAATCAAACCAGGGATAGAGCAAGGCTTATTCCTATATATTAGCCTTTCATAAACTGAGATTTCCTAAATAAGGAAGTGAATAGTCTTTTTCATGAGGAAGAAAGAAGATACCAGCTACTCAAAATTTATAACTTTTCTTAAAATCCCATTTTAGACTACCTTAGTCCTTCCTACTTTAAATCTTCATCAAAGCATTAAGACTTCACATTTGTCAAATGTTAAAATTACTCTTCTCTTCCCCCAGTTACTTTTTATCTCCTTAAAATTTTGGCAAAAGACAAGAAACCTAGAAATACTACTGCAAATTTGCAAAGGGCCTGTATGATATACAGGGTGGACGACTGCTACCTGAATAATAGGTAATATACAAATGGTGATATTTTAAAAAGTATTTATAGATTTAAAAGCTTTAATAAACAGTAAAGTATTTATTATAGATTTTCAAAAAAATAAAGGATGAGAAGTTGGTGATTGCACAAAAAGCATTTATTTCTGCTTTTCTCAAGGCAAGCTGCAGAGATAATTATTTTTATTCCTTTAATTTAAAATTTAAAAGAGACCTACTTGTGCTTTCATACTGTGAAATAAAGAAAAGGAAAACAGAATAAAATGTTCTGAGTGCTGTCACTTACCGTATGTCGGTAATGACAACAACATGTTCACAGTCTCCCTGGTGACAGTATAAGTAGGGAAAACCCAGTTTAATATGCAAGTCATTGAATGTGAAATCTTCCATTTTAGCAGTCTGAAACTTTCCATAGCCTCTATCATGGGACTCTGACCACTCAATGATAGTTCTGAGGAGAGAAAAAGGCAAGGAGGGATATATCACTGCTCCACAAAAAAACTAAAAATGACAGAAAACAGTTTGTGACTGCAGTATTTCACAAAACCTGGCTCTCTCAATTAACTGGGCAGTTGCCATCTTGATGAAAATCATACTGGTTGGTACATGTTGGAATGAGGAATTCTAAATTTCTCTTCATCCATCAGAGCAGCAGTTCTCAAAATATGGTTCTTGAGACTCCACAGGGGTTTGCGAGGTCAAAATTATTTTTACAATAATCCTAAAATGTCATTTGCCCTTTCAACTCTATTCTGTCATAAACAACTAGTTTTCTGGAGGCTATGTGACATGCTTTACCACTTTAGATTAAATGGAAAATGCAGAACAATGCCATTCTTTTGCTTTGGAAAAGTTATTTTTCATAAAAATGTTATCAATGTTAGCAGGTAATGGGATTATTTAAATGTTAATGTTTAAAATAGTTCTTAGTTTCAATTGCTAATATGGTAAATATTGATAGCTATTACATAAACAAAAGCTTTGGAATCCTCAATTATTTGTAGTATAAAGGAGTGCTAAGACCCACAAGTTTGAGAACTGCCACAGAATACAGATACAAATGGCTATAAGAGAATTTATATAAACATTCAGGAAAAAAAAAAAATATATATATATATACACATACATACATCCACACACTTTGGCTTCTAGGACACTGATAAAAAAAGTATGGTCTAATTAACATGATATTAGATTTAGACTTAAGCAACCATACATATCATTGAGGGCAAACAGCAGTATACACTGGACAAGCAGAAAAACAAAGATTAATTTACTGTTATCACCTAATAATTAGAACAGATATTAAGAAAATGTTTAAGTGAGATTACACTGTTTTTTAGATGCATTTAAGGCCTAATACAAGATTTACTCTAATTTCTAAAATAGTAGATAATACATTTAAAAAACAATTCTAGACTGCTGGCAAAGATCTTAAAATAGTCTACATATGTTTCTAGTAGGAAAATTTTCTTGGAGTAAAAAAGTTTTGATTAACTTACTAGTACCCAGACTAACCAGGTGAAATAACTTTGAAAATATTTTTTTAATTGAGAGAATTTTTGACCCCAAACAAAAAAACCTAGCAAAGTAATTCCTTGTTAAAAAATCTTTAAGAGACCAATAGGATTTGTGGAGATAACACCATTTTGAGAACCAGAACTAGGAAAGACTTTGAAAAGATTTTTGGAAACTATACCTGCTCAAATCTCTGCACTCAGGGTATCTTTTATCATTGTAAAATGTTCCTTCAAAATAAAAGAAGGCTGATTTGTATATATCCTACGAGAAAACAGATAGTATTGAAAGTCTACTATTAACAATTATGATATCGCTCTAAGTATTAATTCAAAATTGTTATGTCATAAAAACACACTAATCTGTTTAACAATAACTTCACAGAATATGCTCAGCTCATTAATTTAATATTTAATAGGACCCCACGATGTGACAAGTATTATGTTAGTTACCAGGGATAAGTAAAGACATGATCCTTGCGGCTATTTTCAGTCTTATCCTATTGCTGTTTTGATCACTAGGTTTAATTTAAAATATGTTTATTCCCTTGAAATTCATGAAAGAAACCCAATTTGAAATGAAATAAACTTCAATATTTTTTTATTATATGATACACAGCCATGACAGTTATTTATTTAGATATTTGAACTAAAAACTGAACAGTGACAACTTTGGTGTTTCCCCAGTGATAACAACAATGATCGTGGAATTCTGTTTATCTGTCATTTAAAAAATATTTTCAGTGAAGTATCACAGCACTTACACAACTTGTCTGAACCCTTAGGTTTCTTAACTTTCAGTCTACCAGACTTTCTATCAGAGGGGTGTGTCTGAACCCTAACTGCGTAAGAGAATCACAAAAACATCAAAGACCAACTCTCACTTCAGATACATTAAAAAATGAAAGTCCCTGAGGATGTGGCCCAGGTACCAGTGTTTTCCCAAGCTCCCCAGGAGATTAAAATGTACAAGCAGCATTGAGAACCACTGTTAGACTTGTCTTTTGCTGTAGGCTTAGACTCCCGGGTGAGGGTAGGTAAGAAGACCTGTGTTCCTTTCCTTAACCTAACCTCCTCAGACCTCAGTTTCCTCACCTGTAAAATCAGAGTAATATCTGGCATTCTATTTTACAGGATTGTGATGAGAATCAAAAGCAGTTTATGAACTATAAAAGATATATAAACTTCAGGTATTAAAGCAATTTTATCTTAACCTAATTTCTCTGCTTCTTTAAATTCCATTTTTTTTTTTTTTTGTCTTCATTCCCCTATTTACAGATCATCTGGTGTTGGTGTCAGACACCCTTATAAGATGCTTTCTCCTTGGATCACTCCCAAAATCTCCCTGGCCCTCTGTTTCCTCATGTAAAATATGAGTAAAGTATTACCTTTTTCCTAGGTGGCCTCAGAGATAAAAGGTTGTAATGTACTAAATAATGCCATGTCTAGCTGCTGTTAACACAAAATCTGCCACTTAATATACATCCAAACTCTCAAAAGGTAAGCTAGGATCCAAAGTAAAGGTTCTGAAAAAATGACTATTACCTTATTTTGGAAACAAAAATAAAGTTTTGCAAATATAAAATTTTGTTCATTACAAAATGTTCCTATAGAACTTCATTTTAAGTGATTTAGGGCTCAGTGTCATCACTGCAAAACTTAGTGCCTGTTCACCAAGTAAATAAAAGGGTAGAGAAAGAGGTCTCAAGCCAGGCGTAATGCCAATATGGCAAAGAAAGAATATGGGGCTTTGAAGGCTAGCTGACAAGCGTCTGAGTTCAGCTTCCACCAGTGCTTACTGAACATGGGCAACTCATGACAATGCTCTAACCCATCTTTTTCATACCTGTAAAATGGTGAAAATTCTTTCCAAAGATAGTATATTATACATCTAGCATATGGTAAGTATTCAATAATCAGAGGATGTTAATTACTAGATGGAAGAGGCATAAACAATAATATATGTGTAAACATTTTAAAATAGGACACTGGGTCATCTAGCCCCCTGCTTAGAAAGTTGCTGAAGGCATCAGCACTGATGTACAACCAAGGCTGGTTAAAAACACCCCCCAGAGTTCCTGAAACTAAGGCTGATTCCTCGATCTGACACAAAATCTCTGAGTAGTGATAACAGCTGGAATGAAAAGGACGAATTCAGATTTTTCTTATTAATTGCTCTTATAAGTTTTACAGTAACACCTTTTTCTGGTAGGGTTGAAAAACGAGAAGACTGCTTCTCCTTTAAAAGAACAATCACTTATTCTCTGGTCTGCATACAGCCTTGAAATTCCACTTGTTTCTCTTTAATATTTATCTCCAAGAGCATCAACATGGCAAAGCTGAAGAACCCAAATATCCTGAAACCATTTCAACCTAATTCAAAAACTACGTAAGTGAAATTTATGTGAGTCATGATGCTGGTCTCATGCCAATCACCAAGAAGGCTGGAATATCACCAGTCTTATGGGACAGAGAGAGACATACCAAATAGTAACAGCATATTATTATAAGCACTCTAATGGACAAATGAAATGGTGCCAGAGTGGCAAAGACAGAACAGTCAGGAAAATTTTTATATAACAAATGAGTTTTCAGCTGGGTTTAGAAATATGAATATGAGTTCACTAGATGGACAGAGGGAGGGTAAGGGCTTCCTACCATGTTCAAACACTCAGAGGCACAAAAAAGTATGGTATGCTTGAGAAAGATAAACACATTCATTGTTGAAGCACAAGGTATCTAAGTAGAGGGTGAATAGTATGGAAAGTTAACATGGGAATCATCATTACAAAAGGCCTTATATGTCAGCCTAAGAAGTCTGGATTATAGGCAATGCAGACCCACTGAGATTTTTATATCAGAGAATGATAAGATCAATTTCTTTTTAAATATTTCATTTTTTAAAGAATAGTTTTAGGTTTACAACAAAATTGAGAGGTAGGTATAGAGACTTCCCATATACTTTCTGCCCCTACACATGCACAGACTCTCTCCATTATCAACATCATTCACCAGAATTAGTACATTTGTTACCAAGGATGCACATGCATTGACCCATCATTATAATCACCCAACATCCATAGGATTCACTTTGGGTGTCTGACTTGTTTTTGAAAGACAGCTTGAGTAGCATGTATAGGAAGGTCTAAAGATGGGAAGACCAGTTAGGAAGTCCTTAACGAAAATATACGGCAATGGAAAAAAAGAGAGCTATCATGGCAGAATAAACAGGAATGAAAAGGGAGTTTCAGGTGAAGAAAAAAGGAGAGGGTTAAATAATGAGTTTAATTTTAATTTAAACATTGACCTTGATTTATCTGTGGTTCATTCATTTAGTTAACAACTATTTGGGCATTTCCTTTGTGCCACACATCATCAGAGGAATAAAGATATGTATATCACTGAACAAATCAGAGTCCCTACCCTGATAGAATTCATATTCAAGTTAAGGAAGACATACAAATACATGGTGTAGGTAGAGATTAGAACAATTCAGAAAAATATAGCATGACAGGGGAAGAGAATACTAATCTGGAGAAAGATCAGGGTAAGAATTTAGAATAAGAACAACTAAGATGAAACCAAGCTAGAACATGTAAGTGGCAGGTTGAATAGGAACCAGCAAAAATAGACTGTGATGGTTCTCGTCCAAACTCTATGTCCATTCTAGTTGATCCAAATATCTTTTTACTGATCTACAGGAAATGCTGCCCCTCTTAAGAGGGACAGTAAATCCTGAGGTCGTCTTCTAGAGTTGAATTAGGTAATAGAGTTAGTTCGAGCTTACCCTAAGATAAAATTCAGGAGGATCAAGGCCCTACTACTCTACTGAAAACCTCATGGGTGGCTAAATCTACCATTTTTCTTCTTTCTGTCCTTATTCACTGGGTAAGTAGGGTTTTCTCTGTCCTTTTGAGAGCACTAGCAATGACCAACATCAGATGCTATGTCCCTCTTTGGTATTGGTAATGGACTGACAGGTGCAGTAGGACTCTCAGATAGACTCCAACCCTTTACTGGGGGCAGTTAGGACAATCAAACTCATACAGAGTTTGAAAGAGGAGAGAGTTTGAACAACAAATTCAAATGCTACAGTGAGGTTAAGCTGTATGAATATGGGAAAGAGATCAATTGGTTAAACGATTTGGTGGTCACTACGATCTTAGAAGGAAGAGTGTACATAGACCGGCTGAGAAATGAACGTGAGATAAGGAAATCAAAACTGACTGTAGCCTAATCTTTGAAAAGGTCTTGATGACAAAGATCAGAAGAGATAGGCTTGAGGGAATGGTTAGAAGAAGAAAGTGTTTACTGGAATATTTATGATTCTGCTAGAGTCATCATTACTTCCTTAGCTTATTATTATTATTTCTACTTGCTTTATGGGGGTAAAAAAAATAAATCACCTTACTTTGCTGATGTGCTCAGGGGCTTGGTCAGGAGTGCTGCTGAATTCCCCACCAATCTGGAGGTCACTGACACAGCAAATTGAATCCCTTAGTTCCGTGAGTTTTTGACTGCCCAATACCAGCATTGTTTGGTATGGTTTGTGTTCTTTGTGCTAAAAGTCAAACAGTAAATAAGTGTCCACTTATAAACAAGCAATTAAATATAATTCTGTCATGACCAGATCCAAATTAAGTTATTGATTTTCTTAATTTAAGTTATCCCCGTAACTTAGAGTTCTGTGTTTTCTTAAATTCTGTATTTGCCTATCTGGCATCCATTAGTTACGGGACCGAACTAATGGCCAAAGTTGTTAACATCTCCTCTATGATCCAGAGCCTATACTCTGAAACCACCTCCTTTATCTAATTCTCACACACCAAGCCAACACTTCCGCTATCCTAAATCAAGGGCCAGGTACCAGACAACTAGGGACTACCCCAAAGCCCCCTAAACTGTTCATCCTGCCCTGCCTTGCCTTTCCCGCAGAAACCCCAATAAAGGCTTTAACATATATATGCCTTCCACTCCTACTTTTCTGCCTCCTGACTGACACTGGTGATTCCCCTTTGACCCTGCTTAGCATGGTGTATCACCTCTCCTCTCAGGAAATGTAAGTTACAAAAAAAAAAAAAAAAAAAATTTTTTTCAATGGCACTGGTCTCTAAGTGTTGTCACTCAGTTGTTCATAAATAAGAAAACCATAGATACAACTGACACACTTAGAGCTATGGTCTGAATGTTTGTGTCAGCCCAAGATTCCCATGCTACCATCCTAACACCCAAAGCAATGCTGGTAGGAGGTGGAGCCTTTCTTTGGGAGGAGATTAGGTTATGAGGTAGAGCCCTCATGAATAGGAGTAGTGCTTTTTTAAAAAGAGAGCCCACAGAGCTAGCTCCCTAGCCTCTTCCGCCATGTGAGAATCCTTCAACCCAGAAGAGGACCCCTACCTGACCATACTGGCACCCTGATCTTGGACTTCCAGCCTCCCAAACTGTGAAAAATAAATTTCTGTTGTTTATAAACCACCTAATCTGGGTTACTTTGTTATAGCAACCGGGATGGACTAAGACACTTGGCAACAGAGCTTTTTTAGTTTAAGATAAGTTTGTAATCAAGATGCTACTAAAATGATGTTAACATAAAGGGGCTTTGGATTATAACTTCATCTAACAGCACTGTCTTAAAATTTTCTGGAAGTTACCTCATTGTAGTGAAGCAATCTATTCACTACCCTAATGTTATAACTCATATTCGGTTTTATTAGATTTATTTTGTTTGATAATTTGAGATCTTTGAGTAATTAGTATTAACCATATCCCAGATGCGTCATAAACGCCCAATAATTCACAAGTACAATTTATGTATAGCAGTATTTCAATTAAATCTTATAAAAGTTTATGACATATCTATTTAGGAAATCAAGAATACACATACTCTGGGCTGGCATAGTTCTTTTTATTAGAGACTCCTAAGGAATTCCTAGATACCCCTGACCTGTTAACTTTCTACATTTTCATCAAAGATGAGCATCTTTAGTTAGTTCAGTAACTTCCTAAGTATTTCTAAAATGGTGAACCTACATTTCACTAGTTACCTATTGGGGAAAAAACAAAAAATACCCTCAAGAATTCATATAATTAGAATCATTATAAATTTCTCTATACTTTCAGCTGCTTCCAGTGCAGAAAACAGGATATAACATTATAAGAATTGTAATCCTATTTGTCAAGAGATTATTTGAAATTTGCCTTATTTACAATATTCCTTATTAAAACCCTAGAATATAGACAAGATGCCAGTTACAATAGCATATACTTGCATTTACTTTGAACCCTAAGGTATGTAACTCTTCAAATAAATAAACCTTTTGACAGAAGTCACTCATATTATCTGTGAACTCCAAAGGTTTTACTACTGACCTTATGAAATATAACAGGGTACAAGATATTCACAGATAGGATAAGCTCCCCTTCTTTGATCATGTCTGCTGGATTTTCAGGCTTTTTCCCTATGGCATGTGACTCCTGAAGCAAGAAAACAAATTAACAAGAGACATTAAAATCAGGCACTGTGGACAGATAAGAGACAGTATGCAACAATGACATAAGCAAGAACTTGAGTCACACAGCCCTGGGTTTGATTCCTAATTCTACTTTAAGAAAAACATTAAAACCTCTGATAGCTTTAGTTTTATCTTCTATAAAAAAACAAAAATACTTACTTTATAGAACTTTTGCTGGGAATGTGTACATAAAGCATCTAATAAGATGTTTGGTACTAAATGCTTAGCAACTGATGATAAAACAGGAATATCAACTAATGTTAGCATAACACTGGCATTTACAGATACTAGTACTTTTATATACCTCCTCTCCCGTTATCATGAAAGCCATTTGACAGATGAAGCTCAGATTTTACCCAAGGTAAATCAATAAGTTAGGATGCAAATATAGCTCTGTTATAAAAATCCTTGCTTTTTACAACACTGTTTTATCTTTAATATTCCACACTCTTTTATATGTGCTTAATAACTATAAAATCGGAGCTGCCAGGGTAGACTGGTTAAGTAAAGATGCAAAAGGTGTTTTAAAAATAAGTGGAAGTGATGTCATGCAAAATGGTGAGTAGGAAACTCTAGGGACCAGTACCTTCACCAAAGCAACCAATAAGATGAGAAGAAAGACTGGAATCAATTATTTTAGATCTCTGGAAGTTCTATCAACCAGGGGAATGCTTGGTGAAGGGACAGCTGCTGATCTAAGCAGCAGGTGGAAACCAACTACCATTTCCTCATTCCTCAGCTCTGCTGAAGAAATGGAGATACCAGCCTGTGTTACTGGAAATGATGGCTGATGCCAGGATTGGAAGTAGGGACCTTGCTCTCCAAAATTTGGGGGTTGTGCTTTGGTTGGGTTGGCAATAGCCTAAGGGTGTGGTGTAGACACTTGCCTTGGTTTTGGCTCCCTTGCCAGCAGTGGCTTTCCCTAGCAGCGGCTATAACAAAATTTAAAGAGACAGGAACCATTTTTCTCATTTGTGGAAGCAACATTTTAGAAAACTTGTTCAGGATACTGGCTGACCACGAAGATAATGAAACAAAAACATCAGTGACTATACACAACAAGGAACATACACACTGGTAAAATAGTTTGTAAAAGTCACAAATAGACAGCTCCAGTCCTCAGCAAGTAAAAAACATAATGTCTAGTTTCCAATGCTTATAAAACAAACAAACAAACAAACGAACAAACAAACAGGAAAATAAGACCTATTCACAAGAAAAATGAAGAATTTGACAGAGACCACACTTGGTGAAGATGAGGTGTTGAAATTAATAGTCAAAGATTTTAAATCAATGGTCTTAAATGCACTCAACAATGATCTAAAGAACACCTGACAGAAAACTAAAGGAAATCAGGTTTCTCAATAAGATTAAGAGAAAATTTCTCACCAGAAACTATGGAGATAAGGCAGTGGGACTACATATTTTAAGCCACGAAAGGAAAAAATATCAAGAATTCTATACCTGGCAAAACTATCCTACAGGAATGAAGAAGAAATTAAGACATTTTCACATAAACACAACCTGAGGGAGTCCATTATCAATACATTTACCCTATAAGAAATACTAAAGAGAATTCTTCATTTGTAATGAAAAGACTAGAGATTAGTTTGAATTCATAAGAAGAAATAAAGAATACTGGTAAAGTGTTATTATTACCTAACAATGTAGGTAAACATGGAAGCCAGCATTACTGTACTTTTGGTTTTAATTTTTTTCCTGAAGATAATGCATAAAACAATATTTATAAATTTAGGTGAACAGACACATAATATATAAAGACATACTCTGTGACAATAACGATAAAGATAGAGGGAGGGAGATGTATAGGAACAGTGTAGATATCTTTCTGGATATTACTGAAACAAAGTTGGTATTATCTGAATTAGGCTGTTAAAATCTTAAGATGTTAATTGTAACCTCCAACGTAATCACTAAGAATATAAGTAGAGAAGCAAAATAATATACCACAAAAATTCAACTTAATACAAAAAGGGCAGTAATGGAGTAATTGAGAAACAAAGATATATATGACATACAAATAGCTAAATGGCAGAAGTAAATTGTTATCAGGAATTACTTTAAATGTAAATGGACTAAATGCTTCTATTAAAAAAGCAAAAGATTGGCAGATTGAAAAAAAAAACGAAACGTGATTCCTTTATATACCATCTACAAGAGACTCACTTTAGATATGAAGTCACAAAAAGGCTGAAAGTAAAAGGACAGAAAAAAATATCCCATGCAAATAATAACCAAAAAAAGCTTAAGTAGCAATTCTTACAGCAGGCAAAATAGACTTTAAATCAAAGGCTATAACAAGAGACAAAGAAGAATGCAGGAATTCCACTTCTGGGTATTTATCTGAAGAAATCCAGAACACTAATTTGAAAAGACATATGCATCCCTATGTTCACTGCAACATTATTTACAATAGCTAAGATATGGAAGTAACCTAAGTGTCCATCGACAGACTAATGGATAAAGATATGGTACATACATACAATAGGATGTTACTCAGCCATAAAAAAGAATGAAATCTGTGATAACACAAATGGACTTAGAGGGTATTATGCTAAGTGAAGTAAGTCACACACAAAAAAAGACAAATACCATATGATTTCAGTTAGATGTAGAATCTAAAAAATAAAAAAAACAAAATAAATGAACAAACAAAAAAGAAAACAAACTCACAGAAACAAAGAACATTTTGATGGTTGCCAGACAGGGGGAGGGGTTATTGGGATGGGTGAAAAAAGGGAAGAGATTAAGATGTGCAAATTATCAGTTATGAAAACAGTCACAGGGATGTAAAGTACAGCATAGGGAATATAGTTAATAATACTGTAATAACTATGCACGGTATCAGATGGGTACTAGACTTATCAGGGGGATCACTTTATAAATTATATAAATGTCTAATCATTATGTTATACACCTGAAACTAAGATAATATTGTATGTCAACTGTAAATAAAAAATAAAAAAATTATTTAAAAAGAAGAAAACAACAACAACAACAACCTCCTAACAAATAAAAGCCCAGGACTAGATTGCTTCACTAGTGAATTTTACCAAACAGCAAAGAAAGATAGTAACACCAATACTTCTCAAAGTCTTCCAAAAACTCTGAGGAGTTCAGGGAATGGCTCCTAAATCATTCTATGAGGTCAGCTACCCTAATACCAAAGTCAAACAAAAACACTACAAGAAAACTACAGGCTAATATCCCTTATAATTGCAAATGCCAAAGTCAACAAAATACTAGCAAACTGAATTCAACAGCATATGTAAAGGATTATATATCACAACCAAGTGGGACTTATCGTCAGGATGCAAGGATAAGTCCAACATACGCAAATTGATCAATGTAATACGCACTAACAAAATGATGGAAATTCATCATCTCAACTGATGAAAGAAAGCATTCAACAAAATCCAATACTTTTTAATGATAAAAATACTTAATCAACTAATAATAGAAGGGGATGTCCTCAGCATGATAAAGGCCATATATAAAAAACCCATAACTAAAATCATATTCAATGGTGAAAGACTGATAAGGATGTGCATTTTTGTTACTTACATTCAACACAGTACTAGAAATTCTAACCAGAGCATTCAAGCAAGGAAAAAAAAGGAAGAAATAAAAAAAGGAAAGAAGACAGAATGAACGAACAACCAAATTAGAAAGGAAGAGATAAAGTTATCTGTGCAGAGACATGACATGAATGATCTTCTACGTACAAAATCCTAAAGGATCTACCAAAAACAAAAACCCTGTGAGAACTAATAAACAAATTTAGCAAACCTGCAAGATACAAAACCAACATACAAAAATCAGTTGCATTTCTATACAGTAGCAAAGGACAATCTTTTGAAATTATATTAAGAAAACAATTACATTTAAAATAGTACTAAAAGGAATAAAATGCATACTAATAAATTTAACAAAGGAGATGAAAGACCTGTATACAAAACACTGAATGAAATTAAAGACAAGCTTAGTCAAGTGAAAGACATCTCTTATTCATGGATTAAAGACTTAATATTAAGGTGGCAATACTACATACAGATTCGATGCTATCCTGATCAAAATCTCAATGGCTTTTTTTTTTTTTTTTTTTTTTGCAGAAATAGAAAAACCCATCCTAAAATTCATATGGAATTTTAAGGGACCATGAATACTCAAAACAATCTTGAAAAAGAACAAAACTGGAAGACTAACATTTCTAAGTTTCAAAAATGACCACAATACTAGAGTAATCAAAACAATGTGGTATCAGGATAAGACAGACATATGGACCAATGGACTAGAACTTAGAAATAAACTTTATGTGCAACTGACTTTCAACAAGGGTGCTCAGATCATTGCATAAGGAAAGGCCACTCTTCAGTTAGTGCTGGGAAAATTGGATAGTCACATGCAAAAGAATGAAGTCAAACCTTTTACTATATATAAAAATTAACTAAAAATGGAACAAAGGCTTAAACTAAGAGCTATAAGCATAAAACTCTAAAAGAAAACAGGAAAATCTTTATGACATTGGATGACAGTTTCTTAAACATGACACCAATTACACAGATAATAAAGGAAAAAAACATAAACTGAACATCAAATTTTAAAACTTCTGAACATCGATGGACACTATCAAGAGTGAAAAGACAACCCATAGAATGAGAGAAAACATTTTTAAATTATATATATGGTAAGGGACTAATATCCAGAATATATAAAGAACTCTTACAACTCAAAAACAGACAAACACTCCAATTAAAAAATTGGTAAAAACTTGGATATTTCTCCAAAGAAGATATACATGTAACAAACAAGCACATGAAAAGATGCCCAACATCACTAATCATTAGGGAAATGCAAATCAAAACCATAATTAGATATCACTTCACACCTACTGGGATGGCTATTATCAAAAACCAGAAAATCATAAGTACTGACAAGGATGTGGAGAAATTGGAACCTTTCTGCATTGCTAGAGGAATGAAAAATTATCCAGACATTGGAAAACAGTTTGGTGATTCTTCAAAATGTTAAAATAATAATTATCATATGACCAACAAATTCCATTTCTAGGTTTATACTGAAAAGAACTGAAAACGGACTCAGATATTTGTACATTAATGTTCACAGCAGCATTATTTACAAAAGCCAAAAAATGGAAAAAACTCAAATGTTCATCAACAGATGAGTGGATTAAAAAAATGTGGTATACCCATACAAATGAATATTATTCTGGTATAGGAAGGAATGAAGTTTTGATACACGCTACAGCACAGATGAACCTTGAAAATGTTTTGTTAAGTAAAATAAGCCAGACACAAAAGGACATAAATTGTGTGATTCCACTTATATGAAGTATCTATAACAGGCAAATTCAGAGACAGAAAGCATAACAGGGGTTACCAGGGGCTGGGGGAAGGAGAATGGGGAGTTACTGTTTAATGAATATAGAATTTCTGGGATGATTAAAGTTTTGGAAATAGTGGAGATGGTTACAAAGCATTGTGAATGTAAATGCCACTTAACTAAACATTTAAAAGTGGTTAAAACAGTAAATTTTGTTCTATGCTATATTTTAGCACACACACAGACACACACACAAAAATGGGAGAAACAATAGATGTTCTTATATACTATTACGTGCCCAATAGTGTCTGGCACATAGTAGGTCCTCAAGAATATGTACTGAGTAAACCCATCACATCTGCTAACATTTAATTCCTTGTTACCATCTTGAATTTTTCTGAGGGTTTTACATAAGAGATAATAGATTAAGAAAAAAAATGTGGTTAAACCAAAATCAGGAGCAGAACAAAAAATACAAATAAGGTGGCTAACAAGCATGAATTTATCCTAACACAGAGAGCAAGACCAAGCCAAATGAAAAAACAAAGCCAGAGATAGATCTAAGAGTAAAACAGGCAATCACTTGAATTCTGAGGATCTTTTTCTACTACTAGTTCCCAGTCCCAATGACATTTCTCTAGTTTCCTCTTGACTAAGCATATCTAATATAAAGTTACCATACAGTCATCACTGACACTCACTCAGTGATAAAGTATATTGTTTCTTGGCAAAAGGTGAAAAAGTTGAGACTCTTACCATTTCGTAAGCAAATGTTTCTTGTCTGCAGACACGATCTATCGTTATGGTTTCTTCCCGATGTTCCAAAAGCTTCTTTCTTACTCTGTATACATACAAGAAAAAATTAAACTTCATTCTTTACTGGGGCTTCAAAATCATCTGTAATATTTAGTTTTTTTTATTTTGAACTAATTTTAGACTTAAAGTTGCAAAAATACCACAAAGAGTTCCCTTACTTGTATCTCTCACCTGGCTTCCCTATGTTAAACACTTACATGGTCACAGAATAATTATCGAGAATAGGAAATTAACATTAATATAGTATTATTAACCATAGACCTTTTTTAAACTTCACAAATTTTTAAGTTGAATGCCTTTTTTCTGTCCTAGGATCCTATGCAGGACGCCACACTGCATTTCTTATTTCTCCCTTTTCCTCCAGTCTTTTATAGTTCTGCAGTCTCTCTTTGTCTTTTACGATCTTGACACCTTTGAAGAGCTCTAGTTATTTTGTAGAATGTCCTTCAATTTGGGACTGAGTGCTGTTTCCTCATGATTGGAGTAAGCCTATAGACTTTTGGCAAGAATATCACAAGAATGATATTGTACTTCTCACTGTATCATCATGACATTCATGATTTTAATATGTTTTATTACTGGAGTTGTTTACCTTGGTTAAGTTCTTGTCTGCCAGGTTCCTATTTCCTTTGTATTTGATAAGTATTTAGAGGAGTTATTTTGAAACTATGCAAATCTTGTTTCTCCTTAAATTTTCATCCTGGAATTTTAGCATTCATCAGATTCTGTCTGCAACATTTATTACTGTGGTATATATCTAGTAGAGATTCTCAGTTTCCCTCATTCTACATTTATTCATTAACATTATGAGGAAGACCCATGTCTTTCCTCTCATTTATTTGATCATTTACATTGGCATGAACTCATATTTATTTTACTCTATAGGATAAAATCTAATATTAACATTAGTTTGTTGCTCAAATTGTTCTAGTTTTGTCCATTAGGAGTTCCTTCGATTTGGCTCCAGTTCTTTCAACAAACCATTATCTTTTTAATTTTTTTTTTACTGCATTTCCTTCCTTTCCAGCACCCTAAGATACTCTAGGCTCATCCTGTATTTTCCTATCTCAGCCCTGGAATAAACCACTTTACCTAGGAGTTCTAGTTCCTTTAATGGAGAAAAGTGTTTGGAGAGCAGTATTTGGGCACTAGACAACCTCATCATTACTACAGTCACTGCTTCTAGGCTTCTCAACAGAAAAAGGTAGGAAACACATACATGTACCAACCCATACATGTACAAATATCTGTATTTTGGTAATTTTCTATCTGTTATATATTTAAAACCATGAGTTAATATGGATACTTCCAACCTCAAATTAAAATCACAGGATTCATTTTAGCTTTTAACCTTTCCTTGTTTACAACTTCTGCCTCCACAGGTGAGAAACTCAACTCCCATTATTTACAATCTATTAACTTATCTGTTTAATTCTAGAAAATAGTTTTAGAATTGCTAACCAACATCCCTGTGAGAAACACTATCTCATGAACAGTTCTTTAGTCTTTAGACTTACAGCACTAAATCAAAATATGCTTTTGTACAGAGCTCAGATTAGCTTTTTCCTCCCCCATTTTCTTCAGTGTCATTATGTTATTCATTTATAACACATCTCACTTGTTAGCTTTGTATTCTATTCTGAGTTCCCTCACCCACCGTCCTAGTTGGTTTTAACTGTCCAATTACTTTTGAGGTATGTGAAGACATATGAAACATTATGGTTCTAAGATTCAATACATACATACACACACACACTCAGTAAAATGTCATTCCCTCTCTGTCCCTACTATCCTGTTCCTATTCCCCCTTACTTTCTATCCCTTTACTACCCTCCAACTCTGTAGGCAACCAATCTCTATAGTTTTGATTTATCCTTTCCATTTCCTTTGCTCGAATCACAAGACATCTGTGTATTTTTTTTGTATTCCTTTCTGCATCACTCTGAGTTCAATTAGAAAAAAATTAAAGAGTAATTTGAACAAGAAAGCTTAAACTAAAATATTATTAACTTTAACAAAGGGCTGGAGTAATGAAGGATTGGCAAGTAAGAAGTAGACAACTCTAGAGAATACAGAAATAAAAATAATAATAAAAAGGAGTACCCTACCCCTTGGTCTGAGAAAGGGTGCCCAAGAAGTCTCCCTTTTCTCCCCCGCAGGACTGGGAATCAGGCCCTGTTGGAGAGGGCATGGCTGTGACTCACTAAACAACAAAGAAATTGCCATGATGCTTCATCAGTGGATCCTGCTCAAATCCACTCTCAAGGGTTTCAGAAAAAGCTGTTTAGGGAAGTTGTTAAGGAGTGGATTGGCAGGGAAAGCTGCTGGGTGATAGTTGCTAATGACTGATAGGTACTATAGGAGCTGGGCACTAGGGAGGCTATGTGTACTGCAGGACTCAAACAGAAATTCTATACTCATTAAACAATAGCTCTCCATTCTCCCTCCCCCCAGCCCTTGGTAACCTCTGTTCTACTTTCTGTTTCTGTGGATTTGCCTAGCACAGATAACTTCATATAAATGAAGTCATGAAATATTTGTGCTTTTCTGTCTGGCTTATTATACTTAACATGTTTTCAAGGTTCATCTGCAAGAAGGCCCAGGAGCATTAGGACTATCTGGTCTTTGAATGTTTGGTAGAATTCTCCTGTAAAACTATCTGGACCTGGAATTTTTGTGGAATAGTTCCTTGGAAAACTTTGTTTTTCTATGAAAATCAGTCTACTTAAGGTTCAAAGTCTAACATGGTTAATTTCAGTAATTTATATTTCCCTAGGAAACTATCCATTTCACCTAGGTTTTCAAATTTATTTCTGTAGAGCAAGGACTGGCAAACTTTTCATTAAAGGGCCAAACAGTAAGTGGTAAATATTTTAGGTTGTTAGCTGGATGGTCTCTTTCACTACTCAACTTACCACTGTAGTACAAAATCAGCCAGAGCCGATACATAAAATAATGGGTATAGCTGTCTCGATAAACCTTTACATCAAAACACAGGTGGCCGGTAAGTTATAGTTTGCCAAACCCTGCAAAGTAGTCTCTTATAAAAATGTGTTCCAATGGTTATTTCTCCCTCATTTTGTATGTTTTTGCTTTCTTCCTTTTTTTTTAAATTTAACTATTTAGCAATTGGTTTGCCTATTTTATAAATTATTTCAAAAAGCCAAGATTTTGATTAATTAGATTCATCCTTTTCCTATTCTCTCCCTCATTAATTCCTGCTTTTATTACTATTATTTCTTTTCTTTATTTCTTTTAGTATACTTTGCTGTTCATTTTTAGTTTTCTGAGCCGGGAATTTAATTCACTTATTTTTATTCTTGTACTTTTAATAGACTGTTACAATAAATTTTCTTCTAATCATGGTTATAAATATATTGCTTATATTATAATATGTGGTGTTTTCAATGTCACTATTTCTTTAAAATTCTGTAATTTCATTGTGTATTTTCTCTTCTGCCCATGTGTTATTTAATAAATTTTAAAATTTCCAAATGAACAGCCTGATTTTTATTTTCGTTAGGAAATTCTAGTTTTATTATGTTGTGATTAGAGAGTGTTGTTTGTAGTATTTCTACTTTATAGAAGTTACTGTTTCATTTGTGATCTAATATATAATCAATTTTTATGAATGTGCCACAGTTTCCATTATCAGGTTGTAAATTTTACGTGTATATATATCTCCATAAGGATATCAACATATTCTACTATGTTGTTTAGAGCTTTTAACTCTCTCTTTTTTTTTTTTAAACCAGTAGTCTGTCTTGTACTGAAACTGGTAGATTAAAGTGTCCTATTGTTACTGTGTTTCTAGTTATATTTCCTTCCATCTTCCATAGTTTTGTTTTATAAAGTTGGCTATTTTATTTTATTTATTCTGTCATTCTAACGAAGCCTGGGTATCTTAGAGGGTTTCTTTCTTTTCTTTCTTTTTTTTTTTTTATTTGTTTCGTTGGTAGAGTCCTCCAATTGTGTGGTTTTCTTTTTTTTTTGTAGAATTCTAAAGTTCCTCCTTTTCATCCTTTAAATGATATAATGAACAGTGCTTTCTTGGTCAGAGAAATGAGAGGGATGGGCTGACTAATCTAGATGAAATTGCTATTATATTAAAAATAATTTTGCTGAAGCTTTGGGGATGACAGATACATTGCAGTAGCACCAATGCAGTAACAATTATCTCTCCTATTCCTAGGAATTAAAACCTTCTCTTTAAGTAATCAAAAAATTTAAAAAGTGATGAAGATAAATTATTTAGCTTGCAATGGATTAAGGAGAGCAGCATGGTAGAGAATTGATCTCTACCAACTACCTTTTACCCCCTTACATGCACAAAATGAGTGCGGTAAGCTTTTCTGTTAGACTAGGAAAAGAGAAATTTATTTATTTTCTGCCATATTAAATGGGTCAGGTACTTAGGTTTTGTTTTTATTTTTATGTTTTTAAGTTATTGGTGGGGAGAAGGACAGTTTAGAGAAAAAACATGTAGAGATATAGATTTTGGCTTTTGACATAAGACTAATTTATTTGTGGTACTGTTAAGATTAATATTAGTCATATTTTAAAGATAATAATTTCAAAGTACATCAAAATAATCCCAGCTGAGGAAGGCTGCATTTAACTTTTATGTTAGATTATATATATAATTCTACCCACATTTCTTATGTAAGGAAAGACAACCTAGGAGAGCAAGGTGATCTAATAAAAGAGCCAGAAGAAACAAGGTGTAAAGGAGTCTGAAAATTACTATATAACATGGCTTAATAAAACCATTATAAGCCAATTAGTATGTTACTAACACAAAGTCTGCTTTGTTTGGAATTATCATCAGCCAATCTCTAAAAGTCACTTTCTCAGGTTTATGAAAATTTCATTATTTCACTCATTCTACAAACATCTACTAACTCTCCAATTACGTACCATGTTCTAGGAAGTGGGGATATAGCAGCAGGCGTGTGACAGATATAACTTATGGAACTCTAAACTCTAACTAGGAAGATAGAAAATTAAACAGGTACATTGTGAGTGTGATGAGTATTTCAATAGAGAAGTATGGAAGACTACATAAGTTTAAAAGGGGATCTAAATGGATTCCTTAATCCTTCACTAACACTAGAAGGATGACTAGAAGCCAGCAAACTGAAGGGGAAAGGAAGAGTGAGTGTTCTAGAGAAACGCATGGAGTGAGAGAACACATTCCAGGAACTGAAAAACACTATACTGTGGCTGCAGCACTGCAGAGACAGAGCTGAAAAGATCAGCAAGATCCATTCTATAAAAGCCCTGGTGAGTTTCTTAAGAACTCAGGACTTTTGCTTAAGAGCCATTGAAAGGTTTTAAGAGAGAGTGACACAATCAGATACACAGTTTAGAAAACTTCAACTAATCAATCAACAATTAAAAGCACCAATCGGAGCTGGGCAGTACAACAGGTTTAAAAGCAATACACCAACGAGTCTGGATTCCCAATGGGCCTTCAAAGACTTTAGAAATGTCAGAAGACTTAGACATTCCAAGTGCATCTACCCCCTAAGAGAGAGAGGGGTTGTCGCAATGTGGAAAGGAATCTTAGGGGCTCAAAGATGGGGTAAGTTTCAGGTGGGTCACATGCATCCCAAATTGTTGAACTTTTATTGTGTTTATTTTTTAATTCCATTTTTCTAATAAATCATTTTTATCCTATTTTACAAAAGTATGGACGTATCAACAATAAAAAAAAACAAAACAAAAAAAACTGGTCTTTTATCACAGTTTGAGAAGCACAGAGTCTTCAGTTTGCACCTCAAATCTAAGTAGATTAACTGTACCTTTGTAAACACACATTTAAAAATAAACACAAATTTGAATAGGGATAGTATATTAGAGGGTATGTATTTACTGTTAATTTTCTTAGGTGTAATACTAATGATTATGTAGTAGAATGACAGTTTGAGGAGTATATGCTCATGTATTTAGGAGTAAATTATCATGCTGTCTGCAACTAACTGAATGAATGGTTCAGCAACAGAAAAAGGCAGAAGGTATCTCAAACACATACTGCTGAAGCAAAAACGTCTAAGATGACAATACCATAGTTAACTTTTGAATATGCTGAAAGAATATTTAATAGTACATAACAGCACCTAATAAAAGCAAAATCTTCCATACCCCAAAGTCACTAGGTCAGTATCCTCTGGGATGACTTCTGGATCCTCGCCTTCCTTAAGGCACTTCAGTTTATCAAGGCTAAAAGGAAAACATAAAGGAAAAGCAATCCTTCATCTTGTCCGTAGAGAATCAGGGTTGTGCCCTAAATACATCACCGAATACTTATGAAGTCAGATAAAACCCAGCAGGCGGCTCTGAGGAGGCTAGAATGCAAAGTAATGATTTCTGGGCGTATATTCTAAAAAGAAACGGATATAAGGCCAACAGAAGAAGGCCAATACTGTGTTATGTAAAGAAGAAAAAAAAATTTTAAGGTTATTTTTGTATTTTCACCCCAAAAAAAAGCACTTTGGGAGAAAATTTCAGTAATATACCCGGGAGGTCCCCAAAAGAGACAACAGTAAATCACAGTTTTAACACTCCTCTGGTCAAATCTCCTTCCAACCTCACCCTTACTTAGGTTCCGCTATTGTCAAAGCGTCTGTCAATGGCAGATACACGTCGCTGTTACTGATTGTTTTTTCTACCTCAACAAGCACGTTAAACATTCGCGAACAGAAAATTAATCTTTTACGCAGCTCTCTCGTACCTTCACTCTAACTCGTAGAAATCGTGCATTCCGATCACGGGTCTTCTCCCGATGTTCCGGGAAAGCGCCAAGAGGCTGAAAGCTTTAAAAGGAGAGTCCATCTACCCCAGAAGTAAACCACAGGCCCTCCCAAGGAAGCGCAGGAGCAAGGCGGCACCCGGTTTGGGCCAAGCAGCAAGAACCCCCAGCCTCGCACTCACCCACAGATTGTCCTCAGTTCGGCCGCCGCCTCCAGGCTGCAACCCAGATCCCGGGCCACCGCGGCATCCTCCCGGCCGGAGTCGGCGACCCCGCCAAGTCCAGGCATCGCGGATACGGGCAGCTCCTTTAGCGACAAGTCCCCTTGTCCGCGCAGCCGGCCACGCCACAGCTCCCCGAAGGCGCCCACGTGGAAAACGCGCGTGTTTAGATCGGGAAGCTCGTACTCTGGAAAGTCGCAGCCGCCGCTGCTGGGGATCGTGTCCTGCCTGCCGCCCACCCCACTGCACGTTGGGACGCCCCGGGTGCCTTCAGCCATGTTCGTCTTACTCCCTTCCCTACAAAAGCCGAACGATCAAGGCCTTGCGGGGCGTGATGGGACTTGTAGTTGCACGTGGCTCACGCTGGCGAGCAGCGGGACTGCGCAAGCCGGAACTCAGACACTGCATTTCCCGTCAGGCTGCAGGTCAGGCCCGCCTCTGGGCGCGGCACCGCAAACCTCAGCGCTCAGAGCTAAGCGCATTGTTCTCCTCTTGAGGCGGTGCGGGGAGCGGTTGCGGCTTTTCATCCAGCGCAGCATGTAGGTTTTGGGTCCTGGCTCCCAGTTACGTAGCATCACTCTCTGCTGGGTGAGGCCTCCTCGCCTCGTCCTTCGATCTGACTTTTTGCTTCCCACTCGAAGCCCCGCATCGGAATGCGGGGCTTTTCCTTGACTCCAGAGTTCATGGGTTGCGCTGTTGTCGCACTGCTCCGGAACTTGAGAGACATGGGGGGCGAGGGCGGAGGTTTGGGGACACAACCTGTTCTCCAAATAAGGTTACTTCAGGACCTCTCCAATGGCTTCATGATCGCGATTATATATACGTATGCATTACTGCCCACACAAAATTTTATTAAGGGTCTACTGTTCTTCAGACTTCAAACATTATTAACCCCAATGTCACAGCAGCCTTTCCAAGATTCCTATGTTGCTGTTGAAGATGGCGTTAACTAGTAGGATGTAGAAGCAAGATCGGAGCTCAATCTGTCTAGTTTCAGATTGAGCTTCGTCTATCTTTCAGAGGCCCCCAATGGAAGTAGCAGGACTAGAGAACGAGTGTGGTGAGATATGGTTCACATGTCATATACGTCCCCCATTTGAAGTATTCATTCCATGAGTACAGAGTTGTGCAACCATTACCACAATGAATTTAAGAACATTTTCAGCACTCGCAAAAGAAACACAGCCTTTTAGCTATCATTCCCAATCTTCTTAACTCCTCCAGCCCTAGCCAACCATTAATTTTCCTGTGTCTATAGGTTGAGGTATTCTGGACATTTAATGTACATGGAATCATGTGATTTTTTTGTGACCAGCTTCTTTCAGTTGGCATAATATTTTCAGTGTTTATCTATATTGTAACATGCATCAGTACTTCACTCCTTTTGATGACTGAATAATGTTGCATTATATGGATATACCATGTTTTTGTTATTTTAGATTTTAGTACAGATGTTATTAATTTTTCTTTTATTTTTCTATTTTTATTTTTCTGTAATATCTTTTATTTGGTAATCACGTAATTCTTTTTTAAAGTAAATTTTTAATTTTTCAATTACAGTTGGCATACAATATTATACCAGTTTTAGGCTTACAACATAGTGATTAACACATTTATACAACTTAAGTGATCACCCTGGTAAATCTAGTACCATCTGACACCATACATAGTTATTATAATATTATATATTATATTCCTTATGCTATATTTTACATCCCCATGACTATTTTGTAACTTGCAACTTATATCTCTTAATCCCTTCCTCTTTTATACACCCCCAACACTCCTCCCATCTGGCAACCATGAAAATGTTCTCTGTATCTGTCTTATTTCTGTCTTATTTCTTTATTTCTTTCTCTAGATTCCGCATGTAAGTGAAATCATATAGCCTTTATTCTTCTCTGGCTTATTCCACTCAGCACGATACCTTCTAGGCCCATCCATGTTGTCACTGATGCAATATTTCATTATTTTTTTATGGCTGAATAATATTCCATTATATATATGGACCACCTCTTCTTTACCCATTCATCCATTGATGGACACCCAGGTTGCCTCCATATCTTGGTTTTAGTAGCTAATGCTGCAATGAACACATGGATCCATGTATCCCTTCGAAGTGGTGTTTTGAGTGTGTTTGGATAAATACCCATAAGTGAGATTACTGAGTCCTTCTTCGTTTCTCATTATAGCCTCTGTAAAGTCCGTTTTGTCTGGTATAAGTATTGCTACCCTCAGCTTTCTTTTAATTTTTATTTTCATTTTTTATGAAATCTTTTTCCATCTTACTTTCAGTGTGTGTCTTTTGATCCGAAATGAGTCTCTTGTAAGCAGCATCTGTAAGGGTTTTGTTAGCCACCTCAACCACCTCAATTTTGATTGGAACATTTAACAATTTACATATAAAGTAATTGTTGATAGATGTGTAGTTATTGCCATTTTATTATTCATGTCTTTTTTTAATCTTTTTTTTTTTCCTTCAAGAATTCTCTAACATTTCTTGCAGCTGGTTTGGTGGTGATGAACTTTAGTATTGTTTGTTTTGTTTTTTTTTTGTCTGGGAAGTTCTTTAACTGTTCTTTGAATGTAATTGATAGCTTTGCTGGGTAATCTTGGTTGTAGGTGCTTACTTTTCATCACTATGAATATTTTGTGCCAATCCCTTCTAGCCTACAACATTTCTGTTGAGAAATTGGCTGACAGTCTTATGGGAGCACCTTTGTAAGTAACTAATTGCTCTTCTCTTGCTTCTTTTAAGATTCTCTCTTTGTCTTTCACCTTTGGTATTCTAACGATGATGTTTCTTTGTGTGGGCCTCTTTGGATTCATCTTATTGGAACTCTGTGATTCCTGGATTTGTATGTTCATTTGCTTTGCTAGGTTAGATAAGTTTCCTGTCATTATTTCTTTAACTAGGTTTTCAATCCCTTGCTCGCTCCTCTTTCTGGTACCCCTGTGATGTGACTGTATGATGTTGTTTCAGAGGCCCTTTATACAATCCTTATTTTTTTGGATTATTTTTTCTTGTTGCTGTTCTGATTGGGTGTTTCCTGCTACCTTACCTTCGAAATCACTGATTTGATCCTCTGCTTCATCTAATCTACTGTGGAGTCCCTATAATGGATCCTTCATTTCAGTTATTGTATTCTTCACTTTGTGACTGGTTCTTTTTGTTTTTTATCTCCATTTTTATGTTTTCTATCTCTGTTGCTGTCCTCAATGAGTTCATCTACTCTTCCCCTAAGTTCATTGAACACGGCTATAACCAATGTTTTGAACTTTGCATCTGGTAGATTGCTTGCCTCCACTTTGTTCAGTTCTTTTTCTGGAGCTTTTTCAGTTCTTTCATTTGGGACGTTTCTTTGTCTCTCCATTTTAGCTGCCTTCCTGAATTTGTTTCTATGTATTAGGGAGGGCTACTATGTCTCCCGGTCTTGGAAGAGTGGCCTTACATAGTAGATGTCCTATGGGGCCCAGTGGTGCAGTCTCCCTGGTTACCTGAGCTGAGTGCTCCAGATATGTCGTTTGTATGGGTTGTGTGTTCTTTCCTGTTGTAGTTGAGCCTTGGTTTCTGTTTGTATGTCATTGGGAGGGATTGAGCTTCAGGCTGATTGGTTGTGAGGAATGGCCTGTGAGGGATTGGCCCTACAGAGCAGGATTCGCTTTAGCAGGCTCTGGTGCCTGCCCTGTCTTTCCTTTGGGTGTGTTGTCCTTGGATTTGGCCCTAGTGGTGGTCCAGCTCAGTCCAAAGCTGGCCACCAAGTGTGCTGGCACCAGGGCTCTTCTGGGAAAGGCCTTGCCAAAGACCCAGTTAGCTACAGTCTATACCCTGCCCAGGGCCACCTGGCTGAGCCACCAAGCGATCTGCAGATGGCCACCACCCGAGATGAGCTTGAAGGTTCCTCAAGAGGCCAAGCCGTGAACTGAGGCCAGCTGCTTACTAGTGCTGGGCTTGAGGCTGCTCAGCAAGAGGTATGGGGCACACCAAAGCCAAATGCTACTTGTTTGGGTTTTTGAATCTTTGAGAAATTTTAGGAAAGTCTGCAGCATTGCCAGGACAGGCTGTTTGTATAGAAAAGCTACTGGAAGCAGTTTGTGTAGGTCTGCAAGTTGGGTGGGGTGAGGGCTCAGAGAATCACTTGGGCAGAGTGACCAGTGATAGCCAGGTTGATGGAAACTCATATATGGTGGCCCCCTACCTCTGCCGGCTGGTTTGGGGGAAGGCCAATAAAGAGACAGCAGTCTCTGCCAGCACTTCTGTCTGGGAGAAAGCTGTTCCTCCAGCCCTCACCCTGAAGCCAAGCAATCTAGTTCCTGCTCATATGTCCCTGGAGCCTTTTGAGCTGCTGCCCCAGTGCTGGAGCTCAGAGTGATTGAGTTCATCAGCAAGTAAGTTCATGTGAGGGCCCTTTAAGAGGGGCACCTGTGAATCCAACCGCTCTCCATCTCACTCAGCTACAATCTCTGCTGGTTTTCACAGCCAGAAATTGTAGAGACTCCTCTCCCCAGTTCTAGAACCCTGGACTGGGGGACTGGGTGTGGGGCTGGGGCCCCTCATTCCTTAGGGAGTACCTCTGCAGCCAAGATATCCCTCCCAATTTTTAACCACCACATGCAGGTATGGGGCCAGCCTGTTTCATGTCTCCACCCATCTTATCAATCTTGACATGGCTACTTCTCTGTGACTAATGATTGTAAATATTAATAGAAAAATAAAGATTCATTGTGAGTACCAGCCACAATCATAACATAGCACTCTTAAAGTTTTACCATGTAGAACTTCTTTTGAGCTAGACCTCAGGCAATTATTATTGATGGTTTTTCTATAGTTTAGTTATAATTTTGATGTCATGAGAAGAGGCAAGTACAGTGTTTACCTGCTCCACTATCTTGACTGGAAACCTCATTGGATGTACCATATTTTGTTTTTGCATTCATCGAAAGGTTGTTTCCACTTCTTGGCCATTGTGAATAATCCTGCTATGAACATTTCTGTACAATTTTTGTGCAGACATATTTTTATTTCTCTTGGATATATATATATATCTGTATCTATTTCTATTTCTGCATATCTATCTAGGAATTAAATTGCTGGGTCACATGGTAACTCTACGATGATTAATTTGAAGAACTGTCAGACTGTTTTCTAATGTAGCTGCCCCAGTTTACACTCTTAGCAGCATAATATGAGAATTCTGATTACCTCCTTTTCAACACTTGCTATTATTTGAGCTTTTCATCATAGCCATCATAGTGGGTGTGAAATGGTATCTTCTGGTTTTGATTTGCATTCCCATGATGACTAATGATACTGAGCATATTTTGATGTGCTTATTAACCATTCGTATACCTTCTTTGGAGAAATGTCTATTCAATTCCATTGCCCATTTTAAAATAAGGTTTTGTGTCTTTTTATAGAAGCCCCAGTATTAGTACATTGTTGTAAGAGACATCTGTTGTTTTTGTTTGCCTAACATTCTATTTCTTAGAATTTACCTTCCTTATTCCTTTTGATCCTCCTAGGGCTGTCAATCATAGAATCCTTCCTACTCTGGCCACAGTAATTGGTTGAAGGATGAACAAGTGACTCAACTAGAGCCAATCAGAATCCTCTTCTGGAATTGTATTTATAAAATAAGAAACTCCCTTCCTTATGAGGACCTAACGATGTTGGCCAATGGAATAATAGTTGTAAGAAGCCGTGAGTTTAAATAATCAAAAGCAGAAGATGGAAAAAGAGAGAAGTCACATGCCTTGGAACTAGGTAGTCCATTATTATTATTATTATTATTTACTATTATTATTATTATTATTTTATCTTCAGCTAGTTTGAGTTGTAATCTTACAACCTCAAGACTAATAGTCTTCCCCAGGCCTGTAACTTGGTCCAAATTTCTCAATAGGGGGAGCTCTCACTCCAGAGAATGAAGCTACACTTCAGGTGGGAAGCACTCTTTAACAAGTATCTGGAGATTTACTAGTATTGGCTTCAGGAATGGAGACCACAGTGGTTCCTGAGCAGCAGATGGTAGGGGCAAGACCAGAATGAGCATGTCAGGGGAAGGTGGCTCGTTGTCACTGTGAGGTGTGGCCATTGGGTAGCAGCGCTTTGAGAGATAAGGATTGTAAATATTAATAGAAAAATAAAGATTCATGGTGAGTACCAGCCACAATCATAACATAGCACTCATTGGAGTTTTACCATCAGTAGTCACTCCTTAGAATAAGGTTGAAGGGGTCCAGAATAGCCAGTACAGCATACAAATTATTTTGAGCTGAAGGCATTTGAGAATAGGCTTCTTTTCCCCAATAGAACTCTCTTATCTACCTAAAGGCTGAGCTTCCCAATGGAACTCAGTTGTCATAAATCCCCTTTCTGAAACCAGGAAAGATTGACTAGAAGTGGACCCCACACCCAAATAGACATTGTCATAAAACTCCTACCTGTTCTCCTAAGGGCCCATTTATCTTTCTCAAAATTCCCCTTTCTCCCCCGCCCCTATTAAGAAGTCACTTGTTTTCCTGCAACTGCTCTTCTTCCCAGCTCCATTTTTCTATTAAGATGTTATATAAGCCCAAATTCTAACTACCTCCTCAAGTCACATTTTTCTGTGAACTCTCCCATACGTTGTACATATGTGAATAAAAATTTGCCTTTTCTCTTGCTATTCTATCTTTTGTCAGTTTAGTTCATATGCCCCCAATGACTGAACCTCAGAGGATAGAGGAACAGGTTTTCCTCCCCAGCAAAGCCTTGGCAAAGGCAGTTTCTGGCCCTGTGGCAAACTTGACAGAAGATGAGAATATTGCTAGACCTGGCACTACGATCAAACAATAGTGGAAAGAAGGTAGAAAGATTCCAAGGTTCCAATATAGGCATAGGTTCTATGATTCTGGGTGAGCTTTGTTCAATTCTTGAAGGAGAAAAAACCCTAAGATTTCCCAGTTACGGATATTGAAACCAACCACTGAGTTGAGGTGGTGACATAGGTTTACAGTAGGGATTCTTAATAGTAACCCAAACCAAGATTATGAAGTGTTATCTGACTATTGGTTTCCCAACTCTGCTTATCAAAGAAAAGACTACAAATTAGGGAGTAGGAATAGAGAGATATGAACTCTTAAAGTTTGCCTCTGTGCATTCATTTTATCACCTCAGATACTTAATGGGTTCAGCAGGTGATAAAAACTGGCTTGCTGGTGGGAACTGTGGCAAACTGGGGAGTACCAGCCTCTGTCTACAAAGCTATAATGGCTGCCATGCAGGAATGCATGCTTTGTCTATCAGAGACTCCAAAATTTCTGAAGTCAGACATTTAATTTTTTAATGTGAAATCTCTTGATCTTAAATGTGGGCAATTAATTTTGTTAAATTACTTAGTTTAAGGAGGCCATAGACTGAGGTGGCTTTAATGCTATGGCAACCTACATAACCCAAAATCTAAACCTGTAAATACCTGAAAATTATATAATGAAAGTGCTGAGGACAACCAATCACAAACAGCCAACTAGGCTTAAGCTATAGCCAATCAATAATTTCCTTGCTTTGCTGCCACTTTTTCTCTAGAAAGTTTTCTCCCCAGCTCTGTTCAGTGGACCACTCCAACACTTCTGTTTTGTCACTGCCCAATTGGAATCAGTTTTTACTCAAATACTTAAAAAATTTTAATATGCCTTAGTTTATCTTTTAACAGTTCATATAAAAACAATATTCAGGCCAAACACAACACGTAGGCACCAGGCATGTGGCCCACCAGTTCGTAGTCTCTGATCTGTTGTATCTCTAAAATCTATCCAGCTCCCAAATTGTGTAATTCCACATGTGAACCTCTTTCTGTTTGTTTTCTAAAGTAATTCTACCACTACCCTTAGGCCTCCTTTCTCAGAATTAGACAACAGAGAACACAAAAGTAGTAGAAAGGAGAACATGGAAGATGCAACACCCAGGGGAGACCCTCAGTGGAGCAAAGCCCTTGGGCTGAAGCCAACACAACACAGTGATACATCTTAGAAAGAGAAGAGTTTGCTGGGACAGGGGTGAGAATTATGTGTGATGATAATAAAAATCCTGAAGATTCATATACTTGAATAGCAGTATTTAAAAGGTGACTAATTCAAAACATTAAATGCTGGTATACCCACTAAAAATTGCTTTCCAACTGTGAGCTTGGTCAGAATGGGCTCTTCATATTGAGTGGCGTCCTCATTCTTCTGATCATCTCTTTTTGACTCTGTTGGTTCTATCTTGTTGAGTAGCAATTCCCATTGTGGGGCATCATTTAGGGACATTTTTGCCCAGATGCATTGCCATTTTGTTTGGGAAAAATCTGGGATAATCAAAGTGAGACATCGGGGAGCAGACAGACTTACCTCATTTTTATCCACTCTTTCCTTTGCTTTGACCTTTGGGAAACACACACACAATCTATATGCCTATGTCTATATCTAATCTATCATCTATCCATTCATCCATCCATACATCCATCTGTCTATCAAGGATTCTTTTCGTTGAGAGTTATTTGTATTTCAAAACTCTGATGAACTTTATCTGAAAAAAAAATTGTTTCTAAATTAAAAAAAAAAACAAAAAACCTCTTTTATAATCCAACCATCACCTTAATTGAGAATAAATCTTCATTAATGAATTGCCAAAGCTGTTGCTGGAGAGCTTGGAGCTCCAGTGTTACCAGGTTCATACTTTATGCCATGAAAAAGTATTCAAGGACAAGATGAACAGCAAGCAGGAAAGCACAAGGTTTATTAAAGTGAAAGTACACTCTTAAGAGGTGAGTGTAGGCAAACTAGAAAGAGAATGAGAGAGAGTCTCACACGAGGATGCCTCAGTTCTGGGCTTTTGTTCTTTTGAGGGCAGAGCCTGGAAACATGTTACTGGTGTAGATTCGTTGTCTCCTCCTTGTAGGCTGGGAGCTTGGTTTCCCACTCTTTCTTCCTTATGCTGTGTTTCCGGACCTGTAATGGCATCGGGAATCACAGCATTTGCAATGTGGATAAGATTATAATGATATTATAGTTAGCCAAATGTCATGTGTTAGCCAAAGAGGGCATCTAAGCGGGAAAATTCTGGTTTTGGCTTATCTCCCTTATTTGGGGCTAAAATGGGGAGATGTGAAGAAAGGAAAAAATATTGAGCCATATCCTGTAGGGGTAGGAGGTATCCTTGGGCTATCTATCCTGTTTCAAAGCTATACTCTTTTTGACCATATTCTAAGCCAATTGATTATTTCAGTTGTTTACAGTTGACCTACAATTAGCAGGAGAGCATACCTGAACTCTAAATTTAAGTGGCAATCACAATGTGCTTGATCTTTCTTTCCTTTGGTCTCTGTAGGGCAGGCATTCCCACCTGCTTCAAAGAAAGGCCCTGCAGGAACTAAAATGAAACTGGCTGCTGCCACAGCCAAATAACTCTCTGGTATTTCTAGTGAGATGGGGGAAAATGCCTAATTCTCACCCACCCCTCGGACATTGTGAGGCTTTAGGAAAATAAGAACTAGCCAGGTCTCAGCAAAAAGTTTGGAGACTCCTCTTTGAAGATACAAGAAGGAGAAAATCTTTTCCTTGGTATTTTTCCTGCATTCTCTGCTTCAAGGGATTGCTTGTTCAGGTGGAGAATTGCTTTTCTGAACAGAGGACCACATAGGGATTTCTCTCTGCCAAAGAAAGGAGTAGAAAAGGACAGAAAGGGAATTGTGTGAACAGGAAAAACAGCTGGAGTGCTCTTAGTCCTAAAGGCAGTTGGCAGAATAATTATAACCATTTAGTGAGAAGTAAAATTTACAACCATTTAGAGGGCTGACATTAATTATAAGTCATTTTAACAACTGAAGTGGAAAACCTGAGTCTGGTATCCTCTTCCATTCTAAGCAGTGATCCTTTTCAAGGCGGAATAACTATTAATAGATCTATATTTGCATAATGACTTTCTTTTCTCTAAATTGCCCGCAACTAATTGCTTTGGGAAATCTCTACTGTTCCTTGTTCTCAGACCATCACCATTTCAGTTCCACTCATAAAAACTAGGTAATAGCATCTTCAAGGACAATGCCAAATTTATTGTAAGGTGTTTTAAATCTTGGATTTAGCAAAGAGTGAGAAAGTCAGCTAGAGGAAATAAATAATCAGAAAAAAATATATCAAAAAAACATTCTGGCCCCTTTTGGTTCTGGGGACTGTGGACTTGGAGAGATGTAGGAGAAGCTGTTATTTTTCTGGAGGGAGGGTTGGACCAGGACATTGTCTGATTCCCATGAGATAGGGCTGGCATCAAGCAAACGTTCTTTTATCTACTTAAGTTTTCCTAGTACCTCTGTGAGACACATACACTGAAATAAGTGGAATAGATCCTGGAAATGCTATAAAATGATTGAAGGCTAGAAACTGTGGTATCAGATAACAAAATACTCTTCTTTAAGATTTTACCCTCATCTCAAAAGATAAGCATTTTCCCACTGTAGAGTTACTTTTTCTTCTCTTTCTATATGCTACTCTTTGGAAGTAAGTCACTAAGCACAGCTCATACTCAAGAGGGGAGACTCCATCTCCTAGAGTGGGGAGTAACATAAATTATTTGGGAGTCTATGAGGGAGATCTGTCTCTTTTCTATTTATTTAAATATTCAGTCTTTTATTTATATCAGTATGAACTCACAGTATATTTATTTTATACTTTGGGTTATCATCCAATACTATTGCATTAGTCATGTATTTTCTGATGCTTTGACATCTGGGGTCTTGCTGACCCTGGAGAGACTGTTCCTTCCAGGGCTAGCCAAATCCTAGATATAGAAAAGGCCTCTCCTTTGAGTGGGTCTTTCAAGTGTAAACCAGCCAATCAGGGGCCTGCATCCCCACTACCTCCTTTACCTGCTCCTCACACTCAGGGCTACTATTTCGCTGTCTTAATTAGCCAAGCCCAGACACCAGAAAACCAGTGACAGCACCTATGCCTCAGAGCCACTGAAATTAAACTAGCCAATCCTAAACCTACTTATCCTGCCTTGCCTTTTCCTTACTATAGAACAGGGGTCCCCAACCCCTGTTAGGAACTGGGCCTCACTGTAGGAGGTGAGTGGCAGGCCAGCGCATGAAACTTCATCTGTATTTGCAGCCACTTCCCAGAGCTAGCATCACCACCTCAGCTCCACCTCAGATCAGGCATTAGAATCTCATAGGAGCACTGGTTTCTGACGCCAAAAAGGTTGGGGACCGCTGCATAGAAACCTCAGTAAAGACTCTTGCTTACATTTCCCCTTCGCTCTTTCTGCCTCTTGATCAACCCTGGTGCTTCCTCATGTGGCACCCTGTGGCATGGCATGCCCCTTCTTTTAGGAACTGTGAGCAACTATTTTCACAATGGCAGTCAACTCCTGATATGCTGTCCTTCACCATACATGAATAAAAATACAAAACCTACATTGTAAAACAAATGCTGTCTACGGCCATGCCATCCTGAATGTGCTCAATCTCTTTTATTTATTTATTTTTTAAAAAATAAATAAATAAACAAAACAACTACTATTTATTTTTTTTTGTTCAAATTGTTCTGGCTTTGGCTATTGAGAGCTCTTTCAGGTTGGCTCCTCTGTCCCTTCCACATGCCACTTGTCCTCTTTTTTTTTTTTTTTTTTTGAGGATGTCCCTACTTTCTGGTGCTACAATGTGCCCCTGACTTACATAATACTCGCCCAATGCCTAGAATCAGCCATTTCTCCAAGGGGTCTTGGTTCCTTTTATTGGAAAATGATCTTGCCATTGGTTTTTATAAATAAAGTTTTATTGGAACATAGTCATGCTCATTCATTTTCATGTTGTCTGTGGCTGCTTTTGCATTGCAGTAGCAGAGCTGAGTAGTTACAAGAGACTGTATACCTGTAAAGCCTGAAATATTTACTATCTGGCCCTTTATAGAAAGTTCGATGACCCCTTTTCTAGATGAAGGCAGTTCTTATTTCTGTAAAAACACAGAGAAGTCTTATGGAAGTCCAAAACATGAAATAAAGAAGTCCAAATATGAACCAAAGATTTTAGCAGTGGTCACCAACATTTTTGGCACCAGGGACCTGTGCTCCTATGACAATCTAAAACCTAAAGATCTGAGATGGAGCTGAGGTGGTGATGCTAGCGCTGGGGAGGGGCTGCAAATACAAATGAAGCTTCTTGTGCTGACCTGCTGCTCACCTCCTGCTGTGACCTATTTCCTAACAGGCCATGGACAGCTGTGACCTGGAGGTTGGGGACCCTTCATTTATAGGATCTAATACTAGGAATCAACACTACATTTTCTTCCATGGCTTTTTGGATTTTATTCCTTTTCTTTCTGTCAGGTGGTTCTTGCAAAGTATACCTCTAGTCATGTACTAGACCTAGAAAACAAAAACAAAAACAATTCCTTCTCAACACAGTTACTCTTCTGCAACTTGTCAAATTAATGCTATTTTCAGGAAGAATATTCTTTCCTTGTATGTGATTTGACATTGTAGCTGAGTAAAAACTACTCACTTGGAGGATGTGCCTTTCTTTTTAGGTACATATCTGAGAATGTCAAGTGCATCTAACACTGGGGATTACCCATTCTCCCAGAGTCAGCTGTGACTAAGCAAAGTACAGCCTCTCAGGTGCTCAAGTTTGTAAGTCCCTGCAAAATACAGAGGCGGAGCATGTCCTCTTCTTACAACGAGGGCAGGGGGTTTCAGAGTGAGTGGGTGGCATGGGAGCACCTGACAAGGGGCTTCAAAAGCAGGCTATATTAGCTGAAGAAGAGTTCAAGAAGGAAGGAGTGAGGGAGTATTGACATACTCCCCTCCTTTGAAGACCTAGTCTGAAAGGCTTTCTCTGGTGTATAATAGAATAGAGAGTAAAGTCCAACACAGTTTCAGCCTGAACGTGTGGTAATGAATGTCTACCTCACTCATTGTATAATATGTGTCTGGTCAGGGAAGATTAAGCAGCAAAGATACCTGAGAAGAAACAGTAGGTGCTCTCCAATTGCTTAGCGGGACTCTAGCAAAGAGAGGACAGGAGACACACCTGCGGCATCAGGGCAGAGTCACCCAGCACCAGAGACCATCAAACTGCCTTCCTCGGTAGAAAAGGAGAGATCTGGTCTGCTTTGCCCCACATACTTTATATTCACATGCTGCTGCCTAAGGGCTTCTGATTGGGTTGCCAGATTTAGCAAATGAAAAACAGAAACATCTAGTTAAAATTGAATTTCAGAGATAAATAATAAGTAACTTTTTAGTATATCTCATGCACTACCTTTGAAATACCTATAGTAAAAAAAAGTTATTGTTGTCATTTGTCTGAAATTCAAATTTAACTATCCCATATTTTATTTGGCAGCCCTGACCTATTGTCTACTTCATAACCTTCCAGGTCAATTCATGGAGCTACAAGAAAATTCTCTCTGAGAAAGAGCAAAAGCCAGAGGCAGAAAAAGGAGAGGATTGGCCCAGTTTTTGCTGTTTGGGAGAAGCCCTGCATACCAGGCCATGGTAGGCCATTGGTCAACATCGGGTCGCCCTGTCCTATCTCTACTTCTGGTCTAACTAGTAGTGGCCATGGAGGTGAGCTGGCGGGGGGTGCAGAGACAGATAATAGAGTTTGCTTACATAGGAAGAAGGCAGTGAGGCATGTACACGTCTAGTGTGCAAGGTTCCCTCATTCCAGTTCTCCTCCTCACCCCTTCTCTGTCTCAGCAGGGCTCCTTTTTTAGTACTCTTTACCTCAGATCTGTGCTGGGCCCTCTCCTCCCTTAGTCTCAAGCTTCTCAGATATGAGTCTTATGTTTTTGGCTCACCTCACTGCTTACTGACATTTATCCCTGTCAAGCTGACCTTGCTTGCTTCCTTTTCTGCATAAAATGTGGTCATTATATTTCTCTGTTCATCAAGATTATTAAAGGTTCAACTAATGTCTCTCAGTTCTATGAAGTTTTTTCCACTCCAATCTGTACCATTCTGTCCAAACTTTATAAGTTGTCCTGTATACTTTACTACCTTAAAAGTTTAATTGGCCTACATTTGATATTTGAAGTTGAAAATAAAAATTACAGTACTAAATTATGATGATTTTTTAAATTACTCATAATGCCAACATTATTAAGTGATTTAAAAAAAATTTTGAGTAACTTTCCAAACTTTTAAATATGCATATGTAGTTTATATGACTGCTGGCTGTCTCCCATTCATGTCTTTCCAGCTTTTGATCTGAGAGGCAAGGCCACTTCTCAGCCAGCTCCAAATAGCAACAACCCAAGAGAAAGATTAATCCAGCTTGGAACACATGCCCTTTACATAGTGTCTCATACCTTTGAACCAATCAATGTGGCTAGAGGAATGAGCTACTCTTTTTGACCAGTTATAGATCACGCTGTGGCTACATGATTAAGTACTGTGTTTGGCAGCTCCATCAGAATCAACATCAGAGTTGGAGAGTGGATGAGAGAAGAACAGTTCTCCAAAAGAAGGAAGGTAATAATGGGCAGACAGAAACAACAGCTGTCTACAAAAACCAAGATTCTTCTGAGTTTTGGAAGAAAGAGCCAATCCCGCCCAAACCTGGTCATCCTTTGGAGAACTGAAAACAAAAGTTTTGAAACTATTAAATTGAGGACTGAACTCTCAGGTAATGATAAATGTCCGAGGACACTCATATGAATGATACTGATTTTACTTATTTATATTTCCTTTCATTTGAGTATCTAAATGTATTTTATAGTACTCAGATGGAATGTCCAAGAAGGGACTGTTGTTCTTTTAAAGGGGAGTACACTGAAGCTTGGAAGAATGGAAAAAGAAATGTGAAAATCCGGTCTAATGATATTCACTGGCTTATTGTCTGGGGAAAATTCAGGCTTTCCAGCTTGTATCTTATATTCTCCACAAGTTCAAAATTACAGTGGATTGTTTTTTTCATTGTAAGATGACTTAAGGGTATATTGTTTTGTTTTCCTAGTGTTTTAAATGAAAAGCCTTTGCATCCTTTCATTAATACGACCAAAGGAATGTTCTTAAATTGAACGAATATGCCCACATTAGAAGGATAAAATTTCTGCTTCTAAATCTGTATATTAGGTTTCCTTGCCAGCAATGTTTTACTTTGGCACCAGCCATAAGTCTCTACTCACGTCCATGGTTTTAAAGGTGCCTATTTTCTTACTTTGAAATTGCTATAAGTAGTTAGCTAATATAGTATTACTACCCACGTAAGAGGGAGGTGAAGCAAAACATCCTCTCCTTATTTCTTTTGCCAGCACATTTCTGACTCATAAAGCAGTTGAAAAGAGTGTTGCTTCTGAGTCTTGTATCTAACTTGTTGTTTCCTTGCAATGTATCCTTTAAAAACTTATTTACATTTTTGAAACACAAAATACAAATGTTCAGTAAAAGGTTCCAAGTTTACCCCTTTCACTGTCTTTACAGTTCTGCCACTGCATATCCAACAGAAACCACTTGTATCAAATATATATATATATGTGATATATATATATATAACTTATATAACTAAAGGTGTATATAACTAGCTTTTTAATATGCATGAACACATATGAGTATATATTTTCATTTTAGCCCATTTAAAACAAAAAGCAGTATTTTTCTAAAGTTGCTCTTTTAGAATTTTAGTGTTGTATCTTAAAGATCTTTCATATTAATTAACAGAATTTCCTCATTTTTTGTTATAGTTGCATGGTTTTCCATTAAGCAGATATACCATATTTATCTACCCAGTACTTATTAACTTATGTGTGAATTGTTTTCCATCTCTTATTCTTACAAATAATGCTGCAATGGTTAATCTTATAGATAAGTCATTTATTACATGTACATACATCATCAGGTTAAATCCCAGAAATGGGATTGCAAGGTTGAATAGTTAAGAAATTTGCCGTTTTTGCAGTGTTTTCTTAAATCAGTACCACCCTTATTCTCTTGGTGAATTCATTTTTATTCTCCAATACTCATTTTAAACTTTAGCTACTCCATGAAGACTTCCTAATCCCCTTTCTGAAGATAGTCATTTGCTCCTACCTCTGCACTCTCATTCACTCATATCTATGCCTCCATTATAGTTCTTAGCCCTTTGTACTGATTATTTATTGGTATGGCAGTTATCTCCACTGGTCCATGAGGTTGAAGAGCAGGAATGCTGTCTGCTATATTTTTGTAACCCCAGGACCATGGTCAGTGCCTTGCGTGCAAGATGCTCAATATGGGTGGATGGACAGATGGATGGATGGATAGATAAAACCAAAGAAATTATTACTGGAGTTAAGTTCCAAAATTATGATCCTATGGAGAATCTTGGGCAAATATCAATGTTAAATACCAGTGTGCATTGTTATGCTTTAAGATTTGGCCTAGTTGGGTGAGTTGACTAAAAGACAGGTCCTGAACTGGGAGCAAGGCACATTGAGTTCAGATTAGTAGTCCACAACTGAGATCTGTACTGGATAAGGTTCCTATAGGTATAAGCACTAGGAACAGGTCTACCACCTAAGCAAAAATGAGACTTATTGTGGAAGCTCATATTCAAAGGCAGAACTGAACAGCCGAGTCTCAGGAAGGGTGGTAACAAGGTCAGTCCTTCAGAAATAGGAAGAGCCTATGGGCTTCTCTTCTGAACATTGCTATGAACAATTTCTGTCTCTGTTTAAGTTGTCAAAGTTTCCAGGAAAGAGCATGAGGTTAGCAGTGTCTTCTCTTGGATCATTCAGGCATAGCTAAAGGACAGATGAGTAACAGGTTGGCTTTTTGAGAAATCATTATGTGCCAGGAAGCTATTGTAATTTTTGACTACGAGAAGGGCCAAAGTGAAAAGTTAGTGGACTTCCTATCAGGTGTGTGTGGTAGAATGACAAGGAAGCCAGGGAAGAGAAGAAAGCAGGTCAATGGGGCAGGGAATCAGGATGGAGAGCAAGCAGAAGCCCAGCCTTCAAGACTTGGGCATTAGATTGGGATTAGACTGGCAGCCAAATGTGGAGTTGGAGTCATTTGAGCACATCTGGCCCCAGGTCAAGACTGGCTCCGGGAACTAGAAGAGGACTGAACATGCCTTTGGCAAATGAGAAGGGAGCCAGTAGGAAGGGCATGTGGGCTGGAAACCAGGTTGGGCCTGGCATGCACCATTCCTCGATGCAGAACTTGGAACAGATTTCCCTTTGGTCATATGCATTTCTCTTTACTCATCGGCCAGTTGGCACTATGTAGGACAGGCCTAGTCTGCGTTAATCCCAATGAAGTCTACCAACAAAAATGCTGATATAGTTCATTGTCTCTCAACTATTGGTGCTTGTTATTTTTTCTAACTGATGTTATTTGGCCTTGAATCCAACTTGTATGCCTGCCTGTGTGACTGATAAAAGGGAGGATGCTATCTTTTATTTTGTGCCTCTTATTTCCAGACATAGTGATAGAGATCTCATGTGCATTCTTACATTTTAAAATATTTCCAAAATAGCCCTTTGAGGGAAGGATTAGACCCTTTTTTATACGTGAGTTAACTTAGGCCAAGGGAGGTATCTTAGTCCATTTGGGTTGCAGTAACAAAAAAACCAGAGTGGGTGGTTTATAAACCACAACCATTTATTTCTCACAGTTTTAAAGGCTAGGAAGTCCAGGATCATGGCAGTGGCAGATTTGGTAGCTGCTAAGGGCCCACTTTCTAGATGGTTGTCTTTTTGCTGTAACTTCACATGGCAGAAGGGGCAGGGGAGCTTTCTCTCTGAGGCCTCTTGTATAAGGGCACTAATCCCATTCATAAGGGCTCTGCTTTCATGACCTAAACACCTCTCATAGGTTCCACCTCCTGAAACCAACCTTGGGAGTTAGTTTCCAACATGTGAAGTTTAGGGGGACAAAAACATTCGGACCATAGCAGAAAGTATAGTAGTTTGAGCTTCACAGCATACTCTAGATTTCCTTAGGTCTTATCTCATGCCCCTGGGGCTTATCTTGATAGCCGTGATGTCATGGGCAGTGGGGCGCACTGGAATCAGGACACTTCAACTTTGGGCTCAACTGTGTTGTTAATTAGGAGACAGCTTAGTTTTCTCATCTGTGAAGTGAGGGAGTTAAATTCGTTGACAGCAAGGCTCTTTTATGGGTCTGAAAGTGCAATGCCTCTGGTTTCATAGCTTTTGAGGCAATTAGAGGTCACTTCTGCTTTAGAGAACTTTATTTTGGTCTGTAGATATACAAGCGCCACATTTTGCTCATCTCTGCAAAGATATACCATCTCCTCAGTGTTCTTTTTTATTCCTTTGCTACTTTTTTCACATGATGAATGTTTCAACAAAACAGAATTGAGTAGCACATCAGCATGATCTAACATTCTCAAGGAAACTTTGGACTTGCGTTTATAGCTTCTAGACCCTCTCTCCCCCGTGACCTCATTGTGTGGCCCTCTGGTGTGCTATGCAACCTCCAGCACCCGTGAGTAATAAATCTTGTTCTTTAAAATCCCCTGATGGCTTTTTACTTAAGTTTATCCTGCAGCCATTAGAACCACAAAGAGAAGTCCAGCTATAACACTGGCTCTAGTGGGGAAATGTCTGAGGGCGCTCTCCACAAGTAGCATGAGTCCAGGTGAGTGCCTCAGGCATTTCCAGATGACAGCATCACTAACAACAGGGTCAGAGCACAGAACAAAATCCTATTCATCTCTACAACTTTGCAACACACTTAAGCACCATTATGTGTGTGGGCCTTTTTGTTTGTGTAGCATAGATGGGAGGGGTTAAAAATAAAGAGATAAAAGACACACACAGATTAAAAGGAAGTGGATGGAAAAAATTGCTTTGATAGACCTAGAAGATATTTAAGTCAGACAGAGAGAGATAAACATTATTATGAGTTCACTTATATGTGGAATCTAAGGAATAAAAAGAACAGACTAATCAACAGCAGACTCACAAATATAGTGGACAATTTGGTGATGGAGAGAAAGGAGGAGGGTTTGGGGGACTGGAAGAATGAAGTGCAGGGTTAAAGAAGTACAAATTAGTAGCTGGTGGATGGTCACGGGAGGGAGGGAGCAATTGGAGGGATCATTTTATGAACTATGTAGATGTCTAACCAATATACTGTATACTTGAAACTAATTAAAATAATTTTTTTAAAAAAAGAGAAAGACTGAGTTCTAGATAAAATAAATTAATTCACTGAAAGCAGAAACTATCACTTATCAAATGCTTCTAGGCCTTAGACAATATACTGGTATATTTAATCTTTAAACAATCCTAGAATCTAGGTGCAATTATTAATCTCTATTTAAGAGATAATGAAACTAAATTCTAGAGAAGAGTCATAATGGTACAAAGTTATAAAAGGAGCTGGTGAGGGTAGGACTTGGATTCAGATTTGCCTGATTCCAAAACCCATTTCTTACCCAGTCACTAGCCTATATGGCTGCTCATGTTGGATAGGGGGCTAGTCATTGAGACTACAAAAACTTGGAACCAATACCATGCTATACTTTCTACACTCCTTTGCCTTCTTCCTCCTGAGTTTGTTTTGCTTTGCTATTAAAAATTTTGTATTTCATAAGGCAGTTCTATTGTAGAAATTTCAAACTACTTTTAGCAATGATGTTATCTAATTGAGCATATAGTCTCCCATGGAGGTAATTTTGAATAGAACAATATAACTTTATCATTATATCAAGTGCTATAAAACAGAAGAAATCACACACATCTTCCCCTCTGGACATCTAGATTTAGACAGCTGGGAGCCCATTATAATCCTACAGAAGGATGGCCAGACATTATCCCCTAGTAATTAGCATGCACACACTAAGAATAAGGCCACAAAAGATTAGGGTTAAATAAGTCTGGGGATATGGTCCTTATTTTCCCTAATAACTGAATTTTTACAGATAACCAGTGTTCCCAGAGGCTGGGAACTCTGACTACTATTTGTTTAACTCTACCTGTGATGTTTCTTACTTATTTTGGAATTTGGCAGTAGGCTACCTCTCCCCAGCTTACAGAGATCCGCCGTGCCTTCTTTATATTGGAATATTAGCTGGCAGCATTCAAGTCCTGTCTCTTGTTTCTATAATGTCTGATTGTCAGATTCAGGTTTCCCTAAATCAGTTGACCCCCTAGCTTTGTTCCTAAGTTCATACACAGACTTCTTTGGTTTGGCTCAATCGGATACCATCCATGGTCTAGTTATAACATGATAAACCTATGTTCTAGAGCCTGCAGGTGGAGACCTGTTCACCTCTGGTTAGGAATGTTACCACTGGGACAGATTAGAGTTCAGTGTTGTCTCAATGGCAGAGGACAGGGAGAGGGATAACAGTGGTACAGAAGTGTAGTTAGCATTTTTCTTCAGTTTTTCCTCAATTGATGAAGTGAAGTGAAGAATCACAGGTCACTGAGATCTAGATTTATTTAAAAAGATTTATTGAAAGTATGTTTCAGAAAGACAAAGAGTGCCCCAAGGAGGCACATGGTCTCGGCTCTACAACCAACACAAAGGGACCACAAAAAGGTCATAAAAAGACCACAAAAAGAGGACCCAGAAGTGGGAATGTCTGCCTTATATTAAGGCCTTGATGGGTGGTTCCAAAGACATTCCTAGGTGATTAGCAAGTGAGGTCATTTTGTTTGACACCTGGCTGCTGTATAACTCTTTGCCCAGTGCACATGTGCTTACCTAGAACACGGTCTGTAATAATTAGATTCATGAACTTTCAGGCATAAACATAGTATTATAATGAAGCTTAAACTGTAGGCAAATTAAGGTAGTATCTTCTACGCAGGTGTCTATAGCCAAATTAGGCCAGCTGAATTAATAACCTTCCTGTCCTTTGTCTCTGGAAATGCAGGAGGGGTTCTCTGACTACCAGTAGGGTGTTCTTTGGGTGGTCTCTTGGCTGGGCACCTATTCTTTTATTCCCCTTGTTGCTCATGTATGACTAGCTACCTAACATTAGGATTTCAGTGGAAAATAGGAGCAGAGCAAGATAATGAGAATAAAACTAGTAGGCTGAAAACTGAGGAATAGGTCATAGGGTGGAGAAAAATAAATCACAATATATTGTTTTACCAATTAGATCGGATATGGTCAAATATGATGTCAGTTATGATAACCAATCAATATAGTATATTATGCTATCCATTTGATATTTATTGTTAGTATGCATTGGTAGTAAAGTTCATAGAATTTTCAGTTTCAACATAGAGATGATTTTGTGTATTTGAACAGATTTGTTATTGTTTCTTTCAATCACTTGGAAGTAGACAGAAGTTGCTGCTGTATCCTGCAGCAAATTTGAAATTGTTTTGGTATTTTAGAATCAAGCTCTATCTGAATGAGAAGACTTCCCATGAAGAAATTGCACCAATTTGGGGTTGAAGCCACTATTGTAATTCATTCACGTTCCCCCAGTTTTACTGAGAAATAATTGACATATATCACTGTATAAGTTTATGGTATACAGCAGGACGTTTTGATTTACATTTATCGTGAGATAATTATCACTATCGGTTTAGTTAACATCTATCATCTCCTCTAGATACAGTAAAAAGAAAAATAATTTTTGCATTGTGATGAGAACTCTTAGGGTCTGTTCTTTTAACAGCTTTCATATATACCATATAGCAGAGTTAACTGTAGTCCTCATGTTATACATTACATCCCTAGTACTTATTTATCTTATAACTGGAAGTTTATTCTTTTTGACCACTTTTCTCCAATTCCCTCTTACCTCTCCCCACTCTGGTAACCCATAAATCTCATTTATTTCTCTATGAATTTTGTGTTTGTTTGGTTTTTAAAAAACACTTTTTGAGCTCCTCTTATTTGCAAAGCAATCTGAACATATTAACAGGAATGAATTGTGATCTCTGATGCTGAGAAGCCCCAGGTTGTTGTATGGGAACATAAAATTTGTATTCCATAAGTAGGGAGTAATAATTGCCTCAAGAAATGGAGAGATAAAGTACAATGAGAGTTGAAAAGAATAGGAGGAAGAGGTTGATTTTTACCTTAGAGTTTAGAAAAAGCTTTGTAGGAATGATAGCATATGATCTGGCCTTGAGAAAGGCACTTCAGACCAGGAAAAACCTAAGCGACCATACTTAGATGGGAAAGCATAGCACATGTATAATGATACATTTTGCTTTACCAGCTTAGGTTAGAAAATGGGTCATGGTTTGATAACAAAATTCTGAATCTACATCCTATCTATTATGAAAATGCCTTTTTTGTTCTCTTTAGGTTTCTTACTTCCTCTTATGATATCTCCAAAAATATATCTAAGGGCTTAATTCTACTTAATACTGTTTCAAGAGGAGAGGCCCTAGCAGCCTGTTGTAATTTTTGTTTACAAAAGGGAGAGAATTTTGATCTCTTTGGTTGCCTGCTATTAAATGACTGTCCATCAGAGGTTATCGAGTTTTGGAACTGTTTCTCCCTATTATAATAGCTCCATGCCACTGCAGGTATGGGTCTCAGTGCTAGAGCTCTTTATTTATTCGGCCATTTAAAACATACAACTTATATATACCCACATACATATATACAGTCATTTTCCCCAAGGTTCAAGACAACTTCCGGGTATTTGAATCAGGGAGGGTTTCTAGCATCAGTCACTCATGGTGCATGGAACTGGCTCTCTGTCCAACCCTCCATATAGTAATGTTGGGTGTGGAGGAGGGAGACTATTCTCTTAGTACAAAATCTTACTCATTTCCTGGATCAAGATAAGTGTTATTTCCTCTAGAGGGAGAATGAGAATTTATTTCTTAACTAAGCTTAGCATAAGCTGAACATTTTGATATTTTCTTCTAGTAGGTTTTGTATTTAAAACTTATGGATTAAGCAAAAGAGTAAAAGGACTCTTTTTTTTTTTTTTTTACAAAATCTTGAGTGCTTTCAGCTTCCACCTTTGGACATGTAACAGTAACTGGTTTTATCCTTGCTACTATAAACATTTGTAAAGCTGAATAAAATATATGAAACAACTGTTTTAAGGCATTGGACAATTGATAGCATGGGCTATAATTATTGAGAAAAGAGAAATAAGTGAGGTGAGCCCCCAGTTTTCTCTGATTTTTGTCTGTGGGCATTCTCTGGATTGCAAAGCACAGAGCCAAAGTCTGAAGCAATTGAGAAGGTTAGGATTATGGGACAAGGAACCCAGAAGAGGCACTGTAGTAGTGGGGGAAGGGAGGTGTGAGGAGCTGGAAATATTCATGCGGTAGTTCTCCTTGGCTCCGTGGCTGAGGGCAAGACACGTGTATATAGCCAAGGCTCTGGGAGGCCTAGCAAAAGCAAAAACTGAAAGAACTACAAGGAGTAGTTATGCCCAAATTTATCCTTCATGACATTAACCCTCTTCTCAATAAATAATGGAACAAAAAAAATCATCATGGATATAGAAGATTTGAACAATAGTGTATCAGCCAACTTGTCAATTAGTCAATATGTCCATGACCCCTTTGACATTTAGAGAACAATAATCCAACAAGTGCCAAGTATATATTCTTTACAATGCAAATAGAATGTTCACCAAAATAGACTATATGCTGAGCCAGAAAACATGTCTCAAATTTCAGAATATTGAAATCATATTAAGTATGTTCCCTGACCACATCGCAATCAAATTAGAAATGAATAACAATAAGATATCTTTTAAAAATGTATCTCTAAATAAACCATGGATCAAAGAAGAATCCCAAGAGAAATTTTGAAATATTCACACTGAATAACAATGAAAACATAACATGCCAAAATTTGTAGAACGTAGCTAAAGCAATGCTTAGTGGGTAATTTATAGCCTAAAATGATTATTTTAGAGAAGAAGTAAGGCTTAACGTCAATGATCTGAGTTTCCTCCTTAAAAAGCTAGAAGAAAGAAGCAAATTAAACAAAAGAGAATAGAAGGAAAGAACTGATAAAAACAAATAAGAAAAATCACAGAATAGATTATTAAAATAAAAAGTTGATTCTTTGAAAAGATTAATAACATTGAGGAAGACTAATAAAGGAAAAAGAAACAGAGCAGAGGCAAATTACAAATAGCAAGAATAAAAATAGAAGGTGTCACTGCAAAGCCTACTGAGAGGATAGTAAGGAAATATGATGATGAGCTTTGTGCCAATAAATTTGACAACTTAGAATTTGACAACATTCAAATTCTTGGAAAAACCTAACTTACCAAAACTGATAAAAGAAGAAATAGAAAATCTGTATAGCCCTATAAGTGCTAAAGAAATTGAATTCATAATTTAAAAAACTTCTCAAGAAGAAATCTCAGATCTAAATGATTTTACTTGTAAAATCTATCAAAAATTTAAAGAGGAAATAATACCAATCTTATACAAACTCTTCTTGATAAATGGAAGAGGTAACACTTCTAGCTTTATTCACAATAGCCAAAAACAATTCCATTCCATACAATGAAATACAACTTATCAGTAAGATGAAACATACTGCTGATACACTCAAAGACATTGATGAATCTTAAAAGTATTATGTTAGCGAAAGGAGAATTTCTATTAAAAAGAGTTTCTTTTCTTTCTAAAACCATCGTGAAGGAAAACAGAGTAGAGATTGCCTGGCCTAAGGGCCAGGGGAAGGGAATAACCGCAAATTAGCATGAGGAAAATTATGGGAGTGATGAAATATTCTGTATTTTGGGGTCTTGATTATAGGACTGTACATTTATGAAAACTTAAACTATACACATAAAATACACTTAAAATTTTATCGTATATAAATTATAGCTCGGTAAAACAATTTTTTAAGAAAAATAATATTGCCTTTACAGAAAGAAATAATTTTATTTACTTATTAAATCAAATTAAGTGCTAATAGCTATTCTCAATAAAAATGTTTAATTTGTGTTTAATAATACTCAGTAAAACCCTGAAAGATTTGCTAGGAAGAAAAGAAACTTACAAAGAAGCTCTTTAGGTAGAGGCACCTAGGAACTAATCAACCCAGTTTAACTGCACATCACGATAGGCTTTGTCAGGTGTCTATTTTTTTTTTTTAATCCATTCAGCCACTCTGTCTTTTGATTGGAGCATTTAGTCCATTTACATTTAAAGTAATTATCGATAGGTATATAGTTATTGCTATTTTATTAATTTTTTTTTTTTGTGTGTGTGTGTGTGGTTCTTCTCTGTTCCTTAAAATAGTCATTAGAATGTAAGGTACAGCATAATGAATATAATATAGTCAGTAATAGTTGTAATAACTATATATGGTGCCAATTAGGTACTAGAATTATCATGGTGATCACTTTGTAAGATATATGTGTTTAATCACTATGCTGTACAACTGAAACTAATATATTGTATGTCAACTATAACTGAAAAATAAATATAAAAGAAGTTATGTTAACACTAAAAAAAAATAGGCCTGTTACTTATTCAATCAAGGTAAGCTTGCCTTACTTCTGCAGAGCACAGCTTTTTTAAATTAAGACATCAGGAGAGAGTTGTCAGGTATCTTCACTTCACGTTTGGAATAACCCCAAGAGAGCATACTTGTAAGGAGAATCATAGGTCATGTTCAGTCCTGGGCTAGTCCTGGAGAATTCCCCTAAGGCTGAACATGTAGGCCTAGGTATAGCTTCTCTAGAGATCTGATCAAGAAAGAAGACAGCTTGTGATGAAAACCAGTCTCTTGGGAAAAGCTGACCATCATCATTTCAGAATTTTCCAGAACAAAATAACTACAGTATGTCATCCACATCCCTTGGGAGATGCTCTTTAAATTATGTCTTAATGCATGAGAGAACTCTCAGGTGAATGAGAAGGGCAGTTTGTTGCTTCAAGGACTCCACATAAAATATCCAATGAGCTAAAAACATGAACCAGCAATTAAAGAGGGCACATGGGATTTGGTTTCTTGAGCCAGCCTGATGCAAAGCAATTCTCAGTGGAAATCTCAGAGCTCAGAGCCAAGCCCAACTGTTTGCAATGTTCATGCTAAATACACTGATACCAAGGATGAGGCAGTGTGGTAAAAAGCAAAACAAACGATGATAAATCAAGAAACATTGTGGGTTTTTTTTTTTTTTTTTTCTTTTTGCCCTTCCTGGAGGAGACGTGATACAGAAAGACAGTTCAGTGGCTTACATCACCCGGCCACCCTGGACTGGCGTCTCATTGTCTTTAGTTAAAGACAATATCTGGCTTGAGCTATTGCAGAGTTTAAAGAGAACACATGCAGGGCACCTCAGCACAACGCCTGGCTCCAAGCAGCTGAGCGAATGTAATAAATATTGTATGGAACAGAATGCTAAGTATCATATGTTGATTCTGAAATAGTAAATGTTATATATAAAAGATGTGCAAGTGTTTTCTGTAGCCCTCTACATAAGGAGTGACAACACTGTAGGATTAATTCCCAGAGGGTTAGGAAAGAGTAAGCAACTGGTCATAACAGAGATGCATTCATTTGCTTTCCTCAGGGGACGTGGAAGTGAGAGATCCCCAGTGACGGGGGGCGGGGTGGGGGTGTATACTGGTTATTCTGTTTGTCCTCTTAGATCCATTATTCCTTCCAGGAGGCTATCTCCTGAGAACAGTATTACTTAAGCTCCCTTGCTGGCTAGCTACCATTGGGTTTGGCACTGGCAGAAAATAACGGAGCAAGAGGAGGGAGTTCTAGCTATTTCTCTCTGCTCCCTCCCGATACTGGTATTGTGTCTTTGGCAGCATTTGCATCCTTCCAGGACCACACTATGGCCAGGCAGCTCCTTTTTCACAATCTCAGCCTTCCCTAGGCTTTGGTGCTATTGTCCCCTTCACTTGCCCTCTCATGCTGGCTTGCCCCACTTACAACTCTGTGTGTGATGTCATCCCTTCCGTATTCCACTAAGCCTGTGCACACCTCTATAAGCAGGCCCCTCATTAGAGTGTCTTTGTCTGAACTGTCTGGGGCAAATGCTATTTTCTGCTAGGACCTTGACTAATGAGGGATCTCCAAGGATCTCAAAAGCATACCCAACTAGAGAAAGATAAAACTTTAATTAATTAATCTGGCAGTTACAACTAGTTAATCATAACAGTGCAAGTAGTAATTTCCTTGGAAACGGAAACGCAGGTAGTAAGATAGAGGTGGAATAGTAAAAGCCTAAAGTGGGAGAAAGAGAAAAGCTAATAACATCTGGCTATAAGCCAGAGCTGGGGCAATGGGAGGAGAGATAGTAGCTTAACGTGAAGTTCAAAGTGTGAACTATTATGTAAGACTGATATATTAAAAATTGACCAGAGAACAATTAGAAAAGCCATAGAGATTGTTTTGGTTTTTACCCAGGGGAGGTGGAACAAGCCCCAACAAGTGTATTCAAATGAAAGTGGGAGATTATTCTTGTATACAAAATTATTTTTGTATAACAGGGGCCTGCTAGTCAATACAGTACTTATATAGTTTCGGTGGTATGCGTCATAACTACAGCTCTAGAAAGCCTTATTATATAGCATAGATCATGGAGGTGGGGCCCAACTGGGATTTTGGCTGTATGCCTTTAAGCTCTAGCCTTGTTACCAAATCATCAGCCTTGTCATACTGGGATGGCAATAAACCCGTTCGTTTCCTTATCATTTTACGACCAGAGGCTGTTTCTCTCCTATTTCTTTGTCCCAGTATAATCTTCTACAAATGCCATATTGGCTTGCTGATGTTAATACATATATTCTTACGTGGAACCACATAACAAATCACTACAGTTTTATTAGTTTACCTATTGGTCTATACTTTCGGGTTAGATAGAAAGAGAAGGTAAGTGTTGTTCCTGCTTCAATGGCAGGCAGAAATCAGTGGTGGAAAAGTACTCTGACCCACTGCCCTCCTACGAATACAGCGCAACTCCATGTATTGGCAGTATTTTGTGCCACTGTCTCGGGGATGCTACTTAGCTTTTTAGGCTCTGAAATTCCATTGTTAGGGCATCCAGAGGTGTTTGGACGTTAATGACTAACATCATCAAGGTATGAGAAATAGCAGGAATCTGGTGGTGTTGGGCTCACTGGCCTGGCCCCATGCTGGGGCACCACATCTCTGACTCTCTTTAATGCTTCACTTGCCAACCCAGTCACAACCTCTCTCTTTAGGTGTTTTAACAAAAATACTTCAAATTATAGTTATCTTTTACTGGCCTGGGAATCTTGCCATCTGTCACTTTACCATAACTTTGCCTGTCTCTGATAGTATTCTTTCTTTGCTTATATTATAACCCAGCTCCCAGACGGTAGTTTTTTCCTCCCCTTTATTTCCAGCTTCTTAGGGAGTCCTCATTTTGGGCCATGTCTGCCACCTATGGCTACCAGATGGGAATGCATGATCCCTAGGACTACCTCTTTTTTTTTTTTTGGTATACTGTTTCCAAAAAAATTTTTTTTTAATTTTCAATTAAAGTCGACATTCAATATTATATTAGTTTCAGGTTTATAACATAGTGGATAGACATTCATAGTTATTACAATATTATGGACTATATACCCTGTACTATACTTTACTTCCTGGTGACTGTTTTGTAACTACCAATTTGTACTTCTTAATCCCTTCACCGTTTTCATCCAGCCCCTCAACACTCTCCTGCCTGGCAACCATCAGTTTGTTTCTGTTTTATTTGTTTATTTTGGCTTTTAGATTCTTCACATAAGTGAAATCAAGTAGTATTTGTCTTTCTCTGTCTGAATTATTTCACTTAGCATCATACCCTTTAGGTCCATCCATGTTGCCTAGGACTAGTAGTTCTTGCTGACTGCAACACTTCTCTTAATTTCAGGTTTCCAGGCAGAGGAACAGATTATCTCTCTATAGATGTTTCTTTAAATTTAAATTTTTTCTATCCTCTGGACCTCATATCAAAGGTTATTGACCATTAAAAGGTCACAGAGTTAGACCTCACTAACTCCACCTCTAAAAGCCCGCATTCTGACCACGAACTTCCATCATTCAGCTCTCACTCTTTCATTTCTGCAACCTTTAACCCTCAGCCTTAGAGGAATTTTGAAATACTTTAATTCCTCTATCTACCCACTCCTGGCCACATTTTCTTATCTAATTCATAGCCTGATGGTCTATCACTTTAACTACTCTCTTACTAGGTGGCTCAAGGCTCCCATCCTATTTTCTGCACCAGCCCTACATTTCACGGAGCCAGACCAGCATTGACTTTTGCTTCCACCCATGGGCAGCATACTTTTGCTGAAGGAAAAACAATCATTAAACAGATTGGAACCACTTCAAATTTATAACCTTCAATTTTAACTACTCATTTTCAAGAATGTCTTTACTTGCTGACAGCTCCCCTTCTATTTAGCAGTTAGAAAATTTCCCTGTTGTTCTCCGGGCCTCTCACTCAACCCCAGTTCTGCCTCCCTCAGTTGTTCTTGCTTATCTATTTCATAGATAAAAGAGAGGCTGTCCAATAGACCCTTACTTTCCACCAATACTGACACTTCCCAGCTTAAACGTTTACACACGGCCACACACATCCTTATTTCCTCCTCTCTCAGAGGAGCAGCTGTCTCTCCCCAGAGCATTTTAAGGCTAATCCTTCCACCTGCGCTCTGATTAGGTTGTGGTTTTTACAGATTATTCCTTTTCTTTCTAACCATGGCAACCTTTCTCTGTTAGCTCCTAGCTCCTTCTTAGTCTAAAACTGTGCTCAAAAGTAAAACCAAAGCCCTCCATTAATTCTGCATTTTCCTCTACATATGAGCCCCTCTATCCTTCCATTCACAGTTAAGCTCCTTAGTAGTCTATGCTCCTCTCTGTTGTCTTCCATTTGTTCTTAAACTTACTATTGCTTGCCTCCTGCCCCCAGTGAACCACTGAAACTATTCTGAAAAATTTTTATCAGTGTCCTTCTTGGAATATTCAATGGACTCTTATTTGACCTCAGTACAGAAGTTACCATAGTTGATCTTGGCCACAGTTGCATAAGTGGGATGTTGTCATCACTTTGGCTGCACAACACAGAACCCTCTTCTTCTGCTGAGTGATTTCTCCATTCTGGGAATCTTGGAAGAGGCGGATACTACATCTCCTAATGGAAACGAAAACTAGAGTCATTGCCAGCCTCATTTATAGATAGGGCACTGCCTGTGATCTAGGCTTGGTCATTCTCAAACATCTACTCTAGATATTGAATCCATAGCTACTGATGCAAAGAATCGGGGACAATACACTTCTCTATAGTAATGGAGAATATGGCTGGAGCATCCAGTTTCCTCTCATTCAGACAGTATAAGTAGTTCAGCCTTCAGAGACTGTGACTGTGGTGGCCTCACCCAGCCAATACTGTGGTGTGATTAGTGGTTGTGATTCTGATTGCATATCTTCTGGGCCTTCCAGGTGATTCAATGTGCTACCCAGTAGCCTTAAAAGTTGTTCCCCTCTTATGTTTAAATCAAGCAGAGTTGGTTTCTCCTGTTTGCAACTAAGAACTCTGACTAATACAACTTCATTTTTGAGATACTACCTTTGATTGATGAATTTTCTACTCCCATTTCCTTTTTCCTCCAATTGGCAATCATTCTAATGTACTAACACATATCTTTGAACTTATGTTCTTATATAATATGTGGTGTTTTTCTGTGCATGTTTTATAATTCGTATAAATGGTATTTTGCCAGACACCTTTTTATTTCCTAACTTTTAAAAACTCAGCACTGAATTTTCAAACATCTATGTTACTGTATATCTAGCGCATGTCTCATTTAACTAGTACATAGAGTTGTTTCCACTTCAGGTCTAGAGTTTAAAACTCCCCTCTACCACATAAATATTGCAGTGAATATCTTTATATATGTGACCTCATGCTCACTTGTGAGAATGTTTCTGGTATAGTTGATCAGAAGTGGGATTGCTGGGACAAAGAAAATATATTTATTAAATTTAGTTAATTACTATCATATGGCACCCCTTCCCTCAATGGCCAGATGAGTCATGCACTGTAGGGGAGGAAAAAGTTTTCCTCCCCTCCCCAACCCCGACCCAGGTCCCTGGCTGGGTCTGAAAAGTGAAGTGGCAAAGACAGATTAACAGGAGAAAAGCACAAGAATTTTGTGGAATTTTTACATGTACATGGGAGCCTTCACAGAGAATGCAGATGCAAAGAAGTGACCAGAGAGGAATTTTTTATACATTTTAGACAAAGAAACAATACATTTTTGAGGAATTGAGGAAAATAGATTTTGTCTAGGAGTGGTAAATGGTGAAGAAGAGACTGGAAGATAAAGATTAGTTTAACAAGGTTTATACAGATTTCCTAGCCCCGAACTCCCTGTCTCTGGCGATAAGAATGTCTCTCCTCCTCCTGGTACAGGGAGGGTGCCTTTCACGTGGGAATTTTCTGACTTAGTTCAGGGAAAAAGGGTGAGGGTGGGAGGTCAGAGTGATCTGCCTGCTTTTGCTGGTTTCTCAGATTCCTTTGGTTTAAGATATTTAACATGCCAAGATGCCATACTTTGGAGTAGCATGCCCCAAACCCTGTCATAACCAACAGTGTTCCCTTCATCATACCCTTGCCAATACTTATTATCCATTTTTCTAATTCTTAATAACCCAACATGTGTGGTATTTTGTTGTTGTTGTTGTTGTTGTTGTCATTGTTGTTTTTAATTAAATTTATTGGGGTAACTGGTTAGTAAGAGTATATAATTTTCAGATGTACAAGATTATAATTCAACATCTGTATACTCCATTGCATACCCCTCCATCTGAAGTCTAATTTCTTTCTTTTTTTGTGGTAATTTTTCTTTGTAGCTGCCTGCTGGAGCCAGCTGGCTGAGATCGAACAGCACCTGAAAGAGGGGGGTGAAGCCTAAGGGTAAAAGGAAGAAGACAGGAAAGAACTTTCAGGAGGGCATATAGTCAGAGCTGCAGCCCCGAGTTTATTTAGCATAGCCTTTTTATGTGATTTTTGAATACCATAATCAATCACTACGTTACCATAGCAAAGCACACCATATATATCTATAACAATACTTGTCAATTACATATGATCATACATATCCCTGTCTCCATGGTTGTAAAACATTCTGTTACCTTAAAAGGTGAGTTTACGAGACTCACCAAGGTAACTCAACTTCTTGTTTCCTAGAACCATTGTTTAAGCAAACTCAGTAGCCATGTTATGGCTTCTAGCTACGTGACTCCTTCAGTGCCTCATAATGGCTTCCATCATGTCTCAAAATGGCTCCCGACAGCTGCCATAGAAAACTAATACAAACAACTTGATAATTTTTTTTTTTTTTACTTAAATATACAGCTGTGAAACCACCGTCTGGAACATAGAGGTTGGAAGTATGTACTTCAAAGAGGTGGGATAGGTGCAGTGGAAGTGGCCTGAGGCAGATTCCCTGATGTCAGAGACCCCAACAGCAGACATGTTTGAAGAGAGCCAGAGCAGAAGAGGAGGGTAATGATAGATGCCACAGGGTTTCTGGAGGTTACTGGGAGACTTTACGAGGAGATAGTCGACATTGTGAATGTGACCTCCATTTGATTCAGTTTTAGGTTGGGTGTGCTGGGACCATCTAACTCTTTCTGCTCTCCTCCCCTCCTTCTCCCCAGATTATATAGCCTAAGGACTATATCTTATATGTGGCTGTATTTCTAGCTCCTAGAACATTTCCTGGCCTAGGATAAGTACTAAATGTTTGTTAGATGAAGAGCTATATTCTCTTGACTTACTCTCTTCTATCTACAAAATGAAATTTTCTCCCATGTTGAAAGGACATTTATTTTGCCTTTGGCCTCAAAGTCTCAGCTAGCACTAAATTCTAAACTTCACTACCATTCTTGGCTAAGAAGTGTTCAATACTTGACACCTTATTTTTAATACTACCTATATATTTGGGTCTCTATCTTCTTTATCCTGATCTCTCAGCACTTCATAATATGCACCTGCAATATTTGAGCTTTAGGATATGACCTTGAATTACAAGGCTCCTGGGTTTGGTAGGTGGTTCCTATAATGCCTTTTCCTGGATAACACCTCCTCTTCCCCTAATCAGCCCTGGGAATGCCTACTCACCCTTTGAGACCAGATCAAATATCACCTCTGCAAGGACGACTTCTTCGATCCCCCAGGCAGAATTAGTCATCTCTTTTTTTATTTACACAGAACATTATTCTCACTCTAACAGCCCTTACCTTGAAATGTTTTATTTCTCTCTTAACATGTTTCTTCTATTGAAGGAAGGCCATCTCATCAGTGGGTTTATCTGGGTCCTTGTTGATTAGAACAGTGCCTAGCTCGCAGTAGATACTTGTATAATCAAAGTTCTCCAGAGAAACAGAATCAATAGGATAGATAGATGACAGATATAGGTGGATAGATAGGAGATAGACAGGTAGACAGATAGATTTATTTTAAAGAATTGGCTCACTTGATTATGGGACTGGCAAGTCTGAAATTTGTAGGCTAGAAATTCAGGTAACAGTTCCTATTGCAGTCTTATATCCAATATCCACAAAGCAGGCCAGCAGTCTGCAAACTTGGGCCATTTTTATGTTGCAATCTGGAGGTAAAATTGCTTTTTTGGGGAATCTCAGTCTTTGCTTTTAAGGCCCTCAGTTGATTGGATGAGGCTTTATCAAGGTAATCTGCTTTACTTAAAGTCAACTGATTATAAATGTTAATCATATCCACGAAGACTTTCACAGCAATATCTACATTAACCTTTGATCAAACAATTGAGTACCATAGCCTCATCAAGTTGGCACATAAAGTTAACCATCATAGTACTCAGTAAATGTTTGTCATATAAATAAATGAATAGATGTCTTATAGGTATTACGGAAGTTTAGCAATGGGCTTTCATGTGGATTTCCAAACTTACACTTGTCTCGGCAAGTAATAGAATAATCATACTTTGTTCATTGAGCAGGTAGCCATGAGAACCCTCCAAAGATAGATAGATAGATAGATAGATAGATAGATAGATAGATAGATAAAGAAGAAACATGCATTTGTGAATCAGACAAGCCTAGATACATGAACGCATGCACTGTATCTATCCAATTCCTTTCTTTCTAGATAAGGGCAATATGACATTAATAAATTTGATCAAACTTATTTCTTTATATTATCACTAATTGCTATAGTACCAACAAAAACAGTTTAAGAGGCAAACAAGAGTGCTAAGGAGTAGTTAAGAGTAGTTCTTTGTGCAGATTGAAATGGTTAATTCAAGGGTGTATCTCCAGGTTTTGATGAAGTCATGAGGCCAGCAGGGTGCAGGAGGGAGCAGGCTGAGGGCCAGTGGTGGGGGTTAGGGTGGTGATAACAGTCACTGGCTGTATAGAACCTCTCCTTATAAAATGGGAAACATCCCAGGCTGGGTTCTTTCCTTCAAGTGGCTCAGGAGGCAAGAGTGGAAAGATTCAGGCTTTTTCAAGAAATAAGTTTCCTCAGCTATAAAATATCCTTATTAATAATGAAAAATAATTGGTTCAGCTACATGAAATTAATAATTTTCAGCCATGTTTGCTTTACAGAAATAACAATTTCATATGATTCAGACAAATATACATTAAGTGAGAAGTAAATGAGATGTAGGTACATTGTAGGTGATCAGCAACTGCTGGCTGTCATCCTCATCATCGGACTTAGGCTTGAGCTGGAGGTCGAGGTGAATCCTGGTCTGGAGGAGCCAAAGGCAGCCCTGAGCCTTTTAATTCAGCCCTTAGGGCAGGCAGGGGACAGCTAGGTCAGCACCAGCTCTGGGCTTCAGCTGGTGGATCTGCTTCTTTAGCAAGACCTGTAGTTTTCTCTAACAAATATCCTGGTTCAGTGCACTGAATAAAAAGAATCTCAGGGGAAAAGATAGGAGAGTGTAGATAAATGAAACTAGGAACTGGTCGATAAAGTCCTTATTTGTTATTCAACAACCCTCCCTAGTATGAAGATGCTGAAGTAGAAGCAAAATTGACTGATTTTCCTGCTATTATACCCTTATCTGTACACATAAATGGAGGAACTGAAAAGAAAGAAGTAAGCAAAATCAGACAGTAGGAGGAAAAAATGAGAAGCAAAAGGGTGGAGAAATATTTAAACTATTTAATCAACTTCTCAATTATCCACATCAAAATTACTACGAATTGAATAAGTGGATGAATATCTCATTTAATTCTCATAACACATCTGTTGGTATTACCACCCCCACTTTACAGAGGAGGAAACTGAAGGGAGGAGCTTAGACAATTATTCTAAAATGATCCCAAATAAATTCAACTGCTCTTTTCCATCAGTTGTTAAGAATGCTGTGCAGTGTGTAGGCAGCTGGCTTTCAGCACATTTCTTTTTCTGATTTCCCAAATTCTCTTGTAATAAAAAATGACTGCCTGAGAAGTCTTACAAAAGCACATTCTGTCTCATGTTGTCATATATTCAGCTTCTCCAGGATGATGTCCCTGTGTAAGAGCTGCTTTTCAGACAGACTTTCTTACTGTAGTTGCCAACTATTTCTTCTGGTCTTAGAATTATTATTACCTGACTTAGATTGTGTAGGTTATGTCCACATTCTCTAAAAAGTCCAATTTGATGAGGGGACCAAATGGAAGAAAATCTTTTCTGCACTAAGGAGGTTAGAATCTAATAATCATATTAATTGTGTTAAAAAATGCAAGCAGTTGGTACATCCATTTTTCCATCCAGGAAGGAAATAATATAAATATTTAAAGTTTGAATTGTGGTTTTATAAACATAAATCTGAAAGGAAAACAGATTTTCCTCTTCTTTTGAAAAACAGCCTCTTTTTCTATTTATAGCACTCATGCTTTCTCATTACGGAAACTTGGGAAATTACAGTAAAGTACAAAGAAGAAATAACAATTCAAACTTCCTCCGCCATGAGAGAGTGACTATGAACCTTACAGTGTATGTCTTCCTACAGCCCGGAAAAGAGATTTTTTTCAGATGAAAAGAGTCCTGCTACAAAATAATTAGATCAGTGAGGTGATTGTCTAAAATTAAAGGGAGAAAAGTGAACTGGCTGGGAAATCTTTTAATGCTTTCTACCCTTGCCCTGATATAATCACTTCTGAGTAACAGAGGATAATGTGAACTGTGAGGTCTCTCAGACCTGTAACTTTTCCACTTGAACTACTAAGTTATTAGAAGTACTAGTCCAATGTCAGCTTCATCTGATCTTTTCTCGATTGGGCATTCTCCTGAATACTAAAGTAGAGGTCCCAGAATTTGGAATTTTAGGGGGTTTGGGGCCTCTCCCATTGGCTTGTAGATGGCCACCTTCTCCCTGTGTTCTCACATGGACTTTTTCTTTGTCCCTCCTTGTCTGTGTCCTGTCCTAGTCTCTTCTTATAATCCAGTCATATTGGATTAAGGCCCAACCTAATAACTATCATTTTAACTTAATTACTGCTTTAAAGGCCATAGGTCCAAATACAGTTACATTCTAGGGATTAGGATTTCAATATCTGAGTTTTGGAGGGGGGTCACAGTTAGCAAAAAGGAAATATCTCCGGCCGATCAGCCCTCTTTAATGGGCTTTCCCTGAGGCCCCAACCCACAACCACGTGTTTTTCACTGGTCATTCTTCGTGAAGAAGTGGGAAATGTATATAATTTTTATAGCTTGACACATTGCTGCACTTACTAAACTTGGGTTTTATTTAGTAAAGAAGGGGGAACTGCGTGTATGAATGTTCAAGCCAGACAAAGTATTGAAGTTAATGTGGCTTTATTCATAGCTGTAGACTAGTATGCCTCTGTAACCTGTGGCTTATATCAGTGAAGAATGTACATCATTTGACAATGGTATCCATTCACCAGCGTTGATACTGGGGCCTCTGTTGTGTGGCATGGAGTTTGGTGTCTGGCTGTTTGCTGTAACCCTGTATGTCTCTGGTGGAGTGAAATGTGTGGTTGTCTTTGTGAGGGCACTAAAGTTTAGGCTGAGGAGAAGAGCAGCAAAGGAATAGCAAGAGAGAGAAATGAGAAAGGAAGTGTAGAAGAAGGAATAGAATGAGGACAAGAAGAAAGAATAGACTGTGAAGACAAGTGCCGGTTTCCTTCCAGATACTGCAGTTCCTATCGCCAGTGATAGGATAGGAGAAGAAGGGTGATGTGTGTGTGGATTATCCTGGGACCTAGTTCCCCAGCAGGATGGATGGATTGTCCAAGCAAGCAAGCAGTCACTCCAAATCAAGGAAACTGCAGCAAACAGACGAGAATGAGAGAGAGAAAGAGAGAGAGAGAGAGAGAGAGAGAGAGAGACTGAATGGGCACTGAGGCAATGTGGGGCTGTGGAGCCAGGCCCTGAAGTGCAACAACTGTGAACAGTCCTAATCACCTGGCAGGCTTGCTGCAGTAAGCTCCAGCTCTTCAGAGAAAAGGGAATCCTCTTACTTGGTAATAACCTGTGCGCATTCATCTATGAGCTTCCTGAGTTCCAAGGCATAAATTTCCTATGCTGCTAAAGGGTGAAATGATGCTAAAGATGATTGTTATAAACATTGGGCTAATTCCACTCATTTCCATAATAGCCACTGCCTGTGATCCCTATGCTCCAGTCCTTATGCATGAGTTAGTCATTGAGGTTTTAAATGGAAAACATTTGATTTCTGATGCAAACGCAACAGTACCCTTCCTTCAACTGAGGCAGGCAAAACTCCCTAGTCCGGGAAGGAGGGATGCTGTTACTCTGGTGTTGAGATGACTGGCTGAGTACTGAGCTAAGCACCCTCCTGTAGAAGGATAGGAAGAAGTTGTTCCTCACTCTCTTCCCTGCCCCTGATGACTCATAGCTGATTTACATAAGCTCCTCATTCTTTATTAAAAGCCCACATCTACTAGGGAGAAAAGTAAGAATAATGATAAAGGTGGGAAGGGGTTGCTCTTCTGTCAACACCGTTTAGGTTTTCTGGTTTTATGCTTATTAAGGTATTGGTCTCTGCTGAGGGCATATATAAAGTGGTTAAATATTAAGATGCCAGCCAAATTTTGAAGGGTGCAATATATTAGCTAGTAAATTAGGTTATTACCTATGTAGCATTGAACAGCATACTCAACTTTTTACACCTGTGTTAGAATATGTGTGCTTCCACCTAAGCTAGATACTTGGAAGTGGAAAACAGTCTTTTAGATTTTTTTTTAACATATTCCTGGGGGTAATTTTGACTTATTTTCTTTATATCCTCAGTGCTTGTGGCAAATAGTATATAGGTACTAAATAAATACTTTTAAAAAATCACTCATATGAACACTCATACGTTGCTGGTGCGAACACCAAAGGGTATACCCACTTTAGAAAACAGTTCGGCAGTTAAACATATATTTACCATATATGATGGTCAATTTCATGTGTCAGCTTGGCTAAGTCAAGCCAAACACTAGTCTAGATATTGCTGGGAAGATATTTTTTAGATGGATAAATATTTATAATGAGTAGACTTTGAGTAAAGCTGATTACCCTTCATAATTTTGGTGGACCTCATCTGATCAGTTGGAGGCCTTAAAGAGCAAAGGCTGAGGTTTCCCAAGGAAACGATTATGCTTCAAGATTTCAGCATAGAAACCCTCCCTGAGACTCCTGCCTATCAACCTGCTCTGCCAATTTTGGACTCCAGACTGCAACATCAACTTTACCTCACTCCCTTCTCTAGATGCAAAGGTGGATAGATATAATTTCCAATTGGTTCTGTTTCTTGGGAGAACCCTAATACACTATACAATTTGTCAATCTTAATGCTAGGTATTTACCTACGAGAAATGAAAAATTATGGTCACATTAAGATCGATATGTGAATGTTTCTGTCAGCTTCAGTCATAATTGCTAAGAATGGAAACACAACCCAAATGACCTTCAACTGATGAATGGAGAAATAAACTGTGGCTCATTCATGCAATAGAATATTACTCAGCAAGAAAAAGTAAAGACTATTAGTACACACAACAACCTTGATAAATCTCAAAATCCTCATTCTGAGTGAAAGAAGAGCCTCAAAAATCTGTATGAGTCTTTTAAAATTTAATTCTGGGAAAAGCAAAAATGTATGGATGAAAAACAGGTCAGTGGTTTTCAGGACCTGGAGTTGGGGACAGGACTGCCAACAGAGAAGCATAAGGAAATTTGTTGGAGAGATGGAACTGTCCAATATCCTGACTGTGGCTATGTGACCATGTGCATTTGTTGAAACTCATGAATCTGTTCATTAAATAGGGTAATTTTACTTTACAGAAATTATACCTCAATGAAGCTGACTTTAAAAAGAATACTAATTTTATGGTCATTCTTATAATCTTTTATTGTGTTGGAAGACATGGTAAAGAAATCAATTCTAATAAATCACTGCTCTTTCCAGGGAGACAGAAGTACTTGATGGGCTATAACATAAAATAAAAATTTTTTTTCTGGGGTAACAAAATTTTCTAAAAACTAGAAATTCTCATTTATAGATTATTTTAGAATAAGAACATTTCATAAATATTATAGTGAAAAATCAACATATGAATGTTAGCTTTATTTAAGGTTGATTGAACTTATGTTTAATAAACAGTAATTTGCTTTTAAGATAGCAATATCCTTTGACCTAGCGATTTTTACTTAATGTATTCTAAGAAAACAATTTGATAAGAGCATAGGACATTCATGGAAGTATTGTTTATAAAAGTGAAAAATAGGGCACTTGCTCTTCAGACACAGACAGGATCTCAGCTATGGCTGACGTTGAGCCCAGTGCTACCATGGCCGATGAAGCCAATCCTGATGCAAAGTCTGTGCATGTACTGTGGCACATGGCCAACGATCTGCACATCCTCTCCATCAGGACCACTCACAAGGGCCCGGAGCTCCGGCCATCCCACATCATGCAGCAGTGCTGCTGAGGTCATGTCTGTGCTGTTCTTCTACATGAGGTATAAACAGGCAGACCCAGAGAACCCAGACAATGACTGATTCATCCTCTCCAAGAGACTGTCATTTTTTGATGTGGCAACCAGATGGCTCAGACAAGGGGGCTGCATGTGGGATGGCATATATTGTCTCGTGGGAGATAGAGAGTCTTCGGAAGGCTCCGTCTGGGAGGCATTGGCCTTGGCTTCCCACTATAGTCTGGACGATCTCGAGGCCATCTATAATGTGAACCACCTAAGCCACAGTGGCTCCTTGCCTCTCAAGAAGTGCTGCGAAGACTTGTGAGTAGAATACCTATGTGGTGGACAGTCAGTGAGGTGGAGGTGCAGTGCCAGGTGTTCTGGCAAGCAACTCAAATGAAGAATAAGCCTACTGCTGTAGTTGCTAAGACCTTCAAAGGCCAGGGCATTCTAAGCTTTGAGGATGCAGATAATTGGTATGGAAAGCCAACACCAAAAGAAAGAGCAGATGCAATTATCAAATAATTGACAGGCAGATGCACATCACTAGAAATCTCGAACCAAAACCTCCTATTGAAGACTCACTTCAAATCAACATCATGGACATCGAGATGGCCTCTTCACCTGTTTACAAAGTTGATTAGGAGGTAGCTACTAGGAAAAGATGCAGTTTGGCTCTGGCTAAGCTGAACCATGCAAATGACAGAGTCATTGTGCTGGACAGGAACAACAAGAACTCTACCTTCTCTGAGATATTCAAGAAGAAGCACCCTGAGCACTTCATTGAGTGTTTTATTGCTGGGCAAAACATGGTGAGCATGGCTTTGGGATGCACCACCCGTGGTCAGCCCGGTGCTTTTACTGGTACCTTTGCTGCCTTTTTGATCTGAACGGTTGATCAGATCTGGATGGGAGCCATCTTTCAAACCAGCATTGACTTTATTGGGTCCCACTGCAGGGTATCCACTGGTGAAGATGGCTCCCTCCAGATGGCCCTGGAGGATCTAGCCATGTTCCAAGCCACTATCAACTGTACCATTTTCTCTCTAAGTGACACTGTCTCCATGGATCATGCTGTGTTCCTGGTAGCCAGTATCAAGGGGATGTGTTACATTTGGACCAGCCATCCAGAAACTGCCATTATTTATGAACCACAAGAAAGTTTTGAGATTGGACAGGCCAAGGTCATCCGACACATTGCCAATGACAAGGTCACAGTTTTGGAGCTGGAGTTACTCGACATGAGTCTTAGCAACTGCCGAGGATTTTTCCCAGCCAGATGTTCTTTCCATGTCATTGACCTGTTTACTGTTAAACCCCTGGTTGTTGCCACCATCATCTCCAATGCAAAATCTACAGATGACCACATTATCACAGTGGAGGATCATCATCCAGAAAGTAGCATCAGGGAGCCCATCTCTGCAGTCGTTTCCATGGAGCCTGACATCCTGGTCTATCAACTGGCAGTGTCAGGAGTGCCTTGTGGGCAGTCAAATTAGTTGCTAGACATCTTTGGAATTAGTGCCAGATACATTATAGTGGCTGTGTAATGTATTTTAATGAACCAAAATAACTGTTGACTTTGGTCTTAAAAGATTGATCTCTTTCCTATACATTTATGCTTCTTACCAAATCATCATTTAAATCTATACTGTTTGTGCTTCTTAAAAGCAAAGCAAGTTAATTACCTTCTTGTTAAGCCATAATTACATATACACATATAACTCTCACCTTCGAGTCATTAAAGCAGGTTATAAGTGACAGAATAGCTAATGAAACAACCACGTAATATCACGTTTCCTGATGAGAATACAGATATCTAGCCTGGGGCTCAACATAGGGTAACAGTTTCTTAAATGTGTGTATTTTCCTCATAAGTAAAGAAAGTGAACCGTAGGCTGCAGCCACCGAGCATGTGTAGCACTATAGCATCATGCTGCTCACTGCTGCCCCAGGTTGGGAATTTATGAGCTGCCATCCTACCTGCTGCCTCCCAGATACTGTGTGACTGCAGATGCCCTGGAATCTCCTCCGGTGTTTGCCTTCACCTACCCTCTTACAGTGCAGAGGCTGTGGAGCAGCAGTGAACACTCTTAGAGTGTCCTATGCTGCTTGCGGTGACTGTTCTGTGAAGAGATGACACAATTAATTCTAGTCTCCACACTGTACTCTTTTGTGAGGTCTCAGAAATGTCTCTTATGCCCAGTGACCACTCCAAATCATTAGCCCTATTATATTGATCAACTAAGGATACTGGTTAGTGTTAATGTTAGTAAAGCTTTTAAAAACCAAAAAAAAAAAAAAAAAAAAAGTGAAAAATGGGAAAGACCCTAAATGATCATCAATAGAAGACTGGTGGTATAAGTGATGTATCTATTTAAAAGCTGTTGGTCTATACTTATTAACACAGAAAGCAGGCCATGGTGCATTAAGTGAAAAAAAAATAGGCTAAAAACCAGAATATATACTACGATTTTATTTTTTAAATTGCCTGTGTACATGTTTATATTTTGTGAATATATTTAGAAAAAAGCTTAGGACCTAGAACACCAAAATGTGGACAATAATTAGTTATTTATTCATGGTAGGATTACAGAACCAATACTTTCTGTTTTGTTTGCATTTTGGAAATTAGAATATTTTACTTAATAATTAGCAAAAATGCAAATTAATAATTACCACAAATACAAATGAAAAGATAAGTCATGACAGGACAAAGATATTTACAACTCACAGACAACTGAGAAAGCGATATCTAAAATATGTATTGAACTTCTACAAATCAATTTCAAAAGGAAAAAAAATCCCACATAAAAACGGTCAAAGTGTGTGAATAGGCAATTTTTGAAAGAGGAAACAAGAGAGGAAATAAATATATGTAAAGAAAACCAGCCTCACTTATAAACAGGAGAGTGCAAATTAAAAAGATAGTGATACCATTTCATAGACAACATTTTTTAAAAGGCAAATTTAGACAAAATTTTAAAGGTTGGTAATTTGCATTGGAACATTCTTTCATATAGTGCCTGTGTAAATGTAAAGTTATATGACCATTTTTGAGAGTAATTTGGCAATGTCTAGTGAAAGTGAAGGTGTTCATACCCTTTAACATAAAAAATTTATTTCTAGGCATGTGCTGGAAAAATTTTTATTAATAATTTTTTAATTTTTAAATTAAAGTTGATGTACAACATTATATTAGTGTCAAATATACAACAAAGTGATTAGACATTTACATAACTTATGAAGTCATTGCTCAGATTAATCTAGTACCCATCTGACACCATATATAATTATTACAATATTATTATATTTCTTTACATCGTGTGACTATTTTCTAACTACCAATTTGGACTTCTTAATCCCTTCCCCTTTTTTCACCCACCCCCTATCCCTCCTTTGGCAACTATGAAAATGATGTTCTCTGTATCTATTAGTTTGTTTCTGTTTTGTTATTTTGTTTATTTTGTTCTTTAGATTCCACATGTAAGCAAAATCATATGGCATTTGTCTTTCTCTGTCTGACTTACTCATTCTGCACAATATCCTCTCGATCTATCTATGTTGTTGCAGGTGGCAAGATGTTATTATTTTTTTATAACTGAGTAATATTCCATTGTATATATGTGTTACCTCTTCTTTATTTATTCATCCATCGATGGACAGCCAGGTTGCCTCCATATCTTGGCTATTGAAAATAATGCTGCAATGAATTCATGTGTTACTTTGAAGTAGTGTTTTGGGTTTCTTGGGATAAATGCCAAGAAGTGAGATTCTTGGATTCTTCTTTGTCTCTTGTTATAGCCTTTGTTTTAAAGTCTGTTTTGTTTGGTATGAGTATTGCGACCTCAGCTTTTTATTGTTTGTTTCTATTTTTATGAAATATCTTTTTCTGTCTCCTTACTTTTAGTTCGTGTGTCTTTTGATCTGAAGTGAATCTCTTGTAGGCAACATTTGTAAGGGTTTTGTTTTCTTATTCATCCACCTACCCTATATTTTCTGATTGGAACATATAATCCATTTACATCTAAAGTAATTCTTGATGGGTATGTAGTTATTGCCATTTTATTATTCACACTTTTAATTATTTTTCTTTCTTCTTTTTCTTTCTTTTCTTCTCCCTCTCAATCTCTCTCCCTCTCCTACTTCTTCTTCAAGAAGTCCCTGTAACATCTCTTGTAATACTATTTTGGTGTTGATAAACTCCTTTGACTTTTTTCGTCTGAGAAGACTTTCTTTGTCCTTGGATTGTAAGTGGTAGTTTGCTGGGTAGAGTAATCTTGGTTGTAGGTCCTTGCTTTTCATCACTATGAATATTTTGTGCCAGTCCCTTCTGGCCTACAATGTTTCTGTTGAGAAATCTGCTGACAGTCTTATGGAAGCTCCCTTGTAGGTAACTAATTGCTTTTCTTTTGCTACTTTTAAGATTCTCTCTTTCTCTTTAACATTTTGCATTTTGCATTAACCTTTGGCATTTTAATGATGATGTTTCTTTGTGTGGGCCTAGGTTCATCTTGTTTGGACTCTCTGTGCTTCCTTGACTTGTATGTCTATTTCCATTGCCAGGTTTTCCGTCATTATTTCTTCAACTAGGTTTTCAATTCCTTGTTCTCTCTCTTTCTGGTACTCTTGTGATGTGAATGTTTGTATGATTAATATTGTCTTAGAGGCCCATTATACTATTCTCATTTTGGGGGGTTCCTTTTCCTTGTTGCTGTTCTGATTGGGTGTTCCCTGCTACCTTATCTTCTAAATCCCTGATTCGATCCTCTGCTTTATCAAATCTACTGTTGATTTCCTGTAATGTATTCTTCATTTCAGTTTTTGTATTCTTCACTTGAAACTGGTTTCTTTTTCTATCTCTGTTTTTATGTTTTCTATCTCTCTGTTACAATTTTCACTGAGTTCATCTACTCATCCTCTAAGTTCATTGATCACTCTTATAACCAGTGTTTTAAACACTGCATTGTTTATACATTGCTTGTCTCCACTTTATTCAGTTCTTTTTTTTGGAACTTTGTTCAGTTCTTTCACTTGGGACATGTTTTTTTTGTCCTCCATTTTGGCTGCCTCCCTGTGTTTGTTTCTATGTATAAGTTAGGGCAGCTGTGTCTCACAATCTTTGTAGAGTGGCCTTATATAGTAGGTGTCCCACGGGGCTCAGTGGTGCAGTCTCCCTGGTCACCTGAGCTGGGTGCTCCAGTTGTGTCCCATGTATGGGTTATATGTGCCTTCGTGTTGTAGTCGAGCCTTGGTTGTTGTTGGCACATCAGTGAGAGGGATTGAGCTTCAGGCTGATTGGTTGTGAGGACTGGCAATGACTACAGTGGAGGAGCTGTTATGCAGGGGCTGACCCTATGATGCAAGGTTCACTTTAGTGGGGCTCTGGTGCCTGCTCAGTCTGCCATTTGGGTGTGTCTTCATATGTGACCCCAGGTCGCACTCTGACTCAGTCCAAAGCCAAGTGGTACCCAAACAATCTGCAGATGACCTCTGCCTACACTGGACTTGGAGGTGCCTTGAGAGGCCAAGCCACAAATTGAGGCTTGCTGCTGCTAGCACCAGGCTTGAGGCTGTTGGGCAAGAGGTATGAGACATTCCAAGGCCAAATGCTGCTGCTATGGGGCTTGTGAACCTTTTGGAGATTTTAAGGAAGTCCAAGATAGGTGTTTGTATGAACAAGACCCAGGAAGTTTCTTGGATGGGCCCAAATGTTGGGTAGGGTGAGGTCGTATGGAATCACCTGGGCAGGATGGCTAGTGATAGCCAGGTTGATCAAGACTCATAAATGATGGCTGCCTGCCTCTGCAGGCTGGGTGTGGGAAATGCCCAACGAAGGGACATTGGGCTCTGCCAGCACTTCTGTCTGAGAGAAAGCTGCCCCTCTAGTCCTTGTCCTGAAGCCAGACAACTCAGTCCCTCCCCATATGTCCCTGGTGCCCTTTGAGCTGCTGCCTTAGTGCTGGAGCTCAGAGCGAGTGAGTCCGTCAGTGGATAAATCTGTGTGCAGGCCTTTTAATAGGAGTATCTGAGACCTCTGTAACCCTACGTCTCACTCAGCCACAATCTGTTCTAATTTTCATATCCAGCTTTTGTAAGGACTTCTCTTCCTGGTCTTGAAACGCTGGTGTGGGGCTGGAACCCCTTGCTCTTCCAGGGGAACCTCCATAGCCAAGATATCTCTCCTAACTTTCAACCTGTGGGTGTGGGACCAGCTCATTCTGTACCGCGCCTCTGCCCCTCCTATCAGTCTCAAGGTAGCCCCTTCTGTATTTCCTTAGTTGTAGAACTTCTGTTCAGCTTAACTTCAGGCAAATACAGTAGTGGTTTTTTAGTTGTTATTTTGATGTGGTCATGAGAGGAGGCAAATACAGTCCTTACCTATTCTGCCACCTTGACTGGAAGATTAGAAAAACTCTTTGCTGTGCTCAATAAGACATGGGCAAGAAAGTGCATTAAAGCATTGCTTGTTATCTCAAAAACCTGGAAACAATCTATATACTCATCATCAAGATAATGGATAAGCTATAATATATTCATATAAAAGCATACTGAACAGTGGTGAAATGAATGGCCTATATAGCTACATACACCAAAGTGGATAAATCTCAAAACAATGTTATCAAAAATCATGTACATGTAGCAAATGTTACCATTTATATAAAGTTTAAAACTTAAAAATAACATATTGTTTATGGATATATAAATGCAGTAAAATAAGAACCTACATAAGGAGTATAAACATCAAATTCATGATAGTAGTCACATTTTTCATGGGAATACATGGGAAGCCTTAACAATATCTGTAATATTTTCACTTCTTAACAATATCTGAAGTATATATGGCATAAGGTAAAGATTTGATAAATTTGGGGAGTTAGATTCACAGATATCTGTTACATTATTTCCTATATTTTTGCTCTGTGTTTGGAAATCTGATAATAGGTAAGTACATATTAAAAAACTGTAAGATGTCTTTCTTCTAATCCATTGTTCCTATAAAAATTATTCCTCCTCCTTTCCCAGTCTGGGAGCATCCCAAGCATAAGATACTACTTGAACAATAGCTACTCCTACTCATTAATCTGTCATCAGTTGAAGTCTTTGTCAAATGAGCTCTATATATGGTTAGCATTGATTGTATTAAATCACATTGGTGAATCTATAAAGCACTCAAGTTAGACCTTTTTTTACCCCCCGATGCAGGCCTCTGGGACTACTTTATTTAAAATAACACTTGGAAAAACAAACATTATATTGATTGCTTTTGGTTTTGCAAAAATGGCAGATGATTGCAACGACTTAAATGGTGGCACTATTGACCAATTTTTTTTCCTTCCTAAGTTAACAGCTATTCTGCTTTGTAAGTGAGCTATTTCAACTCTAGATACCCTTGGGTAGTATAAAAAAAGAAAAATCTCCACCTTCAGCCAGAATCTCTGAGATAGGATGAATCTAGGCTCTCTTCCTCTTCTTTCTCCTCACTGAGCTTAAGACATGAAAGTTAGTAAGGCATTGGAAGCTTGTTATATAGCCCTCCTTCCCCTACAGAGGCAACCACTATCCTCATTTTCTTTTTTAAGATTTATTTTTTAAAGATTTTTATAAGCCTTTTGACTTATAAGTTTGACTTTACAAGTCTTGTTCTTTGTCACTCTTCACACATATCTATTAACTACTAATTCATTACAACTTAATAGCAGCTGTATAGTTATTTTCTAAGCTGATCATTGTTCCTAGACAAGTGATAATTGTAATCAGGAGCTTTTGCTTCTACTAACTTATTTGCTTACAAACTGATTTGCTATATGCAGATTTGACTCAAGCTAGACTTGTTATTTTATTCTTTGTAGCTATTTTGTGCCATAATGTAATACAGTAGGAATGAAATTGAATAAACATATTTTGAAAGTAAATAAAAGTTATTGAGTATTGTTGACATAGTTTGGAATTTTTCAACTCAAGGTATATCTCTAAAGAAATAAGCCTCCTCCATGGTTTATGGAAATCAGAGGTGTGGTCACAATGGGTTGATTAGGGTTGTTCTAGCTCCTATGGTGAGTGGACATGTGTAATTAATATGAGTAATTGGGTTCCATGAGTAATTGATATTTGAATTAAGCAATATGCAATTCTATGTAAAATTATCTGCAAGTGAGACACTTAACACTTTAAAAGAAGAAAATGAAGATGAAAAGCAAAGGTCTATAACCAGCATAAATGATTGAAAGAAAATAAGAAACTTCTTTTTAGGTGGATGATGGGAAAGATGTCTATATTTTATAACGAGTCGTTCTCTAGAGATTTAGTGTATTCAGATAGATGATTTATTTTGAGAATGAAAGGGATCAGAATATGCGACGCCAAAATATCGACACTTCGGCATATTTATTTTAAGCTGAAGACAGCTGAGAATCAAAAGATGCAGAAAGAAGCCTTCTTGGAACTTCCCTTATTCGACTAGAAGCAAAAACTTCTAAGAAATGAGGATTGCCAAAAATTTCCTCTCCCAACGGATTTTAAACTTTGCTTTGAAGAATTCTAAGGTGCCAAGATGTGCTTCAGGACTCAATTTGGGGATCGTTTGAGGGCCAAACCCTTGGACCTTCAGGCTGCCACTCCCTATTTTTTTTAAAACCTGTTTTACATACTAATTTCCTGCATGAGATTCATTTGAAAAAAAAGGTTTTCATATTTGAAAAAAATTGCTAATCACTGATATATACTGTGAGATTAAAAGTAGTTATCGCTAGATGTTTTTCTCTGTTTTTTATTTAATCACTCAAGTCCCAACTGACCTATTAGCAGAAAGTCCGGTTACCTCAAGGGTAATTTTCTGTTCTTCTTTTTACTTATCTGCATTTTCAGATTTTTCTGTAATGCAAAATATTGCTTTCGTAATAAGAAAAAAAACATTTTAATTTTTAAAAACCTTACGAGAGAAGAGCAATGTTTAATCCACTTGACGGTGACATTTTAAGACATAAAAACAGCAAAGTGCCCAGTGAAAGGAGTTGTGAAGAGAGTTCTCATTACTGAGCAGAGCACAGTGGTTTGTTTGTATCCATGGGTTTACTTGTTTCCATAGTAGCAACCTGGGGCATCTGAGAAGAGGTGGGTTGACTTTTTTGTTGAATATGCTCTCTTATTATCTTGTAAATTAAATTCTTGCCCTTTTTGGCTGTGCGGGACCAATGATAGGGAGAATGTGAACCAAGGTACAGTACCGGAAGAACAACATAATCAAAGCAAAAGTACAAAAGTTTGTTTAAAAATCCTCTGCCAATAATTGTATATTACACTCCTCAATTTGTCCAAGTGAAAAGAGTAACAAAGTATTATCAAGGTTATTTTTGGAATTCCCAGAATAGATGGTCCGATTGCATGTTGTCTTTATTTGTTTATGTAAATAAGAAATAATCTACTAACATCTAATGAGTTTTTAAAAAATTTTTATTTAACTATATAATGAGTCTTAACTGTTAAAATTTAAATGACTCCTAAAGCTTTTAATAAGTTAATAAAACATTGGTTTACACTCAGCTTTTAGAGGTGATAATGAGAGAAGTAAACTTGTAGAATTGGTTAAAATAAATCTATTTAACTTGAAAATGTTTATTTTTTAATTTCCTGACATTAGTACCCATATACCCAGGGCAGCCTAAAAGTTTTTTTCTTCATTCATTCAGCAGTTATTAACTGGGAGCTTCCTAAATGCAAAATTAAATATCTGTTGACTGCTAATAATGGAGTAAGTATTGTACTCATCTTACTTATAAGTTCAAAGTGTGTCAAAGGAATTTGATTATAACTGAGCTTCATAAACATATGCTTAGCCATTTTGTGACTTTTCCTAATAAAAGTGACTTATGGACCCTTCATTTAGCATAGGGTATAAAACAATGTCGACTTTTAGGGGAAAACTTCTCTATAATTTACCTTTCCTTTCTTCCTTGTTTGGAAAGGTGTCCTTTTTACTCATTATCAAAACTCAATACCTACACTTCTTATCTCTTAATGGTAATTAGTTCAACAATCTTCACTTATACCTCTCACACTTTATTTAATATATACTATGTATTACATATTACGGCTGGTAGTAGAGTTCAAAGATAAAGGCAAATTGCTGGCCTTCGAGCAGCTCACACAAAGGTTTGATTAGTGCAATGACAAAGGTAAATGAGAAGTAAATAGGTGGGACAGTCTACGTGGAAGGAGAGATGGCAGAGAAGGCTTCCTAGAAAAAGAATTGGCTGCTGTATATCAGGTTTTTGTATCTGATTCTTGTACAGATTTTAGGAGGAAGATATGACACTTCAAAATTAACACACTAACTTATCTTCCTCTTCATATCTGTCCTCCTACATTTCCTCTTCGGGGAGCTGTCATCTATTACCGCCTCCATCCACCTAATTATCTGAGACAGAAACCCGGGCACCAGCCTATATTTCCTTTCTCCCTTCTCCCTGACCTTCTTCAGAACGTGGAGCCATGCAGTTGAGATCACCACATATGAGGGTGGCACTGGGATAGGTGGATCTTGAGCCCATTCTAAGAAGGAGAGTGTCTTCCCATGACAACATAGCTACGTAGAGAAATAGACTCTGTCAAGTTTGTAGCTAGAAAAACAGGATTGGGCACTGAGGCCGAAGATTAAGACAATGACAAAAACTGGAAATAAAGATCAAAGTTGGTACCTGGGAGATTTGAAATCAAGATAAAGAGTTAATATCAGGCTGAGAAGAGTAAATGAGAGTGAGATGTTTAATGGCGAGAGAGGATCTTGGCTTTCCCTTTAAGTAGTGATAAACTATTACTGGGTAGGTGCAGTGTCATAAACAGTATCTCCACATCCTTTGTTGGGGTATTGAAAAGAAGCTCTTTGGATTAATGATTAGTCTATGAAAACAAAATGTTTGTTGGAGTTGAGAATCATTAACTGCCACCCTAACACAGGCAGAATTTAAACATTTTATTTAAATTAAAACATATAAGCGTACATTGACTTCTTCAACTTTTGACATAAATCCAAGACCCTCCCTTTAAATTAGAGTCTGCTCTTGGAATTCCCATTCACTTTCTTGCTTGAACTTCCTCTTAATTTCCACCACCACCAAGTTCTTTTGGACAGTGCTGGCTGTCATCCAAACACCGAACGCCATGCAAAGGCCCTACTGCTCCTCTTTCCTGCCTGAACTTGTCAGTCTCTCATGTTCACTTTAGACTGAAGTCATACTAATAATGCCACTTATAGACCTAAACATAGCAGCTGCTCTGTATGTCACTGTATTGGTACATGTACTTCCCCAGCGTATTGAGTTCCCTTGCAGTCGAAGGAGGCCCAGCAAGTTCCTCCTATTCAGTCCATTATGATCTAACCCAGTTGGCAGCTCCGTTTGTCTTCCCTGATCTGCCCAGGTGTAGTTAGTTGTTTTGTTCTCTTTGTTGCAGCAGTACTGTATATTTAGTCTGCAACAGCACATTTCACATCTCTCCTCTGGCAGACTGAGTTTATGGCATCAGGAGCCATCGTTATAATGCTGATAATGAACCTAGCTCCTGGCATACAGTAAATTTTCGATGGTTTATCAAATACATACCGCCTTTATAACAACTTTTACAGAGTGCGTATATCTTATTCAGGACTAAGCCCCATCTCCTGTGACAGCCAAGATGCTTTCTTAGGAAGGGTCTGAGCGGGGAAGAGTGCTATGATTGTGGCCACAGGGAGGGGCAGTCATGTATTTGCTGATCCTCATCTATATCATACTTTTATCAGTTTCCCTTTGTGGAATAATATTTGGTGCTCGTCTAAATCATATCACAGGCAGGGTTACAGGTTTTTCACCCTAAATAATTTGACTGGCTAATATGAATTCCCCATTTACACATAGGTAAATCTGTTATTTGAGACCTTGGCTACACATTACAGTCATCTGTAGGACTCAAGCATTTTTAATACAAAGTGGAGCCAGGCATCAATATTTTTAAAGAGCTTCCAGGGCAATTCTTTTTGTGGTGAGGGTGACAAAGCATTGAGTTGCATCTTGTCATTATCTAGCTCAGATGTGAGCTTTTCTTAGTGAATTGCATCCAGAACCTGATGGTGAAACATATTAAGTGATATTTTTAGTGAAGTGATATGCTTGCTATGTTACTAGTAGCAGAGAAAATGACAAAGGTCAGCATCTGTATGTTTGCTATCTTTGGTGAGAGAGGAGTTAAACTCAAGTTTGAGGAGCATTCCAATCTATCAATCTATCAAACTGACTGTTGAAAAGCCTTTCATGCCCCTGCTATGTGCTCACCACTGCCTCCAGCTCTGTGGGAAAGCAAAAGCAGTACAGATGTGGTCTTTGTGCCTGAGAGAGAAAAGTAAAGGGATGAAGATGAATGATGACAAATGAATGCCTATGTTTTAGGCACAATGCTAGGCACTTTCTATATGTTATCTTGTGTCAGCCACATGACAACCTGACAAATGAGATGTGACTATCATCATTTTACACATAAGAAAACTGCTTTTCTTAATTCCTTCTTTCACAAAATGAGAACCTTAATTGTTTTTACCTCCTTTCTTGAGGATTTGGTGAATTAGTACATATTAAGCTCTTAGCAATTTGGACATACTAAGTACTCAGTGATGTTAGCAATTATTGTTATTGTCCGAGGTCTCAAAACTAGCAAGTGCCAAGAGAGATAGGAGGCCATCTGATTCCAGAACCCATGTACTTTCCTCTCTGCCTTGCAGCCCAGGTGAGGATTTAAGAATAACACCATGAAATTGCAATGTGAACTTGTAATAGATGCAACACATAATGAAGTGTCAAAGGGAGGTAGAGGAAAGAGCCAGAGATCTGCACATCTGTCCTCAGCAAAGGAAGCATTGAGTATGGAGCACAGAATGTAGAAATTAAAAATCTGGAGGTTTGGGTAGTAGCTGCTGCTGTGCTTTGGTTTCCTGTCTGTGGAGGGTGGGATGGCCTGGAAAGCATCCTGGCACCCTGCGCCCTGCCACCGAGGCCCAGGTGCAGACCATCAAGGATGAGATGGTGGGAGATGAAGCTGTAGGCAAAACTTGCCTACTTCTCAGTGACAGAACCAATGTATTTTCTGGAGAATATATCCCCATTATCTTTGACAACTATTTTGCCAGCGTTATGGTAGACAGAAAATCGATGAATTTGGGTTTATGGATACAGCTGGACAAGAAGATGTGGAGGAGGAAGAAACTTCCTCTACCCTTCCAGGTTCTTTCAGCTAATCTAATAATCAGAATGAGAGAGAGAGAGAGTAACAAGAGAAAATGACTAAATTTAATTACATATGTATGTATGGGAACCCCACCTACATGTATCTGCACAAGAACTCCAAATCTGTAAAGAATTATTATGAGTTTATTTGAGGTTTTTGAGCCAAAGTGACAACATGCCAGGAAGCAAAATGCTCCGGAGAATGACATATTTGCAGTTTCTTTTATACATTTGGCATTAAGGAAGGAACATAAGGAAGATTACATGAAGGTGGGAGACAGCAGGGTACAGGATATTTAGTGAGATTATGCACTCCCTTGAGGGTGGTTATGCCCCTGAGAGACAAAAAAAGAGGATTATTCTGGCAATTCAAAGGTGCGTTGACCTAGATGCACAAGAGCAATAGACAGGGCTTGCTTAAGGCAAAGATAAAACTTTTAATAGGCTTGGAGCATGACTACCCATTTAAGAATTTATGATCAGATCACCATGTGAGGTTGTTTTCAGTCAGATTTATTACAAAGCCTCCTTTTGTCCACTCATGAAAGAATCAGAGACCCTTTATACATGAGAAGTTAGAGACAGAAAATTAAAATGAAGTATGTATGGCTTTCTGACCTAAGGATGAGGTAAGGTGCCTTGGGGATGCAGAAGGGAGGAAGGTCACTGCAGGATGATAAGAGCAGGTGTTCAATAATTAGATGTTTATCCTTCCCTATGCCCAGGTCATAAAGAGTTATCTCTAGAAATCATTCTTATTATGAACAAGGCCTCAAATGTAAATTTATTAAGGGACAGGTAAAAGTTTCTCATGAGCCTGTAAGGAGTTCTGTTCAGCTCAAAATAATTTACATGCCAAAGTGACACATTTTGGGGAGGTGTGTTCTGCCCCCCTTCAAAGATGATGACAGATTATACCCCCTTTCCTAATAGCAAATAGATGTATTCTTAATTTGATTTTCTCTTGTAAATCCTGAGTCTTTTGAAAATCTCCATGCAAAGCAGTATCCTGAAGTGTGACACTATTGTCCTGACGCTCCCATCCTCCTGGGGGAACTGAAGTTGATCTTAGGAATGGTAAAGATGTAACTGAGAAGCTGAAAGAGAAAAGGCTGACTGCCATCACCTGTCCTCAAAGTTTAGCCATGGCTGAGGAGATCTGTGCTGTAAAATATCTGGAAGTCTCAGCTCTCACACAGCTCTCTAGATGGTATTTGAAGAAACTGTTCAAGCGGTTCTCTCCTACCTCTTGTCAAGAAGAGGAAGAGAAAATGCCTGCTGTTGTGAATGTCTGAGCCTCTCCTTTCTTGCCCTGTCCCCCTCGGAACCTTCGTATGCTTTGCTCTAAAGTGGTGGTGCCTTTGCCCTTAGTGCCAACTTTTTGTTATAGATTAGTTTGTCCATAAAACCATTTTGAACCAATCAATGTAATTGATTTTAAAGTTTTTTTTAAGTCTAAGAGTTCAAACTTTCATGTTCTATTAAAATTTAGGCCCTCCCCCTCCCCCAAAAAATCTGGTTTGAAGCCTCACATTCACCATGTACTAGCAAAATGACTTTAGGCTAATTATGTCTATAAGAGACCTCAATTTTTTCATTTGCACAAAATAATAATAATCATAGTAACTATTTCATGTTTTGGAGGGGCAAAAATTAAATGTGATCATTTATATGGAAGACATGCTAATTAAGGAATTCATTTTTAGTTAAGTGGAGGATAGAATTTGGGGCCAGGACTTAAGAAACTCAGGTTCTAACTTTGGTTCTGCCATGACCTAGCTATGTCACTTCAGGCAAATCTAACATTTTTGCTTTCAGTTCTCTCTTGTTAAATGAGGCAGGTAAGCGGGTAGCTGCATGATAGACATTCAGTTAATGTTAGCACCATCTTTCTCCTTCTAATTTTTTATAAAACAAAATAATTTGATTTGGTTACTGATTCACAATCTTGGCTGGGTATCGGAATCATCTGCAGAGGTTAATAAAACCAAAACTGATGAATTAGAATATATGTGTTGAGAGCCATGAATTAGGTGATCTATGAGATTTCTTGATGGTCTAATGATTGGTTGAAGAAAATATGATGTGTTTAATTCTCCATTCTCCTGCCACCATAGCAACTACTACACTTGGCCCAGACTGTGTGTGTAAAACTGATAGCTGCTTCCACTGGGATTCTAACACAGGGCTTGGGTATACTCAGTGCAGGCAGAATGTACTGCCTTGCCACTTATAATGAGCACTGAGCTCTTTGTTCAGGGAGGGTGACAAAATCTGAATCAGCAGCCAAACTCCCACTCCTATGAGGTGATGATTGTATTCTTTTTTTTTTCGAGACATTACTCAACACAATGCTTTTTCCACAACCATTCCAAATTCTTCTCACAAAGCTATGCAGAAATAGCAAAATAAGTGAGCGTGTAAATGGGTGTGGATCATATGTGCACGTGTATGACATTTTATGTTCCCTGGCTAAGATTTTGCAAATATGTTGGTATTTTGTGAGTGTGTTGGTTGGAAAGATGATCAAAACACTTAACTGAAACTACTCTTATAGTTATACTGTGTTCATTCCAAACCTTACTCATAAATTGGAATGGCAGTAAATTTTATTAATAACATTTAAGGTTTGTTTTTTCTTCTAAAGCCAAATTGATTTCTCTCTGATATATTCAAAGGTGATTCCTCTTGACCAACAAACACAATATGTCCCTTATTATGTTACCCTTGGTCAGTTTTTGCCATTTCTGGTACAGGCAGTCTTTACTATTGTACATAATGTGTTCTTGGAAATGTGTTTCTAAGTTGAGTACCTGAAACTCAAGTAATGGACTCATATGTTATAAAGAACGTTCCACTCTCAGAGACCTAAAAAAATTATCAAGTTGATGTAGGGGCTCCTTTCCTGGGAAGCAGGCAGCTGGGCATGAGATAGTCAGAGGCTTAGGGGTTACCTGCGAAGGTTAGGAAAGCAGGAAGGTAGAAGGGAGACATTAGGTTCAGCCAGGTGATGCCAAATGGACCCTCTAGAGCGTGGCAGAGTTGGGGGTGGGGCAAAGAAAGTAAGCTCAGGGCTTCAGATATCAGGCACTGTGGGGTCTGTGGTCTCTTCAGGCAAAAGATAGGGACAAGAATGGGATCACAGTAAGACCTGGAGGAGCAGTATCTATTGCTGACCTGAATGGTGACAGGATAAATGATGGCAAGAAAGTTTCCCTCACATCTTGCCCAAGATAGATGGTTTACAGTGACAGTTAACTTTATATGTGATGTCATTATGTAACAGCTTGAAATGATCATTGCCCAGCCAAGGTAGGAAGACTAAATCTAGGCAGATGCTTTAGCAGTATGAATGTGTTAAAGTCAAAGACACTCAAAGGCTGCTGTCTTATTAGTCTTTTTGGGCTGCTATAACAAAATACTACAGACATGTGGCTTGTAAACAACAAAATTTTATTTCTCACAGTTCTGGAGGCTAGAAGTCCAAGATTGGTGTGCCAGTATGGCTGGGTGAGGGCTTCTGGGTTGCAGAGACCTCACATGGGAGAAGGGGCAAGGGAACTCTGTGCGGTATCTTTAATCAGAGCTCTAATCCTGTTGTGAGGGCTCTGCCTTTATGACCTAAGCACCTCCCAAATGGCCGCCTCCAAATACCATCACATTCAGCAATGGGATTTCAGCATACAGATGTTGAGGAGATACTAATATTCATATTTTAACAGCTGCCTACGGTAGAATTCTTCACCTCATAACTGTTTTAGTGTCCTTGCCTATTAATTCTATCATATATGTCATTTCTTGATCCATTTCTATTGATTCGTTTTTTTCCCTCTTCTCATTGTATATAGGTCATATTTTCCCCATTCTTTGCATGCCTGAAAATTTTTGATTGAATGCCAGACGTTTCATATTCAATCTTGTTGAGGGATGTATATTTTAATATTCTTGTAAATATTGTTGAACTTTGTCTTGGACACAGTTATATTATTTGGAAACATTGGTATACTTCTGGGTCTTGCTTTTAAGCTTTGTTAACGCAGTATCAGAACAGCATTTGGTCAAGGGCTAATTTTGTTCCGGTACTTAGGCAACTCCCTCCTGAGTACTCTACTTGATGTCTTATGAATTTTGAGATTTTCTACTCTGTCTAGTGGAACTGAGCTATTACCAGCACTGTAGGATACCCCAGAATGCTCTTTCCAATCACTAATGTGCCGATGATTAATTAGCTGAGGACTTAAGGAGACTATTTTGCAGATTTCCAGATTTCCCTCTTCCCGTAAATCTCTCCTCTCTAGTACTCTGCCGTATGGACTCTAGCTGCCTTGGCCTCCCTGGGCTTTCACCTGTCTCCTCAATTCAGGAAGACTCTTGGACTTCATCTAGCTTCCTCCACTCTAAGCTGCAGCCTGGAAACTTGGTTTATTTCCTGTCTCTCAGGGACCATTATCTTGCACTGCCTGATGTACAGTGTCTGAAAATAATTGTTTTCACACACATTTGTTACACCATTTTTTAGTAATTTCAGGCAGATGGATAATTCTGAGCCTTGTTACTCTATTTTGTTGAGAAGCAGAAGTCACTTTCTTATTATTTTTGAAGTTGGCATATGTAATGCGCCTGCTCAATATGCACTGCAATGTATGTATGTTTTTTGTATTTGTTGAAGAATGTGGGTGAGGGATGGTGAAGGTAATGGGATCAGACTCATTTGTTTCTTTAAAAAAAAATTAAATGCATTTTTGAAAAGTAGCTTTTGAAAAAGTTATGAGAATAATATGTGCTTAAGTAAATAATATAAATGTAGCACAGATAATATAAAGTGAAAGTTAAGTCTCTATCATTCAATCTTATCATAATTTTCAGAATGAATGGCAGCTAACATTTTTTAGTGTATTCTTACAAAGGTGTTTCTGAATGGGAATGTAGTGTTTTTACTATGAAATATAATTCAAGCTTAGTATAATATTTTTTTACACAAATGATTATTAGAGGTAGGATTTAAATTCTTAATATTCTATCATTTCTTCAAGAACTGCTATTTTAAAATATTATTTTGTTAAAATCTTTAAAATTTGTTTTGATGACATATTTAGGAGAGGTGAGTAAAGCTAGAGCACTTTCCTGGACTGCTCTATTCATTAATATATTAATGAATTAAAGTCTTTTCATTAATATAGTGAAATAGTAATATGTGATTATTTTACAAATTTTGAAAAAGAACAGAGAAATATAAAAAGGAAAATAAAAATTATTTTGAATCCTACCATCCAGAGATGATTTGACCTCTATAGCTATTTAATATATCTTTTATCAACTAAATTAACAGAAGATATCCTCGCCTCTAATAAAATTACATGACACAGCGAATAAGGATTATTTTTGGGTTCTATGTAATATGTACATAATAAACATTTGCGCTCTCTCTCTTTCTCTCTTTCCCTCATTCTTTTAAATTGCTTACTGTTCTCCTGATAAGGTAAATATGATGTTCAGTAAACATATGTTGATAAACTAAGTAAGTAAGACAGTTGATTTCATTTACTAATACAAAATATATTTGTTGAGCAAAACAGTTATGGTCCCTGCCCTCATGAAGCTTTTACAGTTTCAGGAGAAACTAATGATAATCAAATAATTATGCAAATAAATTTACTCCTACAAACTGTGATAAATGCTATGAAGGAAAAGGAGGTTATGAAAGAGTATAATAGGGATCTGACCAAACTAGAGGGGCTGGGAAGGTGTTCTTGGAAAAATGTTTTATTAGTTGAAAGAGTCATTCTGACAAAGAATGGGGAAGGAGTACATGGGCATAACATATGCAAAGGCTCCAAGGTGCTGGCAGATGAATCTGGGGGAATAGAGAAGGCTTGTGTGCACAGAGAGTGTTTGCAGTAGGTTTAAGAGTTAGAGAGAAACTGCATCACATCAGACCTTGTAGACCGTATTAAGGATGTGCGCTTTAACCTAAGAGAGGTGTTAAGCTATTGAAAGATTTTAAGAGGAGAAGTGTCAAAATTAGATTTATGTTATGAAAATACCCTTGACTATAGTGCAGAAAATGGTTGGAAGGAAGCAAAAAATAATGCAGGGGAACAAGTTAGGAGGCTGTTGGTGTAGAACAGGTGAAAAAGAATAGAAACTTTGACTAGAAGAGCAGTGGAAGAAATGTTGGTAAAAATTGTGGTAATGGGATGATGAGCGAGAGAGGGAGAGGGAAGTGTTAAGGATGACACCTATGTTTCTGGAGTTCAAAAGTGTGTGGACCAACAATGTATAAAAAAATTTATAGACCATGACTAAGTAGAATTTATTCCAGGCTTGCAAAGCTGTTTTGACATTCTAAATTGATCAGTGTAACCTACTGTATTAACAAGGTAAAGAGGGAAAATCATATTGTCAACTGATGCAGGAAAAGCATATGATAAGATCGAAAATCTTTTCATGATGAAGTCTTAGCAAGTTGGAAATGAAGGGGAATTGCCTCTACTTGATAAAGAACATCTATGAAAAGCCCACAGCTAAGATCATATTTCACGGTGAAAGGCTAAATGCTTTCCCTCTAAGATTGAGACCAAAGCAAAATGTTAGCTCTCATTACTCCTATTGAACATGGTCCTGGGAGTTCTACCCACTGCAGTAAGCAAGAAAAAGAAATAAAAGACATACAGTTTAGAAAGAAAATAAACCTGTCTCTATCTGCAGATAACATGATCATCTATGTAGAAAATTCCAAGGATTCTAATAAGTGAGTTCAGCAATGTCACAGGAAATAGGATCATTGCACACAAATTATTCACATTTCCATGTACTAACAATAAACATGGAGAAACCAAAATTAAAAATGCAAAACCACATTTTGCTCCAAAGAAAATGAAATACTTAGGTATACCCTTAACAAAACATATACACTTAACAAAATTTTTATGCTGAAAACTATAAAATATTGATTAAAAAATCAAAGAAGACCTAAATAAATGGAGAAATTATAGTATATTATGGATTGGAAGAATCAACATAGTAAAATGTCAATTCTCTCTCAATTGGCCTATATGTTTAATGCAATTCCTATCAAAACTCTAGCAAGCTTCTTGGAGATAGAAATGAGGTTCTTCCACAATTTATATGAATAGGCATAGGCCCAAACAACTAAAATGTTCTTGACAAAGAAGGGTAAAGTAGGAGGACTCATTCTATCTGATATCGTGTGTGAATGTGAGTGTGAGTGTGAGTGTGAGTGTGTGTGTGTGTGTGTGTATAAAATAATAAAGCCAGTGTGGTATTGGCGGAAGGATAGACATATAGCTCAATGGAATGAGGCAGAGAACCCAGAAATAAACCCACACAAATAAGCTCAGCTGATCTTTGACAAAGGTGCAAAAACAGTACAATGGAGCAAGGATAGCTTTTTCAATGAACGGGCTGGAGTTGTGGAACATCTATAGTCAAAAAATGAAACTCAACTTAAAATTTAATCTAAAACAAAATCTAAAACTTTAAATAAGTCATCAACTTAAATGTAAAATGTAAAACTCTTTGGGAAAAAAATAAAAGGAAAGGAAAAAAGTCTTCAGGATCTAGCTAGGCAAAGTTTTCTTAGATGATCCATGACAGGAAAAATTCGCCCATCAAATTCATTGAAATTAAAAATTTTGTTCTGTGAAAGCTTATGTCAAGAGTGAACAGACAAGTCAGAATGGAAAAAATGATACGCAAACCACACACAAAGGACAAGTGTGTAGAGTATTCTCAGAACCCAAGAGTAAAGATACAAACAGCCCAATTAGAAAACAGGCAAAGGCATGAACAGACATTTCACCAAATAAGGTATATAGGGGGGGCAAACAGGCCCATGAAAAGGTGTTCGAAATCATTAGTCATTGGGGGAATGCAGATAAAAACTACAATGATTTATGACTACATACTTGTCAGAATGGCTAAAATAAAAAATGTTGTTTTCAAATTCTGTTGAGGGTGTGGAGAAACTGGATGCCTCACACATTGCTAGTGGAAATGTAAAGTGACACAGCTGTCATTTTTATAAAACTAAACACACAATTATCATATGGGTCAGCAATTGTACTCTTGGGCATTTACCCAGAGAAATGATAAGCTCACAAAAAACCTGTACATAAATTGTCATAGCAGCTTTATCTGTAATGGGAAAAACTGAAAACAACCCATTCACCTGCTGAAATATCCTTCAACGGATAAATGATTAAACCGTGGAGTGCATATTCCCTGGAATATTGTTTAGCAACAATAGAATGATTGATTCATATGTATGCAAGAACTTGGATAAATCATGAGGAAATTACGCTGTGTGAAAAAAGTCAGTTCTCCAAAACTACCTGCTGTATAACCACATTTATGTAACATTGTAACATTTTTGAAATGACAAGATTTTAGAAATAGAGGACAGATAATTGGTTGTCACGGGTTAGGGATGAGGTTGTGGGTGATGTGGCAGAACAGGGAGGTGAATGTAGTTATAAAAAGGCAGCATGAAGCATCCGTGTGGTGTTGGAGCTGCTCAATATCTTGACTGTGGTCATGGACCCACAAACCTTCACATGTGATAATATTGTATAGAACAAAATACACACAGACACACGAGTACGAATAAAACTAGGGAAATAGGAACATCTGAATAAGAACAATGAAGTGTACTAATGTCAATATTCTAGATGTGATTTTAACTATAGTTTTATAAACTGTTACCTTTGAGGGAAACTGGGTAAGTGTACATAGGATCTCTCTTTAAAAAATAAAAATGAAAAGAGTGGATAGTGAGAACATTACTGACAAGAGCCATGGTCTGAGGCTATTGGTATCAGTATAAACTCCAAATTCCATATTACAGTGTTTTGAACTTTATGATATGGCCCAACTTGTATTTTTGGGCTGTCTTCCATGACACACCTACGCAATCTCAGCATTGCAGCCCTTTGAACTCCTTGCTATCTCCCAAAATGGTTAGAGCATTCCAGCGTAATAAGAGAGGGTGCACGGTCCCCCAACCTGGCTTTGTTGTTAGAGTACTTCCCTTGTCCCACCCACTACAGTGTAAGGATCATGGTATCTGCTTGGGCCATGAGTCACCCATGAACTTTAAGTTGTTGCTCATAATTCTAGTAGCTTATGGAGTATTTTTCCAAACAATGAATGTTCTCTCCTATTTTGGTGACAGTGATTAAGATCAAAATATAACATTTTGTCTACTTTTATTTGAGGTTCCTCTGCCTGACCTTTCCTGCCCCCAGCTTTGCCCTTCCTTCTTCTCCCTGTCTTAAAGCTATTTCATTAGTAAAGACTTCTTGTCCATTCAGGAAGATGGAATTACTTCCGTCTTTGAAATCTCAAAGCCCTTTTGTCAGTAGTTTATACTCTCTGTGTTATATTTTGGTTATTCATATACCAGTTTTAATTTTCCACTAGATTTGAACAACTTGGGGTCAGAGTCCATTATCCTGTAGTCCCTCACTCTGCTGTGTGGAGACGGACACTAATAACATGCATTCTAAGTCTTTCATAGGAGCACTGGGGATGGAAAAAGTCGAAAACCCATACCCACAGGAGTCTCCAAGGATTCTGTGACAGGAAAGATCAACATGTGTGATCTGCCACAGAAAGAGGGCACCTGTACTAGTTAAGTAAGAGCTTTGGGCCCTTTATCTTTGTTATTCCAACCCTGGAGAGCCCCCAATTAAAATTTTTTATTTATATTTATTTTTTATTGAAACATATTTGACATACAATATTGCACAAATTTAAGGTGTATAACATGTTAATTCGATACATTTTTATATTGTAATACAACTGCCATAGTAGCAATAATTAGCACATCCATCATGTTATATAATTACCAATTCTTTTTAGTGACTGGAATAAATTAAGTTCTAGTATCTTAGCAAGTTTGATGATTATAATACAATATTGTTGCCTATACTTAACTATACAATGCATTAAATCTCTAGGACTTATTTACTATTTACTACTCATTCCAAGTTTGCACCCTTAAATAATTTCTGTCCTATGAGAATCCCCAAATTGTACGTAGCAAGTGACAGAGATAGGGAGAAAGAGTGAGAAAGAGGAAATCTGCTATCTTCTCTTTTCCCACTGCAGAAGCTTGAAATGGGGGAGTGTGTGTTAAATTGAATGGCATTTGAAGTTTTATGATTATTAGGCTGGACTAGACTCTAGAATATCCATAAGTGATATGAAAAGCTATGGTATATGTCTGAGCTTTGCCGAGGAGCAGAAATAACCAGACCAGAAGGGGTAGTGAGAGAAATAATTAAATTGCTCCCTGCTTGCATCTTGTCATTTCCTGCTTGTTTAATATACCAGTCCTGACCATGGATCAGTGAGCCCCACCCTGCTGGCCAGTGCCACACTCAGCAGGCAGGAAGCAGACAGCAGGTAAAGGTTGCTGCTTTTTCCTTCTCCACATGAGGGGCAGGCATTCAATTTCTTGGTTTCCCACCAGGAAATAGGTCTGGGTCAAGTATCTCAGGGAACTCAGGATCGAAGAGAACAAAGAGCTCTGGCACCTGCAGAAAGTAAGAGGAGAAAGGGAGCCAGTTAAGTGAAGCCAGTGTCAGAGAAACTGTGATCCCTGAAATTTTTTCTTGCTGACACTGGTGCCTCTGTTTGTCCTGGCATCCAGGTCACACTTGTGGATCCTTTCCACCTGTCTTTGGATCCTGCAGGCAGCTGGCATTTGGCATCCGGGAGGTAGCACAGTGCAGCAAAAAGAGCCCTCTACTCATTCATATTGCACTCATTGCAGTGCAGACTGGCATAGCCTTTCTGAAGGGCAACTTAGCCAGATGTGGCAAAAGCCTGGCAATGTTTATACTTGTGTAAGAATTAGGATTAGGTACAACTTCAAATAACTCCAAGATCCAAAATAGCTATGATTTAAACCACCTGGAATTTTATTTATCTCTCATGTAAATGAGAGTATGTATGTGGTTGAGACCTGGAACTTGCCTGAGTTCCAGAAGGATTCAGGTTCTTCCCAGCTCAATCACGACCAAAGAGAACCCATATCCAGGCAGAAGGATGGGTTGTAGCCATTGAAGGATGTGTCCAGTGAAGAAAAAGGGCAAAGGTCCCAGAACACATGTGTCTAAGGAACGGTCCTAGAAGCTGTCACATTGCAGTTTTGCTCACACCTCATTGAGAAGACTTCAATCACAGGGGCCATGTCCACTTGCAAGGCTCACTGGAAAAGGCAGTCAGTTCAGATGATTAAGTATCTAGCTAAAATTTTGGAAGAAAGGTAAAAGAATATTAGAGAACAATTAACACTTTTTTATGCCTTGCTTATTTCACTTAATATTATATCTTGGAGATGATTCAATATCAGTACTTGAAGAGATTCTTAATTTTTATGTATTTTATTTTTTAAGGCTGAATAGAACTTCATTTTTTGAAAGCATCATCATGTATTTAGCCAATCCCTTGTTGGTGAATAGTGAGGTAGATGTCAAACTTACATTGTTACAAATACTGACACAGTGAGTAACCTTGTACATATGTAATTTTACATATGTGTGAATATATCTGTAGGTTAAATTTCCAGATGTGAGTTTGCTAGGAATTTGTAACTTTGGGTAGATTATTGCCAAATTGTCTTTATTAGATTTGAAACAGTGAAAGTCCCATTATCAAAAATAACCCTCTCCAACATGGCGTACATCAAACCTTTTGATTGTTGCCTATAGGATAGTTAATATGCAATTAAAAAAAAATAAACAGTGCTACAGTTAGAAAGTTTTTTGCATCTATCTTAGCTTTTGTTACCTTTAAAGATTAAGATCCTAGAGAGGAATTTTCAGATAACAAATTATGCAATTTTTAAACTCTTTAAAAATATTAAAAAAATTTTTTTAAATTAGTTTCAAGTATACGGTACCTTGGTTAGACATTTGTGTAGTTTATAAAACGAGCCCCCTAATTGCTCCTTTTCTCCTCTGATTTCCACCTAGGCCAAAATTTTAAACTTTTAATCCTTGTTGCCAAATTCTTCAAGAACTATATGCAGATTTTCCCATTCCCACTTTCAATGCTTGAAAAGAGATTACTTTGAAAGAGTGTAATGAGGTAAAATGTAGCAGAGAGGAAGACAGTTTTAGAAATCAAATATGCCAGAGTTTGCATTGGATTATTTTAGATCCTCTGAAGAGTATTGAAATATTATTATTTTTTTTATTGGTTAGCTTGGCTCAAGAAAGACAGTAAATAGTCTTTCCCTTATGGTGAGTGACTGCTGAGGTTTCAGTCTGGTTCTTTCAGCATTAGCTGGGCTGCTTGGAGTCAGCCTTACATGTGTATAGTTCAGGGTCAGTTAGATATTTGGGCAAGAGTTTATGACCATAGAAGTTGGAGGCCACCTCCCCTAACTCTTCCCTTTCTTGGATATCTCTTCTCAATTTCTACCTGAACTCTGGCCTTAGGTTCTGGCAACCAATTAAACTGCACAGGCTGTCCTCAGGCCGATGCCATCAAAACCAAGAAAGTCACAGAGTAATTCTCCTTCAAGTATGAGAACACAACAACCTTCACAATTTACCTTTTTTTGGAGTCTCTCCTCAGTGCCTTCAGGTAGGCTTTTTTAGGGGAGAGTCTAGAGTTATTACTTGCAGGAGGGACTTCTCTGAATTTATTTCAAATTCTTCACAGTTCAACATCTATGATTTTTATAGATCCCTTGTGCATGAAAAGTGCCAGAAAATCACATTTTGAATTCACCGAGGGTCTATATCTCCAAAGGCCTGGGAATTGATTGCCCAATAGTGACCCAAAACAAAATAAAAAACAAACAAACAAACAAAAACAAAAATAAAAACCAGCCAGTGGGATGGTGAATGAGTAGTAGGGGAGCTCAAAAGTTTCTGGGAGTATATTTATTGTGCTGAGGCAGATTTGGGGTATTGAAGTCTTTCCTAATCTCTCCAAAAACAAAAATAAGAACAAACAAACAAACAAAAAACCCAGCCTACAGGCCACAGTTATGTCCTTTATAAAATACCTATCAGAAGAGGGCCTTAACATGTGATTTCCATCCACCGAGTAATGACTTTGGGCAAGTGATTTGATATCTTAAAACTCCAGTTTTTCCATCTGTAAGATGTAAGCCCTGCCTACCTCACAGTATTGTAAAAGTGCTTAAGAGACAATAAAACTGTTTAGACATGAAGAACTCATGCCATGCTGCCTCTGACCTGAGCCAGATCAGAGGTTCCCAGGCTACACCCGAGGGCTAACAACTTGGAGCCTACTTTTTAATATTTAGATAGATGTTTCCAAATAAAGCTTTCTGGTGGGAAACCAGTGGGGAATTCCAGGTCATCTGGAAACATCAGAAAGAGGTGACAAGTATATAGGTAATATAAAGTAGATAGAATAGCATAAATTATTTCACTTTAAAAGTGTTTTTTTCCCTGTAACATACTAATTATTATGATGTTTTGGAGGGAATTACTTGAGATACCTGGTAATTTGGGAACATATAAAGTCATCTACTTGGCTACTTCCAGTCACCACATCCCATTCTCCATCATAACTATAAGTCAAGGAGAGCTTCCTTCAGTTCAACTATTAGAATCCCAGGATTGTAGTCTTAGAGATATGGAAAGTTATATACTTTAACCTCCTATTCTGTGTTTGACATGCATGAAAATAAAAGCTGAATGAATTGAAGCAGATTGTTTAAGGTCACAAGTCCAGGTCTCGAGGAGTTAGGAAATGAGCCTTTATTACTACTGGTGGTCCAGTATCTGTGCCGGAGTCAGGCTCACTTGGAGCAGCGAGGGTCCACCTTTTTTTCATATTGGTCAATTGGACAAAAAGAAAAATTATCAAAAATGAAATGTAAGTTGTTTTATTGAGCATATGAAAAATAAAGGGTGTTTGTTTGTTTGTTTGTTTAACCACTTAGATTCTTTTCCTTGTTCTTGGAAGAATATCAAGGAGAAAACTATCATAGCTTTACATTTAGTTGGAGTGATAATGTTAGACCTTGTACGCTAAATAGCAACTCCAAAACACTCCTCTGTTTTTTCATTTCGAACTCTTAGTTGGTGGGCTGTACATGGCCGGGTAGGCTGCTTGTGTCCAAAGGACTCAAGTTACATGCCACCATGTAGAGCAGTGATTCTCAAGGCATGGTTCTTGAAAAGCCCCACTCAGACCAACTTAATCAGAAACACTGGGGTTTGGGGCTAGCAATTTGCATTTTATTTATTTACTTACTTGCTTACTTACTTACTTACTTACTTACTTGCTTACTTACACCTACAGCACCTGGTCTTCCTAGGTGGTTTCCTATCCAAATACTAACCAGGCCTGACACTGCTTAGCTTCTGAGATTAGACAGGATTGGGAGTGTTCAGGGTGTCATGGCCGTAGATAGCAATCTGTGTTTTAACAGGTCCTCTTGGTGGTTCTGATGCATGCTAAAGTTTGAGAACCATTGCTTTAGAAATACTTAGAGGTAATCATTGTAGTACTGAGTCAAAACTGATTTTAAAATATAGACGTTACTATGATAAAGTCTTAGGGAGGTTCGTGTCTGTGACTCCCTCTTTAGGTGAGTGTAGGAAATACCTAATATAAACCCAAAGTGCCCAATCAGAAGTTTAAGTAGGTGGCTGAAAAGAGGCCAAAGATAATTATTGGTTTACCAAAACTATTCATGAAATACAGTGAGAATGTTATTAAAAAAGAGATGTTAGTATTTTCAGAATGTGGAGAACATTTGGATTTGTAGGACAGTAAAAGACTCCAGCAATGTGAGGGAAACCATGACAGAAAAGAAAGCACAACAGAACCCAGAGAAAAAGACTTGGAGGACATGTCCTCAGGAGAGATGTGCATGGGCTGCAAAACTGTTTCAGGCCTGCTACTCCAAGCCAACACTGACTAGAAGTTCTAAATGCTTTGGCTGGAGTCAATAGGAAGGTATATGGGAACTCATAATCTCTAAAAATGCTTTGAATGCATACTCATACATTTAGATTTAGGTTTGTTTGCATGCAACTGAAAACTCAGCATAATGATGGCTTAATCAAATATAGTAATTGATTTATTGTTCATGTAATAGAAATCTAGAGGTTAGTAGTCAAGTACTGACGTGGCAACTCCACAGTTATCAGGAATCCAGACTCTTTCTGTCTTTTTGTTCTGTTATTCTTGTTAATAGCTCCCATTCCCAAGGTATTACTTTGTGTTCCAATAGGGTGGCAGAAGCTCCAACTATATCTGTTCCAGCCTGTGGGAAGGAGGAGAGGCAGAAGGGCAATAGGACACATGCCTCTGTTGAGTCGTTTCACTTTAAATAACCTTCTTGCAAGCCAAATATAATATATTTCATTGGCTAGAATTTAGTTTCATTGGTCCTTCCTAGTTGTAAATGAGTCCTTGAAAGTGTAATCTTTAAGGTGGGCACCATGCCGTCCTATATAAAATCAGTTTCTCTTACTATTGGAGCAAAGGGAGGATGAACAGCAGGTGGCAATGAACAGCCTCTGACACAGATTCCTTATTTATTTTTGTTTTTAAATCTTCAACACTCTATCCATTCTGAGGTCTCATATTGCCAGAGTTAGTCTTTGTTTTACTTTTCTCTTTTCTGGGTCTCACTTTCCTCATCTGAAAAGAATGAGATTAAGATGATTGGAAAGATTCTCTCTCTCTCTCGCGCTCTCTCTCTCTCTCTCTCTCTCTCTCTCTCTCTCTCTCTCTCATTTATCATCATCTGTCTATCTACATGTAAAGAAGTGAACAAAGAGCTGATAAAGAGGGCAAAATAAATGTTTATCCAGCTTTAAATGCCCTGAACAGGGATATTCTTAAGAGGAGATTTTCAGCTTCCACTAAACGATGAGATATTTCTCCCTCTAGCATGAAAGCCTCTCCAGGGAATATGAATTAATCCCCTTTGGTCATTGAGAGACCTCTAAGTGCTTAGCTCTTAAATAATTTTGAAAAAATGAGTAGGCATTAAAAAGAGTCATAATGCCTGCCACATTACCCTAGAAAAACAGTATTTGCTTTTTAGATTCCATGTAATTTGTGTTCTTTAACTTCATTATTACTGGATTTCTCTGTTTTTAAAAAATCATTATGCATCTACAGCCATGCCATCCTGAATAAGCTGGATCCTGTCTGATCTCGGAAGCTAAGCAGGGTTGGGTCTGGTTAGTACTTGGGTGGGAGACTACCTAGGAAGACCAGCTGCTGTAGGTGTAAAAAACAAAAAATAAAAAAATAAGGGATTGTAAACTGACAAGGTCCTTGTAATCTGTGAGGTCAACCAAGGGTTGCCTCACCTAAAAAAATAAAAATAAAAATAAATAAATAAAAGATCATTATGCTAAAGCATTGGCATTCTAAGGTCTAAACCATACGCTCTATATATTATGAACTTTTTATACTTCTATTTATTCACTCAATATCCATTTACTAAGTATCCATTACATGTTGGGCACTGTGATTTTGTCATAACCCAAACACAAGGTTCCTTCTCTTATGGAGCTTACATTATAGTGTATGTGGGGGTGTTGTTATTGAGGGAGATAGACTATAAACAAGTAAACAAATAAATGAACAAGATAGTGTCAGATCAGTGCTATAAAGTTGGTAGGAGACCTGGTAGCATGGGATTGAGAGGGAGGGGCTATTTTAGACAGGGAAGTTCATTTTGAGGAGCTAAGATTTAAATGTGAGACAAAGCCACTGACAAATGCATGATTTACAATGAGTACTTATTTCATGGATAGGAGCATCTAAAATTTTTATTTCTAAATGGAAAACCATTCTCCCACTACACAAATGATGAAAATGCAATTTTTATTTAAATCAAATGTCAAGAAAAAACCCTTACATCTGCTAAGGGTAATTGGCTCAGGAATACTAAAGATTAGATTCTGCAATATTAGATTTATTTTGAAACCCAAACAGCTCCCAGTTGGTGTGTCTTCAAGTAAAACTTCAGACACCACTCTTGCTTAATCCCAATGCTAGTTGCTCCTGGGAAATGGAACATCTGAGTAATTTTACTTGACTCTTAGGGTACATTTGTTATCAGCAAACTGGCAAGGGAAATTCTGTTATAAAAATAAATCCATTATAATTTTCTTTAAAAAAAGCTGTTTTATATTTGTGATTCAAGATCTGATAAAATGACACATGTGCAGGAAAAGAAAGTTGGCATTTGCCAGGAGCAAAGCAAATTTGATTAGATGTTCCAGATGCTAGAACACATTTATTCATCTAGTGTTTATAATTGGCTTCCTAAGAAATATGAGTGTTGCTGATCTAGAGACGTGAATTTAAAACATACAGGGCTTTAGATTTGATCCCTGGTATTCAAAAAAATGACACATCTATAAGAATAAAATTTTGAAAAGTTAGACTTGATTCTCCATAAACATAATCATGTCACTAATTAGAGCCAAGTTTTTTTTGTATCTTCAAAATTTGAGGAGTTAAAATTCATAAATATGATAAGAAATTGAAAATATAAGGGAGGAAAAAGCCACCAATGAGATGGGTTCACTTCGAAAGATGTGATGTTAATTAGGAACCAATGAACTTTACAAAACAGAATTATGTGTAGGTAATACAGAGTAGAATCTGGACCCACACAGGATATCTAGCCTCGGAAAGTGAAGCATAAGCAAGAGGCTGGGGGGAGGAATGGAAACCTTCAGGGGTATCGGAATTAAGTGATCTCTAGGTCCCTTCTAACCCCATAAATCTGATTCTAAGAGCACCCAAAGAGTATGTTAACAAGTTTTTAAAAAGGTTTTATTGAGATATAATGTATAGAACTATAAAATTCACCCATTAGAAGTACATAATTCATGATTTGTAGCAAATTCATAGAATTGTGCAACCATCATTACAATCTGACCAATTTTTCGTGTTGTTTATGGGGTAGAAACCATTTTATTTTTCTAGCACAAATTTATATAGTGACTCATTAAAATTGTAGAGCAAGGAGTGACTCCATAATGTAGTGGTTAGCATGTCTGCTTTACATGCAGAAGGTCCTGGGTTTGCACCCCAGGTGGAGCCACAGAGGATATCCCAGGTATGAAAGCACCCCCCGCCCCCTCCGCCGTGTGCTCGGGTGGTGTCAGGCCCTAGGTGCGCCAGGCCCTGGGGGAGTCAAGCCCCGGGTGTGCCAGGCCCCAGGTGCCCTCAGCGAGGGAGTGGGAGGAGATGACCTCCCTTCAGAGATCCAGTTCTTAAGGGGAGATGGCAACATCTGTAGGTCAGGGGTGGAAGTGGAGGGGAGGAATTAAAGAGGGGGGGAAAAAGAAAAAAAAATTGTAGAGCAAGTTTCAAGGATGCCAAGATGACTCACTGAAAATGTGTGTAATAGGCATGTGCAGGCAGCTGCTCTACAGAAACAAGTAGGGAGAAAAAGAGGGTGGGTGTTAGAAGTGCAGAGCAATGGTTACCAGGCACACGCTCCAGTCAGACTGCTGGTGTTCAGATTCTGGCAACCCTACTTTCTTAATAGCTGTCTGACCTTAAGCGCATTACTTAAACTTGCTAAGCCTTCAGTTTACTCATCTAGTTTACTCATTTATAAGTTAACAGTCCCTACTTCATGGGGTTATGAAGGATAAATAAGATAATATATGCTTAGCATACTCCTGGCACATAGAAAGTATTCAGTAAGTGTTAGCTGTTTTTATAATTATCACTAGATAACCTTTAAATAGTCTTTTATGAGCCAGACACAAAAGACCATATAGTCTATGATTTAACTTATATGAAACTCTAGAAAAGGCAAAAAGATGGTGATAGAAAACTAATCACTGGTTGCCAGAGGCCAGAAACTGGGGTAGGATATTACAGCAAAAGGGCACAGGGAGCTTTTGGGGTGTTCTGTATTACGATGGGACAGTGTTTTGTAAACTATCATTAAATTATATACTTAAACTTGGTGAATTCTATTACATACAAAATAAATCTGATAAAGCCCCCCTAAAATATAGCTTTTAATTTACCGGTTGGATAGTTCGGTTATTTTACATGTTAGAAGCAAGAATCAACATCTAAACTCAGTCAACAAATATTTGTTGTTCACCTACTAGTTGCAAGGCACTCTTCAAGGTGCTGGGGATATCGCCTTGAAGAAGACAGACAATATCCCTACATTCATGGAGCTTATAGTGCAAGCACAAATTTTATATATATATATTTTTTTGGGGGGGGGAACAAAAGGGGTCAGTGTGGGATGCTGTTGAGACATAAAAGTGGCAAGGTAGTGGGAGGAGGGGTAGAGGAGCTCTAAGTAGTGTATCTGTCTCATGGTTTTTCTTTTAGTTTTCAAACATATACAGAAGACGGTGACCCTGACCAAAGGTCTCTGGGTGACCAGTGACAGTGCCCCAAGACACTCTGACTACAGCACACGGTGTCCACCTGCGCGGGAAGCGGACTGTCATCGGCCCAAGGACCAGGTGGACGCCTCATGGGCCTCAGGGGTAGCGTGGCTTTGACCCTGACCTTATCTCCTGGCACTCTGCAGAGCGCAGGAAGCGGAAACCTCAGGTACCTTCTCAGAGGGTCGGCAGACAGGCAAAGTCTTGGTTTGCGAAGTGACTCCGCCTACGAGGCAACTCTGCCCCGGGATGACCCCGCCCACGTGGGGGTCCCAGGCGGATGCCGGCTGGGGAGAACGGTTGGCTGGCTGCTCTAGTCGGAACCCGTTGGAGGGCGGGGCGAGGCCTGTGGGGGGCGGAGCTTGTGGCGCGGAGAAATGGGTGCTCCGCGGGTCTGCGGGCGCCAGGGGCGGGGAAAGTGCTCGCTTGGCAGCGCTCTGGCCCCGCCCGGGACCCGGCGGGAAGGCGGGGACCGCCTGGGTCCTCCCTCACTGGCGCTGGGCTGAGCCCGGAGCGAGGAAACGGGGTTGACTTTACACTCCCTTCTTGGTTTTTGGGCGGCAGCGGGCGGAGGAGGAACATGGCGCTCGTAGGCAACGGAGCAGAGCTGGAAGCCGACGAGGTACTGGCCGGTGGCGGGTGAAGGCACTGCTCTGGAGCCCGGGAGGGGTGAGCGAGCTGGGCGCTGACGGCCAGGGTCCCGCCCCCAAAGTCCCAGCTTGGGACTGGCAACCGGCCTCCCGCCTGGAGGAAGGAGAAGGGGCCGCAGGTCAGGGCACCCGCCTTGGGAGGTCTGTTGCCGTGGGATAGCGGGGGACCTCTGCAACTTTTGGAGCGGAGGTGGTGCCGTGGTTTGGGGCGCCGGCACCATGGGGTCGGGAGGCTGGAAGACAACCACATCGGGTCCGCGGGTGGATGGATGTGAGCGCGCGGGAGCGCAGGACTCGCAGCACTGAGCTGTTCTGAGCCTCTGCGGAGACGTGTGAGCTTTATGAAGTCTGACCCCTAAGTCCAGACACTGGTCCTCAGGGGTTTGTGGGAGTCCCACCTTCTATGGAAGTTTCCTGGTGGCCGAACCGAAAAGGCTTGATGAGAGGAGGGGTGTCAGCACGGGCTGCTTAGGGGCCGGAGGGTGAGGGGAACAGAGCAGCAGCCCTGGAATTGGTGTTTTCCCTCCGTCCACGGAGCACCGGCCTCTCCCAAGTAGGTTCCCAATGTCAGTGGTATAGACCGAGAGAAGGCACTACGAGAACCGACTCCAGGAGGTTGACTGTCCCAACTGTATTTAAATAATTGGCCACTTCCTCCTGTGGCCGGCCCGCCCGGGTTCTTGAGCACCGTCGGGCAGGCGCACTGGACCTGTTGATTTATTGATTGATCTTTTCAGCACTTGGTAGCTCCGGGAGACGCGTTCTCCTGAGCTTGAAGTTGAGGCCGGCGGCAGCGCAGCAGCACCCTCAGCTGCTGTTGCTGCCATTTTACCTGACTTGAATTTTACAAGTCGCTGCCTGAGGAGGCTTAGTTGCAAATGATGCAATAGTGGAAGATCTGGAGGAGGCGGGTTAAGATTCCTATCCATCTCTTCAATGTCGGGAAACTCCGGACAATGAACATTAAAATAAAAACAAAACAAAACTGAACCACGGCTCCTTTATGTGACTGGAAGACAAGAGGGCCAGTCTGGCTGTCCAGAACCTTCCTTACGGCCTGTCCTTTGCAATGAGGCTGCCAAGACCACAGACCAATAAACTAGAGTTTGCTCAAGTACACCTATTTATTGTTGAAACTTTTAAACTACCCATAAAGGCAAATGATGAAATAGCACAGTTTTCCTGTTTTCATCTGTGACAAACTTTATCTATAGCTTTGGGCTGTCTTTTTGGTTGTCAGAGAGTCAGCTCTTTTTCATTCCCCCTTAGTTCTTTTCTGTAATTGAAGTAGTAACACTTTTTTGATGTTTTAACTACACGTTCACTCCATTCCTCAAAAGTTTTCATGGCTCTCTTAATGTATATTACATTAAGTACCTGACATGCAGGACTCTCTACTGTGTGATCTCAATCTGATGTCCCAGCCTTGTCCCTAGCTGCTTCTTTATGTATAACCATTTAGTTTAATCAGTATTATGCTTGTATTATACATGAGGAAACAAGACTGGGAGTAGCTAGTAAATGTAGAGTGGACTTTTTGAATCCTTAGTACTTGTTGAAAAAGATTTGCTACACTTTGGGATATACAGTTTTCTAGACCAGGATATTAAGAAAGAAAAGGATCCTATTAATAATTAACGCTTGATCAGTGGGTATAAACTGGGACTGTCCTGGTCCTATTGAGACATATGGCCACCTTAGCTATGTCTACTGCCTGCAAGATAAACCGATGTATTAGGTAGGATGCATTCTAGGGAGAAGGGCTCTAGCTTGTTGGGGAGGTTAGGTTTCAGAGCAGCAGGGAGCCTGGCACACAGATACTTGGTAAATACATACTTTTTTTTCGAATGAATGAATGACTATAGAAATTTCTCAGTTTTTGACGTATCTTTCATTCATTTTTAAATTTAGTAACTATTAGGCTCCTATTACATGTTAGATAGTGTACTGCTCCTAGTAGATGAGCAATGTACAAACAATTTTTTGTTTCTGCCTAATCCACTTTTGTCCTTTATGGTACACCGTTTCCATTGGTATAAACTTTGCAAACATTTATTGAACATTTGCTCTGTGCTCTAACTTGATAGGTGCATTAGAAAGAGAAGACACAGTTTTAGCTCTTTAGGGTTCTCAGCCTAGGGAGGAGGGAGGGATATAGGACATGCGTACAAGAACTCTAGAAAAGAGCTCAAGGCAGGATAAGTAAGTGAGAAGTAGTGCATTGTAGACTGGGTATCCTTGAGTAATTTGCAGACAGCTCCTAACTTTCAATGAGCTAAGTGCTCTGCACATGAGTGAATAAAACCTTGCTCTTCAACTTTACTGTGTATATGAACTAAAATAGCTTATTTTTGCTAGGAAGTTTTTCAAACACGAGTCTTTGTGGCCACCGTTTGATATTCAAGGGAAGTAAAAGGGTGTAGTTGGAGAAGTGAACTGGGCTCTCAGCTCTGTCACTAATTTGCCCCATAGCCATTTATTCATTTTGTGTGCAAACATCTGACCATTTTATATGCTAAGTCTGGTGCTGGCCTGGAGATACTACACAAAGACCTTGTCTAAAATGCTGAACTAGACAGACAAGTGACCTTTTCCAAAACAGTGAACTAGACAGACAAGTGACCTTGATTGAGCTGATCTCTCAACCTGTTAGGGCTCTTTTAAGTTTCCTCATATGAAGAAGGAGGGGCTGGATGAGGTCTCAGTGTTCTTCCACTTTTAGAAGTCTGTGCTTTTGGAAGAGAAGGAGCTCCTTTTTGGGAGAAGGGCTACTAATATGGGAGTCCCTTTTCTTTCAAAGTAACAAGAAGATGATTGTAGCAGAAGAGCTCTCTTGGTAGCTGTGGGATGGAGTGTTTCCCTCCCTCCTTCCCTTCCTCCTTCCCTCTTTCCCTTCCCTCTTTCCCTCCCTCCCTCCCTCCCTTCCCTCCCTTCCCTTCCCTTCCCTTCCCTTCCCTTCCCTTCCCTTCCCTTCCCTTCCCTTCCCTTCCCTTCCCTTCCCTTCCCTTCCCTTCCCTTCCCTCCTTCCCTTCCCTTCCCTTCCCTTCCCTTCCCTTCCCTTCCCTTCCCTTCCCTTCCCTTCCCTTCCCTTCCCTTCCCTTCCCTTCCTTTCTTTCCTTCCTTCTTTCCTCCCCTCCCCTCTCCTCTTCCTCTTTCTCTTTTTTCTTTCTTTTCTTTTCTTTCTTTTCTTCTTTCTTTCTTCCTGTATAGGAGCTAGGAGGATAAATGTGAGAACACAGAAGTTAGGGCTTGCAATCTTAAGGGTAGAAAAAGTTGGTTCTGGAGAGTTACCAAAACATCTTAGATATTACAGTGGTATGTGGCCCTTCAAAACTTGGTTGACAAATTTCTTAACATTTAATTTATCTTATTGGATTTTCATGGGTATTATACAAGCAACGCTGACATCAAGTTCATGCAAGATATACTGACATTATGCAAGATCTGTACTGCAAATAGATGTCTGTAGTACAGATTTTATGGCAAATAGATGGATATGACTGGAGGACCATCAGTCACTTGATCTTGAAGTCATCTCTCTCTGGTGGCCTCTTCGTATTTATGGGCTGCCATTGACTGCCTTTTGGATGTTGCTTATATTTGGCCCTCCATGCTTTTGTGGGATTTGGGATTTGGAAATTAAATAAAACTTGTTTACATTTTGTTGTTTAATTCTATTAAAATTATTTCATCCATCATTAATTATGTCAAGAAGTACAATATCTGAATGAATATCTGGCAGCTAGTTAAGTTAAAAATTATTTTCTCATGTGAAATGAGTTAATTTCTCTAAAATAAAGAAGGTAAAGTTTTGATTGTTTTACTCTTGCTGGAAAAAATAAGTTTTGAATGTCTTTTAAATATTTGGTTACATTTCTAATATGTAGAAATTGGTAATTTGCATACATAATTTGATATATTTTACATTAAAATTACATGATAAGTTACTCAGCAAATTCAATTATAAAGTTAATGTTAATAGTTTAAAAAACTTTAACTTAAATTTTTAATTTAGTCATTTAGAACCCATTTTTGCATAAAAAGTCAACTATACTTGCTCATTTTATGTATAGATATATCTCTGTATTTTAAAATTTCATGGGTGTAGTTAGAAAAAAATGTCTAAAAAGGCTTCTTGGGGGGGCAGTAATGAAAAAAAGTTGAGGAACACTGGATTAGGGAAAGAAATGGGTTATGTGACAGATTTTTCCATGGTCTGCTTCTTTTAAAATCTATTTCTGTTTCAGAAACTTTCCTTTAGAATTTTAGATGAAGTTTAGATAAAATTGATTGCCACAGTTTTCTTAGAATCAGATTCATTCTTTCATTCCACCAGTGTTCACTAAGCACTTTCTTAGATACTGCAAGTGCATACTAAGATACGATAGCATCATCATCCTGGAGGAACACACAGGAGAGCAAAAGACAAGTAGCTAGTTCTATCTTTGGGTCAGGATAGGTTTTTAGGGAGGAGGGCCATATAACTTATTATTCACAGTAGGGCACCATGAGAGTAAATGGGGTGCTTTCAGAAATTACCCAGGACAGCAGGTGCAAACAGCGATGGTTGGCCACCCTAGATTACGAGTTGCAAAAGACTTGAAAGAAGAGATGGTGTTTGAACTGGAATCTTGAAGGGTAATCAAGATTATGCTGGGTGTAGCAAGTGGGATAAGGCTCAGGCCTGGGTAGAAGTTGAAATGGACGGGAATGAGAGCATACCCTTGGTTCCGCAGAGTAGTCAGCCCGAGGAAGGAGGGCTGATGAGGGCTGAGACTATATTATTGCATCATTTTTAACTAGGTGTATATGATATGGTATTTATTTTAGGAAGATAAATCTGGTGAAGTTGATGCAGCCAGATTTCGGAGGTGGCATCAGGAAGGGCAAGAAGCTGTTGCGACAGTTAATGTGGGACGTGATAAGGACTGAAGTGTAGCAGAGGCTGTGGCATCTGAGAGGAGGCCAGAGTTGAGGGACTTCTCAGGGAGAACTTGGAGGAGGAATTGCCTGGGTGGCTGTTTGAAAGACAGTGGGAGGGATGAGCTATTCAGTGATAATTCTGGGTTCTTGTGTGGCTGGGTGGTGGTGCTGTTACTTCAGCAGAGGTTTGGAGTTGAACCCTGCCCCCTTTAGGTTGGTGTCGAGGATAGGAAGAGGCCGCACACAGAATTAACTTACTCCTGTTGGTCACTGTGACCTACTGAGGGAGCATAGCCATTTGTTTATGAGTGGATAAAATTGAAAAGGGTGTTTGTAATTGTTCATGCATATTAGTGGGAGGAAAAAATAGTATCAGCTTACCATCAGCCTCAACTCTTGCTCAGGTTAACAGGCAAGTTTTCTAAAATGTTCCATCTTGACTCTCTTAAAATCCTATCTATTCTTGGAACTCTACTTCTCAGTGAAACTCACTCTCATTTTCTTCTTCCCTTCCCCCAAACTCAGGTACCCCTTTCCTTCCTTTCAAGTCCAGTAGTACAGATATGCTTCTCTAGGCAGGTATCAGTTCATGCTTGAGTTAGCTGTTTTGCCTTCTTGTCTTAGTTCCTTTTTCTTGGGTGCTGTTACTAATTATCCACAGTTTGAATCTGATACTCTGAATTCTGTGAGACTCATGGTTTCTATCCTGCCCTCTGTTGACAGTCCAGCAGTCCCTAGTCTCAGGTGCTTCAGTGGCCATCCTGAGTAGGTCTCCTGAAGTCACTGTATGCTCACTTCCCAGAGGCTAAGTACCTAGGGACTTGCCTGGGTGCTTGTGAGATTTCCTGGGGGCAGTTTCCTTTTCTTAAGGCTTTTGTTGGCCCCTGACTAGGACAGTGCTCTCTTCTTTCACCCCTGTACTTAGTAGAAATTGGTCAAGTACTTAGAGCCACTCTGGCAGGTTGGCTGAATAGTTAGGTCACTATACCTCTTCAGAGGGACTCCTCAAGTGTTGAACACCTGGTAGTTCTTCATGCCATTATGCATCTTAAGCTCTTTATTTAAAGACTGTAGATTTGTAGTAAATACTTTTTTGTTGAGAGCTGTGGACATGTCCCCTGAGTATTGCTGTTATTATGCTGACGTATACATAGGGCCTACATAGTTTTAGATATTCTAGTGAAATGATATATATCATATATATTTGTTGGATCTGCTTGTAACTAGTACGTGAGAAGAATTATTGAGTCTAACTTAATGTGTTGAATTTTGTGCTAGATGCTGGAGAGGCAAACATAACTTCTGCCCTAAGTAATGGTCTAGTTGGGGATGGAGGCAAGTGTGTAAACAAATAGATGCAATACTCTGTGCTGAGAATCCAGGGTACTTTGAGAGCACAGAGGAGCGCACATCACTTGGAGATGGGTAGTCAGGGATGATTTCCTGTATGAGGTCATTTCTTAGAAATTCTGGGTTTTGCAGGATGAGTAAAGCTTAGCCATGCAGAAGAGAGTTGGGTACCAGGGAACTCTTAAAGTGCGTCTCGAGGGAGAGAAGATAGCAGGCTTAAGGTACCGAGGTGAGGGAGAGCTTATGGTGTTTCAGGTGGCAGGGAACAATACTGGAGGGGTAGTAAAGGCCGTTCCAGTTCTTTCAGTTTCCAAACTGTTGATATCATGGTGTGTATTTAAGGGTTTAAGTTGAGAAATGTGGAGAGATCAGCACTGTAGGTAGGTGACTCCCTCTGGCAGTGCATGGAGGCTGATTGAAGGGAGATAAGACCAGATGTGGGGAAGCACGTGGTTTTCTGGTATTTTGTTTTGTTTTGTTTTGTTTTTTGTTTGTCCGGTAACTGTTGACAGTCCACTGAAGGCCCACTATATGCAAAGGTAGTTAATTTCTGGGATAGCATGATAGGTAAGGTAAGGTTTTGGCCACTCTGGAGTAGACGGTAGGAATGTGGACGCAAACTCTAACGTGAAGTGTAGGGGAGAATACAAGGAGAATGTAAGCAGACCTGGTGCTCCTAGAAGAAGGAGAAGTAAGCTATCACAGGGCAGTCACAGAGACATAGTTACGAGGGCATGCCCCTACCCAGATCAGCTGATTTGATTACCAGAGCAAGTCTTTATTGCCCAGCTGTGTGACTTAACCTTTGTGCGCCTTGGTTTCCCCGTAGGTAACATGAAGGAATTGGCATTATTGATCTGTTTCTGAAGTTCTCACCTTGGACATCTGTGATCTAGGTGACATTTGATCTGGACTTCGAAGGGTGGAATTTCAGCAGGCAGCGATGGAGCATGTCGTAGCTTCATTCCTTTACGCAGAGAGAGCAGCAGAGGAAATACGCTCAGGCATGGATGAAGCATGATGGAGGCCATCGTGCTGGAGCAGACATGTGAGAGAGTTATATGGTCGAGGCAAGAGAGCGGTGCTGTGTGTTTACCTGCAGATTTCGATAGGCCTCGAACCCACAGCTAAGGAGTCTGGTTTTTTCCCCTCCTTTTTGACAGTGGAAAGATACAAGATACATGTATCTTCCTATCTTTGTGGAATGTTTCTCTCTCTCCCTTCCTCTCTCCCTCCCTCCCTCCCTCCCTCTCTTTCTCTCTCAATGAAGAAAGTAATGATGACCCCATTTCTTGGTTTCATTTTCTCCTTCCCCATCCCCGTTTCTGAAGTACAGTTTTAAACTGCAAATTGCAGTGTAAATTGCAATGGAGGGGTTAAGGAGACAGACAAGTCAGACACGTTTGTGTAATTCCATGGGCTTATGTTTCATCACATCGATTCTTACTCTCGGCTGAGTTCTGAGATACAGAACCACACTGACCACCACTCTGGTGTGGTCAGCAGAACTTGGCAGAGTTCTTCTTTTCTCTCTCTCTGCTTTCTTAGACCATTTTGTCCTAGAGTTCTGGGATTCCTGGTATTTTTTTCCTACTTATGAGTCACAGTCCTTCCACTAATAACTAAAGGAAACAAACTTTAGATTCTCACATAATTTTTCAGGCCAAATCGGGTATGATCTTTTTGAGAGCTGGCAGGAAAGACGAGTGACAGAGTGGGAGAGTCCTGAAGAGAAAATGAAAGAATGAGGCCTGACTCCCGGACAGCCTCTGAGAAGTTCTCATATGTCATCATCTATGCAAAGTCAAGTATTTGTTGGCCAAGAGCATCTACCCACTGGCACAGAGCAGTATTGAGCTTGTGAGGAGTGGTCAGCTTGGGTTCAGATTCTGGCTTCTCTTTTGCTGTGTGATCTTTAGCATGTTACTTAACTTGTCTGATGCTCTTCATTTAAAAAATAGGAAAATACCTATCTCACAAGGTTAGTGATGAAGATGAGATAAAATTCTGTTTTACAAGCACCTGGCACATAGAAGTACTCTTAAAATTCCAGTTCTCTTTTCCCTTGTGCTTTATCTTAAGGTATTGCTGCCACTGTTCTTTATTTATGAGTTTGATTAAGAATCTGACGCGGATGTTTTAGAGTGATGAAGTATAGTTTTACCTTATTTTGCAGTTAATTGAGAAGAAAATTCTGCAAAAGAACACATCCTAGAAACAGGAACTGACTGGCCCAAGGTCACTTATCTTGCCTAGGCACAGAATCGGGGTTAGAAGCCAAGTGCTCTTCCTCTATTTTCACTGCCCTTTCCCCTGGGTCACAGGACAACAGACTTCACTGGAGGGCCAAATGTAGCCTGTCTGCATTTTGCCTGTTTTTGTAAATAAAGTTTTTTTGGACACAGCCATGCGTATTCATTTGGGTGTTGCCTATGGCTGCTTCTGCACTACAATGCAGAGTTGAGTAGTTGGAACACAGAGCATATGGCCCACATGGCCTAAATATTTATAGGTCCTTTGTGGAAAAAGTTTGCTGATCCCTATACTAGGTGATTTTTAGGGCTATACATAATTTGTTTTTAATGTGTTGTAAGCCTTATTAATTAAATTTTATTTCTTTAATACTCACACAGGCATTAAAAATTAGGAAAACATAAACTTATTTGACACATTTCATAAAGTGGTACTGTATAAGTTCTGGAATCATATGGATATAGATTTGAATTCTTGCTCCTCCGTGTACTGCCTTGGATAAGTTTATCTCTCTAAGCTTCAGTTTCTTCATCTGTAAATTGGATATAATAGAACTTACCTCAGTGGGTTATTGTGAGGATTAAAGCCCTACAATGTGTTTAGCATGTGGGGTGAAATGTTGGCTCTTAGCACGAATATCGAGGCTACAGGATGTGGATGGTTGACATGGTTTTCCCAACCCTATGAGGAACTGGCATTATATAAAGGTCAGCCCATCTAGGGTCCTGCAAAACTCTGGATTCATGTAGGACAGATGAAGATATCTCTCAGGCCTCCAGCTGGGTCAATGCTGAAAATTTACAGTCCTTACACATTTCTCTCCCTGAGGGGAATGGGGAAACGACACATTGCAAAAGAGAATGGTGAACATGGGTTCAAAGGGCCATCTGTTTAAGCAGAGTAGTGTTAATAGTTGTCAGCAAGGGAAGCGGCAATAGCAATAACATTTTGAAAATGGCTTTGCCCATCAACACCTAAATAGTATGAGTGGTAACCTCTGGTTTCTCCAAACATTTTGTTGTATGGGAGGGTCCCCTCTTTAACATTAGTGAATATCATAATGTCCTTATAGATTTTTCACCTTGCACCTAGATGTCAGTTGGAGACTTTGACCTGTAAAAGGTATGTTTGTTTTCATTACTTAGTTAAAAGGTAAAGGAGGTAACAGTATATGTGCATTCCTGGGCCCTGGAGAGGGCTCCAGGTTTTCTGCCCCGCCCCAAAGCAATGTGCTATGTCATATTGCTCTTTCTAAAGTTCAAGTCCGTTCTCACCTTGCTGCTTAAAATCTATTCACTGCTTCTCATTGCCTTTGAGGTGCTATGCGGACTCTCTAGCATGGCATATAAGGCCTTGGTTACGGTCAACTTCACTTATTCTCACACTTAGGTGTTCATAGATCGTCAGGTTAAAGGGACGAGTGGCTTGTTAAGATGCATTTTTCTAAGTCCTCCTACAAAGTATTCCTATTCAGTAGGTCTGGGTGGTTCCGTTTGCAGTCCTAACATAACCTTTAACATAACCATGCTGAAATGCTTGCAGTTCCCCTTCCGTACCTCATCCCCCAGAACGCCAGTCCTTTCTCACTTCCCAGCTTTTTCACGTGCTGTTCCCTCATATGGCCAATTCTCTTCGGCATTTAAGACCTCCCTTAGGGTACCACTTCTCCAGCCTTTCCAGATATTCTTCCCTTCCAGGTGCTTAATAACTATTTACCGTTCCTGGCTGCCTGGATGGAGGAATATTCCTCTTTTGGCATAGGTGCTATGACACCTAACAGGGATGGGATGTAGGCACCTTGGTGTTTCAGAAGGAAAGGGTGGCCCTTTGCCTCATAGAAAGCAGCAAAAGAACACCCTTTAATGCTTTCTAGCAGTGTCATATTTTTATTTTCTCAACCAGAAAGGAGAATTTACCTCTATAATTTCTTAGCATGATCTCAATATACTTAATACAGAGCTATATTGAGGTATACTTTACATGCTGTAAATTCACTCCTTTTAAATGTAGAATTCAATAATTTTTAGTAAATTTACAGAGTTGTACAGCCATCACCACAATCAATGTAAGAACATTTTCATTGCCCCATAAAGCTTCCTTGTGCCTATTTGCTCTCACTTCAATATATTTTTTTGCACTTAAATTAATTGAAAAATTAAAAATCACTATGATAAAATAGAATTTCCCAGGCAGAATAAAAATGAGCAGCCATTATATATGATGTGGATAAAACTAAAGTGTGAGGTATCAAAAAGGGAGATTGGGGAAAAGGGTACATTTGGGTCAGTGCTTGGCTTGACTCTTCCACTCTGACATCAGAAGAGAGCCTTGAGGGCTGCATGAATTACCCGGTCCAAATGAATAATTTGTCTTGTTTGCAAAACATGTGTCGTGTGTATGGACGATGGGTTTCTGGTTCATTCCCCAAGGCATATGCTATTTATCCAACTAAGTTAAGCTATGTTTAGCTTTCTGCTAGAAAGATGAACAAGCAGTTGCATTTCTAAGCCACAACAGTTGAATAGAAGGGACTGTCACCATAGTTAAAGTCTCAAGTAGGACAAAGAGTCCAACAAAATCAGTCTCTTTTCAGGCACCCCTCGATTTCAGATTTGTTGTCTGTTCCTGGGAAGGATGTGGGAGAGAGAAAAGAACATGGGTAGGCTTTCAGGTTAGCAGACATTGGTTGGATTCTGCCACTTACTGGCAGTGTGACCATGGGCGAGTTATTTAATCTATGAGCTTCAGTCTCTCATCGGTCAAATTGGGATCCTAATGCCCACCTCATAGAGTCACTGTGTGAGTCCCTGGCCCCTTTCCTGGTGCCTGCCATATTGTAAATGCTTAGTTGTAGCCATTAATTTGAGTAGCATCTATGTATATATTTTGCTTTTTATCAGCATATTCAGATGGCTAGAATTTTACAGGGCAGGAAAGAATCACAGTAAGATTATATCAAATAGTGCAACTAGGCATATTGAACATCTTAATGATAAATATTCATTTGCTGATATTAATTTTAAGAACTAGTTTGGGAGGGAAGGTTTTGTTTTTGTTTTTATTTAAAAATACAAACAGCGGTAGCTGTCCTTTTGGAGCGGTAGATGTCCCCTAACCATGGGCAGGGTACTTGGAGCCACAGCTTTCTCACTCTTGCAGTGGGCTAAGTGAAATAGCACATGCGGTCTAGCTGGGGCAGACAGGGAGCATTCACAAAATGAGATGATTATAATTCATATACTTAATGCTTTTAGAAGCCTTAAGTGTTCACATTTCTAACAATTTATTTAGTAATAGTAATTATTTCGTAATGTGCATATGTGGTATTCCTCCCAACTTTTCAGATAGAAAAATTGAGATTCATGGAATTTTTTTCCATCAGACATGTAGCAAACCTACTTTGATTTCATAAATAGTGGAGATGACTTTAGCAGGCTCCGCAAGTCTAATTGTATCACTAATTATGTTTGAAATTTAAAAAGTAAAGCTATTAGCTTAGAAAGAATCACTGTTTTCTTCTCAAGACTTACCTGCTTTTACCTCCCTTTGTAGTTTATGGAGGAAGAGGAGGTTAAATATTAACTTAAATAAAAGTTCCCCCTTTTGATGTACACAAGTCCTGTCTAAGTCAGAACCTGGGGAGGCAGGTTTCACTTGGCAATAGATTAGGCTCATCTGAGGGACATGCTTAAATGAACTTTTATTTCTTTGTTAAAGACTGTAAAGCATTCCATTTCAAATATGGCAATTTAGAGACAATTGTCCTTTCTGTAATTATTTCAGGAGCAAAAACAAGGCTTTGGAGGAACAATTTGAAACAGGATTGCTCAACCAAAAAATCCCACCCCGTGCCTCATCCTTCATTTTCTCTTTCTGTTCCCCTCAATTTACCTTTCTTTTGCTGCACACCTCTGTCATCGGCTAGTCCTGTTGATTTACCTACAGAACTTACTGCATATTGGCTCCTTACTGCATATCGGCCCTTCTTGTTCACCTCCACTACCAGCTCTCCAGTCTATACCACTGCCTCCTCATGCCCACACCTCTGAGAGAGCTTCCCAACTGGCCTCTCAGCTTCTCTCTGCCGCCTGCAAGTCCACTCTCTACTCTGCAGCCCAAGCGCTCCTGTACAAACATTCATACATGCTACTTCCCTGCTTAAAACTTCAGTGGCCTTCTGTAATATTTAGAACAAAACCCGCATTTCTTCCTGTGGTCTCTGTGGTCTGGCTTTTGCCTTCCTCCTCGAGCTCACCTCCTGCCTGTCTCCCCTTTGCCCCTCTGCTATAGCCACCCTGGCTGCTGGCAGGTGTGTCTTGAACCCAGTTCTTTCCCACCATAGAGCTCTTGTATGGGTCTTCCTCCAGCCAGGCAGACTTCACCCGCCCTTCACATGACTAGCTCCTCAGCTTTCCTTCCTCGTTTTAAAGATCAGGTTTCAGGTGTGGCTTTCTTCAGGTTCCATCTTCAAAGCAGCCTCTTTCTTTTTTCTATTACGTATCTTGTTAAGCTCCTCTTAGATGGTGGTCATAATCTATATTATCTCATTTGTTTATTCTCTTCTCTGTCATCTGTCTCACTCTATCAGGTTTCAGTGCAGAAAGTTGAAACTACTGTAGGCAGTTTAAGTCACCAGAGTTTAAGAAGGGAATTAAGTGTTTACAAAATGCTTGGAGGGGCCAAAGGAGTTGTTCTAGGCTGGGGTGCTGGGACTGACCCTTAGTCCCATCCAGAACTGACCCATTAGGGGAGGTACTCCTGTTCTATGGCTGATGATTCTAAAGCTTTAAGAGTTCACAGTACTTTGCAGTAGCTGTGATTCAGGGATCAGGAAGCTGGAGCTGAGAAGCTTCTGCTGTTACTGTCTTTTGTATGTGGATGCTGGAGCACTGCTGTTGAAACAACCCGTTTCCTCAGCCTTGCTTGACAGCAGAAAAAGACCTGAGAGGGGCAGAAAGATGTTCTCAGTCTTTTGGATCTTGCACAGGTATATCTTAAGGGGTTAACTAATTCTCACCCCAAATCAGCTCACTTCCTCTATAGCCTCACATTTGTTAGGCACACAGAAACTCCTATTTTTGTGAAATGTGCTGAAGTTCCTTAAATTTCTGTTATGACTAACTAAAACTCTATGATAGTTGACTCATTTTGTTGTTTCTGGCTGTTTCTCAGCTTCTTAATTTTGGTAGTTCTTTATTTTCAGAATATTCTCATTTTAATAAGTCCATTTTGTAGTGCACATTGGTGTGTCAAGTATGTAAGTCAGTGGCTACATCCTTCAGTTTTCATTAGGGAAATCAGAAAAAAAGAATTGAGTCTTATTCTAAAATTTAGGTATGCTTAACCTTGTCTTTGACAAACAGAATTTTCATAATAAGCAAATTCTAGGTATGAGAATTTGCTCAGAAGGGTGAATAGTGAGAAATTTAAAAGTTGCATAGGCCAAATTTGTGACAATTTGAGCGTGAAAATAATTAAGGATAGTAATGTGTTATAGACCATTTTAAATAATAGGTGTCTGTGAAATCCATATTGATGATAAATAACTAGATAGATAAATAGGGGAGACAGAAGGCCTTTTACTTTCAGTAGAATGCAAAAGGCCGATTGGTTAAAGTGGAAGGAGTGTTGGAATTAGAAAATCAGTTTTCAGTTATTATAGTTATTATAGCCAGGCAGCTATTATTAGAGGTGCTGAATCTAGGGGCAGATTTAGGTGTGGGCATGATATTTACCTGATCTTCCACTGTCTCACCACAGGTTCCTTATTACTTGCAAGTCAAAAATAGTAACAATGCAAATGAAGAAATCAAACATCACCTTGACCAGGTGATCAAAATTAATATCACCAGTGGGGGCAGATGAACGTCTGTGCCTCCAGGTATAAATGACTCGACAAGGACATAGTGTCCCTCGTCTAGTAGTCTAACCTGAATCTAATCACGAGGAAACATCAGAGAAACTTTAAATACAAAAAGTTCTTTTCTTTTTTAAAAAAAGATGAAGGCTGTACTCTCTAAAAATGCTAGTGTCATAAAAGGCAAAGAATGGCTGTGGAAATGTTCCAAATTAAGGGAGGTGAAGAAGATAAAGCAGCCAGATGCAACAGTTGGCCTGAGACCAGCTCCTGTACTCTAGGGGGAAAAATGGTGTAAGGAAAAATTGTTGGGTTAATTGACAAAACTGGAATATGGACAGTAGTTTAAAGTAAAATTTACTGAAGTGGATAACTGTACTGTGGTTATATAATAAGAGAATGTTCTTATTTTTAGGAAGTACACACTGAGGTACTTAGATAAAGGGTCACAACACATTTAATTTACTCTCCAGTGGTTCAGAAAAAAAAAATATCTATCTAGCTAGCTAGCGAAGGGAAAAGGAGATAGGAAGGGATAGAAAAGAGCGGATTATAAAGCAAATGGGCCAAATGTTAACAATAGATGAATCCGAATAAATGGTACACAAGTGTTCTTTGTACTGCTCTTATTCTGGCACCTTCTCTGTACGCTTGAAATTTTTTCCAAATAAAAAGTTTTTTAGAAGTTTATTTTTTTTTTAAGTTTTGCTGCTAGAGACTGAAAACACTGTTCATGAAACAAATTTAGTTGAAATGTCACCTTCCTTACTGTGCTTGAATATTTCTCTCGGTATGTTGGATCTGCTTATCTCAAAGTATTGTTATTATTATTATATGTTTATATATAATATATTATTATATTTTAAGCTTTTTTATATTTTCAAATTTTTCATTATTTTTTACATTAAACAAATAATACATAAAAGCATTATTGCGGTAAAAGACTTAAATCCTTCAGAAGCCAAAACATGATCTTTCCTTTTACTATTTCCTTTCTTCCCCTCCTCAGAAGAAGTCAGTTTTAAGAGTTCTTATAAATATAAATGGGATTTTATACAACTTTCCCAGGACTAGATTTTTCATTTAACATATTTTAGAGATATTTCCACTCTGCTTTATTCTTTATAGAATAGCTAAAGAGAATTGGGTAACAGTTGTTATACAGTAATTTATGTAACTACTTCCCTATTGAAGATCATTTGTGTAGTTTTACATTTTTTTCTCAATCCAATAGGTATTATAATAGGTGGACCCTCATGCATGTGTATGAATATTTTAATAGTATAGGGTCCTAGAAGTAGTATTACTATGTCTATATATATATATATATATATATATAATTTTTTTTCTAAATTCTGCTAGACTGACTTCTAAATAGACTGTAGCAACTATATATATATATATCAGCATCTCTGCCAACTATGGATAGTATCAATCTTGTAAATTTTTGCCAATTCCATGGACAAAGTAATACCATTTTTTAAGTGCACATTTCCAAGTTTATTGACTATCGTATGTCTTCTTCAGTGCACTGACTCTTTATAGCCTTTATGTTGTTCTCTTTGGTTGTTTGTCTCTTTCTTATTGACCTTTTATGAGTTCTTTTTATATCGTTGATAATTTTTTGCTTGTTAAAGATCCATTAGCGCATTCCTGGACCTACTCTTTTGTCGAGTTGTAATTCTTTGAAGTACGTATTTTTTGTGCGGGTGCTTTGTGGAGGCACTGTCTTTGGTGCTTGTGGATATGCTTCGTGGAACCTGTGGTCTGGAGAGAAGACAAACACAAAATAAATAACCACACACCTAATTTTGTAATTACGATTGTATGAAGAAAAGTTGGAGTATCTCTATAGCTCTGGCTCAGTTTGTCGAAGTTCATTTTGTCAGATAGCTTAGTCTGTCGAATTTACAAAATTTGTTTCACAAAATCAGTTTTAAATATTTTAATGAAATGATTATAAATCACAGATTCTGAAGTTGGACTCTGTTGGTTCAAATACTGATCTTGCACTTAATGTTTTGTGACCTTGGGCAAGTTACTTAACCTCTATGTGTCCCAATTTCATCATTTATAAACTGGGGATAATTCTAAGCCACTTCAGAGGGTTGTTATCAAGAGCAAATGAGTTAATATGTGTAAAGCATGTAAAACAGTACCTGGCACATAAGAGTGTTGTAGAAGTGTTAGCCATTATTATTATATCATCAGCATCCAAATTTTTAATACTTCATATGGAATTTTTTAATATTTATTTTTTTCCCCAAATTCTTTTAAAAACCAACTTTATCGAGGTTCAATTTGAATGCAATGAAATACATCTATGTTTAGATTGTTTCATAAATGTATACCCTATTAAACCACCGCTATAATCAAGATACTGAACATTTGCGTCAGTTCCTCAAATTCTCCGATATTCCTCTGCTGTTACTTCAGATTCTTTTCAGTGCATTTGTTTTACCAGAATTTTAGTATTTGTCTTTTAGAATGTTTATAATTTTTCATTCATTAAAATTTTTAAAATGTATAATGGCTATTAATTTGAAATACTAATTATATGATTTATTATAGTAATCCCTTCTTTCATCCTCTTTTTTCTGCTAGCTTTAAATAAGTTTCTATATTTAATTTGCATCTTGTTAGAAACAAAACATCAACCTTTCACCTATGATGGGATTGATTCAGTTACTTTGTCTTACAGTGTAAGGTTTATTTCTCTACATAATACAAATACATAGGTAGGCATTTAGCTTCTTGCTGAACATTTCTTACTATTGAGGGGACAATGTTGATTGGAGTGGAGGAGAATTTAGTCTTGACAGAAATGAATATATCAAATTTTTAGCCTTTTTCTCTCTTAGAACAGATTACAGTTCTCAGCACCTCTGCTTTGCTAGCACCTGTAATTCTCATGAGGGGAGATACCATGGGAGGGAAAGTACTGGCTGAGTGGTCCAATATTTGGACATATAACTTTTCCCTGCAATAATAACAGTGAAAGTAATAGTTCAATGAGAGCTGACATTACTGAGTGCTCACTAGTGCCTTTAAGGAGAGTCAAGTTCTAGCAATAGTACTGATAATTAGTAGTGTTTTGTGTTAGAAGCTTTGGTCTATATTATTTTTACATGTGTCATTTAATCCACGGACATCCCAGTGAGATGGGAAACTGAGGCACAAAGAAGGAAAATAGTATGCCCATGTTCATCAAGCTAAGTGAGGGGTGAAACTGGGATTTGAACCCAGGCAGGCTGATTCTGAGTATTTGAGCTCAAGTCCTCTTACCTTCTGTCTCTTGCATTCTGGGATTTCTCAGTTTGAGGTCACCTTTATAGCCTTATTCTTTGGAAACTGCCTCTTTTTAGCACTTATATTAAGAGAGGATTCTGTATTCTTTTTAAAAGACATTACCTTTGGAGCAGAGCTACAAGCAAGGGAATGCTAACTCTGCTAATTTTCTGTTAATGCTGAAAAGTTTGAGGATCCAGCAAGATGATGCAAGAGATTTTTTTTTGTTCTTCCTTAGGCTGCACTGGAGACTTTCAACTGTAGAATCACTTTAATGATAACAAAAGAAATTACTTAGTTGTGTCAATATTATGCTGGGACTTTAAATACATTATCTCAGTTAATCCTCTTAAAAGTGAAATAAATTAAGTGGTATTATTCCTATTGCACAGATGGAAAAACTGAGCTTCATCTATGGGATGTTGGATAAGTTAATAAATTAAATCTCTATGAATCTTAGTTTCCTTACTTGAACATAACAGTATGTTTTATCTTGTAGGTTCATTATGAAGATTAAATGAGTTAATGAACAAAGATTTAGAGCAGTTTTTAGCACTCAATGATGTTACCTGTTGTTATTATTGTTATTATTATTATTGGAACATAGTAGTAGTAATGGTAAAGGTGAAACTATCACTTTTATGACTGTGAATTAGAAATAAGCAGCTAAAAGTTCAACATAGTACCTGGGTGTTAACAAATGGAACTTATTTATTCATAGGAAGAAGCTAAAGCTCTGTTTATTTTCATTTAAAAATACCTCTACTACTGATAGTTTCAAAATTAAACATTCAAAAACAGTCTGTTGGTTCTGTTTGTTACTGTTTGTTTTGTGCAAAATTATTTTCCTCAAAAATGATATACCCTGAATATTCATCTGTTTAATGTGGATTAGGTAGGATTGGCACTAGAGGACAAAAGTGCTTGACATACTAAGAGATTGCCAAGGTTCACTTTACAACCATAAAAATAGTAAATGAGGACTATGTATAGAGATGTAAAATAATTTACTCCTTTATGTTAGACAAATTCAACAGTGCACAATTGTAAAAATCTTAAGTTTTGTGTATATACTCTTTATTACACACTGTACATCACTGTGTACATGTTATGTTTGTACATACTCATTCTTCTATGAGGTTATATCCAAAATTATGTGTACTCTGTTATAAAGGCAATTTAAAGTATTTAATCAATATTAATTTTGACTATACATGATTTTCCTTTTAAGTACTGACCTTAGAACTTAACCCTTGGCTTAAGCTGCAACTCAACTCCATTATTTATAATGAAATGCAGGAAGGAAATTTTTTCCCCTTCATAAGGTGAAGCATTTCGTTTTTCTTAACACACTAAGCTATGTGTTACACAAACTAAAACAAAGCTGTGTAATGTGGTTGTTTTTTGTGAGAGTGACATCTGGTGGTTCCTTTTTAATTCTCATGGCTTCTCTGTGTTTATCTAGAAGTTGTTGGAAATTCCACAGAATCATTGTGTGAACTGCTTTGCTTGATGCTTAACACACTACCTAACAATCGAGGATTAAGTTAGTATCACTGATATGGCTCAAACAATGAAAAGCTCAGCACTCCATTTAGATGCAGTCCTCCTGAATGCCAGCCTTTTCTGAGGGATTTTATTTTAGCACGTGTGATGGACAAACATCTGCCTCATTGGAAAGATTTCTGTTTCATTCAGAGAATTTAGGATTTTGAGTAAGGGATGGTTTCTGTGCCAGCCACTCTGCTTTACTCATGAGGAGGATAGAGCTCCAATTCACTGAATGTATTGGCCGAGGTCACATTGAGTTGGCCAAGGTCACTCTGTTACTCTGTTCCCTATTGAGCTGAGGCCCTGGGCTCTGTGCCCACAAGCTATGTTTATCCTGCTGAGCAACCCATTGAGTAAATAGGGTCTGGGCATTAAAGAATAGGAGGTGAAGGCATTTTAAGACAGGAGATGTAAAGGCGGTTAATATTTTCGAATTCCTATTTGCTATAAATACTCCCACATTTGGCCTCTTTTCTCTCTTCCAAAAGGGAATGCAGGATCATTTGTGTGAAATAGAGTTGCTGAGGAAGTACAGTGAGGGATCCCAACTTCATGAGACTACCGATTCGTCCCACATCTGAGAAGTATCCAATAGAATTGTATTTATTGAGCCTGTTTTGAATTGGGCATGTTATATGTATTATCTCACTAGCATCCTTACAGTAATCTGGGGAGAAGGTTGGAATCTCCATTTTACACATCAGGAAGTAGAGGATTGAAAGGGTGAGACCCACCTGGGGTCAGTGGTAGAACTGACAGGCCTAAATACATATTTCCCACTATACTGTGTTGGAAATGTACTGCATTACTACTATAATGTTTGAGTGAATCATTGAATAAGACCTAACTCACTGACATGTAATAGTTGTTTAGTAAAACAACTATGTGCTCAATTTATTTATGTGCTTAAGTAATCTTTCCTAGTGAAATTATCATTCTTCTGTATTCGCAATTTTCACTATCATGTCTGTGACTTTTGGTAAATATAAAGCTTTGAAAAAAATAGAATTTATTGGGTAATATTAGACCATTACCCTGGATAAGAGCAACTAGAAAGTTGTATTAAAGATATATTTGGAGAATGTGTCAAATTATTTTCAATTTCAAGTGATGAATGTTTAAACATTTCTAAGGCATAATTTTTTCTTCTGGCAGCTGATTTTATGGTTTGTATTATTAAAAATTTAAAAACTCTATTTTTGAATAATATTTGAAAACCTCTAGTTTTTTACTAAGTGTGGTAGCCAAAAAAATCAGATTTTACGAACCTTCTGGGTAGGTTCAGAAGATGAACTTTGTCGGTTCTTTTCATTCTGTCTTCTATATTAGAGAATTATGTTCATAGCCTGATCTTTTTAAACCTTAGGAAGGTCATGCTTTTTTTCCCTGCAAGGGCCATATATAGACCCCAATTGCTTTCATTCCCTTTGATTAAAAAGAGCTCACTGGGTTAGTTAAGGTTTCACAGAGAACATGCTTTGGCATTATCCCTTCGAGGGGAGGTATGAGTGGTGTTTGAACCCTGCAGACCCAGTAGTGGGGATGCTGAAGCTGAGTTTTACATTTGGCTTCAGGGAGATTCGGGGCATTGACACTCCCTCATACAATAAGAAATTTTAAGAAAATGTAGCATTACGTATAAGGTGCAACTGGTGGAGCCCTCAGAATCCAGTTGGGGAGTTTAAATGCTCCAGAAAGCCGTGAGCTACTTGTTGAGCTTGACAAATAGATTGCAGAGAAATGTATGGCAGATGTGAGCAGAATGAAAAATAATTCCTGACATGAGTGCATGATGAATATATTTTTCAAAAAACAGTTCTTTGCCCAATCTTTCTTCTAAAAGTCACTTCATGGACACATAATAAAGGTGCATTTTAAATTAATTAATCCCAATTTAGAAAAATCAACACTTTATTAAAGTTATAGTAGAGAATGATGCCACTTAAGTTTACATGTTTTACATATGATTCCTTTAACTAGCACTGTACCCTCTCCTTTTATGCATGAGAAAATTTACATCCAATATTCAAGGAGTCCTCCTGGTGTGTCACAATAATGAGGAAGTATAACAACTAATATCAGTTTGGTTTCCCATTCTGAACATCTTGATTCATCAGGGATGTGAAGGCCATGCAGAGGAATGTTTGCAGTCCCTAGGAGCATGGCTCTTAATCCCTGCCCTAGTCCCGTGGAAGGCTGGGGCAATGTCTTCATGCCTCACCTCTCTGGGAATGGTCCAGATGTGCCCCAGAACCAGGTGTAGAATCTGTGACTGGTCCGAGTTCTCAGCAGCTCTAGGGTTCTTTGAGTCCATGGAACCAAACACAACTTCATTGGTAAATAGTTTGGAATGTTGGGTGAGCGCTCCAGTGAGGATGGTCCGGTGCCCTGCAGTGGTTGGAGGTTGCTTCTCAGTGGGGTGGAAGGTGTATCAAACTTCATCGTCCCTTCTTTAAAAAACAGCAGTTAAGTGAGAACATGGTGGCATCGGCTCACAGATCTATGAAAAATCATCTGTATGAGAGAGGGAGAAAGGGAGGAAGAGGTGGGGAGGAGGAAGAGGAGGTAAGAAGAGCGAGGAAGAAGCCCTGAAGAAGTGATTTGACTTTTGGGATCTGTGGGACCTAATTTTAATATTTATTATCTTCCTTCCTTCCCTTCCTTCCTTCCTTCCTTCCTTCCTTCCTTCCTTCCTTCCTTCCTTCCTTCCTTCCTTCCTATCTTCTTCTTTCTTTCTTTTCCTTTCCCATATTCCTTTTCATACTATAAATGAATTAAAATTCAGATGGGGAGACCTGAAATGTTGTAAATCTCTTGGTCTCTTTAGAAATTAATCCAACTATCTAAATTATTATCGTTAGTAGCATATTTATCATCTTTATTCTTTGCCTCTCCCTCACAGGGATAGAAATAATATAAACCTTTTATCATTAATATCTTCATTATTTAAGCTTCTTAATTAAAGATTTATTAAGAACTTGCTGTTATTTAAATGTACTTACATGCATTTTTATACTCAGAACATGGCCAAATTAGCAAATTAACAGGAAAATTGTTTAGAAAAGCCTTAATAGTCGATACAGTACCCCCATTCCCTTTCCTTACTTCTATGTCCCTTTCTGTGAGCAAGGTCCTTCACCCATCTAGGGACAGCCTCCCCACCCAGCAGGGAGCAGGCCCTAGGGTGCTAGTTTTGCGTCAGGAAGGGCCTCCAGAGAATCTTTCACCTGACAGGGTTAGCCTACTTGCTAAATTGCAAAATGAAACTGCTCAAGGTAAGGAAAATCCATCTCAAGACAAGGGTACTCAGTCAGCCAGCCAGCCAACAATTATTTGCTGAGAGTCTATAAAGTGCATAGTATTGTGCTGGGTTATAAAGTGGATTCTAAAAGAATATGATAGCCCTTGACTCTAGCCAGGGAGTCAGGATAGGCTCTTGAAAAGTCAGGTACCATTTTGAGGCAGTATAGGATAGGAGCCAGGTGTAGCTCAGTTAAATATTTGTTATGCTGTGCCCAAGGGGAGTAGCTCCTCAAGGTTTTTGGCTCCAGCATGGGAATGGGGGAGATAAAGCAGCTTCCTTCAAGGAAGGAACTAAATGCTGAGGCTTTCCTATGAGCACATACTGTTGGTCAGCAGCATGAGCTTTTCTGTCTTATTTTCCTTAAACTGGAAGGACTCTGACTTGTGTATATTTCAGCTGGAGTCCACGTGATATGCCTACCCAGTACTGGGAGGTTTAAGGGAAGCTGGTTTGTTGTACTCACTGGGGAAATGAATCCAACATTGGAGAAGCATTGGGAAGTTGATGGTGAGTATGGAAAAGCAGAGCCCAGAGATAGAAAATTCTAGTTATGCTATGCGATGAATATATGTGGGCATATTTAGTGCTTGGTGGGGTGCTGTAGACTAGCAGTCTTCTGGAGTTCAAAGGCCAGACCTGATGGGAACTCACAGAGGAAACAAGCTTCCTGAGGCAGCAGTGGGAAGGGATAGGTTTTGAGCTGGGTGTCAAGACCTAGAGGACAGAGGAAATGGAAACCGTGGGTCCCTGGGTTTATGGTAGGGGAGGTAGGAGCAGACAGTCTCTTTCACTTCTGGCGTTTAGTCCCCCAAATGGACCCGTATCAGTTTTTCCAGGGAGCTGGGAAGGCGTATTTGCTGGTACCCAGGGAGAGAGTGTGTTGTCACTATCAGTGTCGAGGTATAATTTTCAAAAAGTAGAAATATGACTCATAAAGATATAAAGTGAACATGCCAAAATTTTTATTTAGCTCCTTAAGGTGGAAATCAGTCAGATGGTAAACTGACTCAAAGGATATTTAAGGAACCGGGTATTTATAGGCTTAAAAAAAGAATGCTAGATTATGATTGCTAGGCTATACATAAAACTGCGTAATGCCCTATAGGGTAATATAACTATAACCTTTGGGGTTTTCTACCATTCCGACCTCTGTGTTAGCATGTAACTTCACAGTGTCTAGATTCTAATCAGATGGCAAGTAGCAAAGTTAAACACAAGTACATTCTCTGTGAATGAAATAATCCTTGGGAGGGCCTGTTCAACAATGCTGCGGTATGATGTGAGAGGACGTGCTGCCCCCTCTCCCATCCCTTTTCCACTGCTGCCCAACTGCCTCAGTCCCAAGTTTTGGATAGTTTTATTAAAATTTAAAACATACTTTGGAGTTAAGGAAGTCTGAGATTGAATCCTAATTTCTTCACTTACCAGTTGTGTAAATTGGGCAGGTAATTACCTGTGACTGGATTTACTTGCTTTGAATTGGGAGGAGCAAATGAGATAGTTTTTCTAAAGTCACTGGCACATGATAGGCAATCAGTGCATCTTTGTACTGCTGTTTACTTTTCCTCTTTTTAAAATGAAAAAAATTTCACCTTTTGTCTGACCTTCATAGACAATGTTCCCTCCTTCCCTCCTTCTCCTTCTCCTACCTTCCCAGCTTTATTGAGATATAATTACCATATAACATTGTAGACATTTAAAGTGTACAACATAATGATTTGAGATATGTATTCTTGCAAAACAGTCATCATGATAGGGTTAGTTAACACATCCATCACCTCACATATTTGCAGGTTTTTTTGTGTGTGTGTATGTGAGAATTTTAAAAATCTACTCTTAGCCACTTTCAAATATACAATGCAGTATGGTTAACTCTGGTCACCATGTTGGATGAATATTTTATTTAGAGAACCTCTGCATATGGAAAAATGGAGATATGTTATTTAAGTGAAGATGAGTTCTTACTTGATCTTCTTTTGTTTTTCTTTTTCTGAGATTGGTAATGGGGCTATTTATTGTTTAAGTGTAAGTATTGGCCTGGTCTCCTTTTAAATGGAGAGCTGGTTTCACAGGTTGTCCTTTTTTCTGAACCCCACTCAGTATTTCAGTGTGCACTGTGTGTCCTTCTCTGGGATGAGGTTTCTGAGGGCAGGATGGATGCATAGAAACATCCAGGAGCCTGCTGTCCACATTTGTCCTTACTTGGTAAAGGGCAGCCTGGGCGAGGTTAGCCATGATGCTGTAGGGACTATGAGCTAGTGTCTGGTACCGGCAACTGATGATCACAGCTGGATATGGGTTCCTGGAGAGCAGAGTCTCTCCCCTTTTCCACAACCCTTCGCATGATAGCCTGTGTGCTGGCATTTGAGACATTGAGCTGTGATTCAAAATGACAAAAGCTGATTCCAAAGGACAAGAGCCTCTTCACACTTCTGATTTCGAGAAAATAGCCTTTTTCTAGTTAGAAATTTTTATAGAGGCCATAGAAGCATATTTTGTACTTTTGGCTTAGGCTATTCAGGACTAGCTTATTTCTCTTCCAGTAGCTAGTTTATGAGCTTCTGATGTTGCTCCAGGAGAGTGAGGAGAAGATGGAATTGCACTTGACCCTGCCTACCTCCCTTGCAGAATACGGTGCTAATGTAGATTAATAGGTCAGGAATACTCAATTTTAAACTTAGTTCTGCCACTACTCATAATGTTGTTTCTTCTTTTTAGTAGTATTTGTATAATTTTTTCCTTTCCTGCATAAATGCAGAGTTCAATATAGCTTAAACATTATTCATTATTAATGGTTACACAAGAGAAAAGTTCTGTAAACCTGTTTCCTCATTTCTATATCATAGTTCTCAATAAGGTGATACAGTTGTGCCCTGACAGTCCATACACAGGTCATTCATTCATTGGGCAACATGTATTTATTGAGCAACAACTCTGTGTCAAGCCCTGGTGATTTTTCTGTAAACATGATTAATACAAAGCTGACCCGATGGAGATAGATTGGAGCCAAGTAAACGAACAAGGTAATTAGAGATTATGATAAGATTATGAATGAAATAAATCAGATGATGAAAAACTATAAGTAAACTGCTATTCTCAGTAATTTTAATTAGGGTCATCAGAGACAGTCTCCTTAAGGAGGTGGCTTTCCGAGCTAAAAACAGAAAGATGAGAATGAGTCAGCCAGCCACAGGAAGAGTTGAGTAAAGAGCATTTTACGAAAGAGAGAACAATGCAGAGAGGCATAGGATGAGTTTAGCTTGTTCAAGGAACAGAAAGACAGACCCGTGCCTTTAGTGGACTGAGCAAGGGAGCAGGTGGGTGGAGAGGTGGGAAGGACATCATTTAAGGCTTCGTAGATCATGGAAAGAAGTTCGGGTTTACTCTCAGTGAACTGAAAAGCTCTTAGGTCTAGAGCAGCGGAACGGTATGAGCTTATTAAAAGAAGAGAAAGAAAGGAAAAGAAAAACAATGTCTGCTGTGTGAAGAATTGAATGCAGAGTGTCAAGTGTGGATGTAGGGAGACTAGTGGCGATCCTTGTGTTTGGGCCATGCAGATGGTTGTAGGGATGTGAGAGAAAGATGCTTTGATGATTTGACTAGGTTTTGGAGGGTCCCAAATACCTGAATGAGGAGCTTGGATTTTATTTTTGCAGCTATGAGGGAGCTTCGTGTTTCTATGAATTTGTGAGTGAATATGTGTATCTATAAGAGTATATGTGTGAGATTGTGAGTCAGTGTATATGAGTGTGGGGTGCATGTGTGGATTTGTGAGTGGATGAGTTTATGTGTGTATTTCGGTTTGGATTTTTCTCCTGTTGTAGCTTTCGAACAGGCCATTGGCATAAAGGAAAGGGCTATCCTATGTGTACAGATTTATACCAGCTTTCTCCTCTACCCACCCCTCCAATTTAAGGGGGGAAAGGCTGCTGACAGAAAGACTAGCTAGGCAGTGAAGTTAGATGTGAAACAAAGGCTTAGAGGATGCTAACTTGGCTAGCCATGTAGAAAGAGAAGACTAAATCGAGTAAATAATGCTATTTGTTTTATTCTATATCCGAGATGAATGAGACAGAGGAATGAAAGATAACTCCATTTAAAAAGTCACACTCTTTCAAATTACCCCAGTTTGACAGTGAGCCAAGTATTTTACTAGTCTTTAATTATTTTTAAAAAATTAAACCTTACTTAAATTCATATACTCGATTTCTCTGAATGACATTTTATTAGTGAGAGTTGAGTGATTCTGCTGCATCCCACTAGAACTGTCCCCCGACCCTGCATACACTCACTTGCTCATTTTCTTGTTTACTTATAGAGTTCTTAATTCTGGAGAAGCTCATTGTATTTTTTGTTCCCCCTCAGGACATCTTCGAAGATGCCTTGGAAACCATCTCTATGTAAGTAGTAACATAATGAAAAGCATGTAGTAAAGAAAAATTCATGGTTCTCTTATATGAACTGTAAATATTTCTTTCTTTTTTTATTTTTGAGAGTAGTGATGTCAGAAAGAAGTGGCTTTTCTGTAATTCAAGAGTTATGATATGGTTATATTTAAGAAAGGATCTATCTAAAATTACTATCAGATATATTTTTGAGTTTTATTTCTTATAACATTAATGAAAACAAATGTTAATGTAAACTATAAATAAAACAAATATTTTCCAACAGGTTAAATTTTGTTTATAGCTAACTCTTTTATAAGTTTTTCCCACTATCTTAAGGTGGAGCGTTCCTATAAAACCTTTCATAAGCCTAAATGGCATAAAGAGAAGAAGCAATTACCATTGATTTATATGAGAAAGATTTTGAACATTCTCAGATCTCCAAGATAACATACCAAATCATACCACTTAATACATAGATATACTAAGTACTAAAGTAAAAGTAGGAATGCACAAAACAAATTGTGATAAAGCATAGATACTCACAGACACAAAGTAGGGTGGCTTGATGCTGAGACGCTGATTTGCAGAGATGGGAGTTGTGGTTCCTGGGGAAGGAGCTTGGTGGGGCCACTGTCCCTGCTCAGGGCACATACTGCACTGAAAAACAAACGCTGAACACGTTTCACTTTTTGCCTTTTTTAAAAATGTGAAAATCTCTTTGGCTTCCCCCCCCCCCCATTGGTGAAAAGAGGTACTAATAGAGTTTTTTTGTTAAAGTGAAGTGGCATAAGGTGAACTTTCAAAAAGCAGGGGATCCCCGTACATCTTGTTTGCTTACGTGGTTAACCTTCTATTGTAGATTTTTGCTTTTGGTTTGGACTTAATTTTATTATAAGCATTTTATATAAGCCTGCATAGTTTTTGTAATGATTTCAATCACTTTATATTAGATCAGATGGAACACCACAATTATTTACTCATTTCCCCATTGTTAGCCATTTAGATTGTTACTGGTTTAAAAACTTAAAACTAATTAATGCATATTTTCATGTGTATAGCTTTGTCATACTTGTGAATTATCCCCAAAGATTAACTTCACAGATGTAGGATTGCTAGATTAAAAGAGATGCATTTTTTATTGTTCTTTATATGATATATCTTAAATTGCCTTTCTGTGTTAGTTACTTCAGGCTGCCATAAAAGAATACCACGGATCGTGTAGCTTAAACAACAGAAATTTATTTTCTCACAGATCTGGAGGCTAGATGAGGGTGCCAGCATGGTTAGGTTCTGGTGAGAGCACTATTCCTAGCTTGCACTTGCAGATATCTGCTTTTGAGAGAGAGAGAGAGAGGGAGGGAGCGCATGCTAGCTCTAGCTCTCTGGTATCTCCTAAAGGACCTAATCCTGTCATGAGGGCCCATTCTCAGGACCTCATCTAAACCTAATTATCTCCCCCAAACCTCATGTCCAAATACCATCACTTTCGGGGTTTGGGGGTTAGGACTTCAACAAGTGAATTTTGGAGGACACAATTCAGTCCATAGGACTTTCAAAAGAATTTTTTTAAATCAGTTTAGATGGCTACCAATTCAGTATAAGTGAAGTGATTTAAAATGTAGCATCACCATCACTGGGTATTTGAAATAATTTTGCTCCTTGGATGATACCTAATTGTTTTAGTTTTTAAACAGTTTTCTTTATTATCATTGTTTAATGCATTGTATTTCCTTTTGTGTGAATTCTAGTCTTCTTTTCCCTGTTTAATTTTTTTCTCAATGTTTCTCTGACATACTTATGAATTTTATATATACACTTCGATCTTTTGTCATATTTGTCATAGGTACCTTTCCCTAGTTGCTATTTTTCTATGTTACAGTTACAAATATTTATAAAAGTTTTAACGTTTATGTTGTTGAATGTTTTCTTATATAATTAAAAACTTAATTGTGATTAATATTAAAAATAACCTTTTATCTTGGAACAGTTTCTGATTTTCAGAATTATTGTGGAAAAAGTACAAAGAGATTCTGTATACCTCACCCTGGTTTTCCCTATTATTAACTTCTTAGATTAGCATGGTACATTTGTTATAATTAATAATCCAACATGGATACATTATCATTAACTGAACTACATTATTTAGATTTCTTTAGTTTTTACCTAGTATCTTTTTTTCTGTCCCAGGATCTCCTTCAGGAAACCACATTACATTTAGTCATCATGTCTCCTAAGGCTCCTCTTGGTTGTGACTGTTTCTCAGACTTCCCTTGTTCTCAGACTTTGACAGTTTTGAGAAGTACTGGTCATTTATCTTGTGGAATCTCAATTGAGATTTATCTGTTTTTTACTCATGATAGACCCAGGGCATGTGTTTTGGGGAGGAAGACCAAAAGTAAAGCGCCATTCTCATTACATCTTATCAAAGGTTCCTGTTATCAACGTGGCTTACTATGATGTTAAATGCGACCACTTGGCTGGAGATGGTGTTTGTTAGGCTTCTCTACTGTAAAGTTACTCTTTTTTTCCCCTTTTTCTTCTCATACCTTACTCTTTGTAAAATAATCTGTTTATGTGATATATATCTTTTTAAAATCACTTTTAAGGTGTGTGTATTATTCACCATCCAGAAGTCTTGTAATTATTCGGCTCTGCTGCTGCTCCACTTTGGGTGGCAGAGACTGAGCTTGAGATATAATGGGAGACTGTAGTCCAGGAGGCAGAAGAGGATCAGGCTGTGGGGTGTGTAATTAGTGTTAACTTGGAGGCACTTCTGTTTCCAGCAGGAAGCTAGAATACCAGGTACACACCAGAAGAGGGTTCAGGCCTAAAAGATGAAGAGGTCAGACTTGATGTGACCAGTAGACAGCACACATCATCACTTGTGTTTCTCTGAGCTTTCAGTAGCTGCTTTAGACTACCAGTGACGTTACCTTTGGGTCTATAGGGCGCTTTCAGCTATTTATAACATCTATTAGTTTTTTTTTTTTTTTAATTGAATCATAAGGAAACAATCAAACAAACAAACAAAACTCTGAACTTGACATCCAGTTTCTGGTTTCACATGTAAGGAGCTTGGAAACTGATACTCTGTCCTAACAACAAGTAAAAAGCTGAGAAAACTGAAAAGTCCACAACTCATTTTAAATCCATAAGAAAGGGAAGGACACAGGGCAAATTGCTGTATTCAAGATTGGAGAGACAGACAGGTGAATATAGGGAGTCACTGCTTATCAGCTCAGAGACTTGAGTAGAAACCACTTCGAGAACCAATTCTGGGATAGGAAACCTAACCTGAATTGCTGAAGGCTCAGTACAGACAACTCTGAGAGTTAAAAACTCCAGAAGGACCTAGTCATGGGGGGTGGGAGTGGGGAGAGGCAACGATAATATTGTGAAGTTTACCAACAGAAGCTTGACTAGATTCCCATATTAAATAGAAGAGAAAAATATCCTTACGCTTCCAGTGGGGCAAGGGAAAAAAGAAACATTTTGAAATATTTGAGAGTGCATATATTGTTGTTCTTAACAAGGCCTGCCCTCAGGAGAAAATAGCCAGAACCTAACCTGTGGGTTTTATCAGAGCCTAACTGAGGTAAGGGAAATACCCAACTTCAGTCCACTCTAGTTATTGTGTCCCACTTATAGGAGGAGATAAAAACAGTGAAGTTCACAGGCCGGAGGCACAGGCTCACTAAAAGACTGAGACCTAATCCTAGGACTATAGAATACTTTCTCCTCACTCACATCTCACAACCACATGACTACAGGACTATTTACAGAAGTTTTTTTTTATTCTGCACACCATGTCTGGCTACCAAGAAAAAATTACAAGGCATACCAAAGGGTAAAAAACAGAATTTGAAGAGACAGAGCAACTGTCAGAAACAGACATGGCAGGGGTGATAGAATTATCAGCTGAGGAATTTAAAACAACTATGTTTAATATGCTAGAGGCTCTAATTGATAAAGTAGACAGTAAGCAAGACCAAATGGGCAATGTAAACAGAGAGATGGAAGTCATAAGAAACAAAAAGAAGTGCTAGAGAAAAAAAAAACTAACAGAAATAAAGAATGCCTTGATGGGCTTATTATTAGACTGGCCATGGCTGAGGAAAGAATCTCTAAGCTAGAGATGCATATCAGTAGAATCCTCAAAAACTGAAAAGCAAAGAGAACGATGACTGAAAAGAAAAAATGCAATGGAATATCCAAGGACTGTGGGATAACTATGAAAGGTGTAATATTGCACAATGGGGATACTGTAGGAGAAGAGAGAAGGGAACAGAAGAAATATTTGAAACAATAATGACTGAGAATTTCCCACAATTAATGTCTGATAACAAATCACAGATCCAGGAAGTTCAGAGAACACTGAGAAAGATAAATGCTAAAATAACTGCACTTAGGCGTATCATCTTTAAAATCCTGAAAGAAGCCAGAGGAAGAAAACACCTTACCTCTAGAAAGCAAAATAAGAATTACATCCAACTTCTCAGATACCATGCAAGCAAAAAGGAATAGAGTGACATATTTAAAGTGTTGAAAGGTAAAATTCACCAATCTAGAATTCTGTACTCTTGTATACTTTTTTTTTTTTACTTCTTTTTAGTGGTTGCCTTGGAGTTTGCAATACACATTCACAGCTATTCCAAGTCCACTTTCAAATACACTGTAACACATCACATATAGTATGATTAAGTTGTAATAACAAAATAATTCTACTTCCTCCCTCCCATGCCTCGCACCATTGTTGTCATTTACTTCACTTATATATAAGCATACATAAATGTGTATGTATACATGAGATACATACATAATCAAATACATTGGTGGTATAATAATTGGTGTAGAATAAATAAAGAGAGAAGATTGAAAATCGAGGGACTTTATTGCCAGTAGACCTGCCATGCAAGAAATTTTAAAAGGTTTTTGGAGAGAAAGTGATTACTATAGGTAAGAAACTCGGCTCTACATAAAGAAAGGAAGAACATCAAAGAAGGAATAAGTGAAAGTAAAATTAAAACTTTTATTATTATTAATTGACCTAACAAGTAACAGTTTGTTCAACTGGAATTATGTTGTTATTACAGCATAATCATACTACCTGTGTGTGACATGGTATGGTGTATTTGATGCTAAGAAAGGAGAGAAAATGGAATCGTATAAAATACTCAGTTAAAATCACAAAAGGCAAGAAAAAAGTGGAAAACAAAAATAGGAGCAAAGCACAAGGACAACAAATAGAAAACTAATAAATATGGTAGATATTAAGCCAACTATATCAGTAATCACTTTGATTGTCAAAGATCTAAATGCACCACTTAAAAGATAGGATGTTAGAGTGGAGCAAACAGCATGGCCAAACTGTGTGTTGTTTCTAAGGAACCCACTTTAAATATGAACATACATATAGATTAAAAGTAAATGGACAGGAAAAAATATACCATGTTAACACTAATCAAAAGAGTAGGAGTAGCTATATTAATTTCAGATAGCAGACCTCAAAGTAGGGAAAGTTATCTAGGATAAGAAGGGCATTACATAATGAAAGTAGGATCAATTCTTAATGTGTATGCATTTAACAGCAGAGTGTCAAACTACATGGGGCAAAAACTGATAGTACTGCAAGAAGAAATTGATGAATCTATTACCATAGCTGGCAACTTCACACTTCCCAGAAATGGACAGGTTCATCAGGGAGAAAATTAGTGAGGACGTAGTTGAACTAAAAAAAAAGCCCTGAACTTAACCAAACCGAAGTTAATTTAGATCCCTCTCTCGTGCAAGCCCTAACATTGCTAGCCCAGTATTCCAACACCAAGTCTGTGAAGGAAAGAAAATACATGTTAGATGTCTCTTTTATTAAATAATTTCATTAAAATAATAACACTCTGTTTCTGGGCTTCTATAGGTGTGTGTTTATACAAACTACTCTCTACTTGACTGTCTTAGATGTTTTCAATATTAGTATCACTGATTTTCAGAAGAATAGCATTCAGAAATGTCCCCTGTGATGCAGATGTTTTGGATGTGCGATATCAGAAACCCTTCATAAACTTTTAAAATGCAGAATTATAGAGGCCTTGTTGCTTGGCTTCTTTTATTCTACTGTCAACCATGTTATAATTTTTCTTATCCTGAAAATAATAGTTCTTTAACACGAACTACCTTTCTAATTATCTAGCATTTTCTTTTCCATTCATTGCCTCTTTCAGCCTCACTTGGGCTGTATTTATCTGCTGTTACCAGCATTTTCTTTCATCTTCAAATTTTAACTTTCTTTCCATTGGTTTATCCATTTTAGAATTTATCTTGTGTTCATAGGTTTCTTATGCCCATTATTTCTTGTATCCCTTAAGACTGTCTCATCAATAGTTTTGTGTTTCTTTTTCAGTGTTACTAAAATGTCCCTGATACATGCTCCCTTCACCTTAGTTGTAGCAACACTTTATATATAGTAACACTTCACCTATTAGAGAACCTCACCTATTTGGAATAGAGCGCAAAGCCAGAAAGGTAGCCAAAGTATATATTAGAGTCCTTGCTCTAAAATTCTTGCTCTTTATTTGTAGTAGAGGCTTCTATACAGAGTCTATTTACATTTATTCTCACCTGATTCTAATAAATTTTGCTTTGTGGCATAATTTTGCCAGAGTTCTGGGAGATATATTGAGGGGGTGGTTTTAGAGCCAGTTTGTTGATAGTGGAGAAAAATGACGGTGAAAGAAGAAAGAAAATGACATACAGTCATAGAACTCAAAAGCACAGCAGTGTGGATTTCCTTTGCTTAGGAGCACACAACTAGATGTACCTTCTTGGAGAGACAACTCTTTGGTCTTGACAGGTGGTCCTGAGTACAGTCCTAGCCAATATTTACTGGCTGGAGGCCTGGGACCAGTTTCTTTGCGTCTCAGTTTCTTCATTCTCTCATAGATTTTTTGGGAAGATAAAATGAAATTTTAATATGATAATGGGAATAAGCACATAGAAGTAGGTGCTCAGTAAATATTGGTACTCTAAGGCTCTCCCTACCCAGTTGGTGTCAGTCTCCACTGAGCCAACAGTGTTAATGCTGTCTCTGAGACATGAGGAAAAGGTGGGATACTCTTTATTCACAGTGAAAGCTCATTTGGATGGCTTCTTTTATTTCCCCAACACGGTATGATGGATTTATGTCTCCTGCATTACTGACCCTTTTTGGAATCAAAAAGATTGCAGAAGTAATGTTTTTCAACATTTTTATTTTTAAAAAAGTATGCTTTCTTTGATTAGAAATACATGTTAATTATAAAAAAAATCTTCAATTTTTTTTTCATTTTTCCTTTGTCTTAATTTCAGGGTTTGTCAATATTTTTCTTGTCCTTAATTCGTGATGCTACAACATTCCCTTTGTGATCCATTAGCTGCTAAATTCAGTAGAGCTCTTTTCGTTGTGCTGTTTGAACCACACATTTTGGTTTTATGTTTCTAGTGCAGATAGAAATGCTTCAACTTCTCTATAACAAGATTTGGTCCTCTTACCAACCCGATGATTAATTTCTCCCTGGGAAAAATTTCTCCTGAATTTCTAATGAGCAGATGTGAGAGAGGCTTTAAATTGTTTCCACAAAAGAAAACTTATTTCCTGCTCTCCCTTTCTGCTTAATGGATTTACCACTGCAGACGTAGATTTTCCTACTTCTGGATCTTTGTGGTAACAACTGTGTTATTTTAACTAAATGTTTTGGAAAGTTGCTAGGTTTGCAGACTGGTAGATCATACAAACATCTCCACTGTTTAGAACTGGAGGGACAATTAGAGACTCTTTTTTTTTTTTTTTTTTTTTTAACAGTTACTGGCACGTTGAACATGTCCTTTTTAAAAATTAAAACTGTTTATGAACTTTCTGACTTACTTGGCAGAGGAAGTGACCTCTTAGGAAGGGACTGTAAATTAGACCCATCTCATGATCTCTAGAAATTCGCCAGATTAGCTGTGCTGTGGTCTCTTGTTTCCTGATTTGACAATTCCGTGCTAGCATGTGCTGCTAGGGGCTCTGATGATTGGGTATCCTTCTTTCCCAGTATTTGTTCGCAACTACCATTACTAACAATATAGTGATGTAAATAAAGTCTGTTCATAAATTAACTGTGATAGGGCATACAAAGAATAAATAAAATGTTCGGGGGTTTCAAACACAGCTATTTTCTGATTGGGAGTAGGAGCAGCTGGCATTGGTTTCGGGTTTTGAAGGATACCAGGGTTACCTGGGGGTTGTGGACAAAGTGAAATTTGGGTCACTGAAGATTCCAGCCTTTATTATAGAGTAGAGAGAGTGGACTAACCACTTGGAATTATTGTGACTTGGTAGTGTTTCCAATTAATCTCTTTCTCATAAAAACCACAGTGGGCAATGCCACAAAAATCAAATGAACTGGGGGGGCCTGTTTGAGTTCTAGTTAATCAAGATTTTCTCTTTATGGTAGTGTAGAGAGTCAGAGGAGACATTATATTTATGTTCAAAGACTGTTAGAACAGATGCAGGTTTAATATATTCTCAGCAGTGATCTCATCTATTCCATTACCCCTTATTAAAAATTTGAATTTATCCTTACATAGAAATTCATATGTGTTTAATCAGGTCCTGAGGCAGTGTGAATGCAATGGGGCTGAATATGTTTTTGTGCAAGAACTATAGTAAACTTGTCCTTACCTCTAGAAGTTGAAAAAGGTGATAAAGTGACATTTTTAGCTAGGTAATAAGAAGCTTACAATAAAAATAAAAATATTTTGTAGCATAGGATTTCTCATGGACGTTTTCTTCTTCACACCTTCTCTTGTGAACCATAGATTGTAGATTAGAATGAGATAAAGCTTTTAAGGCCATTCTCCCACCCTATCACGTTAGATCAATTAATTACAGTGCAATAGTTTAGTCTGATTTAGGGTTATTTAGGGTGAAAAATTAGCGAATGATAGTTTGAAAACGTCTAGTTAAAATCTTTCTTCATGGTGGTTAAATTATAAATAGTAACTATAGGCAGAACTGGATTTATTTTCATTTTTCTCTGATTTTTTTTGGGCCCAACTTATCTAGGCAATACAGATGTTGCTCAGATCTAGAGAGGTAGCACCTGATTTTTCTTAACCAGGTTTGCACTTAATTTTTTTATTGGATCTAAGATGCCATTGACATTGTTATCTAATATACCACTAAGGAAGGAAAAAACATGGAGAATTTTATGGGAGACTTTGCATGAGGGAAAGGAAAAATAAAATGGTCATTCAGAACACACAGTAAGGAAACTGTGTATTTCAATCTTGGTACTAGGTGGGTGGGGGGGACCTCTTATGAGATGTTCTGCTCTGAGAATTTTTTAATTTATATCCCATAAAAATCCCTGTTTTAAGTTTATAATTCATCGAAGTTTAGTATATTTATAGTTATATAACTGTCACTACAATCTAATTTAAAACATTTTATCACTTGAAAAAGAAACCTGGTACCCCTTGACAGTCACTTCCTTTTCCACCTTCACCCCTGGGCAACCACTAATCTAACTTATGTCTCCAGATTCGTCTCTATAGACATTTTATAAAAATAGAATCGTAGGTGTCCTTTTGTGTCTGGCTTTCGAGGTTCATTCATGTTGTACCCTGTATCAGCACTTCATTCCTTTTTATGACTCAATAATAATCAGATGTATGGACATACCACATAAGTTCATGGACATTCAGGTTCTTTCCAGTTGTGGGCTACTATGATTAATGCTTTTCCAAATAATTATGTACAAGTCTTTGTGAATATGTTTGCAGTTCTCTGGCATACCTACCTAAGAGTGGAATTGATGGGTCCTATGGGACGTCTGTGTTTAACTTCTTAACACTCTAACAGTTTGAATCAGAAGCTGGTTTTTGGTCTGGAATATTAGTTACCAGTGTGATCTTGACAACTTGAAGCAGGTTATTTAATTTTATGTGGATCAGGTTCATGGTGCTGTCAGGTAATTGGCAGAAGCAAATGCAGATTCTTACCCTAAGAACGTCACTTTGATCTTGGCCAATTAGAGTTGCTGGCAATTTTAAGACGCATCCTGATTTCAGAGATATTACATATAAAAAATCATGTATCATAGAGTCAATGAAATATAGTAAATGGAAATAAAAGTTCTCTAAAAAGCTCCAAGTGAGCAGTATCTCCAGTGTGTTTTTCCTATATTGAATTGCTTTTCTGTGTATTCTCTTTGGTGCTACTGTGTCTCCTTTGACAGTCTGCCATTGTATTGAAACTTCCAAAATCAATAATTCTTTACATAAAGCTATTGAGAGAGAGTGTATGCACATTTTGTTCAGGTATACATATTCCATACATGCTCCCTTTTATTATAGGGGAGTGACAAGATTTCGTAGCTTGAAGGAAAGCTCCTTAATGACCTTTTGGTCCAATTGTCACATCTTATCAAAAAGGCCCAGCAGAGGTAGAAGACTTGGTATTTTTGGTGCCAAAATAAATGATCTGGGAATCTCTAGGGGCAGGGCCTTTGCCATTGTGGTTACCCTTATTGTGGGCTTAGGAACCTCTCTGTCACTCAACCCTGGGTAGCAATGTCCAGGATGTGCCTGAAAGCCAGAGGGACCCAGCTTCCAGTGCTGAATTTCTCACCACCTCCAACAGGGACTTTCTGGACTTGGCAACTGCTCTGTGCTGCTTTGTCTGGGACTTTTCTGATAATTGCAATGGGAAATAGTTCCCATCATTGCTTATTTGATCACCCACTTAGATGTTTTGCAAATGCCTTAATTAATATGTTCCACATTGAACTCTTGATATCTGCCTCCTTGACCCATCTGAAACCTTTTCCTCTCCAGTCTTCTCCAACTCTATAAAGTTTCTACCCACTTGCTCAAGCCAGATGCTTGGGAGACATCTTTGATTCCTTCCCTTTCCTTTAACTTCCATCTTACCAAGTCTGAAGATTTCTACCTCCATAATTTATTTCCTATCTGTTCACTTTTCTTTCTCCCCTCTCTACTACATTAGCTTGAAGTACTCTCAGATTTTGCCTAGATTTAAGACCCTCCTAGTGTGTTTTCTTGTTTCCTTTGTTCATTCTCCTTGCACCTTCCTAACTGCACCCACTCATTCTCTACACAATAGTCAAAATTATTTTATTTCTAAAGGAAATGTAGTATGAAAAAATTTAACTATATATATATAAAAATATCAAGGGTAGTAAACTGAACTCCTGTGTACTCATCACTCACCTTCCACAGGTGTCAACTCAAGATTAATCTCATTTAATCTATAATCCACCCCTAGGTTATTTGGAATCATATCCTAGACATTATAATTTATTTTTACCTATAATTATTTCAGTCTGTACTTCCTAAAAACAAGGAACTTCTCTTATATAACTACTATTCAAATATCAAGGTCAGGAAAATAACATTGATATGAACTTTCATCCCTTATATGGCATTGTTTTATCTGTATTTTAATATGCAAATATAAAAGATAGGTCTTTTTTTAAAAACATCACAAGACTGTAATCACACCTGAAGAAATTAACAATATTCATCAACTATCCTGTCACTGTTCAAATTTCCCCAATTGTCTCATATTTTATTAATAGCATATTTATTTAAATCAGGACAGAGTGATTCTTCTTGAAATTAAATTAGATAAGGTCACTCTCTTGCTTAAATCTGTCCATGAGTTTTCATGTCTCTGAGGATGAAGGCCTTGATCTACCTCGGTCCACAAGGCTTGAGGTACTCAGGCCCACATATACTACTTCCTCCTAGTTAGGGCAACTCTCACCCTCATTCACTGCCCTCCAGCCACAAGCCTCATGTAGTTTTCTGACTGAGCAAGCCCTTTGTTGCCCTAGATTTGTGCATGTAAGTGTCTCTGACTAGAGTGACTTCTTCCCACTTGTCCCAGGGCTGCTTCTGGCTGTCCTCAGCTCTTAGCTGGGATGTCCTCCCACCTTTTTTAATGACTACACTTAAATGGGTTACTACTCCCTCATTTCTTTATCTTGGTTTCCTGTTTGTTTCTCTCATTCTGTTTCTCATTTTGTAGCTAATTGTTAGTTGGTTTTTAACTGTCTGTTCCTTGTTTTTTGTTTTTTTTTTTTTTTTTTTTAATCTTTATAGCACCTGGTGTTCCTAGGTGGACCGTCTGTTCCTTTGGGCTCTAAGTTCCATGAGGATAGGACTGGTCTATGCTGCTCATCACAGTGTACTCTATACCCAAGCACCATGCTTGGGTGCAGAGTACACATTATATATATATATATATATATATATATATATATATATATGTATATATATATATATGTATGTGTATACACACACATGTATACACACACACATATATACACACACACATACATACACACATTTTATATATATATAATGTGTACATATATATAATGTATATATATAGTCATATTGGGAGCTCTGCTGCTATTTCTGTCAAAGTGCAAGAAATTTTGATATAGTTATTTTCATAGAATCTTACAATGGTTATCTTCTGCTATAAAACATTATAAAAAGTAAAACATTCAAGAAAAGAAAACAGTTTGTGAAATTTAACAATTATTTGAGAAATAAGAGTAACCGTTATCCTCGACTACTTCCCCATGTTTGAGGCCCACCTCGTCAGAACAGGGATAAGGGGAGCGTGCCTACTTTGCATGGTTTAACAAATGTTTTGTCAAGTACATTCTCTACATCAGGCTTTGAGTTAGTTCGGGGGCGGGGGCCGGGGGGAGAGATTTGACAAAGGGAATGTGGATCTGGATGGGAGTCTTCAGGAAGTCTCCCTTTTTAGCACCTCTCCAACGAGCTCTTAGTGTCGATATGGTCCAGGGGCTGAGGAGTGGCAGGACTTATGTGTGGGGATGTAACATATGGCTTTGCATTGTTCTTAGTGATGAAGAAAAAAATGTTGAAGATTTTATTGTTTAAATATTAAAAGAAATTCTGTATTGTTTGGGTTGGAAAGTGTATTTTAAGCATGACGCTAATAGGAAAAAAGATAGTTTTGACCATTTTGACAAAATCCTTGTAAACCCAGTTAAAAAAGAAGTAACTGGGAAAAAACTTGAGCATTTTTGAAAGAGGATTAATTTCAAAAAACATCAAGAAAAAACACTTTGATGGAAAAATTGGCAAAAGGATATATGCAGATAACTAAAAAGAAAAAATATGAGTCAGTAAGGCTACTGTATCAATTTCCGATGGCTGCTGTAACAAATTACCACAAACTTGGTGGCTTGAACAACACAAATTTATTCTCTTACAGTTCTAGAGGTCCAAAGTCTGAACTGAGTTTCATGAATCAATACTAAGGCATTGCCATGATCATGCTCCCTTAGGAAATTTTAGGAGAGAATCCATTTTCTTTCCTATTTCCAGCCTTGACAGCTGCATTTTGTTTACTCCTTGGCTCATGGCTCCTTCCTCTGATTTTAACGCCAGTAGCATAGTATTTTCAAATTCCTCTGTTTCCATGGGCCTATCACCTTCTGCCTTCTCTGTCAAATATCTCTCTGCTTCCTTGTTATAAGGATACTTACGATTATATTTAGGGCCTACCCAGATAACTCATGACAGTCTCTCCACTTCAAGATCTTTAATTTAATTATACCAACATAGACTCTTTTTTCATGTCAGGTAACACCATAGGTTCCAGGGATTAGGACCTGGATATTTTTGGAGACCATTATTTAGCCCAACACAGCTAAAAATAGCATGCATGGTAGAGCAACATACACACAATTATTTTATTTGGAATTGGTTATCAGCATGTAGGATTACAGGGTATTTATAATTTCAAAAGTCCTTTCATATCTTTATGCAATGTCAGAATTTTTATGGCATATATTTTGCTAATGACCAGAAGAAATAAATTACTTTCAATTTGGGAAAAAGGATTAAAAAATAGACTTTACTTTTTAGAACAGTTTTAGATTTACAGAAAGGTTGAGATGACAGTACAGAGAGTTCCCTATGCCCAGTTTCCCCTCTTATTAACATCTTCCATTAGTATAATAATTTACTACAATTAATGAAACAGTATTAATACATTATTACTAACTAAAGTTCATACTTTATTCAGATTTTCTTAGTTGTTGCCTAATTGGCTATGATCGTTTCTCAGGCTTTTCCTTCTTTTTGAAAATTTTGAGGAATACTAGTCAGATATTTTGTAGGATGTCCCTTTATTGGAATTTGTTGGATGTTTTTCTGATAGTAAGACTGGGATTATAGGTTTTTGGGAGAAAGAACACTGAGACAAAGTGCCATTTCATCACATCATATCAAGGATACACACTATTAACATGATTTGTCACTGTTGATGTTGGCCGTGATCACCTGACAGGGTTTGTGTTTGTCAGGTTTCTTCATTGTATAGTTACTTTTTTTCTAGGTGCAGGGGTTATGTTCCTTCTACATGATGGCAGAGAATCAGAGTAACTACATGCATTTGAATATTTTTTTTCTCTTAGATTGTATCAAGATGGTCATTTCAAAAACCCATGTCAAATTGTCATATTTATTCCAGTATTTTCAAAGGAGTTTTTTTCAGCTTTTATGGAATTCTGAGCATGGCTTAATTAATTTTAGATTGACAATCTTTTAGAAATATGTGATAAGTCATCATTTTAGGGATGTCCGAAATTACCTACTTGTGTGGTCTACCTTTTGTACTTTCTCAAAGGTTATGTTTAAATACAAGTTAGATCAATCGTTTTCTTACACGTTGCACATTATTCACAAAAATATACCTGGATTTAAAGTTTCTTTGGATATAGGAAAAAGAGTATTAGATAAAAGATATTTATTTTGATGGGAAAATTTAGGCGTGAAATACACCATACTAATAATTTTGCATTTGGCTTTGCTATTCTTTTTTTCTTCTTTGAAAGGCCTTGACCTTCACAAGGCCAAATCTCTTACATATTTCTAAAGTGTCCCATAGTTCTCCTTTGAAGTATAGTACTTGTCACATTTGCTGTCATTTGGTGAATATCTGGCTTCCTGGCTGGACCGAGAGCTCCATGGTAGCAGGGACCATGGTTGTTTTCCTCACTACTGTATCCCCCATGCCTAGCACATAGTAGGCACACAAATCATGGTGATCGTCATTGCATGTTCTCCTTTGAGCACTTTTAGAAAAACAGGTGATTAACAATGGGTCACATTTATCATAACATAATGCTATGTTTAAAAAGTAGTGTACAGCAATAGAATTCAAGAAAAAATGCATGTGTATATATATGGAAGAAGATGATGAAGTAAATATTGAAAAATATTAATAGTAGTTATCTTTGGGTTATGAGATTATGTCTAGTTTTAACTTTCTTCTTTGTTTTCTAGTTTTCTCCAAGGAGTTTATTAATTTATAATGAGGAACACATTACCTAAAACTTTTATAATCAGATAAAATGGTGAGCCCCATCATAAAAAATGGTTCAGTTCTAGTCTGTGCAAGAGTCCTTAAGGCAAGACAAGAAAGTTGCCAAGTCACTGATCGTCTCTCTGCCAACTTAAAAAAATTTTCATTAAAACAAGTTCAAATATTGTTTATCTGATATTAATTTCAAATAGTATGGCTATGTTATGTGTGTTTAATTGACTTCACTAATTTAACTTCTGTGATTTAACCTGTTAGACTAAAAACTTCAGAGATCATGATTTACCCTTATTTAGATTTTCAAAAAGTCCATGGGATATAAAATCCAAGTCTAACCTGGGAGTATCAGCCTGCTCTTAACATTTTTCTTGAAATAAAAGAATTAATTCATTGTATTCTGCAATTGGCCCTTTTTTGGTGTAGGTAAATCCCTAGACTATATGAAAAATCATCAAAAGACCCTGTAGATTTTATAAATCCAGGCCATTTGTACTTTTCTTGCCCATTTCCCTAGGGTAATTAAACGGTGATGGATTAGCATTAGGCTGCAGCAGAGATTGGGGAGAAAATATCTCCCGGCATTCCTTCCTGCAGAAGCATCAGCTACAGCAGTGAGTGTAGCTGCCACTTTAACTGACATGTCTTAAATTCTGCCCTGGGAAGCTCTGGGATGCTGTCAGCTGCCTCGGCAACTTCTTTTCTCATGCCCGGTAATTGAGAGTCTCACTGGAGACCAAGAAATAAAACAGAAATTGAGGATTTTTGTTGGCTTTTAAATTGAGGACAGTCTCTTTGTTGGCTTTTTAAAAATCTGGTAGAAGAGAGGGAAAGGCATCTTCACAGTGGGGCTAGATTCATTCCTCCAAAGTTACAGCTGGTCTAAATCTGTGAGTATGTTGTATTTATTTAGCTGTTCCTGGGGGTATGATGGCAACATTCTCTATGGATCTGTGAGGATTTAATTCAAGGAAAGCGATGCCGGTTTTAAAAATCGGAGTTAATTTCCTTGGAGACCTGCAGTTTTGTTAGTTGACATTTTCTTCTTTAAAGGCTTCAAGTCAAGCTTGCCAGGGCGTTTCTCCCTCCACCCCTGCCCCCCACTTTAACCCCCTAAGGTGAGTGCTGAAATCAGAGAAAATAACAAATCTTGCTGCTGCAGAGGCTGCGGTTTTCCCGGATGCCATGGCTGGTTTATTAGTGCTGCAAGATATGCATGGGGCTGCAGAACAATAGAAGGATGATGATGGCTCACTTGCTGTGAAATGTGTTTGCCTTATGTCCTTTGCTGGCTTCATTATAGGGTTTTGTTTTGTTAGGGTGATTAAAACCTTCAAGAAAGATTGAGCACACTGACATACTCTCAGAATAGAGTGGGTTGATAGTCAGCCTTCACCCGTCACCTTGCCGTGTTGGCTTGACCCTGTCTCTCCGTAGCAGATTACAGTAAATGGGAGTTACCAAAAAATGACCTTCACAGGATCACCCTTTTCTAATTGTGTATTTGAATCGGTGCCATTTTTTTTTTTTTTTCTGGTGACGCAGACCTTTTAATCTGAACATCTGTCCTTAGTCATTGTGTCCCACTTTCCTCCATTGGAATTTATTGGAGGCTAGAACTGTAATCTTGCTGAATTATTATTGAATCAATTTTGAAAAATTTGTAAAGATAAAGGTTAAATTTTGGTTCCCACCATAACCCCCATATGTTCTTGATTTGTTTCTGTTAAATGAAAGTCTTATTATTTTAGTGAACCTGATTCATATCATTTTGCTCATATCATTCCTTTATCTTAAATCACGTTAGTTAAAGTGATTTCTAAAAGTTGCTGTGTTCGGAGATGAGAAGTCAAAATACTTTTAAACACCAACTGGTAACAGTTATCTTTGAAAATGCAGAATATATTTGACTTAAGGTAGCATATGAGCTTTGTGGGTGTCAGTATTTTGGTGGATTTCCTGCAGCATAAAATAAATTTAAAAATTAAAAAAAAACTTTCCACCACCCAGAGATCAAACATCTGTTGTTTTTATTTTTAGTCATTTTGTCATACCTAAATGCAGTACCTTTGAATTTAATTAGGAAGGAGTCCTAAAAATTGTAACTTCTGCCTTACCTAGACTTGCAAAAAATTTCATTTATTCACTAATTTACTCATTTCATTCATTCATTCAACAAATGTTTACAGGTTTTGCAAAGCTCTTGCCACGCTCTCAGATATGCTTGAGTTGGAAAGAGATTTTGGACATCATTTAATTTAATAAGCATGTGATAGACACTATATAAAGTGCTGGTTTTAGATCAGTAAATCAGCAATAGTCTCTGCTTTAGAGGAGTTCACATCCTAGTTGGGAGAGGAAGGGAAATTGGTTATGTTAGTACATTCTAGTAAGTCATTGATTTGTTAGTTCAATAATTACTTATTGAGTGCTGTAATGCTGGGGGTATTATCATGGGCACTGTGCTGGGCCCCAGGGATGAGGTAGAGAATAAGGCAGAGATGCCCTGCCCTCTGGAAGCTCTTAAGGGCTGTGGTAGAGACGTGACGGGGTGTTGTGAGATATACAGTAAGGGGATAAGGTTTTCACTATCATTTACTGAACATCTGCTGTGGATCAGCTTCCAGTTGGTACTCTATCCATGAATCTTCCCTTCATCGCTGTAAACTAGTTACTATTTCTCCTCTAATAAGCAAGTAAACCAAGGTACGGAGAAGTCAAGTAATTTGCTGAAGATCACACAGGAAGTGAGGAGGGGAATTAGAATTCAAACCCAGATGTGACTTGATTTCAAATATGTGCCTTTTCACAGTGGTCCCCAAACTAGGCTGCTCATCAGAGTTACCTGAGCTCCAAAAGGGAAACTGTTTATTATAGGCCATCCTTATGACTCTGGGCAGCTAGATGTAGGAACCATCCTTATAATATTTCCTCCATTTATAGATGAGAGGAGAGAAAGGATAGATTATAGAGTAGTTAAAATAGAGCCAGGAACTAGGTTTCCTGATTTGCTAGCCACCGTTCAATCCATTACAATATCTTAGAAGATATCAAGATGTCAAAAGCAGAATAGAAAACAAACAACAGACTAAAATTAACCAACCAAATAACCAAACCAAACCAAACCAAACCAAACCAAACCAAACCAAAATAATAACATGATCACCTTGAATCTCTAAAGGTGTTTGGCTGGTCTTGGCTCTTAAGAAGAACCCCTGGCATACCTAACCCACCTGCCCTGACACCCCTGAATCAGAGGTCTCCCTTTGCTGCCTTGAGAATGAACAAGTTTTTCTCAAAGCAAATATCTTGCCTTATTAATATTCACTTAGTCACTAACAGTTTATTGGGGGATATAGATGAGAAACTCTCTTTGGGATGTAGTGGGATAAATGTGTGGAGCAGGTCAGGGTTCTGTGGGAGCAAAGATGAGAGGTGACCAACCTAACCTTGGGTGATGGACAGGAGTCCTGGGAGATCCTGACCCTTTAGGGCTTCCTGGAGATGTCTGAAGTTAGGCAGGTATTGCTAGATACCTGGGCAATTGGGTCTAGCAGGAGAGTTTATTAGTAAGTGAGAGGCCCTGAGATAAGAGATATTATTGGAGGAGAGTAAAAACGTTCTCCTATACTATCTTAGGTTAATTTCCTGGGGCTTTACAAATTAAATGAACAAAAAACAGATTAGTAAGAGAAAAGAAAAGTTTAATTACATACATATACAAAGTTCATAGGAGTTCACAAAGAAATGTGCCTCAAGGAGGTGGTTAGAATTTGGGGCTTATATACCATCTTAACAAAGGGTAATAAAGCATATTGAAAAGGCTAGACACAAGAAAAGGGATTTTGGGCTTCTGAATGGGGGTAGGTTATGGGAAGGTGACTAGGAAATGTATGGTAAGTAAGAATTGGCTAGTAAGGTGTGTTTTGCAAATAAGAATCCTTTTCTGGTGATAAGAGTTATCTCTGGGCTAGTTTTCTTTCTAGTGTGGCAGAAGGCTACACCTTTAGAGAGAGAAATTTATGCCCTGCTGTTAGACAGAAATGGGGAGGGCAGAGAGCAAATCGCCTTAGCCTTCAAACAATCTTTCTGTCAAAATGGCATATTTTGGGGGTGACCTACTCTGATCCCCTTCACCATGGTCTCTTCGAGGTTTGCCAAGAAGCTTGGGAAGAGGAAGAGAGATGCTAAGGGTGCCTTGTCAAGGAGCTGTGGCAAGGGCAGTGACAAGCCACCGAAGTGTTTTCATCATGAAGATTACATGGATTTATATTTAGACTGGACTTCCTGGCCGCAGTGTGGGGACTGGGAAAGAAGTGTGCTGCAATCCTATAATACGACACCTTGCTCCTGGTTCTAAGACTCTAGCCAGAGTTATTAATAATTTAGGGCTTGAGTAGGTTTTTATGGCCTAGGTTGAGAATATAACATGTGTGTGCATTTCTGTATGCATGTATATATGCACAGAAGACATACATATATAGTTACAGATATATTTTAATTATTATCTTTATAGAAAATATGTTTTAATTTCCAACTCAGTTACTTATATACAGAGTTATAGGAAATAACGCACTTACAACTTACATAGTTTCTAATCTCCCATTTTTCACATCAACTCTCTAAATTAATTAGCAGAAGGTTCTGAGTCCTGTCACGAGATAGGGCATTTTGAGGCTCTGTGTGGTTTCCTGAACGTGGCAGGAAAGGTGGTTTAGTGCCTTTTTGCTGTGTCATCATTATATCTCAGTTGAGAAGACATGAACTAGAATCTTTTTAAAATGTTTTCTGTGCCAGGCCCAGTACCTATGGTAAATCTGTCTTAGTATCTTCAGCAACTGTGTCAATTGTCACTCCTTTTTTACAGATGAGTAAGATGAGGTGCACAAAGGTTAAATTATTTGTCCAAAGCCATTTAGAGTGCTTACCATGAGTCCATGACACCAAAAGTTGGCCGATCTGTTCTCCTTAAAGCTGTTGTATTGTGTCCATTGTAGCCATAGGTTGATTGGGGGGGGTGGTGGTGCAGGCAGTCCTATACTTTTGTTATTGTTATTAATCCACAGCGCACCCCTGGATACATGTGTCATGAAAAATGCTTAGTGTTTTTGGCTTCCTGTCCAGAGAGATTCCTAACATTTTTCACTTGCTTTCCACTTTTTAACGCTACATTTACACTTATGTCTTTGGCTCATTTTAGAAAGGGCAGGACTGCATAAATGGGCAGAGTACATGAACATGAGTTTGATATACATTTTATTTGTGGGTTACTTTTCTTTTGATATTTCATCAGTTTGCAGGTGTGAAAAGTCTTCAGTGATCATTGAAGTGGTATGAATGAGTTTCTCTAGTAATCATTTTAGATTAGTGGGTTGTGGAATATCTTATTTCAAGTCATTATAAGTGAGTATTTTAGACAGCAGGGAAGTATAGGACTAAGATTTGAATTTCCCTTGGGTTTGGGGCTATAGTATTATCTTGTTAGTGGATGGGGCAGAATTTGAGTCTTTTCAGGATCCAGCAAGGCAGGCCCTACTATATAGCATTTATGTGTTATCACCCCGCCCTTATATTAGTTTAGGGGGTTTTGTTTTTGTGTTTTTGTGTTTTCTAAGCAATATCCCTGTATAGCAAAACCATTTTGTGTGTTTGCTTGATATTATAGGCTGAATACAGCATATTAACAATGAAAACAGTTTACACATTGAAGAGCTAAAGAAAATTAAACTTGACACTTAATTACCTGAGTATTTATATACTTCTCTTTCTCTTTTGTTTGTCTTTCCTAATAGATGTTTGTGGGGAAAGCCCTTGTGTTTACTGAAAGCTGCTTATTTGTGAATATTTGTGATAATATATTCATGGGTACTTTCCATGCTCTACGTATGTGACATAAAATGCCAAGTATTAGGACTATATTTGGCACAAGGACGCTAATATAGAACCAATAAAAATATCATTCATTTAAAAAATCATCGAGCATCTCTTGGCTAAGCCAGAGAGTTCCTGTCCTTAAAAGGTTTATAATCTATTCACCGCAACTAAAAAGTAATCCAATAATTATACTGTGATGAGTTTTAAATTCTGACCAGTGAACCCAGAGAGACACGTTAACTAGCCTGAAAAAAATGACTTGGCTAGCCTTTATTTCAAGAGCCAAATGAAAAGAAAACTTATTTTCAGCATTGCTTTTAAAAAATTTCTTTCTTTTGCTACTCTTTGTTTCATGTTGTGATGTTTTAAAAGAAATGATAAACAACTTCCTCCCCTTCAGTGTCACACTGAAAACCTGCATTTGCTCTGCATCCCTCCTTTGAGGGACTTAATGAAAATAGCAAAGTATTACTTTAGTGGCCTCTGCCCTTCAGAAAATGTGGAACTGCTGAGCAGCAGGAACATAATGGTCTGCCTAATAGGAAGTTCTTGGCCCTAGTCACTTAAATCTGTAACAACATCAGCACCACATTTATGTGATGTTTCAGTTTAAAGAGTGATTTTTATAAAATTGAATGCATTTCCTCCTCCTGTGAGTTTAACAGGACAGGTATTGTTATTTCTCCTCTGGCATGTGTGTGTGTGTGCGCATGTGCCTGCATGTGTGTGTGCATGCACGCCCTCCCACCCCAATTTTTTTTTCATTGTGGTAAAATACATGTAACATAAACTTTGCCATCTTAACCATTTTTAAGTGTACCGTTTAATGGTAGTAAATACCTTCATAACACTGTGTAACCATCACCACTATCCATCTCTAGAACTCTCTTCATTTTATAAATCTAAAATCCTCTGCCCATCAGGTAATAGCTCTCCCCTCTCCCCAAGCTCCTAGCAACCACCATTCTACTTTGTTTCTATGATTCGTATCCATTCTCTGATTTCGCAGATGAAAACACTGAGGCCCATCAAAGTGAGCGAATAGTGCAGATGCACACTGCTTGCCAGTGACGGGTTCACCTAGGATAGAAACCCCAGTATCCTGCCTTGTGTCTCAGTTGGGTGGTGAAAAAAAAGTAATTAATAAATTAGGTGGAAGTTATCTGTTAGAAAAAGAGAGCCCTCTGATAGGGAATTTTTTTTTTTTTAATTAAAAAGATCGGCAAAGAAAAGCAGCAAACTGAAACAGGAGCTGTACATATCTCTTGCCAATCCAACATTCCATTCTTATTTGTTTTCAATAGTGTGAAGGAATATGATTTGCTTTGCCTAAGGAAAGAATTTGAAGGGACACAGGATCTGGTTTTAGTTTCCACTGTCAGTGATTTACTTTGGCTGTGGGCAAGAGAAACAGCATTTTCTTTTTTCTAAAGAGACAGTAAATTCTACCCTCTATTTTCTTAGTGGGCAGGGTCTGAGGCATACATTATATTTTATACGAAAATGATTTTTTTTTTCTTTTCAACTGTTCTCAATTTGCTCTGGAACTGTCATCCCCACTGAGGATGGGGAAAATACATTGTCAATTAAAGATGACATCGTCTGCTCAGGTTTCAGTCTTTTTTGGAGTGACTCTGGTTTTCTTGGGGGAGTGGGAGAGGCAGGTGCCCAGTCAAGGACTTTCCACTCTGCATCAGCCCTACCTCTCTGTGCCGGAGGAAGCGGTGCAGCGAAGGAACACTGCTCTGGGTATTGCTTTCTGGTTGGAGGCTTCATGCAGTTGTTTTTGTGTTGACTTCTGTCCTTGCTACTGTTAGATAGGACAAAGGTCTCAAGGTCTGGGCAGGTCCTACTAAATGCTATTCTTGCTAAATGTTAAAATGTAGCACAGTATTTCGCAGATGCAGTTGTAACCGGATGAGCTTGATCGGAACCCAACCAGATAAGTTTAGCCAACTGCAAAGAAGAGATCAACATGTTTTAACAAACAGTGAATATAAGCAATGGCTAAGCCTCCCTTCAGGGAGACAGAGCTCTGGATGTGAATCCCCTTTACTTGCTGCAAGTACATAAAACTACCTGACTACAACCACATCTGGTTCTTGAATAGGACACCCCAAGCAATGAACCCATTGTGTTTGGTTACACTGTCTTCTGCCACCCAGACATCTGTGTTGGTTGTACTTGTTGGTGTGCCCATGACCCCGAGGGCTTAGCATTTTCTATTAGTATCGGCTGGTCCAGTGCCCGAGGTCCGCTGACCACTCATTTGATCCCTATCTCTGCCCTTTGTTACAGGGTCATCTAAGCTGTCTTTTAAAAACATTTTCTTACTTCACTAATTCCAAACAGCGAAAAAGCATGAGAATAATACAGAGAACTTAATGGATGCCCTTAATCCATTTTCAGTATTTTGCCACATTTTTATTATTATTCGCTCTCTGTATACACATTATTACCTATTTTTCTAAGTCATTTGTGAGTAGCAGCTCTAGAAGATGGGTTAGAAGGACAAATGGAAACTTTCAAGTAAACAAGGGAAGGAAGTGTCTCGAAATAGCTTTTATGTTCTTTCCTTTTCTCTGCTTTCCTCCAACTCTTTGTTCTTTCAAGTTAAGCTTCTCTGCTTCCTTGAACTCTTCCTTTTATTGAACTGGCTTTGAGTCCTTTCTCTCCCTGGCTGTTGACATCTAGCTACATTTCCAGCCATTGGGCATCTTAGAACAGTGTGTCTTGAACATCAGATATACCAGGTGTGGTTGGTCTGACCGGATGGGAGTGGTGCTAGTCCCCATTCGCTTGTTTGTCCATTTATTCAGTCAGTCAGTACAGTCTTATTGAAGCTTTCTGCTTGCTAGGCAGATCTGCTTAGGCAGACACTTGGCACATAGCTTGCTGACGTCACATGTGCTCTGTTTGGAGCTGTGATACCATCCTGCCTTCAAGGAGTTTATACTTTGACCAGTAGATGATTATATATTTAAAAAATGAGCCAAGTAAAAGAAACTTAAGGTAGGCTATTACTTTATCCTTTCTAGATATTACACTTCTATTAACACAGCTTAAGTCGTATCAGGGTTACTGTTCTTAGTTCACTTTAAAAAAATTCATAGCTTTTTACTGCCATGTTGCTAAGTTACACCCTTTTCATATTGCTTTTAGGCGGACTTTAGTCCAAATTCAGGAATTTATAAGCAGGGTAAAAAAGATGTGACTTAGCAACATGGTAGTAAAAAGTTGTGAATTACTTAAAATTTATAATTTATTCTCATTCAGATGTCATCTTTGAAGTATGAACTATATGATTTTATGTATAAAATAGCTGATACAGTGCCTATAATATGGCGCTCCTAGGTGTTTATGAGTGAAAATTAAACTGTAGTTTACCAAATTTAACCCATCTATTTAGTACATTATCGTTTTTAGATTATGGTTCATTCTCTAGCATCTTTCCCAGCTTAATTTTTTTCTACAGAGTTGGTTATCTTGTTTTTATATGTTACTCCCAATTTCTGATAAAAATCTAAAATTGGACAGGGTCAAGGGAGGTACCTTTTACATGAAGGTCTTTAAAATGAATGCATCTATTTTAGTGGACCTATCACTCCCCATCTTGCATATAAGGCTAGGCAGACACGTACTTGGTGACATGCACACGGACTCCGTGTACTGTGTTTTTTTCTTATCTGCCAAAGATGGAAATGGGGTTGGTGTAGAGAGCTCATGATGGTGCCTACTGATTGCTACCAGCAACCTTCCTGTGAGAGCCAGTTCCCTCCAATAAAAAATAAGTCATTGTTAATTTTAAGTAAAGGTAGATACATTAAAAATCAGGCTGGGATCATAAATGTGTATGTATGTGTATATATATACATATATGTGTGTGTGTACATATATACGCACATATATATGTTTATATATATAAAGTAATAACTTTGAACACAATTCAGGAATATGATATTACTGCTATTTTAGGTTCAAAATGTAAAATAACATTGAAGCATGTTATCAATGTAGGAAGTAGAAAAAGCTAAGTTAGAAAAACCACCACTTAAGAACTGACTTTTTCAAAGTAATGACAGTTTGGATGAGTTCTAAAAGATCTAAATTCACATTAGAAACACATCGGGTAGCGTTTCTAACTTCTTTACATGGAAAAGGCTAAAAATAGCATACTGTTCCCGCATATTTTTCAGAAGCATTTTAAGCTATGTGTGATATAAAAGGGATGATCAGAGACTGTTTCCTTAATTTATATTTAAATATTCCCTTCATGAATTTGAATTTAAATTGTTCAAAATATATACCACTTAACTTTTCCCCCAGATTATTCAAAATAGTGAATGATCATTTTTGAAAAGTCGAAAAAACATAGAGAAGCACAAAGAATGTAAAAATCACCTAACTCCTTCAAATAATATGAAGGTTTATAGTTTTGATTGAGGAAGTCTTTGTAATAATAAGTCTAAGCATAGATTATTTAGGGGTAGGTTATGTAGTTCATAAATTCACTAGTATCTCATGAAATAATTATATCATTGGTTGGTGGTTGCCTTTTGGCTTTTCAGCTTTTTAGATCTTTCCTTCTAAAGGAACAGGACCAGAGTGGTGAGAAAATGTTGAAATTCCTTTCCTTTGATTCTGATAGCACTGGTGACAGGCCTGGGGTTGAAGTAGACAGTAAGAGGTATGTGGAGTGTACCTGTTGATTCCGGGGCTGTTCTTGCTCTCTCAGCTGCACCTGCAGCGGCAGCACGTCCCCTCTTCCGCTGATCACCAGTCATGAGAATGACTATTTGAAGGAATCACCCAGTAGGCAGAATTTGGTCTTGTGAGCAGTTTTCTTTAGTAGGAAAGACAAGTAGATGATATGATCAATAATATTAAGCAGTAGACTTCCTGGAAATCTGGTGGTGATATCCACTGGAATCAGCTAATCATAACTCCAGTGGACACCATGCAGACTGTAGGTTATATAAGTGGTGCCTCCTGTAGCATAACAGTTGGCCTATATGCATCTATTCCTTTTTGCCTCTAAGGAGAGGTTTTTAACTTTGATGAAAAAGCTTGACGGATATTGTGTCTTTTTATTATTTTTGGAAATTTTATTTCATTTTTTTCTTTTCGAAATGGTCTAGCTTTTATTTCATTGTGCGGGAACATAGCACATTGTGTGGGATTTACTAGGGAAATTAAATTTGAATTGATTCTGCTAATTATGATTAGAATGAGAAAAAATATATAAATAAACACAGATATAAGCTTTTCATTTGAAAATAGTTCTACTTCATGATTAAAATTAGAGCAATATAAAACTCAATAATAAAAAGGCAAATAATTTGATTAAAAAATGGCCAAAGAACCTGAATAGACATTTCTCCAAGGAAGATATACAAGTGGCCAGTAAGTACATAAGGAGTGTCTTACCATCATTAGTCATTAGGCAAATGCAAGTCGAAACCATCACGAGATACCATTACATCCACTAAGATGGACAATGGCAAGTGTTGGCCAATATATGGAGAAATTGGAATTCTCCCATACAGTACTGGTAGGAATGTAGAGTCATTTAGCCTCTTTGGAAAATGGTCTGGCAATTCTTCAGAATGTGAAACATGGAGTTACAACATGACTCAGAAATTCTACTCCTAGGTAATATCCGAGAGAGATGAAATATATGTCCACATAAGGACTTGCACATGTTAATAGCAGTATTATTTATAATAGTCCCAAAGTGAAAATAACCTATATGTCTATCAACTAATGAAACAATAAACAAAGTGTGTTATATCCCTACAATGGAATATCATTTGGCAAAAAAAAAAAAAAAGAAAAAGAAAAAAAGAAAAAGAGAAATGAAGTACTTACACATGCAACAACACGAATGAATCTTGAAACCATTATGCTAAGTGAAAAAAATCCAGTTATGAAAGATCACATTAGTGTGAAATGTCCAGAATAGGCTCAAATCTACAAATATAAAAAGTAGATTAGTGGTTGCCTAGGACTGGAGGTGGAGAGAGAAACAGAGAGTGACTGCTGATAGGTGCATATAGGGGTTCTTTTTGATAACAAAAGATTATAAAATTAGATTGTGGTAACAGTTGTAACACATCTATGAAAAATCAGAAAACATTGATTGTGTACTTTAAATTGGTGAATTGTGTAGTCTGTGGATTATATCTCAATATAACTTTTTAAAAACCTTTAAAAAATTAAAGGAGTAAAAACAGGGCAAAATAAGGATACACTTTCTAACATACTAACACCCATAGTTAAAATATGACATGTTGTTTTCTTTAGCTTCTGCCAACCAAATAATATTTTTCATTAGCTAAAAAAATGTTTCTTCTAACATCTTAGTATAACATCTAGGTTGTACTTAGGAGTGGAACAGGCAAGTCATTCTATTCATTTAGATTTTTAATAACTGTGCTTACTTTGGTGTTACAGATTATAAAACTGAAGCAATATAAGAAATGTTTAGCATGGTTTTTTGCAAGGACACATGTACCTCAGTTCAGTGTTCCATATATTAAAAACCTAAATTTATTGAAGGAAATAAGAGAAGACCTGAATAAATGTATATAGATGTGAAAATCTAATAATGTAAAGATAGCAATTCTCTAAAAATGTAATGATGTCCCAGTAAAAATCATGGCAGAACTTTTCCTGTAACTTTATAATAACTTATTCTAAAATTTATAAATGAGAATAAAGGTGCAGTAATATCAGTTCACTGCCCTGCCCCCCGCCTCCACCCAAAGAGCGTTTAATAGAGTAGAGGACTTACCCCATTGACATACAAAGAAAGCCATGATAATGAAAATTTTGTTACAGGTTCAGAGAGAGGCAAAAATATGTGTGTGGAACAAAATAGTTCCTGGAAACAGACCTGTGCAACATATGGAAAATTGCCCTGTGTTACAGAGATTGCAGTATTATTCAGCAAGTGAGCATATAAAAATTATAGAATGAACAAATGTCAAAGATTTATTTACCAGTGAGGAAATCAGCAATATAGTAAAACTAGTTCCAAGAGTACTTGGGGAGCTGAAGAAAAAATGTTGGAATAAGATTTGTTATATATAAAACTGGCTAATTTCCTACAAGGCAATAAAACCGTATGCTTACCTGACAGAAATTATTTGCATATTTATCAGGGAAAAAAAATCTACCAGTTAACATGTAATTTTACAGAGCATAGCCCTCAATCAATACTAAATAGCAAATCAAAGTGTCTCCCCTAGAGAATGAAATATTCCTTGGGTGGGCCTGTTAGAGAATGATGGCATTGAAAGGACATCCGTTTTCATTTTCTTACTCCCAAGCTAATGAGTAGCTGAAGGATGAGTTATTCATTGGTATTGGGATCATCGCCTGCCCATGTGGAAAACAATTAAATTTGTACAGCTCACACTATTCAAAGAAATGGATTCAGATATACTCACTCATGTGTTATATTATTTTCTCCATGTAGTTGAAACATTTCTCATAAAAAAATGAGAAAATAAGTTCTTGGTGAAACATTAGAGAGTGATTTAAGTGAGTGAATTAGGTCTATATCAAGAATACTGTTGAATAAAGAAGCAGTTTATAGCATGATGTACTTATTGTGATATGATTGTAAACTTCAAAGTATTACAGAATTTCTGGGGCTTTATGTACATGTACATAAAAGCATAAAGGACTAGAGGGATCTAAACTAACCTTTTTTATACCTCAGAAAAGATGACCATTATTATTTTGTTAACATTATAAAATATTATTTTATTAATAATTATTAATAATTACTAAGTTCTGTTAAATTCGAGTCTGTTGTGCCAGGTAAAGATATTATAATCATAGCTTTGAAACCTGCAACATTTACCTCATACAACATACTTGATTTTATCAGAACTTAATTAAATTTTAATGTTTTATAATGTATGTTGAGTCTTTGGGGAAAAGATGTGGTTTTTAAAAATCGTCTTGGGGAAAATGGCCAAAGATTAAGAAACAATGCACAGCATTATTTTGTGCCATGTACTAAAATTATAAAAGGATTAAAAATTAAATATTAAAAAGTAACAGCACTGGTAAAATGATGTTATATAATCCTTGTGGAGGGAAGTTTTTCTAAGTATGTCCTCCAAATCAGAAATGTTAAAGGAAAGGATGATTGGTTTCGATTAAATGATAATTAAAAATTTCAATACTAGAGAGAATTTTGTAATTAAAGCTAAAGTCAAAGGAGAAATGGGGACATTTATACAGTACATATCAGAGACCATGGTTTTCTAATCCTTATAAATGAATCTGTAAGAGAACAGACAGGCAAGGGTGGTCCAAAAGGGTAGACAGCCTCTTGAATCTTTTTACTCTTCTCTTGTTTATAAACAAATGACATTTGCTGCCCCAAAGCCTTGTTTGAGTAAGTGCTCAGTGCTTCCTCCATTCTCCTGGTAAAAGTTGTGATGGAACATAACCTGTCTTCAAGCTGCATTCCCCCTTATCTGTGGAGTTGTCTTTCCTCCCACCCCCATAGTCCTCCACCTTTGTAAGAAGAACTTTGATTTTCCCATCAACTGATGTATAAAATTTAGGAAACTTGATCTGTTCAAGATAAAATGAATGTCGAATGTATAATATTAGAGAGTATTAGAGAGTAGGGAAGTCTGAACGGTGGAATATAATCAAAATCCACTTAATTGAGGGCACTGTATATCTTAGAATTAAGTAACCTTTTTCTCTCTTTATGGGTTGTGTACTTTTAAGTGCATGGAGCAGGAGATTGCTGATTCTACTGCAATGTAGGAAGGGCTTATTCTTAAACTCTGGGAGTTTCTTTCTCTTGAGTAGACCTGCCTCCATGTGTATCTGTAGAGGTGGCTCTGGGTCAATAAAGTAGCCTAAGATTCTGTAAACCAGATAACAATCTGGTTTCACCTCCTCTATGCCACTTCAGCACTCTGTGGTGTATATATAATGGGACATGAAACAGTTTATTAAAACATAAGATACCTTGTATATATGTACCATGTCTTCTTTATCCAGTCATCTATCAGAGAACACTTTAGTTGTTTCCATGTCTTGGCCACTGTGATTAATGCTACAATAAACATCAGGGTATATATATCTTTACAGATAAATGTTTTCAAGTTTTGGAGGTGAATAGCCAGAGGAAGGAATGCTGGTTCATATGGTAATTCTATTCTGAATTTTTTGAGGAACCTTCATGCAGTTTTCTATAGCGGGTGTACCATTTTACATCCCCACCAGCAATGTATGAGGGTTTCTTTTTCCTCATAACCTCTCCAACGCTTGTCCTATTGATGATAGCCATTCTTACAGGTGTGATTTTGATTGACATTGTGGTTTTGATTGACATTTCCCCAATAGCAAGTGAAGTTGAGCATCTTTTCATATATCTGTTGGCTGTTTGTATGTGTTAGCCATAAGGAAAGATGAAATCCTGCCATTTGCAACAACATGGATGGTTCTTAAGAATATCATGCTAAGTGAAATTAGATGGAAAAAGTCGAGTACCATATGGTTTCACTGTTATGTGGACTGTAAAACTGAAGGCAACAAACAAACAAGGCACATGGACAAAAACTTAGGCACAAACAACAGTTTAGTAGTTACCAGAAGGAAAGGGAGAAGGTTGAAAAAGATAAAGGGAATCAAATATATGGTGATGAAAAGTAATTTGACTTGGGATGGTGAATACACAACGCAATATACAGAAGATGTGTTATAGAATTGTACACTCGAAGTTTATGTAATTTTTTAACCAATGTCACCCCAATAAAATTAATTTAAAAAAGGATACAAAATACATACCCTTTATTTTGAGAATTTATCCTCAGGAAATAATCAGGCAAGGGTATAAAGGGACTTATTACAGTATTGTTTGTAGTCACAAAACTTGGGAGTAACCTGCATGCCCCAAAATGAGGACTGGGCAACAAATTAAGCCACTTCCATTTTGTAGAATTCTGTGCAGACAGTTACTACAACAAAGTAACTCAGTCTTTATTGAGAAGAAAAAAAATCACAATAAATTAAAATTATGATAAAGGAAACCAGAATGTGTCACCCCAAAATAGGCTTCTTTGACATAAAAATTATTTGGAGCTGAAGCAATTAAGAAGCAATAAAAAGCAGAAAAAGCTCTCTCTTTTCTGCCTAAGGCAGGAAATAAATTTCTTCAGATGCAGCCAGGGACCCTAAGTGATCAAGGAAAAATTTTTGCTCCTCTACAATAATATTCGATTTTAATAAAATATATGTATAGATTTATTTGAAAAAAGATCTGGAAGGATATGTACAAGATACAATGCTATCTTTGGGTAGAGAGCTTCGGGGGTGATTTCAGTTAATGTGTGTGTGTGTGTGTGTGTGTGTGTGTGTGTGTGTGTGTATACTATAATAAAAAGAAAGATAAGTTTATTTTATTGAGGCTGTATTTCAGGAATGTTCACCACATAACTAAGTAGATTTTTGTTACTTGGTTTTCAAAATTGCTGAAAAATGGAAGTGAGATGTACTAAATAGTTGAAGGGCTTGTGTTATATACTTGAATTTATGTGTATTTTCCCTATAAGACAAAGAAATAAAAACCTCTCTCTGCCTTTGTTCTTAACAGGCCTTGTGCAGATATGGCAACAAGCAGCCATTCCTTCGCATCCTGTCATACGAAACAGGAGTCTGGACAGCACAGATCATCTAATGTGAGCAGGTCAGGAAGGGGGTGCGGGCATCCCTGGGGGACCAGAGGAGAGCAGTCCAACCCTTGGGTTTACTGTTATATGGATTTTACTCACCTGTGGGGTGGAGAGAGAGACCTGGACAGGTGTAGCGCCCTTTTTACAAATGAGGGAAGGAGGCGTGGAGCTGCCAAGGAATTCAGTGAGTATGCGGTACTGTTAGATAAAAGCAGAAACAAAACTAGATTCAGCTTTTAGAAACAGCTTTTGAGTTTTTTTTATCTAAAAAAACTTTAGCCATTAATTTATAATAAAATGATATATTGCCAAGCATTGGAGAAAATAGAGGAAAAGAGAAACATAAACCATATGTTAAATTATGACCATTTTAATACAGATTATTAGAATTTTGGTATATTTCATTTCATTCTTTTTCCTAGGCTTGTGTTTCTTGATATGGATGTAACCATAGGGTTTTCATCGAATATTGTATTATGATATTTTTCTGCTTATATTCTTCTGGTATCCTCGGCTTAAAAGTACATTTGAAGAAACATTCATTGTAGAAAATTCAGGAAATATAGAAAAGTACAAAGGAGAGAATAAAATTGTATTATTACCCAAACTATTTTTGGGGTATGTATGCTTTTTTTGACTCTGCATATACAGAGATTATTTTTTTATTTTCTGAATTAGAATCAGATTAAGTACACTATTTGGTAACCATTTTGAAATTTAATATATCATGATATTTTTCCTTGCCATTAAATATTTTTTTATAATATCACATTTGATTGATAAGTGCTGCTACAGTCCTGCCCATTCTTGAATTAATCATTTTTTTCTTTTTAATCATGTAGGACATTCCTTTATCAGTTATTAAGGCAATTCAGTTATAACTATTTTTTAGTACCATGAGAAAGTCCTTTGCATCTATCCTTAATGTTTATTTATTAAACTTTAAATTATACAGCAGATCTTTAGCATTTTAGATTTTACATTTGAAATTTCAGTTATTTGTGAGTGTGTTCATAACACTCATGGACTTGGCAGTTTGTTTTAGGACTCAACACTCATAATATAAAGAAGGGGTGCAATAATATAAAGACTGAGGAATAGAGATGAAGTTGAAAAGACTTTTAAGGATCTTAAGGCATTTATTTTCCACATTACTCTTTTATTCTATATGTCCCTGTTCATGGAAATCCGAGCTTTCTTCAGAAATATGTGTTCCTCCCTCAGAGTTACCATCTAATGCATCCGATAGTTTCCTAGGTAACTACTGCATTAACATTGATCTTGCTGAGCTCGAAAGCTGTAATAAAATAGCTAAAAAATATATTACTGAAAGCAGAAGTAAATAAAGGGTGTGATATTTAGAGAGAGCTCTGGGCTGAATCTGTAGCCTGGAAATCTTCAACCAGTAGAAGTAGTTAGTTGTTAAAGTCATGACTGCAAATGCCATTTCCAAGAGAGAGAGAAACAGTTGAGAACTGAATGGAGGAGGGGTCTTTTGAGAGTACAAACACTGAAAGGATGGCTGAGGGAATGAGAGTGGAGATGTGTGTGAGAGAGGAAGACTCCATGAGACAGTGGCTGGAGGATGGGCAAGGGGTTTGGGGTGGAGATGGGTTCTGGAATCTGGTCAATAGAGGCAGATGTTACAAAGTGCTACATGTGTGTGGGTTAAAAAAATATCCTTTGCATTTGTACTTTTGTTTGGAGGGTTTCAAGCTAGTTGGGGCAGGAGCCAGGCTGCAGTGGCTGAAGATGCATGGGGTGGGGATGGGGGGGACAAGGGAAGTAAGGAAAGTGAGTATCGACTCCTTTTTGAAGTTTTTGCGTATAAAAGAGGAGTGGGAGAAGTTGTGTGTTAAGAGAGGTGACAGAATTGAGAGGAAACAAGAAAACAAAAAAGTTACCTTTTTTGGCTGGTTTAGCTTTAAATAGATATGAGCAAGATTTGGGTGTGTTTCTGAGATGTAAAGGAGTCAGAGAAGAAGAAGTTAAAGATAGATAAAGGAAGTTCTGGTTAAGATGGCAGAGTAGGTTAATACGGTGCTTGCCTCATTCCATGACCACATCAAAATTACAACTAAATTACAGAATAACCAACCACCCTTGAGAAGCACCTGAAGAGTAGCTGAATGGAACTTCTATAATTAAAGGTGTAAGGAAGGAGTTCCATCAAGTCTGGTAGGAGAGGCAGAAATGCAAAATGGTCTGGTCCCATACCCTTGTGCAGTGGTTTAGAATTGCGATGGATATCTTGATTGTATAGTTCCCCTTGAGGAGTGAGGAGTCCCAGCCTCACACTAGGCTCCTCAGCATGGACCATGGACCGCCAGTACTGAAAAGAGGCATCCCCACAACATCTGGCTTTGAAAATCAGTGGGAATTCTGTCCAGGTGAGATGGAGTGCTGCTGGAAACCCAGGTGTTCCTCTTAAAGGGCCCATGCATGGACTTACTCACTCACAGACTCACTTGGCTCTGAGTGTCATTGGTGGGGCAGTAACTTAACAAGCTCCAAGGATATACAGGGAGGAACTGAATTTTCTGGATTTAGGACAAACACTGGAGGGGCAAGTCAGTCTGGGATAGAATTGCTGGCAGATGCCATTGTTTCTTTCTTGAGCCCTCCCCCCGCCCTGCCTGCAGGCACAAGCAGACACCATATCTGGTCTCCATCAAACTGGCTAATGCCACTCAACACTACTCAACTCCACTCAACTCCACCCTGGTGATTCCCTGAGAATACTTGCTACCCAACTCATAGGCTGGAACCTCTTTCAGCAGCTGTTCCTCACAAGTGGCAAGTCTAGGCCTATGCCGCAGACTTTCCTAAATTCCTCAAAGGTCCACAAATCCCAAATGAGCAGCAGCTGGCCTAGGCATACCTTTTACCACTTGCTAAGGTGCCCCTAGCTTGGCACTAAAGGCAACCAGCCTCAGTTTGCAGTATAGTCTCTCTTAGATGTTTGCAAGTCCAGCACATGCAGCTACCAACCGCGTATCACTTTATAGCTTTTACCAAGTGGGCCCCACAGCCAGGCACAGGGAGCAGCTGACCTGGGCTTACACTGGAGCTCCTCCAAAGAGGCCCCAGAACCAACACACCTGGTGGTTGACTTCAGACTATGCTAGAGCACCATCCAATTAGTCCACAAATGACACACCCAAAGAATGGACTCAACAAGCACCAGATCTTTGCTGCAGCTTATCCCACTCTGTGGGGTCAGCCTCCACACAAAGCAAGTCTGCTGTGGTCATGGCCAGTCCTTATAGCCTGAGGATCAGTCCCACCCATTGATGTGCCAACAGCAGTTAAGACTGAACTACAACAGGAGGGCACCTACAACTCACACAAGAGACATCCCTGGAATACCCAGTTCAGGTGACCAGGGAGACTGTGCCATTTGAGCCCCATAGAACATTACTACATAAGGTCACCCTGGGAGACAGAGCAGCTCTGTGTAATATGTAGAAACAAGGAAGGCAACCAGAATCCTTGAGGAGACGAGGAGACAAAGAATCATGTCCCAAATGAAAGAACAGGACAAAACTCCAGAAAAAGAACTAAATGAAATGAAGGCAAACAATCTTTCAGATGCAGAATTCAAAACCATGGTTATTAGGATGCTCACTGAACTTAGGGTAAGAACTTAGATGAACTCAGTGAGAGCTTACATAAAGATAGAAACCATAAAAAAGAACCAGTCAAAAATGAAGACTACAATAACTGAAATGAAGAATACATTAAGTGGAATCAACAGCAGATTCAGTGAAGCAGAGGATTGAATCAGTGATTTGGAAGACGAGGTAGCAGAAAATACCCAATTGGAGCAGCAATGATAAAAATCAATCAATCAATCAATAAATAAATAAATGAGAATAGTTTAATGGACCTCTGAGACAACATAAAGAGTAACAACATTCATATCATAGGGGTACCAGAGGGAGAAGAGAGAGCAAGGGATTGAAAATGTATTAGAAGAACTAATAACTGAAATCTTCCCTAACCTGGCAAAGGAAATAGACACACAAGCCCAGGAAGCATAGAGATTTCCAAACAAGATGAACTCAAAGAGCTCTACACCAAAACACATCGTCATTAAAATGCCAAAGGTTAACAACAAAGAAAGAATCTTAAAAGCAACAAGAGAAGAGCAGTTAGTCACCTATAAAGAAGCTTCCATAAGGTTATTAGCTGATTTCTCAAAATAAATGTTGCAGTCCAGAAGGGATTGGCACAAAATATTCAGAGTGATGAAAAGGAAGGACCTACAACCAAGATTACTCTACCGAACAAGGTTCTCATTTAGAATCAAAGGGCAGATAAACATCTTCCCAGACAAGAAAAAGCTAAAGGAATTCATCACTACCAAACAAGTATTATAAGAAATGTTAAGGAGACTTCTTTAAGATAAAGAGGAAAAAGAAAAAAAAGAAAAAATATGAATAATAAAATGGCAATAACTACATAACTATTAATAATCACTTTACGTATAAATGGATTAAATGCTTCGATCAAAAAACATAAAGTGGCTCAATGGACAAGAAAACAAGACCCATATATATGCTGCCTGCAAGACTCACTTCAGACTGAAAGACACATACAAACTGAAAGTAAAGGGATGGAAAAAGATATTTCATGCAAATGGAAGTGAAAATAAAAAAAGCAGGAGTACTAATACTTGTATCAGACAAAATAGACTTTAACACACAAAGGCTATAATAAGAGACAAGGACATTATGTAATGATAAAGATATCAATCCAACACAAGGATATAACTCTTGTAAATATTTATGTGCCCAACATAGGAGCACCTAAAAATATAAGCAAATATTGATGGACACAAAGGGAGAGATCGGCAGCAATACAGTCATAGTAGGGGACTTTTTAACATCCTGTTGACATCAATGGATAGGTCATTGAGACAGAAAAATCAATAAGGAAACAGTGACCTTAAATGACACATTAGACCAGATGGATTTAATTGATGTTTTTAGAACATTTCACCCCAAAACATCAGAACGTATGTTCTTTACAAGTTCACATGGAACATTTTCCAGGATAGACCACATGACAGGTCACAAAACTAGTCTCAATAAATTTAAAAAGACTGAAATCCTATCAATCATCTTCAATCATAATAATATGAAACTAGAAATCAATTAGAATAAGAAAACTAAAAGCCATACAAACACATGGAGGCTAAATGACATGCTACTAAACAATTAATGGATTAACAATGAGATCAAGAAAGAAATCAAAAGATACTTTGAGAAAAATAAAAATCAAAATACAGCAACCTCGTCTATGGAACACAGCGAAAGCAGTTCTAAGAGGTTAATTCATAGCAGTGAAGGCCTACCTCAGGAAACAAGAAAAATCTCAAATAGTCTATCTAAAGGAACTAGAAAAAGAACAAACAAAAACCAAAGCGAGTAGAAGGAAGGAAATAATAAAGATCAAAGTAGAAATAAAACATAGTCTAAAAACAATAAAATGTTCTATGAAACCAAGAGCTAATTCTTCGAAGAGATGAACAGACTTGATAAATCTCTAACCAGACTCATCAAGAAGAAAAGAGAGAGGACCCAAAGAAAGAAATTCAGAAATGAAAGAGAATGACAACTGACCTCACAGAAATACAAAGGATTATAAGAAAATACTACAATTATATGCCAAGAAATTGGACAGTCTCAAAGAAATGGATAAATTCTTAGAAACATACAATCTTCCAAGAATGAATCAAAGAAGAAACAGAAAACCTGAACAGACTGGTAACTATCACCAAAATTGAATAATCTAAAAACTCCCAACAAATGATGATAGCTTCACAGGTGAATTTTACCAAACATTCAAAGAAGAATTCAGACTTATCCTTCTCAAACTATTCCAAAAAATTGAAGAGGAGGGAAGGTTCCCAGTCTCATTTTATGAGGCCACCATCACCTTGATTCCAAAACTAGACAAAGATGTTAAAAAAAAAAAAAAAAAAAAAGGAAACTTACAGGTCAATACCCTGATGAACATGAATGCAAAAATCCTCAACAAAAATATTAGTAAACCGAATTCAGCAATACATTAAAAGATCATGGGAGGAGATATTTACCAATGATGCATTTGATAATGGCTTACTTTCCAAAATGTATTAGAAACTCATATAACTTAACACTGAAAAGACAAATAATCTTATTAAAAAATAGGCAGAGGACCTGAATAGACATTTCTCTAGATAGGACATGCAAATGGCCAATAAACATATGAAAAGATATTCGATGTCACTAATCATCAGAGAACTGCAAATCAAAACCACAATGAGACACGAGGATATGGAGAAAAAGGAACCCTCATACATTGTTGGTGAGATTGTGAATTGGTGCAGCTGCTATGGAAAACAGTATGATGATTCCTCAAAAAACTAAAAATAGAACTACCATATGACCCAGCAATCCCACTTCTGGTTATTTATCTGAAGAAATCCAAAACACTAATTTGAAAAGATATATGTACTTCTACATTTATTGCAGTGTCATTTACAATAGCTAAGATATAGAAGGAGCCTAAGTATCCATTGATAAACAATTGAATAAAGAGTGGCACATACATACAATGGAATATTACTTAGCCATAAAAAATGAAATCTTGGGATTTGCAACAACATAGATGGACCTAGAGGGTGTTAAGCTAGGTGAAATAAGTCAGACAGAGAAAGACAAATACCATATGATTTCACTTATCTGTGGAATCTAAAAAAGCAAAATAAATGAACAAACAAAATAGAGACAGACTCAAAAATACAAAGAACAAACTGATGGTTGCCAGATGGGAGGGCTTGGGGGATGCAAAAAGGCGAAGGGATTAAGAAATACAAATTGTCCATTATAAAACAGTCACAGGGATGTAAAGTATAGCATAGGGAATATAGTCAGTGACATTCTAATAACTATTTATGGTGTCAGGTGGCTACTAGACTAGTCTTGGGGATCACTCTATAAGTTATACAAATGTCTAATCGCTATGTCGTATACCTGAAACTAATGCAATATCAAATGTAAACTGTAATTGACAAATACAAAACAAAGAAAGAAAGAAACAAACAAAATGAAATATAACTCCTCCCCCCCAAAAAAGATACATAAAGAAACAGAGGAGAAATGTAAGAAATTATTTAGAGATATAGTCAAGTATATAATATAAATATTTGTAGATTTCATGGCCTTTTCTGTTTTGAAAATTAAACAAAAATTTCTACTCTGCCTTTTAATCAACAGGTCTTTTAATGTGTTAATAAAAACATGCACTTTTAAATGTTTTGTGAAGCAACCTAAAAAGACATCTGTAAAGTGGAACAGAGCTTCAGACTTAGACAAGTGTGTAGGTAGTTAGACTGCATAGAACAAAACAGCACTCTACCCGATGTGTTACTCTTCCTATGACTCTGCACCCCACAGATATTCAGTGTATTTGCTCCTCAACACAAAGTTGTAAGGCAGTCAAGGAGAGAGCCTTAGTCACTATTTAACAAACAAGAAATACTGGATGTCACATGACATACTCAAGGTGCCACAACCAGGCAATGGTTGAATTGCACCTTAATGCTCAGTCTTATTTTCTGGCTAATGCTCCTTTCGTAAAACCAGTTGCCTCCCTGATTATAATCCCTCTCATTTTTTTAGTCTTACAGTGTGTTGACAACTACGGTTTCTTTCGATTGTTTTTCATCTTGAAGAGCCATAACAGAGTCTTCCCATACGAGGGTCCTAATGTCCAGAGAAGCATGTGGCTAAAAGGTTGTGCAACTCTGAAATTTTTTGAGTTTGAGTTTATTGCCAGTGTCCTTACAGAACACCACTGACACAAAGTCACAAGTTTCGTGTTCATCACTCTAAATCTGTGGATACACTAGTTGTTGAAACAGTTGTATTAATGTCAGTTCTGGAAAAATGAGGAAAGACTTTCCACCCTGGCCCATAGCTTTAGCATCACCTCCTCCATGTACCACATCTCTTTATTATTTAAGAGACATGTTTAGTCTTCAGAAGTATTTTTTCCATGAGAAATGTTATAATGACAAGGCTGCCCACTTTAAAATCTCTGAGATACAGTATATTTTGTCCTCTTGATCTACTTGAGATATTCATCAAGAGCAGGAAGCAGAAGAGTGGTCTAGGGTCTCAGGATTAAAGGAATAGAGACAAATCTTATAGGTATTTTAATCCCTCACTTATGAAGCCTAGATTGTCAGCTCAGCGTGGCACAGACCTTTGGTAGCTTTAGTTACTTAATGAAGGTCATATTGGAGAATCCTAGAGCTACGCAGGGAATTCTGGTCATTCAGGAGGCTGAGTTCCAGAGGGTGCTTGAACTGTAAGATGAGATTTTCCAGTGGCTGAATCATTAAGGTTACGGCCAAATTTTGACTAGGGGCTTGTGAGAGAAGAGAGGCTGCTCTCTCTTGGATTGGTTAGTAAAGAATGAAGGTTAGAGGGAGTTATTGTTTAATGGGTACAGGGTTTCAGTTTGGCAAGATGAGACTTCTGGAGATTGGTTGCACAGCAATGTAAATGGACATAACACTCTTAAACTGTGCACTTAAAAATGGTTAAGACGGTAAATTTTATGTTTATTCTACCATAATTAAAGAAAAGTAGAAAAAGAAGGCCCAGACATTAATATATAGAATTCAACTAGATTTCTTTGACCTGCTTTGTCTTAGAAGGGTGCTTGGAAAGCTACCTCCTAGTTTAAGAAGGAAAACAATGGACCGAGCTCAGAAAAGCTGAGGCAGGGTTATTGTATGCATCTCACCTCCTTGCTGTACTTACCTTTTATTCTTTCTTTTTGCCTCTTCTTAACTCATTTGGCATTAGCCTAAGGAGCTTCTGCTTTGTTGCTTATGGTTGTCCAGCTTCTTCACAAGTAGGATCAACTGGGGTAGTTGCCAGTGTTTGCCGAATAACAACCATTTCAAAACAAGTGAATTTTATTAGAGACCTTTGCGGCATTGCTAAATTATAACCATGCCAATGAGATAATGAGATATTAAAGAGCAGCTCATATAATTGTGCTTATTAATAAATCAGGAGAGGAGGAAAAGGCGTGAAAGTGCAGGTGATTTAAAGAAATTTGATGATGTATCATGTTCTGGTTTTTGACTAAGTGCTTTATAAGAAAAATTGATGAATATCCCACTCTTCCCGTTAATTAACAGATCTACTAAAATAGACATGACGTGAAGTACTGTGGCCCCATTGGGGTAGCTCTGGATTAGAAGTCTGCTTTGCTATTTGTGTGTGAAGGATGAACACAATTCACATGAGGAAAGACTAGCCACTTTTATTCTTTTCAAAAATAATAGTATTTACCTCATTCTTTTAGTGCATTTTAAGTAGCGTTTTTACCTTGTGCTGTCTTTTGTGTTCCTCATAACAGCACTGTTAATGCTTATTGAGTTGGTATTGTCATGTCCTCATATCCTTTTATAGATAAGGAAAGAGACACTTGGAGAGGTTAAGTGACTTGCCTAAAAGTGTCATCTTCTAACACAGCCCACCAGAGACTATGAACTTGGATCCTTCCTTCCTTTTTCTGGGCTTATTAACAAGAAGTTGTACCAGGAGTCTCTGTAGCTTGGTTGTTTAGCCACAGGTACTTCTGAGCCTCTGGACTCCACATAGATGAATTGATAGACCTGAGGCGGGGTGGCCTGAGCTGTCGAGGGCAGGGAGATCTGGAGTCCTCAGTACAGATAGAATCTTAGATTTGCTTGGAAAAGAACCCTGGATGCTCCCACACATGTAAGTAAAGGTATCTGAAGAGTAAACTCTAATTCTGCCATTATTCTGTGCCTATAAACCCTGTGTTTAGTTCTTGCTTTGAAAGAACTGTCCTTTTAGCCTAGGTCTAAAACCAGTTGGGATATCGGTAAAAGGGTCAGATGTATAGAGATTAAAATACGAGCCTTATTACTTTTATAGCCAGTCTTAGAGGATGTACCTTATGGGTGGAGAAATGGCCTTTTGACACACCTTGAATGAGATTTAGGCCCTAAATTGCAAGTGTCTCTTGTGAAGATGGTGATGGTTGCGGAGTAGACCCTGCACTACTTAACTCACTGCATCACTGAAAGCATAGACTGTTATGAGCCCTCTTTCCTTATAGTAAAGGATCTGGACCACTCATGCCCAGTTTTCTTCCCAATTTACCAATCAGATCACTCCTCTCCCAGGGAAGGAATGAAAAGAGGGGAGAGAGCCCAGGAGTGTTCACCCACTAAATCTCCCTCAGGTAAATTTGAGGAATAGGAGGAAATGTTCTTTTCTCATGATTTTTACCATCGAGCTCATCTGAGAGTTTCTTAGGTAGCTACTGTAACATTTTTGACGTACATCAACATTTGCAATGCTTACCTATCCTTATTTGAAAAACTGATTACTGTTGAGCTTTTATTACACAGAGGTGGATTTAAAATAAGTTTGTATTAGAGGTGCTTTTGAACAACTCTAAAATGTTAATAGCTATTAAATTGAGAGTGCAATTATTTTAAATAATTGATGTTATCAGTTAAAGGAAGCCAGTGAAAATGTAAAAAGTGATTTAGAGACACAGCATTATCATGCATTGGTTTTGTAGGCTTTTATTCATTTTAATACAAATCTTAAAAATCCCCTTTTTTTTAATGAGCAGGTCCTGTGAATCAGGTATGGTAACAGTAGGTCCTCAGATTATGAGCAAAATGCAGAGAAACTTTGCTCTGTCAGAAAGCATGATTGTATATGTGATTCTTATCACATGAAGTTGAATACTCCTGGAGAATTATACTAGTGCCTCGATATATATAGTGCTTATACTTTTATTTCAATGAGCTTACCTGATTTTTACAACTACCTTGTACAGTAGTAACAGCAGGCTTGACTATCCCCATCTTACACATAAGGAAACTGAAACTTAAAAAGGCGATGTGGTTTTTCATGGTTACAGAGCTGGGGAGTGGTGAAGAGAAGAATTTTCTCTTTGTTTTTCTTTAAAACATTACTTTTGTGTTATAATATTTATATAAATATTTTCATCATAAAAATGACATGAACAGAGTTTAAATAATTTAGAAAGAGGAGAAAAAAGTCACTGTGATCTCTCTACCCAATGTAAGTCAATATGAATTGTGAGTTTTTACAGGGTAAAAACAAAATCTCCAATAAATAATTGAAAATGGTATTGGGAGCTGAGATCTGGTCCCCTAGGACCACAGTTTCAGTGGAATCAGTACGTATTTGAATTCTTTGATTGCAGCTGTTGGGGCACAAGGGGTCCCAGGCCCCTGAATAAACTAGAAACTTTCTCTTGACACACTTAGTAAAGAATCCAGAATTCCTATTTTCTATCTGCATCCTTGATCTGTCATAGTCCTCGTCTCCCCTCACCATGCACATATCCTCAGATTGTCTTAAATAATAAAATTCTGGCAATCTGACTATCTTATAGGGAATATGACCTTTATGCCTTTGTTTCTCCTGCACACGTTGTGAAATGGGAAGGCATTTCAAAAATGAGGCAGTGGACTTTCTGAAGGTCCCATGACTAGAGAATGACAATGCTGACATTCGATTTCTGGTCCAGGAATTTTCATTACATCATGTCAGGCTTGAGGAGGATGCCATATTGATAAGCCTCTTGCAAGATACTTGGCTGTTTTTAAATAGCCATGTTCATCACTCTGATCTGGTTAGACACTTGTAGTGGGGTTAAGCAGAAGAGTTTAAGCTTCATGTGGTAGATGTGGGCAGCCATTTTACGTTCTTAACCTGGGGAAGCAGTGTGATTGAACATCTGTTTTAGGAGGAGTAGTGTGAGAGCGGTATCCAGGATGAATTAAAGCAGAATTAGTATTATTTAGAAACTCGTTGTCCTCCGTACTCCCCAGGCCAACTGAGTCAGGAACTCTGATGTTTGGGCCAGGCCCAGCAATATGTTTTAACAAGTCTTCCATTTCAGTCTAATGCAAGCCAAAGTCTGAGAAACACTGAATCAAAGCAGTAACACTCAGGAAAACATTATCAGAGCCTGTTTAGAAATTCAGACTTGAAGTGATAAGAGTCATAATTAATGTGATGACAGTGGAAATGGAGAGAACAACTGAATCCAAGAGATGTTTGAGAAGTTGTGGTCGAGATTCAGCTTGCTCTCTTGGTCATTCCTTGCAGAACACATGGTAGGACTAGTATTCTGGACGTGGCGGCAGAGGGAGGGGGTCTTAATTTCATGTGAGCATCTTACTAAACTGTTTAGGAGGTTTGAGTTTACTGTGTTTGGTGGTGATGAGCTCCCACTTTTATTTATCCATGTAAGCTGGGGCATTTAAGTGCATCCTTCTAGGCGACAGAGTGTGGCCAAGCTGAGATACAGAGGCAGTTGTTTGTTTAAGGGACCAGTATCTATTCACAGCCCATTTCTTCATAATAAAAGATGAGCTGTAATGTGAGAGATCCGGTGTGTGACGATTAAGAGAACAGGTGACGGTAAAACTGGAAAGGGTGATTAGAAAGGGAGTAGAGATTTCTGAGATAAAAATTTCCTTTGTTCTTAGAATAAAACCCATCCTCTCTGTCACTATGGTTCCCGGTTTCTGCCTGCTTTCTGTCCTTATTTTCTCCCACTGTCTGCCTTGCTCACCACATTCCCGCCTCCCCTCAATCTAGATATTGCCAAGGCTGACTCCATATTACAACACTCAGAGGTCACCCTTTTGGAGGACTTTCCATGACCATCCTCATTAATGTTGGGTCTCAACCCACCCATCTTCCCAAACCAATCTCTCCCAGATCATTCATCCCAGTCTGAGATGATCTTAGTCAGCTGCTCGTCTTCGTGTCTAAGTCTGCACTCCCAGGAGAATGAAAGCTCCTTGAGAGCCCAGGATCTTATTGTCTTGTTTATTGTTGTATTTCCAGCCCCTAGAAGAGTCCTAACATGTAGTTAGAGCTCAGTAAATATTAGTTGAATGAAATCTAGGTAGAGATTTGATTAGAGTGGGGGGTAGGGGTAGAAAGTGAGTGTAAGATGTATCTGTGGACGCCAGGCAGCAAATGTCAACTAGGTTACACTGGCTAGTAGAGGTGAAACAGGAGAAATTCAAGAGATGTTTAAGAAGTAACACTGACTGAATTTCATGATGGACTGATGGGAGGTATCAAGCAACTTTCCTGAGATAGGTTTGTGAACTTCTAGCATTATTTGACATCTTCATTTACTGGAAACTTAAGGGCAAAGCAGTTCCATATTGTCAGGGAATACATTGGTCCAGAGAAACAGGACCAATAGGATATATAGATGAGGAGATTTATCATAGACATTGGCTCATGTCATAATGAAGGCCGAGAAGTCCCACGATCTGTTATCTGGAATCTGCACAACTAGGAAAGCCAGTGGTGCAGTCAGTGTGAGTCTGAAGGCTCAAGCACAAGAGAGTGGAAGGTGGATATCCCAGCTCAGGGAGAGCACACAAACTCTCCCTTCCTCTGCTTTTTCTTTTGTTCTGGCCTTGCATAGATTGGATATGCACTCACATTGGGGAGGTCCATCTGCTTTCCTCAGTTCACCAATTAAAAGGGCAATCTCTTTTAGAAACACAGCCATAGACACACCTAGAAATAATGTGTTACCAGCTGTCTGGACATCCCTTAGCCCAGCCAAGTTGACATAAAAGTAACCATTATAATTCTTAGCTCTTCAGCTACCCCTATGCCAAGAGCTTGTCTCATTTCTGCACTGCTCTAGAGTAGAGGTGCTTTTAAGCTTTAGGCATGAGGTTTCTAACTGCCCACCCACCTACCTGTTCAACAGTATTGCACTTATGCCTTAGAGAAGAAAGACAGACAAAGACAAACATGTCCACAAATACTGCATGGGATACTTTGGATGGTAATAAGTGGTATGGCACAAACATATGAGTCAGGATGGGGTAGACCCAGTCAGTGAAGCAGCTCTGAGTTGGTGCTTCTTGAGCTGAGATCTGAATAACAGGAAGGAACCAGTCATGAGAAGTCTTAGAGGCAAAAGTTGTTCCTTGTAGAACCTTCAGGACTCATTTCTGGTAGATGAGTAACTGGTGAGATTTTGTTTTTATGTTTGAAAGATTGAATTTGGAGAGGCTGGATGTATGGAAATTAAACTTTAAGTACTTTTATAAATAAATTGCTTATTTACTTACTGAAATATTTTTCTATTCAAAATTGTTACACAAACTGTTTTAGAGATAGCTCCAGTTTTAAAGAGCAAAATTTTATCAATCGCAAATAATTAACATCATTTTCAAAAAAGGGTATAATCATGACTCTCATAGAGATGTAGAAATGAGCACATGGTAAAGATTTTACTTAACTCATTGATCAATGAGGAACCAGGCAGCTGTTATAACAGATTCAAAGGAGAAATGAAAACAGCACAAATTTATATGGTGCAAATTAAGGTACAAGTAGATTTTTTTACACTAGTGGGAAGTCAGTTGAACCTGCCAGGGCAGAATTGACATGTCCATTGACAACAATTACTTTGCAGTTTTATCAGTTACTTACAATTCAGAGTTGTGAGGCGGCTCCCATAGAATCAAAAGCAAAGAACCTGGAGGAGTCTCCTCTAAACAGTTCAGTTTTCCACTGATACACACTTTCCCCCCTATGTAATCCAACTAAAACAAAATAGTATCTGCTCCCCCATGAATAAAAGTAGTTCCTACTTTTGTGGTCTTTGAAGTGATGGGGCTTTGGGGGATCATTTATTGAGTGCCCACTATAAGCATTATTTGTCATTTTTTCCATCCTTAAAATAGCCCCTGAAGTAGGTAGTGGTGTTCCCATTTTACAGATAAGAAGATCATCTCTCTAGCTTATTTCTAGGAGGTTCAAGACACTGCTACTAAGTGGCAGAGTTAGAATTCTAGCCCGTCTTTCTGTCTCCAAAGAGTGCGCGCGCACGCGCGTGCACACACACACACACACACACACACACACACACACACTCTTTCTCTCCCTGTCACAACTTGCTAATATTAAGAGCTATAGAAATTCTATATATATTTTCTTGACCTTTAGGTCATCATCAGTCAAGATGGATCTCGAGAGTGGCCTGGAAGAATGTGCAGTAGCATTGAACTTATTTCTAAACAACAAATTTACAGATGCCTTAGAATTGCTTCAACCATGGTAATTAACTTTATTTCCTTTAGGTAAAATATATTTTTTTTCAGATGTTTTTGAGGATTCTGTCTTTGATGTCATGCTTATCAGTTAACTTACCAGTATTTCCACCTGAATATTTGGCTGAGACCTTTTGCTGTTGGTTAGTTTTAATATTCTGTTAAGAACTTTGTCTTTTCAGCTTTAATCAGTAGATAATTTTTGATTCTCATATTTTAATTTCTGTGCTTGTTCAAATAGTGTCATTTATGTAGTTTTGTAGAGCTTCATTTTGCTTTCTCCAGTGAAATATCTTTATGGATTTCCTGGTAAGCTTAAATATAATTGAGAAAAGTTTCATTTGAAATGGGAATGAGAAGAACTAGAATATGCTAAGCTCAAGTGTTAAAAAATTTAAGATAATACAAATATTATTGGAATTCCCTATATATGTGATAAACAAGTTAAACAACTTAATTTTAATTAAGAGTACCTGCATATTTTTAAAACGTAGCAGCAAAAACTATGCTCAGTCTTCTTACTAGGCCTTGCTTTGACCACAGTCTTTAACCCTACAGTGTGACTATAACTTGACAGGAATACTTACTCTTACATTGTGCCTTCATACACAGTCACTTACTTGGATGAAGCTTAGATCTCATATAATAATTTTTTAGTAGGTTAGCTGGGCACAAAAGAGGGAATCTCATTTCTTTGAGTGATCAGTAGGGTGACATGACTCCAGTCACTGACTTCAAATCTTCGAAATTAATTTACCTACTGAGAAGCTGCTCTGGTAATTCTGTTAAGATTTAGAAGATCTTCTTCAATTAGCATTTCAGAGCTTAGGAGCAGACATTAAAATGGATGATGAAGCCGCAGCCTAAGGATATTGTCCATTTTTGTTGTTTCCAGCACTTGTCTCACAACTTCTACCTTGCCTGTCTCTTGCCTTTTTCTCAATGACGTCTCCATCTCTGTCTCTACCTCCCTTTGTTTGCCTGTCTTTTTCCTTCCTTTGTCTCTCCTCTCTCAGCCTGTGTGGCTGTCTCCTTCCTTTTTTATTCAAATAAGTCGCCTTTTTTTTTTCTTTTCTGCCAGTGACACTCAGCTGGACGTAATATGGAATGAGAATAAACGATTTAGTATTATATTTAATGGAGTCCTGTATTCTCACTCATAACTTGATAACTTGAATTATCAAGAATTTTAATCAGGAATCTCAGATAATGGGATTAGATTAGATTAGATATGGAGTCTAAAATGTTCTTTGGTCAAGGCCCCCTGTGGCCAACCTAGTTTATTGCAGAAATCCTGCTTTATCTTGGCCTCTGGCTGGAAGAAGAGAGAATTATTTTAAAGAAGACTATATCTTTTGAAAAACACATCAGAATTTGTAACAAGATATATTTACAGTGGCTTTTACTTTAGCACTTATTCAGAGCTAAAGACCGAACACTGCCCCTTGTTGGACTGGGAAAAATTGTTTTGCTTTAAAACATTTCCTAAGAAATGAATCTACAGGCTGCCCCCTTGTGTTCAAACAGAGAAAAGCATCTTCTCTCACTGCTTCAACCTGAAACATTCTGTGCTGCCTGTGTGGGCTTAAATGGGAAAGTCCTTGATACTTGAGTGTTTTATTACAGTGATTATGGTAAAGAAGTAAAGATTATCACTTTGAAGGTCAAAACATGCATTTATTAGGATTTCTCATGATTGCGTTCAGACAAGACTTGAATGATTCTCAGTCGTATTGAAATGTACTAATTCCCTATGTTGCCCCCAGGGCTAAGAACAGTATGTACCATGCCTTGGGCTACAGTACCATTGTGGTGTTGCAGGCCATCATGACCTTCGAGCAACAGGACATCCAAAATGGTATTTCTGCCATGAAGGACGCCTTACAAACCTGCCAAAAGTATGAACTACACAATTAAATACTTGAGATATGACTACAAACTTTTATGTCCATGTGACAAAAAGAATGCAGTTTGCTTGACTGAGAGCACAGTTTGAAGCTGGTCACAGCTGTAGGAAAGGACTTGATCTTCAAAGCTTTTTGGGGGCTTCATTTAATTTTATGTAATAGAGACAAAAAAATTTCTATTAGGAATTATAGTGTGATTCTCATTTGACCAAATACTTGGCTTCTATATACCTTCTACTTTCTTTTGTTGGTAATTTTAGGTACAGAGAAAGGCTGAGAGATTTCAGTGGGTTACAGTGAGCACCTCTCAAGGGTCTCCCAGTGGCAGATGAGTTGAGGTACTACACATCAAGTCAGGCCAAGCAAGGAGCATTCTTTTTCTATGTGGGAGATGCTACAACTTCAGAAGGGAATGCTATATTTGCTTAAAAAGCATGTACTTGGTAAAAATGAGATTGATTTTCAGTTTTATTTTAATCTTTGCTCTGAGTAGATAGGAAGACCCTAGCAAAAGCTTTTCGTTAGCATCGGTGCATTTTAATACTAGGGAAATTATATCCTCATGTAACTGTATTATAAGCCCCACACAGGAAGAGAGAACTTCCAAATATTGTAATCAAGTCCATTCTTTACCTGTGGTGGTTCTTACCGCAGAAATACTGATTTCAACTGTAGAAGTCAGGGAAGGTGCTTGGCAGGGTTAGTGTTCACTGTTTGTGTGGGTTTTGTCCACTCACATGTTCAGTTAGCAGTGTTGAAAAGGGTGGTCTCTGCTCTACAGACTTTAGGGTTTAGAGTTTTACCTTGGTGATTCTGGTGTGATTGTGGCTAAAATGAATATCAAATGAAAATTTATTTAGCCTAATTTATCATTATTTTTTCCTTTCTATTTCCCTTCTCCCTTTCTACTTATTCTATGCAGATATAGGAAAAAATGTACGGTTGTAGAATCTTTCTCAAGTTTTCTTTCTAGAGGATCATTGGAACAGATGACCGAAGGTAAGAGATATTTAAAAGGTTAATTTTTTCCCTTTCTTTGATAAATTAAAATGTGATACTGCTGAGAAAATTCAGTACCTAAATGTATCATATAAAATAAATGGAGTATCTTTTTCCCTTCCCCATCATACCATCCAGAAGTAACCATTGTTAATAGTTGGTTATTAAGCCTTGCAGAGTTTTCTGTGTACATATAGAAACATATACATAAGGTTTTTGTAGTTGTTCATGTATTGTTCACTTTTCGCAAGCCTAGAATTACATGGTACGTTTTGTTCTGCAACATGATTTTTTTTGATATTGACATTTTCCCATGCCAATACATGTGGTTTGTACTTCATTCTATTTAATAGCTATGTAGTATTCTGTAGGATGGGGTTCCTTAAATTACTTGCTTTTTCTCTATTGAAGGACAGTTGGTTTAAAAAAAATTTTCACTATTACAAATAATGCTGTGCTAAAATTCTTGTACATAGTTTTCATGCATTTTTGTAAGCATTTCAGAGGATAGATTCCTAAAAGTGGAATTATGGGGACTTAAGATGTGAAAATGATTAATATTTATAGGTACCACTATTTTTTCTTCAAAGAGTTAGCTCAGTTTATATTCTTACCATTCATGTATGAGAGCTTTTATTTTTTCACAAGCTATTAAAATTTCTTCAAGGCGAAGTAATTTTGATACCTTGAAAAACAGTGATAATATTTCACAATATAGAAGATGTTTGGTATATGGACATTTAGGAATAGTCAAGAATCCAGAAACGGCTCTAGCGTCTTGAGCAGATGGATGGGAGGAAAGGACTCCTTTGTTGTCAGTTTCTCATGTTTCTACCAAGATTAGGGCAAATGTTCCATGATCAGCTCTGGTTTAAAAATGATGCACTCTAGTCAGAATTGTTTACAAGAAAAGAGCATCCAGATATCCTGTGGAGGAGAAAATGATGTCCTTCAGGCGTGGCCATTGTAGAATAAAACTTCTCCCATCTAAGGAGAATTCGTGTCTGTGCTGTTGTTGTCAAACTTACTCTCTTGAAGAGGTAACATGAAATAGTGGTTGTAGCTGTGGCTGATTAAGGCAAGGGCAATTCTGGATACCACTGTCAGTCATTCCTAGTCTTCAGGTGTATGTCAGACACATTTTTGAATGTGCTTTATTATGAAGTTTTATTTTTTTTTAGAAGAGCCTTATTATTAACTTGTAGACTTTGGAGAACTTGGGAATATTTGCATGATGTGAGGCTAGGGTACTGATTATGGGGGGGGGGTGGACTATGGGACTTGTTCTGAAAGGGTATAATGCTGGCCTTAAAACCATTATGGAACAGAATGGCACTTCATTTGTCATTCTAGACAGCCAAAGCCCATCTTCTCTTTCTCTAGAAACTGCCCTGTAAGAATCCATAAGAATTTATTTATCCCCTTGATTTTGAGTAGAACATATCTTTGTAGTTTTCATTTTGAGCCATTTATGTAAATTGGGCCTCGTAGTTCTAAAGTCCACTAAAGCAGGTAAATGGGAAATTAAATGGGCCCCAAAGAAATTGGACTCTTTCATGTATAGTCTCCTTTCTGTTTTCCTCTGTATGGTTCCTCTCCCGTGGCATATCGCCTCCTGCCTCCCTTTCTCTTTTTAATATGAAAGTTGACATTTGAGATTTTTTTTTTTTTACCTTAGTTTCGGGAAGAATAACATGGTATTTTTGTATAAATATAAATAATAATAATAATTTAAAAAGTAACAATAATGCCCTATTTTTAAAAAGCACTCTCTCATGTCAGACACTGTCCCTTTTGCCCTCCTTAGCGTTATTCAGTCTAATCTGTGTAAACTCTTTTTTATAGACCTGGAGCTAATATTCAGAGATATTAAACACATGGCCCAAGATTATCCATCCAGCAGAGCAGGGTTCAAACTTGATCTCCTTTCCCTAAGCCACAGCTCTTTCCATTGTACCCTAAACTTTCTCCTGTAGGCATGTAGTAAAGAGCATAGAATGTGGGAAATGTTGATTTGTTTCTATTTAGACATCTTGAAAATAGATGGTTCTGTGTTCTTATCTTTTTGTTATGTCTTTGGACATTACACTTTAGAAAATCTGGAATAGGCAGAGAATTTTTACTAAACATTAAAAAATAAAACAATGAGATACCACTAAACATTATTAGAATGTCCAAAATCCAGAACACCAACAACGGCAGGTGCTGGCGAGCATGTGGAGCAGCAGGAACTCTCATTCGTGGCTGATGGGAATGAGAAATGGTGCAGCCCCTTCAGAAGGCAGTTTGGCGGCTTCTTACAAAACTAAACATACTGTTGCCATACGTTCCAGCAATTGCTCTCCTTAATATTTACTCAAAGGAGCTGAAACTTCTGTCCATACAAAAACAAAAACCTGCAAACAAATGTTTATAGCAGCTTTATTTATAATTGTCAAAACTTGTAAGTAACCCAAATGTCATTCAATAGGTGAACAGGTAAATAAACTGTGGTACATGCAGACCTATCAAGCCGTGAAAAGACATGGAGGGATCTTAAATGCACATTACTAAATGTAAGACATCAATCTGAAAAGGCTACGTGCTGTATGATTCCAAGTATATGACATTTTGACAAAGACAAAACTGTGGAGACAGTAAAATTTTAAGCAGTGGTTGCCATGGCATCAGGTGGAGGGGTGAATAGGTGGAACAAAGAGGATTTTTGGAGTGGTGAAAATAATCCGCGTGATACCATAACAATGGATATGTGTCATTATACATTTGTTCAAACACAGAGAACACGCAACACTAAGGGTGAAACCTAATGAAAACTATGGACTTTGGGTGATCATGATATGTCAGTGGAGGTTCATAATTGTAACGAATGTGTCGCTGGGTGGAGGGGGATGTTCGTAGTGGAAGAAACTATCACGTGTGAGGGCAGGGAATATATGGGAAATCTCTGTACCATCCTCTCATTTTGCTGTGAACCTAAAACTGCTCTAAAAATAAAGTCTAGAAAATAATAAAAATAAATTAACTCATGACTATAGCCTATTCTGAAATACAGGTTTATTTAGACTTTTATATCTAAAGGTATGCTTAGCTAACATTTCAGTTCATAGTGAAGGTATTTCCTTAAATGAACTAAGGAATTTATAATTAAGCGATGTTTTGGTCGGTACATACTCATAAATGCCAAATGGCTAATTTTGAGAACCAAGAAACTATCCAATATAAATCAAACAGAGTGAAGAAATAAGACTTTTATAAATTAAGTTGCATTTCATTCCTAATGAGTTTGGCTGCCACTGCAACCCAAACAGACTTTGTGTTCAAGGGAGCATGTCAAAACATTGTAGCTTTAGTATGTGATTTGTTTTTCCTCTTGGTAATTTTCATTTACATCCTTGAGTGGCTCGTTGTCTATAGGAGTGAGTATTTAATTAAACTTTTCATGGGTTTAACATAGAACGCACCCGTTCTTCTCTTGTTGCTGGCATATTGCCCTGAATAGTTTTCGAATTGCCTTTAAAAACAGATATTTATATATATATAGTGTTTAGGATGTGAGAGAGATTTAATATGAAGATTTACTTATGGTTTATCTGTGTCTTCTGGTTACATCCTTTACCTACTCTTAGGTCCATCTTTAACATATCCCTGATCAGATCACCCTTCTGCTTAGATCTCTGCAAGGATTCACCATTGCCCACTGAATCAAGGATAGACTCTGACATTCAAGGTCATCCATAATATAGCTGGTGACTTAACATTTCCAGACTCATCGGTCGCTGCTCCTTTACTCCTTGTGCTTCATTCAGCCAAAGGCTCACCCTTGGGTGCTCCGTGTTTCCCTTGCTCTGTGCCTTGGCCTCTACTAGTTTCTCTCCAAGCAGCAGATTCACCCCTGGGCACCTGCCCCAGCAATCTGTGTTACCAAACAGGCTTGCAAAGTGAATAATTCCTAACAATTCCCACTTTGCTACAATGCATGTAAGAAGAGGATATTCAGGTGATTCTGTAAAAATAGAAGTTACCAGTTTTTATCCCATTTAACATGCTGAGAGAAATTCAAAGGCACACTTTGAGGTGAGGTGATTTGAAGAACTGAGACCCCGCTTATCGTGCCAGAACGTGCACAGGCCGTAACTCCTCAAGTTCGGCCCCATATGTATGTGTGCTCTTGGGGGATCTTAGCTGCATAGTTGCTTCTTTGTAAATTCAGTCTGTGGAATGTGAACATGACAGGAAGTTGAACCAATTTGTGAGAACCAGTGTGCGTGTGTTTGTGTGTGTGTGTGTGTGTGTGTGTGTGTGTGTGTGTTGGGGGGTCTGGTGTATAAATTAAAGAAATAAAGCACTAGTTCTTACCCAGCTTGATTCAACAAAATTCCCATGAATACAGAAATACCCTATTTTTCAGTTACTTCACATAAAAATGTTCTGTTTTCTGAGCTTTTACCAAAAAGCACAACATGGGCCAACGGCAGCAGTGCAAGTAGCTAATATATATTGAGTGCCTCTCTGAATAGTGAACTCTGCATGTAGTACTCGTTAGGGTCTTTAGCTGTGAAGCAGAGACATTACTATCCAGTCTTTATAAATGAGGAAACCAGCAGAGAGAGATAGGTTAGCTTTCTTGAGGTCCCACAGCTAAGTACTTGACAGAGCCTTTCCTCCAACCCAGGCTGTTAAATCCCTGAAGCTCCTCTACTTAACATAAAATGCCAATTTGTATCTCATGGATAAAACAGGAATCTGCTGATTTCTTAAAATGCAAAAATGCAAAAATGCAGAGGTTCCCCCCTTCTCCCCAATCACTGCAAGTATAATGGATTGTTTAGGAATGCAGGACATGTGTTTTGAGGCGCTCCCGTGTCCTTGGGATACACATAGCTTTACAGAGCTCCTTTTGTTAGTGCTTTGTTCCTGTGCTAGATATCTCAACAATCCAAATAGCCTGAACTGTGCTATGCTAACTTTTTTTACATTGTCTTCTGTGTTTGAGGAGCTACGACTTGGGAGAATTGCTGTTTTCTCTTCAGGGTAATAATGTTGTCTAATCGTTGCCACAATTATCTTACCTTCATATTTTAGAAGCTAGAATTCATAAATTTAAGTTAATTTTTTTCAGTCGTTATAATTGCGTTAAACTTGCATGTTACTGTTAAGTTAAAAAATAAATGGTTTCCTTTTTTTTTTTTTAAGTGTTTTTAAATTTTTGTATCCTCTTGTGAGCTTTGGGACTCTAACACCAACTACCCTGATTCCTATCGGTTATATTTGAATGGGACCAAAAGATGACTCCCCTGAACCATTTTGCACATTCTGGGAAAACCTTACTAAGGGTCAGAACCGAGGTCATCATTCTACTTTTGTGGAAGCACCAGAGCACTAGGTGTTTGGGTTTCTCTTGGGCTCATTTATCTACCATTCTTTTCTGAACATCTCAGAGCTATTATTGCGGACATGGGATTTTCCTTAATATGATTTTATTTGTTTTTAATAGAGGAAATGCATGCCGAAATCTGTTATGCCGAGTGTCTCCTGCAGAAAGCAGCACTCACGTTTGTGCAGGTAATGACCCTTTAGCTTAGAGTCAGTATTGCTGGGGTAGCCAGCCAGTACCCTATGGCAAAAACGTGGCTCATTCTACATCAGTGCTTCTTAGAGTTGTAATAAAAGATATTTATTATTCTGATAAACTTCGGCTGAAAAAAGGACTCCAGGAAGCTTTATTCCTATTCAAATGCATTTAGAGTCTGTTTTTGAACTTCAGTCTTCTGGAACCACCGCCTTTTAAAGCAAGCGTCTTCCAATGACTACACCTAATTTCAGGATGCTTCTCTGTGTGAAAACTGAGCTTATCCCTCTCTGTGCTTGCTGATGGTAGAGGGTTGCACCCAGCAGGGGCCCTGGCAGAAGAGACTTCCTTAATCCTTGCTCATTCCCTTCTCAGTTATGCATGCTTAGAAAGCTAAACTTTTCATGTATATTTCAGATTTTATTTTTTCCCCTCTTCCTATTCTCATTTTCCTTTCTTGCTTATAGTTCTTCCTTTGGAAGAGCAATTTTAACTAGTCACTAAAAAAACCCAATCATTTTCTTATGGGGCATTTTATATTTTCACTTCTAGAAACTGTTACAACCAGGACCTTGCCTGCCAAAAAACATGGATTTTAACATCATGGTTGCACAAATGGCTGTGATGGATACAGTGGGGTAGTGGTAGAGTGGAAATTGTAGGGGGCCAGAAATTCAACTGTAAAATGGAAAATCTTCCTTAATTTCAGTGTTTTACATTGTATTGAGAATTGCTTTTCTCTTTTTATGGCGATTGACATCTTAGGTTGGATTCTGAAACTGAATCAGTCTGGTCTGTGACCCCCTTTCCTAACACCCAGCATATTATGAAGGCTGGTTGAAAACAACAGTCTTACTACCTTAGTAAACATAATGCTAGTCACTGAGGCCTTTATTTTTTTTTTCTGATGTGTTTCCCAGATAGGGATTTTACAATCAAATCTGAGATTTGAAGTCTTATTTTATACTTGAGGACTTGTAATTAAACATCTGGGAAAGATCCATGGATTCCCTCTTCCTCATGCTGCCCTACCCAGTCAGTTTCATGGTCATGCTTCTGTTACCATTTGAAGATTTAGCAGCTCCATCTCTTCCTCTTTATCCTGACGATAATTGTTTTAGTGGAGGTGCTCGTCAGCCCTTCCCTAGACTGCACAGTAACCTAGTGACCCTCTGTCTCTAATTTCTCTTAACTTCAGCTTTTGTATCAGAATAGCAGAAATAAGGGAGGCTTTTTCAAACTAAACTAGTATCTATCCCCAAATTCCCTACTCCCACCTCTTACCGATGTCCTCAGATGCTACTGGCAGGTATGTTGCATACTTGCATGGCACGAGTAGAGATGGCTCTCTTACTCCTTAGTTATTCCTTTACTGTAGATTTCTGCAGCAGTGCTGAGTTACACAACACAGATGGCCAAGCACACCGCGATCTGTAATGCTTCCTTGCCTTCTCACCTGTTTCCTTTGCTTGCAAAGTTCACATCTGCTTTGCCTTCCTTCACCAGGCCACTTCCCAGTCATTTTTTGTACTTGAAACACTGATACTTACAGGAGGTCTTCGTGGATTTCTGCATGCCCCCACCCTACCCACCTTTGTGCTCTCATGACATCCTGTGCATGTCTCCATCCGTATGCATTCCTCCATCCCTTAGCACATAGTACTGCTTTCATCTAATTTTGCATTTGGGTGACTGGTATAAAATAGGCATTCATTAAATGTTTGGTGAATCAGGAAATTAAATATTCTTATTCGAGACAGATTTTAATCCAATTTAAGAAATTCTTTCCTGGCTGTTATTGCAACTTAAAATCATAAGATTCCTTCAAATACGAAGATAAATATTTAAATTGCATCATGAACTTTGGATCTGTTGATTCTTATAATTTAAATGTTAAATATTTAAGTAATTAATGAAATTTGCAAACTAAAATCAGTTTTTCTTTTGCTTCAGAAGAATGTTCAAATGCACCAGAAATAAATATCAGAGTATCTTTTTGATATTAATAGACTAGGAAAACATTATTGGATACATGAAACAAGAGACTATCTCCATTTGTACCATCTATTGTAGTAACTTCTTTGAAGGAGTTTTTTGATATACCTTATTAAGAGACTCTTAGAATCCTAGAATGCTGACCCCCAAATTGGCATCCTTTTAGGCCAACTGCTTCAATTTTATGGTTGATGACCATTAGGCAAAGAGAAGTGATTTTTCCCCCCAAATTTTATATCAATGATACAAATTTAAAATCTAGAATAGTTATTTTCAGTTTGGAAATGTATAGGAATGAAATTCATAATGTTAAATAGACTCTGCCTGCTTATGTACTCTGTGAAAAAAGAACCATAATCCCATTTACTAGAGTATGATGCATCGGGAAGGCAAAGTTAGGTCTTAGAGTATATCCTTTAGTCAACCATTTTGGATTCCGCTGAACCCAGAAGAAAATTGGTCAGTAGAAGATGATGTTTATTAAAGTATGTTTGGCCAAAGCCCCTAATTGGTGAGGATTACTTATTTAATTCAGTAAAGGAATTCAAGGATTTAAAAATGTTTCCTTGTTGTCGTCCTCTAACTTGAAAGAGAAATAACAAAAAAGTACTTCAAATATAAAACAAGAGGAATGTTTTAAATAACAAATATGTTCTCAAAAGATAGTATTTTGTTCTAATTACACAATATATAGCTGTAGGGAAAGTTTAAGAATCTTTGCTAAATGATCTAATTTTTTAATTGAATTGTTTTCAGGATGAAAATATGATCAACTTCATCAAAGGCGGAATGAAAATTAGAACAAGTTACCAAATATATAAGTAAGTTAAAAAATTTTATAACTGGAAATTTCTACCTTTTGAACACCTTCATATGGTTTTAAAATGATTCATGTACTATGTACCTCTTTGTACTTCAAAATTCTCATTAAGTATGACTAGGTTTTTTTTTTATTTGGTGTTGGTAAAATGCACTTGATTTTGGCTTACTAAGTATGCATTTAATGCTATCTAATGATAAATTCTGCTGCAACAGAATTTAAGTTTAAATGCAATTTTAAGGGGAAAATAGCTGAGAAAAAGGCATTGATACAATTTCTAATTAGATAATCTTAGTATTTCTCTTTTAAAAACAACTGATAAATTTAAATGACAGGTATGCTTTTGATTCAGACTCTAGAGCAGCATTTCCCAATAGAATTTTCTTTCTGCAGTGATTCACATGTTCAAGTAAGGTGGACTGTAGTATTGTTCACATTTTCTGTATCCTTTCTGATTTTTATATTATATGTCATTTATTCACAATGTTAAAAATCTCCAACTTTGATTCTGGAGTCCTCCATTTCTCCCTTTCGTTCTATCAGTGTTTGCTTTGTATATTTAGGACCTCTTTTGTTAGGCTCATATATATTTTAATTGATTTATCTTTCTAATAAATTAACCTTTTTATTATTATGAAATGGCTCTTCTTAACTCTTTATAATATTTCTTGTCTTGAAATCTGTTTTGTCTGATATTAATATAGCTATTCATGCTTTTTATAATAGTGTTTGCATGCCTTATAGTCTTTTACTTTAAACTTATCTTTGTTTTTATATTTAAATTATATTTTTTGTACATGTGCAACTGAGTCTTGCTTTTTTAATTCAGTATGACAATATGTTTGCACTCGTGACTAACATTTTGTTTTTTCCATTTGGCTCATTTGTTTCCTCTTCTTTGTGTGCAGCTTTTTGCTTTAATAAAAAAAAATATGTTTATATATATGTATATATTCCAGTATAATTGCTCTATTGTTTCCTTAGGTATAGCTATGTCTTTACTTTTTTTAAATGATTGCTCTATGTGATAACAATACACTTCTTAACTTATCATTGTCAACTTAGAGTTAATATTGTACCATTGCACATAAAATATAAGAACTTTGCAAAAGTATAGTTTCATTTACCATCTGTTGTCTTTTATACTATTCTTATGATAGTACTTATATATATTATAAATCCCACAATACAGTGTCAAATTTTTGCTTAAAACGGTCTTAATATATAGTCTTCTCTGTTTACCCACATATCTACTATTTTTGGTGTTTTTCATTTATTCCTGTAGACTTTCAGACTGAAGAATCCCTTTTAGCATTTCTTGTGGTACATGTCTGTGTTCAAAAAACTCCTTGTTTCATTTATCTGAAAATGTCTTTATTTTTGCCTTCAGTTTTGAAGGCTATTTTCGCTTAATATAGTATAAGGTTTTTTTCTTTTTCATTGCTTTAAAACTGTCAACCTGTTGTATTATGGCTTCTTATTTCTGATCAGAAAAGTCAGCTGTTATTTGTATTATTGTTCCCCTCTCTGTAATGTGTCATTTCTTTTGGCTACTTTGAACACTTTTTTGTATCTTTGGTTCTCAGCAATTTGACTGTGTGATGTGCTTAAGTATCGCTTTGAGAAATCTGTGGCCATTATTTTTTCAAATATTATTTTCTGCTCCGTTCTGACTCACTGTTCTCCTTCAGAGATAATAATTACATGTTATTCAGCCTGATTTTGTTCAGTAGGTTACCTAGGTGCTGTTCATTAAAAATAGTATTTTTTTCCAGAATTGGGTATTATCTCAACATCACTTTCTGTTGCCTACCTTTTCTCTTGATTATATGTCATATTTTTCTGTTCTTATGTCAATAATTTTTTAATTGTACATTAGATACTGATATGTTGTAGAGACTCTAGGTTTTGTCACCTTTCTCAGAAAAGTGCTGGTTATTGTTCCAGGAAGCATTTAACTCAACTAGACTTGGACTCCAAACCCTTACTGTCTAGTAGTGGGCATCATCTGAAATCTCAGTTGTATTACTTCTCTGTCTTGCCTCTCTGCTTTTCCTTGCGGTCTCCTCAGTGTTCATGTAGTTCATGGGTTAGCCAACAAGTTGAGTGGAGGTTTAACACTGATTTTGGTGTTTCTCTCTTACATGATTCTCCTCTATTTCCCCACTACTTACAGCCACTTTGGCAGTCTTGCACTCTACTCTGACTTTTTAAGCCAATAAAACTGTGGCTTTCTGTATAAGTTCTAAGCACTGAGGAGAACTTTCAGGTGACTAGTCATATATACACAAAGTCCACTCAAGAGTTTTCCTTTCTTTCAAAATATAGCTCTTCTCCAAGTTCCAGCTACCTATTTTTTCACTTTCAAGTGTCTGTAAATATATTTTAAATATATTTTTTTGCATTTTTCCAGAGTTTATAATTGTTAACTGTGGGGGAGTTAATCTAATATAAGCCACCCTGCCACTACTAGAAGCAGATGTTCATTAGTGGTAAGAGAACCAAGATTTAGTATTTTAAGAGGTACTTTTACCCCATATGATTTCATAAAATTCTATTGCGTTCAAAATCATGGAGCAGAGATGATTTTGGGAACCTGACATAATTATTTTTAGTTTTTCTCTCAAAATCTGTTTTAGAAGATATAAAAATATTAGAGTTGATTGCTTTTCCAGTTATCAGAACTTAAAAAATTAGTCTTGTAATGGCAACAGACATTATATATATATATCTCTCAATCAGTGGAATGGAACACAGGGTTTTGAAACAGACAGTGTGAGCATATGTGTGTGTACACGTGTGTGCGTCACACTTGCATGTACACACACACACTTACAGATGGACATTGACCTAGGAATTTAAGATATACTAAATTCCTATATATACATAGGTCTCTTTTAAAACAGTGGGGAAAGATGGGTACTTTAATAAATGGTTTCAGGAAAATCGACTCTTCATTTTGCAAACAAAAGACTATATGAAAATAAGTTCCATATAGATTTAATATTAAAATATTTTTAACGGTGTGCCAACAAGACATAAGAAAGTATTTTTTCTAGTTCTAAAGTACAAAGGCATTTAAACTTTTCTTTTTTAATTTTTCACTGTGAAATAATTTCAGAATTTTTACAAAGAATTTTCACATATTCTTCGCTCAGATTCCAAATGTTAACATTTTATAGAACCATTATTACTAAAATCAAGAAACTAACATTGATACAATATTATTAACTATTCTATTGACTTCGCTCAGATTTCTCTAATTGTCCCACCAATGTCCTTTTCCTCGTCCAGGATTTAGTCCAGGATTTAATCCAGGATCCTAGTAGTTGCACATAGTTGTTATGTCTCATTAGTCTCTTTTAATCTGGAAGGGTCTCTCAGTCTTTCTTTGTCTTTCATGACCTTGGTATTTTTGAAGCATGCTGGGCAGTTATTTTGTAGAACCTTTCTCAATGTGGACTTATCTAATATTTCTTCATGGTTAAATTTAGATTTTCCTTCTATAGAGAGATTACCATAGAAGTGATATGATGTCCTTCTAAGTGCATCATGTCAGTAGACACATGATGCCAAATTCAGAAGACTTCTTAGGCATGGCATAAAATTAGAACTCTTTTATGACTAAACAAGCATTTGCATTTTCATCATGGCAAAATAAATACATCATAATAAAAAATACAAATGGAAAAATGATGTAAATGACCGAGGGCAAATGGCAATGTGAGATGCTCACAGCTTGGCGGGAGTTTTTATGGAGGACATTTTGGCAGTTTATATAAAAATTAAGAATGTGCATTACCTTTCATCTCAGAAATCCTTTTTCTAAAAATTTATCCTAAGGATAGTTAAGATATAACTATAGTTACAGTACTTGGTATAGGAAAAGTACTTGATAACTGTACCGGAACACTCTGAGCAGTTTATAATAAGAAAAATTTGTAAACATATATTTAACAATAGGAATTTGGTTAGATAAATTATTCCATAGAATGGAATAATATGCACTTGTTAAAGAATAAGGTAGCTTTCCTGCATCTTAATGGAAATTTGTCAATATAACCTGTAGAACAGTGTATGATCTCATTTGTATTTTTTATAGATTGCATTCTTAGTAAAGCATAAAAACACCTGGAGATCATGTACCAGGCTGTTAACAGTGACTTTCCCTCTGAGGGATGGTTTTGTAGGGACGCTTACACTTTCTCCATATTATTTGAAAATTTTGTAACAGTTATCAGCACTGGAACATTTACGTTTTGATTAAAAAGAACTCTGAACATCATATTCACCTTCTACCATCCTGTTGATATTTTGACATTTGAGTTTTTATGTATATATATAAGCACATACATAAAACACATCCTTTTTTTACTTCACATCAGAAAATTTTAGGTCATTAAATATTTTTAATTCATCATGGCTTTTAATGGCTGCATAGTATTCCATTATGTGGAAGTAATACATGTGTATGTCTAAATATGCTTTTATTCAATTATCTTCTTAACTAAATTCCTGTTGTTGCCTATTTAGTTTGTTTATAAATTTTCATTATAGATAAGTAACACAGTGTCTGTCCTTATTGGTAAAGTTTTGTGTGTATCCATACTATTTCCTTAGAATAAAATAGGATTTGTTGGGTCAAAGGTATATATGTGTTTAAGATTTTTGATATATACTGCAGAATTACTCTGAAGAATAATCGGGTTGGCAAACTTTTTCTAAAAGGACCAGATAGTAAGTGTTTTAGACTTGGGGGACGTAAGATCTCTGTCATAGCTACTCAACTCTGTGACTGTAGTGTATAAGCAGCTATAGACAAGAAGTAAATTAATGGAGGTGGCTGTGTTCTAATAGTGTGCCAAGCTCTGTAATATAACTACTATTTTATCAGAAGCAGATGAATGTATCTATTTGTTCTTACTTTTGCCAACTCTACTTTTTAATTTAAAAATTAAAATAATGCTTTATTATCACAATAGTGACATGCATATTTTAGAAAATAGGAATATGTAGATGAGCAAATATTACACACCCCATGTACTCTTACCACTCAGTAATTACATCTGCTAACACCTTACTATATGTTCTTTTAGGATATTTTCTGTACATATCTGAAGATAAATGTATTTTTAAACCAAAATTAGATCACACTGTACATACTCTTTGTACTTGCTTTTTTCAGTTAATAAACTTTACTTTTTCATGGCAATAAATTCCATTTCATGTAATGCCCAATCCGTTTTTAAATTTTCCAGTTGGCTCTAAATTTCTTCTCCTGCTGGTATGTCTGCACCACGAGCCAACCCAAGACTGTCTAGTGCATCTGATGTTCATGCCCATTAGATATATTTTATTTTAGAAGAGTCTCTGTATCTAGGATAGTTGTTGAAAAGCCCAATCCAGTTGTTCTGCAGAATATCCAGATTTGTTTGGTAGTTTCCTTGAGTTTTCATTTAGTTTGTTCCTTATCTTAGTCAGCTCAGACTGCTATTACAAAATTCTATAGATGGGTGGCTTAAACAACAGAAATTTATTGTTGATAGGGCTGGAGGTTGGAAGTCCAGATCAGAGTGCCAGCATGATTAGGTTCCGGTGAGGACTCTCTTCTAGGCTTGCAGACAGCCACCTTCTCACTGTGTCCTCGCATGGCATAGAGAGAGTTATCATTTTCTCTTCCTCTTCTTATAAGACCACTGATTTTACCAGATTATCGTCCCATCTTTATGACCTCATTTAATCTCAGTTACCTCCTAAAATCTCTATCACCAAATATAGTCACTTGGGTGTTAGAGTTTCAACATGTAAATTTTTTTTGGGGGGGGTGGCACATAATGCAGTCCATAGCATTTCTCTAACATCTTAGATTCCTGTAAACTGGAAGTTAGATCCACAGGATTACTAGATTCAGGTTAAATGCATTTGGATAGAATACATCATAAATGAAGGTCCATACTTTATAATTACATCACACTAGGTGATATGTAATATCTGGTTATTTCTTAATACCTTTAAAAATATATTTGTTGATTTGATAAACAATTTCTGGTTATTACCAATTTGTATACTTTTATCATTGTTTTAATTTGCATTTCTCTTTTGAAGATATAAAGGGAAAGAGAGAAACACATAGAAAAGAAATTAAAGTGAGATATCAGAAAGGTTTGCTTGAATGGAACAGGAAAAAATAAGAGGAAAAATGGAGGAAAAATGGGCTATTGTGATAAAATTTGCTTTCCTCTTTCGGTCTTTCCTAATCACAAGCTCTGATTTATTTGGTATATTTGAGACCACGGCGATTACACTTGAATTCACATCTTTTTGTCAGTAGCATGTCAGTTACTTGGTGGAAAGTAGGGTGGCCAAAGTGCGCACAGCAGCTGAGGAGTGAAATGCTCCTAGAAAGTCCCCTCTCACACATTGCTGGGAAGCTGTAAGGTCACAGTTTCATGGTTCTGTGGCTCCTGAGTCATGCTTGCTGGTGTTTGAACCTACTCTTGCTGTAAGCCCAGAAATGTTGGTCCTGATAAACAGTGTAAAAATGGGTGTGACGTTTTCTTAATGATTATTATCCAGTAGCCTTAAGAGTAAAACTCAGCACAGCACCGTCCACTTAAATATTCTATAGTATTTTGGCTAATGACATAATTATTTTATAGTATGTAGTGTGAAATTGACTTAGTAATTTTCAGAGTCATACTAACTTCTGCTATACCTTTTTCCTTTAATCCAGAGAATGTCTCTCTATCCTGCATGTAATTCAGAAGAACGGAGTTGAACAACAATTCTTCTATGAGTTTGAAGGGGGTGTCAAACTTGGAATAGGAGCCTTTAATTTGGTAGGTACATAATTATAAAGCAACCAGAATCTTATGTAAAAGAACCATAGGTTTAAAGTGCCTTCCGTACTGCATTTGAACCTCACCCTGAACCTCCACCTGGTTTTGGTAGAGTGGGATCAGTTTTCTTATGTTGTGGCCCAATCGGGCTTTTGTCAGTATGTGTCGTAAAGTCAGGCACATGCTATATTGGATTGTACAATAGGAAAGCATATAGCACTCTGAATGGACTAGTAACGTTTTTCAGTAATGCGCTTGGAGTCCAGTTCCATTTCTACATCAGAAATAGTGTTTCCATAGCACTGGTGGCTCTGGAATTGAAAATAGGTGAGGGGAATGCTATAACTTGGGGAATGATGTTGACGTTCTTGGGGAGATGAAGAGTTTGAGTAAATATCTGTTAAATTGTGATCTACTAGAAATTTTGAAACTTTAGATTTGACTGGAATTGGTGAGAAAATAAAATGGTAAAGGGAATCCTATGCGTGAATGTATATGTCATCATGGCCACTTTGTTCATGAGCCCATTGGTCAATAACAGGTAGCTGAGGAAAGAGACTGACTAAAGAATGGGTCACCCTTATCCACTTGATTATTAAAATCCTTCTCTGCTGAGGTAAGCTTTTGGAGCATTCATTCACATGGAACACAAATGTCTTCATGTTTTTGCCCATTCAGAGAGGTCTATTCATAGACCTCCTTGTCATCAATTTTCCCATCATGTTCTTTCTCAGTCCCTGACCACCCAACCAAACCATCAGCTGCAGCCTATGAATCGGTGTATAATCACACATATGGCCATTTCTCCTTCCAAGCCAAGCGAACAACTAGGTGCACTGCTCGAAGTTCCACACTGAGAGGATTTCCCTTCACCCCTTCAGGGATGTCCCAGAAAGGACTCTAGTGCTACAGCTGTCCACTTCTGGGTGATGCCTACATATCATGCAGAATACAACAGACTTTTGCTTTCTGAAAAAGAAAGCTAAAAGAAACCTCGTTTGGAAAGGTGGGCACTGAGGGATTGCCTTCTCGTCACTTCATCACATGAAAGGAGCTAGTGTTCTTTAGCACATTCTGAAAAGGCCAGGGATTTTTTTTTTTTTTTTTTAGGTTCATTGTCTTAGTTAAATGAAATTAATTCACAAGTAATGTTTACAATATGTACAGTATGTGATGATTGAAACATGTCTAGTGATTAAAACTTGATTGTAATTTTTCATATTACTCAATCATTAAAACATTAAGATATTTGGTGTTTGATGTTTATTTACAGTTAGACACACTAACACATAAGAACACTTGTATTTTTTTTCTTACAGATGCTGTCCCTTTTGCCAGCACGGATTATCAGATTGCTAGAATTTATAGGATTTTCTGGAAATAGGGTACAAATTTAATTTTATCTTAATTTTGAGAGTGAAGTTAAAACATTATTTATTGAATATGAGAGCAATGCAGCATGTTCTCATAACTAGCATGACAATTATTGGTAGTTTGTTTACAGGACAATTAAGGGCCATTGATCCTTGAGCATATTTTTCAGAGGTTAGAGATGAGTTTTCTAGTGAAAGTTAAAATTTTTTGTCTTTGTTACAGAAATTCTGGAGTTAAAATTTTTTACTTTATTCATATTGCTGCTTGCTAGACTTTAGTACTCTTGTGTGGTTCACATTTTCTTCTTTAACATTTTTGTAACTCCAGAGTCTTCTGTAAAACTAGGAAACTAAGCTAGATTTCCAAGTCTAACATTTTGTGAGTCACATGGGTCAAGCATAGGTGCAGTTTTTGTGTTTTTGCAAGTTTCACAATAAAACTAAGCAAGGAAAATTTGTTTTCCATGAGTTTTGTTCATTATATTTCTGTGTGGTTGTTTTTGTAGTGCATGACATTTATTAATCATAATTTATTATTAGAGTTGCCTTATCGCAAAAGCTTTTCCTGTTAGTCAAGAGAGCAGGTTTTGAGAAATGTATGAGAGTAAGTACAAGTTGTGAACTCTCCGCCCCCCTCCCCCAACAGTTATTCCATTTCTCAGGTTCTTCATGAGCTATTATGTATTTATGGTGATCCCTTCATGACATGTTCTATTCATGTTCTGTATTTAATGATTACCCTTTCCCATGACCATTCATCTTCCATATGGCACTCACCATATTATAATAAAATCATGTGTTCCCTGTTTGATGGAAGACATAGAACCACATTTGTTCATACCCAGCATAGTGCCTTCCACTTAGATCCTCAGTGTGTTTTAGTAAATTAATATTTGTATCAGAGAAAGACAGCATTTCTATGAAATGAGATTAGCTTTTTTCCTCTTCCTAATTTTATGTGATATAAGAGAATTTGTGAAATTGTCTTATGCCATTTTAAAATGTCATGTTTGCTTCTAGTTAGGAATTACCATTGTAAGCTCTTGAAAAATAAACCCCACCTTGGTGGAGAGTGGAGATACATGAACTAGCATTTTAAGGTGTCCGAATATGATTTTTCAGTCAATGCTCTTTCCATTCTAAAATGCATTTATTTCCCACAGGAATTGGGCCTCCTTCAATTACGGGAAGGTGCCTCAGGAAGAAGTATGAGGTCTCCACTATGCTGCTTAACTATGCTAGCTTTTCATACTTATATCTCCCTAATACTTGGTAAGGATTGGATTACATTTTATGTTATTAACAGTTGATTATCTTTCATCTGAGTAAGTAAAAATTTAGAAAAATCTGTAAGAGCTGGTAGTCTTTATCTGTTTATTTATTTTTGAGTAAAGATAGAAAATAGTGACATTTGTAATAGTTAACATTTGGCAGGGAGGTGGAGGGTTTCTTTCACTGAATTTTTAAACCTGTTCTCAGCTAAAGGAATTCTATAAGGCTTGCTTAAGCTGATCTATTTTAGCATCTTCATATTGGATTCTTTTTAAAAATAAATTTTGAACTAAAATAAGTAAATAATGCTATTAAAACCAGAAATTCCAATTAGAATCTAAGACAGCCACCTTCATTCTTAAGAATTAGTCTGTCCTAGAGCTTTCTTAAACTCAAGTTATAGATGAAGCTTGTCTTGTTTTATCTCCCAACTGTAAAAATGACAAAATAATAGTTTTCATCTTTTCTGTGAAGAGATCTTTGCTATATTTTAATGACACTTGGAGAATTAATAAGTATCTACTGTGTTTCATGAAGACTGAGGCTTTTCCTATTAAATTTCTAGGTACAGGAGAGGTGAATCTTGTGGAAGCAGAGAGTCTCCTTGCACCCTTCCTCCAGCAGTTTCCAAATGTACGCCTCGAATTTCAAGTCCATGTTTCAACCATAATCAACCAGGGTTGACCATTGAACAGTCTGTTTTCTTTCTTTCTCCACAGGGTGCAATCATGTTGTTTTATCATGCCAGAATAGAGCTGCTGAAAGGGAATGTGGAAAAGGTAATTTATCTGGGGAGTCATTGGGGAGTTGTCTGTACGGTGGAGTTGCATCACACACTCATTCAACCTAAGTAAGTTAGGCTATATGCAGTAGACAGAAACAAAGAAAATAATATGTAATTAAAAAGCCAAAATTTAATTTTACGTGTGCATTCTATTATATGTAGGTTACTGATTATAGTATACATTTATACATAAAGTAAAGAGGCAATTCAGGGTAGAATATATAAAATACAGATAGGCATTTTAAGGGATTTTTCAAAAAGCTTAACAATCATCAAATTCTGCATTACACATTGCCTTTGGAATCTATGTCCTGCGTAGGGTACAGATGTACTATACTACTTGTATGCTCTTCATTCGAAGGAAAGTATTCACTGATTCTCTTAAGGAAAAAGAAGAGCCTTTCATATATATACTCACAAACCATTTTCTTCTATACAAATAGGGTCAAACGTATGTATTTTTCTCTGATTTTTTTTTAATTACTTACAATAAATCTTGGATTTATTTCCAGGTCAGTATATCTTAATTTCCCTCATTCTTTTTGATGGATGGGTTCCATTCAATGGAATGGATGTACTATACTGATTAAAGCAATGCACTATTGATAGACATTTGGCTATTTTAAACAGTGCTGTTGTAAACATTGTTATATGTATATTTCTGTGCATAGATGTATTTATATAAGACAGATACTGATTATTAGGATTTCTAGGTCAAAGACGTTAGCATCTTGATACATTAAGCCAAATTGCCCTCCTAAATTAAGGCTATTCTATTACATGCTTGTAAATATATGAGAACACTTGTTTTTAGTGCTCCTTGCCAACTTTGGACATTATCTGTTCTCTTTTTGCCAATGTCATGGCTGAAAAATGATAACCTAATTTAAAAATTTATGTTTTTCAGTTTATAGATTTATTCATATGTGTATTTGTTACTTATATATCTTTTTTTTCTTATTTATCTTTTATATCCTTGATAATTTTCCCATTGAGTTGTTTGTCTTTTTCTTAAGGATTTTATAAAATGGTTTTATGGTGAGGATTAATTCTTTGCCAGTGAGACATGTAGTAATACCTTCTCCCAGTCTGTCCATTGCCTTTAACTTTGTTTAATGGTGTATTTTTCCCTCTGGACATTCTGAATTTTATTTTCAGTATTTTCTTAAAGGACTTCTATGTTTTATGTCTTAGGAAGGAATTTCCCTATTCCCACATTATAAAGTTTCACATCCCCCTCACAAAGTTAAATAAAGAGGCAGAACTTAACTATCTCCATGCATGTAAGGATAGGACATATCGTCATATTGAGTGGTTTAATGAGTGATAAGTTGTTCTTTTTGTACAAAGTTTTTTATGTATTTTTCCATTAGGTTATTATCTCCTTGTATAATATCTGGATGATCAGCTTTATGCAATTGACTTATAGGCACAAGAGGTATTTCGAAAATGCATTACAGTTCAGGAAGAGTGGAAACAATTTCACCATCTCTGTTATTGGGAGCTGATGTGGATTTGTGTATTCCAACAAAACTGGATGAAGGCTTATTACTATTCAGATCTGCTTTGCAAAGAGAGCAAATGGTCCAAGGTAAAGTGCAATGCTTTCATTAATGTCATCTGTTTGCTAATAATTGTACGGGATGGTTTGCATTAAGGACTGTTTGTTCAATAGTTTGATACTGACATGGTTTCCTCACTTACAGATCCATCAAAGAGGAAAAGTGCATTTAGTACCTATTGTTTATAACCACTGCGCTCAGCACTACATGCTTTAAAAATCATCCAAACTCCTTTTCAATAGAAGCTTTCCCTCTGAAGATGAATTACACTTAAATTTAAAAATTATTAAATATCAATAGTTTTGATAATTTTTTGTAGACTTTACAATGCCCTTAGGGAGGAGGAATGATATAAAGATCTTTTATTCAATTTGTCCATTTTCTCTTCCATGAAAGCTATAGTTACATAATAGGACAATGATTTATGTTAAGTGAAAAGTGTTAATCTCATTTGGAACAGTCAGTATTTTTTAAGACTTCATTTCCCTTTATTCCTTTGTTGCCTCTTAAATACCATATCTGGAAGATCTATAGGTCATTCCTGATTGCAAGGTAGAAATGTCATGTATCTAGGAATGTTCTATAACAAGATACTTTTCTTCCTCAAGGCAACTTATGTGTTCTTAAAAGCCGCAATTTTGAGTATGCTTCCAGAAGAGGACGTCATGGAGACTAAAGAGAATGTGGTAACTTTATTCAGGTAAGCAAGACACTATTTCTGTAACCGAGATCCTGAACATATAGAGGAGCACACAAATATATCTGCTTTTATTTTCCCTTAGTGCTCTCCCATGCTTTACCTTCATGTTTTGCTAATTTACTCATTTGATAAATGAATTTTTAAAAAATACATTTTGCCAAGAGCCAAAATGTCATTCCTTTAGCAGGATTGTGCAGATATGCTGGTGTGATTGGGAATCTTGAGAACACATTGTTTTTTTTTGTTTGCTTGTTTTGTTATTGGGGCTTTGCCACTGCATTTTGAATAGTTTCCTAAAATGGTATTGTTTATCAAAAGATGTTAACTATCACTGTGAATCAAAGGTATTTTGTAATCAGATAAACTTAAACATAGTATAACATATTCTTCTTCCTTAGTTTTCATTAGTATATCAAAGATTTTGAGAAGCTCTGCTGTGAAGTGACCTGTTTAACATTGTTTACACCATTATCCATCCATCTGTCCATCCGTCCGTTTGTCCATAACCTTTTTGCTGAGCATCTCCTGTGTGAAGGGTACTGTGTTAGGTGCTGAATAACTAGGTGGGGCTCCTGTCCTTGTGGAGTTTTATAATCTTGTAGTAGAACTAGATGTCAATGAAATAATCAAACAAATTGTAAATACAAAATTACAATACATGACTGATTTTTTTCCCCTCATACTTCCGTCATTATTTCTTCTTAATATCTTTATAGGCCCATTCTACTTTATCTAGCTATTACATGTTAATGCTTTTTATTTCAAAGGTCAGTCTTAGAGCCTCCACCTTAGGAAATCTCTTCCAAACCAAATTTAAATCTCTAGTTCAGACCTCATGACTGAGCTCCAGACCCCTATATCCAGCTCCCATTTGCCACCTCCACTTGGATATGTCACAGCATTTTAAACTCACCATTTCATCTTCTCTACCAAACCCAGTATTTTCTCTCTCCTTGATTGGGACCATCTGTTAGCAAGTCAGAAACCAATGATTCTTGCATCACCAACACTACCCACTGTCCCCTCATCCCCCAGTGGGAGAAGAGGCATGCATAAGAGCACAGCGGGAGTGGTGGTCGAGATGAGTTCCGAAGGTAGAGGAGGAGTTGCTGAGTCAGTGAGGGGTTGTCGGGATGCTGTTTCAGACCAAGGAAACAGCACGTGAGAGGACCAGCCTGTTGCAGGAAGGAGCACTATAGATTTAAAGAACTAAAACAAAGCCGATATTTGACAGGACATGATGCTGCGTTTTTAACATATTGGTCAAGGGAAAAGAAATGCCAAGGATTACTCAAAATGTATCCCATAGAACACAGAATTTCATTTAAAAATAGGACTAAATGTGTACTTAGTGACACAGAGATCATTGGTAACCCTAGCAGTAGCTGATTAGGTGATAGAATAGAGGTGGAAACCAGACTGGAGTTGGCTAAAGAGTAAATAAGAGTTGAGCGTAAATACACTCCTGGGTAACTGTGATTATGAAGGGGAGGGTTTGGGGTTGGGGTTGGGGGTGGGGGTGGTGTTGGAGAGAGAGAGACAGAGAGACAGAGAAAGAAAGAGAGGGAGAGAGAGAGATGGAGGGGAGATGTAATATCAAAGAGTGTTTTAATGGGAGTGATCTGAGTATTCTCAAAAATCACCGGTAATTGTACATATGAGCAAAAAAATGGGATAATTAATATTTGTAAGTTTCCTGAGAGGAGATAGACTCCAAAGCATTGATGGTAGGATTTGCTTTATCTAGAAGGACCAAGTCCTCTATCGTATCAGAAGGGAAAAGAGTACAGAATAGGTGTAGAGCTTATATGTGGTAGTATGAGATGGAGGACTTTCTACCTCGTTGCTTCTGCTTTTCTTTATAAAGGAGGAAGCAGGGTCTTCTGTCGAGAGTGAAAGAAGGGATTAGGCTGGAGGTCTGAGGAGGATAGAGAATGTTTGAAATCATTGTTGCAGACAGTGGGGCAGTGAGGTGTGGTGGGAGTCATGGTAGGAGGCATGGCAGGCAGTGCAGGGGTCCATTTGAGGTTGGGCTGGTAAATTTATAGTGATATCAATCTGCTCTCAGTGTAGGTGCAGGGAAGATGGACACTGAGCTTCATCTGGGCTTCAGTTTTTGCCAGATGAGTGCAGAGTCTAGGCAAAAGGGTGTTTAGGACATAGACCAGAATGTGCAGGAGAAAAGGAAAGGGCATTCTAAGCAGAGATATGGAGGAACAGGGAGAATGAAGGAGAGTGCCGGATTGGGAGGAAATTGAAGGGCAGGTGGACTGAATGAAAGTCTCATTGGATAGCCAAGCTAGAATGAGAATGGTATTCAAAGGGGGCAGTGTGCTCGAGTTTGTGTTCTGAGATAGAAAAGATACAGGTGATTAAGGGGCAGATGGCTGTGGTAGAAAGGAGACGACCACTGAGACGAGGGAGTCAAGGAACGGAGAAGCCCCACTGCATTCTTCAAACATAACTTATGACAAAACTATTTAAATGGAATATTAAATTGTATGGTCACATTATGAGAGAGAATATTTTAGCTCAACCCTCAGAGTTGTCAGAATGAATTTGAAGGTATGACCCAGGACCATTTTTTCATCTCTTTTTTAATAAAAGCTCTTTTTTTTAAAAAAAAACAGGACCATGTTTACTAACTAGAATTAACATCAGTAGAAGCCACGGTACGATAAATGCTACCTCTTACTGATAAAATGCATTTTCTTATTTCACATAAACAACTTAATGGAATATAATGGAAAATTAAGATACATTGAAATCTTTTAAATCTTCTGTTTCCTCCACTTCAGAATAATTTTGCCCATATCAAAACAGTTTCTTTGAAACATGTAACCAATTTTATTTTTAAGAGAAAACTTGAGGTCTGCTGTTCGATAGTGTCTAATTTGTTGGGATAATGACAAGAGAGTCCTCAAAATGAATGTTTTCCTCATACATATTCTGCGATTAAACCATAAAGTTTTGTGTCCAATGCATATTTCTGACCCCTCCCCTCAACATCCATCTCACATTTCCACTGCCTCTTTCTTTCATGTTAATGAGCATCAAATCATGGGCATTCTGGTTTAAAACCCATATCCCCAAATGGGCCCAGAAATGAACTAACACAATCTTGTCCTCCTATTGGGATATTTTTTCTCTTGTTTCATCTTGCTCTTTCTTTCAGTGATGTCATTGGATATTTTCCTGAAATCTTTTTCTGCAACTCGTTTGATGCATTTACAAATTTATGTTTAAGAAAGTGCTCTTGAAACATGTAATCTCATCCTACTCTCATTGTTATGTGCTGGTGAATTTTATAATTAGAATTCCTTAGAATTTTGAGAGGAAGTTTGTAAACATGGTGCCTGTCCTCAGCTGATTATTTTCAAAATCACCTATCCTTGGGAAATATTTTCTCAAATTACATATTAATTGACAGCTATCTTTTGAGCCACATTATTTTATAGATCTGTGTCATACTTGGTAATAGGAATTTGAAATGTACCAGAATACTCTCTTACCTCTCTCCACAATGTAAGTAAATACTTAGCACTTTCCTGCTTACTTATGAAAATTACCAATTTTATCTCTAGATTTCCTGTTTGATAGATTAAGACATTGGCTAAGTTAACTAGAAGGAAATACATGTCAATCAGTTGTTCTCAAGCTTGAGTTTGCATCAGAATCACCTGGTGAACTCATTAAATCCAGATTGCTGGGTCCATTCCTAGAGGTGCTGATTCATTAGGTTTGGGGTGGAGCATGAAAATTTGCATTTGAACAGGTTTCCAGATGATGCTGATGCTGCTCATCTCTGAGGAATGAAGCGTGAACCCCACAGGTGCAAACAGTATCTGTGCTCTAATGACCTTTCACGGGGGCTCTTCACAGACAGGTGGATGGCTTGAAGCAGAGGATTGCTGGGAAATCTATTCCTACTGAGAAGTTTGCTGTGAGGAAGTCTCGACGTTACTCCCCCTCGTTGCCTGCTCCCGTGAAGCTTGTCTTGCCTGCTCTGGTATCTGCCTTCTTTTTTCTTTTCTCTTTTTTTGTATTTGCCTGTATTGAATTCACCATTTGAATTCTAGAAATAAATTGTCAATTCATAGTAGCAGGGAGCACACCTAACTTTTGTGGTAAAGTTTACTCAATTAAAAATCATTGAAAAAAAAATCATGTGTCTGTAAGGTGAACATTCAAAAATAAATTATATAAATAATAAATAATAAAAATTATAGCTGATGCTATTTGACTAGCTGGTATATTCTAGGCATTATGATAAGGGCTATTTAAAAAATATATTGTTTATTTCCTACAGAAACTCTATGAAGGTAGTTTTTCTTTGTAGTTCCATTTTACAGATAATGAAATTTAAGCAGAGATGATGAGTTGATTTAGGTGAAGTTGAGTTGAATTATAATGCAAGCCTCATATGTAATTTTACTTTTTCTGGCAGCCACATGAAAAATGAAAAGGTAAAAGATTAAAAAGGAAAAGGAAACATGAAAATAATTTTAAGAATATTTTTTGTTTAACCCAACATACGCAGAACGTTGTTGTTTGAACATGTGGTCAGTAAAAACTTAATGAGATATTTCACATTCTTGTATATTGTACTAATTCTTTGAAATCTGGTGTGTATTTTACTCTTAGAGCACGTCTCAGTTTGGACTAGCCGTATTTCCAGTGCTGGAGAGCCCTGAGTGGCTGGTGGCTACTATAACTGACAGTACAGTGCTGGAGCTTACATTATTAATCGTTAGGTCATTTAGACTAGACTTCATAAAAAGCGTAATTTCGACTGAAATTTTATTAATGAACACTCCTTTAAAAAATACTGAATATATTAAATTACCGTGGCTCTTTGGGACTTTAGATTTGTGGAGGCAGTCAGATAGCACAGGAAAGCCATTTAATGCCGGCTGATGTCTTCAGCCCACTTCTGCGATTTCCTGATTTTCTTTCTTTCTTTCTTTTTTTTTTTTGTATTTCGGAATTTATTCAGTTGTTCTCTTTTGAAAGTTATTCATTTGTTTCTTATTTTCACTGTTATAATATGCTACAATGCGTATTCTTTTATTTCCTCTTTTTGTACATCAGCATATAATTCTCTGGGAAAGCTTTCTAGAAATGTAATTCCTGGTTGTAGGGTATATGCATTTAATATTTTGACACTGCCAAGTTGCCCTCCGAAAAAGCTGTACCAATTTAAATTTCTACCAACAGTATTTTACTGTTTTAATTTGCATTTCCATATTGATGCAATTGAGCATCTTTTTATGTGCTTATTAATTTTTTTGTGTGTATGATTGTTTATATGCTTTTCCAAATTTTTCATTGGGCTGTTTATTATCTGATCATTACATTATAGAAGGTTTTTTTATATCCTGTGAGAAAGAAAACTGAAGCCCCTACCAGGTAACAGATAAGAACTGGCCTGCACCTAGTCCTTAGGTTCAGGTTTTCACTCCTTCAGATAAACGCTCTCAGGGAACACTACCATTAGAACAGGTTATTCTGTGCCTGTGATACACAAAACATGACCACTCACTAATCATATCTGAGCACAGATAAAAACAAGAACACCATGCAAATCACAAAAATGACCAAATAGCCCTCTTTCCCAGATAATGTGGGAGCCTGCTGCTGTTTTACCAGCAGAGCTTTTAGCTTCATTCCTGATTCATTTGTGTTAGTGATTTGTGCTTGGAAATTTTTTCTTTCTGTGTCACAGATTTTTTTCAAAAATCATCTAGAGCATCATAGTGCTTTCTCTACTCTAGAACCTGGATGCTTACTACATACTGCTGGGGTTTAAGGGTCTTAAGGAAGGTTAATTCACTGCACTTATTTTTATAGATCTTAGGGTGTAGAATTGGCTTGAATTAGTGGCAACTAGGCATTTTTTTCATTAAATCTCCAATATGAGCTTGCTGTCTTCTGATAAAATATTCCATCAATAAAAAAAAAAATTAAGAAAGATCATAAAATAAATATTTTATTACTTATTGAATGGAGCTATTAACACTATTACCAACAAGAAACTGTTGGATATAAAATAAAAGGTAGACTGGTGACCTTAGTGTTCAGTGCCATAAAGTTTCAGAGATACTGTTGCCACTCTTCTTGAATACATTTTTCTCATTTCTGCTTTCCTGTAAGAGGCCGTTCAGACAATACCTTTATCATATTTTAAATTTTATTTCTAAGAAGATACTGATTACCCTGCTTATTTTGTACTGTTCAAAATATGAATTGTACTCTGAGGAAAATTAGAAGAATATTTTCAAGCAGAAGCACATTTGCTTTCCACCTCCCCACCCCCAATTCTCATCTGTTAACCTATTAAATGTCATTCGCAATGAGAAAGCATTAGTTTACATTTTCAGGGGCTGTCATTCAGCCATATGGCCTTTAAATGAATGCATTTTCTGCATATTGGATTGCATTAGTGGTCTGTCACATGTTTTAGTGGTATGAAAGAATCTGAGCCCAGGAAGATAGTTTCTATGTTCATTCCCAGTTATGTCCTTGGAAACAACTTATGTAAACAATTGGCAGATATTTTTAAATGTTTTTCTTTACTTAAAAATAAAAATTTATATTTAATAGAATTGTTCATGGTATCAGTTTAAAATAGTATGTTGTATATTTCTGTACTGTAATTTACTATCTCCCAAAGGGATTGAATACCAGTAGGTTCTTAGTAATATTTGTTAAATGAATGAATAAATTAATATTTCAGTAAAAATATACTATAAGTATTGAATTACTTCACAGTATAAAAGGCAAAAGGCATATAATAAAATGAGAAAAGAGGAAATTGTATCGCTAAACTCCTAATGAGGAAAACGAAGGAAAATCATCTCTAAATGTTGTCTTGAGATCCACAGCAACCAAGACAGAACACACATACATATTTTTGTTGCCTTGTTGTTGTAAAGAACATCGAATTACCTCACATAATTGCAAATGTTTTATTCTTCCTCATTAGGAGATGATGTACATCTGGAATGGTTTTCCAGTGGTGTGTAAAAGAAAAGACCTTTCTGAAAATCTGTTGTTAACTATTGAAAAGGCTGAGGCAACTATACAAAATGAAAGTAAGTATGAAAAGTGAAAAAGCCTAGAAATCATTACCATTATCACTCTCCCCTCCTACCCCCACGCACATCTGCCCATGTTAATTTGTGTGCATTATGAGGACTAAAGACCTTGGGCTGCCGCCGTCTGGGTGATTACAATCAAGATGAAGGGAGGAACGACACATGCTGTAAACATGGATGAACCTTGGCGACATTAAGCTAAGTGAAAGAAGCCAGTTGTATAACATGACATATAATGTGATTCCATTTATATGAAATATTGATACTAGGTAACTCTATAAAGACAGAGTAGATTAGTGGTTGCCTGGGGATGGGAGAATTAGCGGGGAGTGATAGCTGAAGGGTATGGCATTTCTTTCTTGGGGTGACGAAAATGTTCTAATATTGGCTATGTTAATGGTTGTACAACTTTGTAATATACTCAAAACCAGCAAATCGTGTATGTTAAATGGGTGAATGGTATGATTTGTGAGTTATATCTTCATAAATCTGTTACCAAAAGAAGACGAAGGGAAGGCAGTTGAGTTAGAACAGCACAAGGCAAGGGTGTGCTTCTGATTTAGTGTGTGACTCCATGCCTCCTTTTGCTCTTTAGTGACTGTCATGTTTTTGCAGACACGGAGAATTGTTTTTAAGTTGAAATGTTATCACAGTTTAATTTTTTTACTCAGTACTTGTGGTTGTGCTAGAGGCCCCTCTCTAGCTTATTGGAAGCTACATTTCCTGGAAACAGCTGGCTTGTGAGTAGAAGGCAAATCAGGCCACCTGGGCTTATAGTCCCAGCTCTGCAACTGTGAGACTCTGGGAAACATACCTCATCACTCTGAACTTCAGGTTTCTTTTAAAATGGGAATGGTATTGGACCAGGTGACATCCAGAGTTTTCTTGTTCTGACATTTTCTAATTCTGATCTGAGGTAAAAGCTTTCTTTTTTTGATAAACCGTGCTGTAAATGATAGCTTTGTTTTATTTCTTATCAACCCTTAAATCAGTTAGGTAACATCCCAATATACTGGTCTTATTCTCTGTAATGTTCTAACCACATAAGTTAAATGAAAACTTCTGTGGTGACAAACATGGTAAAGGGCGTAGAAATTCAGGAAGAGCCAGGGAAAATTATAACAATTAACTCGTTTTTCTTAAACGGGAAAAAGATGGGCGCTGAGGGAGTGCTGGCTCCATATTCAGTATACTCCCTGCCATGAGGGATTAATTTAGTGAACAGGTCTCCAGAGAGAAGACCTCACTTGGGTCATTTTTGTACTTGGAGCTACAGTATGAGGTGGGAATGTTTAATCGAATTTCTCTTTACAAAACTTAATTTAAAAAAATTAAAGTCGATTGATGTAGGTAAAAAAAAATTACTCATATTTTTGCTACAGCACAATTTTCCATTTTTAGATAATCTGTCCTAGCCTTTTGTTTATAGTTACAATCACAGTGTATCTGGACATATATTAACCTAGTTTTTCTTTGTTTACTATATCATACACTTCTTTAATTGAGGTATAATTGACATACAACACTATATTTGTTACACTACTGTATATTTAACGTAATTGTTCAATATTTGTATACATTGCAAAATGATCACCACAGTAAATCTAGTTAACATCTGTCATCATACTTAGTTAAAAAAATGTTTTTCTTTTGATGAGACCTTTTAAAATTTACTCTCTTAGCAACTTTTAAATATGCGATACAGTAGTATTAACAACTGTAGTGTAGACATCATGCTATATACATTTCATCCCATGACTTATTTATTTTTTAACGGGGAGTTTGTACCTTTTGATGCCCTTCACCCACTTTGTTCTCCTCACCAATCTGTTCTCTGTATCTAATGTACATGGAATTTTTTTTTTCTGCTTAAGATTTCTATACATAAGTGAGATTGTACACTATTTGTCTTTATCTGATTTATTTCATTTAGCATAATACCCTCAAGGTTCATCTATGTTGTTGTATGGCAAGATTTAATCCTTTTAAATGGCCGAATAATATTCATGTGTGTGTGTGTGTGATATTTTCTTTATCCATCGATGGACACTTAGGTTATTTACATATCTTGGCTATTATAAATAATGCTCTAATGAACATGGGATACATATGTCTTTTAGATTGAGTGTTTTCCTTTTTTTGGATAGATACCCAGAGTGGAATTGCTGGGTCATATGGTAGTACTATTTTTACCATAGACTTTTTAATTGTTGGTAAATAGCTCTTACAATAATTTTAAAAGCTTCGTAGCACTCTATTAGAGCTAATATATTATAATTTAATCAACCTCTTCAGTATTGTTGGGCATTTAGGCTGCTTTTCATATTTAAAATAACTGTAGCTTTAGACTCGTATCAATCAAGAAAAGCAATATTAAAGAATGAAAGCTGAGTCAGTGGACTTATCTGCTAATAAAGCCAAGGTTTCAGACTGGATAGTTAAAGAATCGGTAGAACAAAGAGCAATGCCATATTGAGGCTACAGACCCTTTCCCTATTTAGACATCTTGCAGATACAAACTGGTGGTCACAGGGAGACCAGGTGAGTGGAATATTCTGCTCTACTATTAAAAAACAGCCTCACACAAAGCTCATCATTGATGGAGGGTGAGTGACATAATCCCCCCATATCTGTGATTTTGCTTTCTGCTGTTTCACTTACCTGCGGGCAACCATGGTCTGAAAATATTAAGTGGAAAATTCCAGGAATAAAGAATTCATAGGTTTTAAGTTGCATGCTGTTTTCTGAGTAGAATGATGAAATCATACACTATTCTGCTCCATCCCGCCCAAGATGTGAATTCCTTTGTCTAGTATATCCACCTCACTTCATCTCATCATGTAGGCATTGTATCTCACAACATCACAAGAAAATACGTGACTATGGTACAATAAGATATTTAGAGAGAGGCCACATTCACATAATTTTTATTACAGTATATTATTATAATAGTTCTATTTTATTAGTTATTGTTAATCTGTTACCGTACCTGATTATAAATTAAATCTTATCACAGGTATGTATGTACAGGAAAAAACAGTATATATAGGGTGCAGTTTCAGGCATCCACTGAGGTCTTGGCACTTATCCCTCGCAGATAAGAGAGAACTACTATAATGTCACTTCCCCATATTCGAGGCAACATTTTTATAAAAGAACCATGGTTCCTTTTTTCTTCTTTTTCTCTTCCATTTTTTCAGAAAAGTTATAACACTTCAGCCTCTAATGAACTGGAGCTTAGGTAGAGAAGCCAAAATATTGAGGTATTCATCTTCACAGACTGATGATTCCCTTTGATTTCTGGGTTCTGGGGGAACAAGCGGGTGAGAAGTCTCAAGAAACTGGGATCCCAAAAAAAGGCTAAAGTTTTTACTATTATGCAGACAGCCAAAGGATTGTATGTATAAGTACGGACTACAGAGTCAATATTTGGACATATGAGACTTTCTTTGTGTGTTATTCTAGAAGTTATATCACTTACATTGTCTATATAGTTTGTATTAGCATAGAGTTATGATAAACTTCCTTTCATTTTTTTCATTTATATCTTTTTAATTTTTAATTTTTTTGTAGTAAAATGCACATAACAAAATTTACCATTTTAACTGTACAGTTCAGTGATATTAAGCATATTAACATGGTTGTGCAACCAGTCTCTAGAACCTTTTCATACCCATTATAGAGCAACTTCTCATTTCTCCCTACCTCCAACCACCATTCTACTTTCTGTTACTATGAATTCCACTGCTCTAGAAACTTCATGTAAGTGGAATCATATAATCTTTGTCTTTTTGAGACTGGTTTATCTCACTTCCCATCATATGCTCAAGATATATCTATGTCGTAGCATGTCAGAATTTCCTTCCTTTTTAAGGCTGCATGATGTTCCATTATATTATATACCACATTTTGTTTATCTGTTCATCCACTGATACATACTTGGGATGCTTCCGCCTTTTGGCTATTGTGAATAATACTTCTAAGAATATGGGTAAGCAAATATTTTTAGAGACCCTGCTGTCAATTCTTTTACTATGTAGCCAAAAGTGGAATTACTGGGTCACTTCTCTTTTTAATTTTTTGAGGAATGACCTACTGTTTTCCATAACAACTACACCATTTTATGTTCCCACCAACAGAGTGCAAGGGTTCTAATTTTTCTACATCCTTGCCAACACTTGTTATTTTCTGTTTTTTGGGTTTTTTTTCAGTTCTGTTTTTATTTTTGTAGTAGTTGTCCTAATGGGTATGAGGTGATCTTTACCTCATACCTTTAATGTGAAATACTTTCAAAAAGGAATAAATATTTCATTTTGTTTTGAGTGGAAAATCAACAAAGAGTCAAATCATTTTGAATTTAAATAAAACTCTATGAAACTTCACCTTAGAAATGCAATTTCACAAAATGCACTTCTGTAAAATCCATTTGTGCTTTTGAACAAATTAGTATTCATTTTTGTTCAACCGATTTGGCCACTTTTCATTAATTTGCTCATTTGAACACACTTAGATTTCCCTGGTATACATAGATTTGTGATAGGCAGGGAAATAGTGTTCCTACTATTAAGGGGATTATCTATGATTAAATCCGACATATTTGCAAACGAAATGGGAAAATGAAGTTTTTTTTAATAAATGGATATGAGAAAACTTGGGTGGTAAAGGGAAACTTTTTTTTTATTATGTGAAAGCATTTGTAGGGAATTTTTTCTCCCAGAAAAGTAGGCCAGCTTGCTGCTTCTGTTTTTCTACAAAGATAAGGGTTTGGGTTCAGTAGAATAAATTCTGATGTTTGAATGCCCGTCCTTTCAGTGTAGACTACTATATACTACCAGAGAGCAGGGCCTTTGTTTAGTGAGAAGTCTTAAAGGACCATTGGATTTTCTCTGTTTGAGCAGGCTCTGCACTCCTAAGTTTATTTTGCCCCTTGTTGGTTAGGGGGAAAAATTAAATAATATATGTGTCAGACTATGATGTAAAATGTAATAGAGGTTTAGGAAACCAAGACACTGGTCTATCCCTTCCTTCCTTTTTTAATAACATACTGAGATGATAGGTTTAAGAAATATTTAAGCAGGGCCAGGGAAGTTCAAACACACCATACTTCCTAAAATTGTCTCTGTATGTCTTCCCCTGGGAAAAACAAAAACAAAAACTGGTTTCTTTTCTGAAGATCACCTTTACACACCTTTGCCAGATATTACACGTGAAATTTATGATGATCTCTTCTAGGTCCATTGTTTTATGCAGGAATGTTACCTGACATGCGCCTCCTACCTATCCTTCCTGCCATGGCTGTTATGATCTTTGAGTAATTAAGTTCCTATCCTTCAGAGTAAAGGAAAAAAATCTCAAATTGGAAAATGGAGTGTAATTGTAAACCTGAGGTGACTTCATCTCCTGCTTAACATCCCACTCCACTAGTAGGAATATGTTTTTGCTTCTACCTTGGGAAGCATCCCTAAAATAAAAGATGGTAGAGGGTACAACTGTCATTCTACTCTGACAATGCCATAGTTCTGACAGGCTGGTCATGGATACAAAGGGAGGAGGAATACTGTTTAAAGTGAGAAGAATACTTGGTGTAATATACCTAGAGTTGGTGTTTGCTATTAATTCCATTAGTGTTTCATTTGAAATCTAACTAAATTTTAAACATGTAGCCAGAAGTTAGCACAATAGATCTTATTTGACTATTCGTTGTGGTTAATTTGCTTGGTGAAAATGTATAGCAAATATAATCAGTTTCCTACAAGGGAAAGTGTTATTTACTTTATGGCTTTTTACTTTCTAAATCTATTTTCAAATTTTTCCTTTGGTGCATTTTAACAAGACTTTTTCCTCAGCCTACCTTCCGTTTATTATTAAGTGCAGATCTTTTGTGATGAAAATGTACTTTGGCAGCATTATCATGTAATTTTCTTGGAATGTAAAATGGAAACTGTTGAAATGTTCATCCACGAACTCACCCATGAGCTAGAGAATCACGATAAACAGTATATTTTAAAAGAATCATCTGAAAAATAGTGCTCTGTGGTTTGAGGAAATAATGGTTTTGATTTCTAAGGTTTTTGGAGGAATGTTGTGTTTTTAAACTCTTTTTTATAGCCTTTCTTGTGGTATAAATAAAAGCAAAGTGTGGCTTTACTGGTACTTCAGCTTTCCATGGTATTATGCCTGGTCTTCAGCAAAATCCTCACTCACTGAGAACCAGAATTTTGTAATAACACAAACTATCAGAAAATGCTCAATAAAATGCACAAAAATGATATTAAAAATCAGCATCTAGCATGGACTGCAAGGGTTTGTTTCTAGGCCTGGAAAGATATTGCGTCTTGAATGTCTATTTCAAAAAGCATCCATGATTAGAAGCATGAATACTTTTTTTTTCTTGTGGAAAAATAGCCCTTAGGTAATAGAAAAGGTAATGTGATATTGGTATCTGTTATTTTCTTGGTGAATGACCTATGAGAGCTTGGAAGAGAGAGGTGAATATCGGCTGTTGTTAGCACCTAGAAGTAAAATGACCCCCTTCTATTTGGTTAAGCAGCATCGTTAACCTCCCATAGACAAGCAGTTTACTATCTAAAAAGCAGCATGTGTTAATGGTGATTTCTGAGGTTTGTTCTGAGAACAGGAGGATTTTAACATGAGGGGCTCCCAGGGCCTCATTAGTTTGGTTTACTGCACCCCCACCCCATGTTGTCACAGACTGAAATGTATGAATTAACATTCTGTCTTGGAATGACTTCTTAGTTGCACCTAACTTGCAAAATCCCCCAAATTCGAAAGTGGTAGATGTGAAACAGCTACCTTTGTTAGATAGATGTCACACATAATATGGTTCCTTCTGTTTAATATTCTACAGCCTTGGGCTGTAGGAGGCAGAGTCATTTTCCAAAGGGGAAAAAAATAGTGAAAGAAAAACCTTTACATTAGCTTCAAGCAGTTAGTAGTGTATGAAGATTTTAGGTAACTTGCATGTACTTCAGAACCGTGTTATCTAATTTTATGACCTGATTTCCCCCCAGAAGAACATAGCCTGGGAGAACTGATAAGTTATAAACATAATGATCTGAAGAGGGTATTCTGCTTCCGGAATTTTTAATGGGTAGAAGGCCATCTGCTTCTCCATATGGGAGTGTTATCCTCAGCCACATGAGCCAACACGATTAGAAGCCAGAACCACAGGGGGAGTCAGCCTCCTTGCTCCTCATGGCTTCACTTTTTATAGAGTTAATAAAGCTCTTATTTTATTTAGAGTTCAAATTTTCTGCTGTTCTAAGGTCACATAACTCAGAATATGAGCACCTGAAAAAGATTTTTAAGTGGACAGAGTGCACCCCTTCATAAAATAGTGTACTAAACTAATGTAGTAAATTCAGTATTCCTCTAATTTAAAATGATTTCATTGTGTTTTATTTAGTGAGGGCAAATGCTAAAAAAACATTTTCCGTATTCTCAAAGGATCCCTCTGAAACCTCGTAGCTATTATTAGTTCTTCCTCTTAATTAGGATTTTTGACAGTACTTTTCTTTTCGTGTGTGATTTTTGTTTTGCTTTAAGACTTCAGCGACTACTCAGCAGATGATGAGTGCTTAGTGAAGCTGCTGAAAGGATGCTGCCTGAAGAACTTACAGCGGCCCTTGCAAGCAGAATTGTGTTTCAGTCATGTTATCCAAAGGTAAACATGAACAAGCAAACAAACCTGACTGCAAATTGTGGCTTCTGGGGAATGACTATGAGAAAACGATGCTTTTATCTCTTGCTGCTAACCTTTTACTTGGTGTCATCAGAAAGAGAATCCAGTAGTGTTTTCCATGTTCTTTGAGAGAAAAATTATAATCTAAGTGGGACGTGACTTCGTGCATTTCCACTTGGTGTTTACAGGTGATACATAAAAACTAAATTTATGGCCAAACTAACAGGCATCTATCTAAACTCTGGCAACGATGTACTGAACCTCTGATGCTTTTTTGATTCCTGTCTTTACTTTTTCATATATTTGTTCCACAGATATTTGAGCACCCACTATGTGCTAGACAATTGCTGGATCCTAGGGATTCAGAGTTGAGTAAAGGGACTTGGTGTCATTGAGATAATCATTTGGCAGGGAGGAAAGATGCGTGATGGATGCTATAAGTGCTCCTTTGGCAAAGGACATTTCTTCTGTATATACTTGAGTTTGTTGGTTTTGTTTTTTTCCTAATAGCATTGATGATGATGTCTTGCTCCTTTATGAATCAAGAGAGTTGAATCGAGGTTCCAATGTCTGCCTTTTTTTCTCTATGTATGGAGTCATAAATGCAGATATCTACAGGGGCCAGACAAGTAGCCTTACTGAGTGGCCTTACTGAGTGATGGCAGAACTAGGGATTGACAGGCACTGTAGGGTCAGGAGATTATGTGTTCTCTTTAAAAAATGCAGCCACTCCTTAGCTCTAATTGGTTATTGCTCTATACGGTATAGGCCTAGTAGCAACAATCCCTATAATTTTTCATGAAAAGCCTGGAATCTGGATTTTATATAAAACTTCCTGATTTTTAAATATTGGCTTAACTTTTTTGAAAATACCGTAAGCCTAATAGATCACAGCCCCAGACTGCCAGTTTATGTCCTCTGTTATGTATAATGTACCTTTCCACCCATGGCCACTTACCCTCTTTTTGACATTTTATGAGAATTTAGGAGGACTGATGTCTTTACAAGAAGAGAAGAGAGACTATATCTATTTTCCAAATAAGTTATATACTTTTTTAAGTAAACATGTTAAAGAAATATCCGCCGAGTTCATTTTATTGCTGTTTTTATAAGAATCAAAGGGATGATTGAAAGGATTGTCCGTGCTATTTGTTGTGTTTTAACAATAGTGAATTGTTTGCTCATGTGTTTTATAATTTTGGATTGTGAATTTTCCTTCACTGGCATTTTACCTTGAGACTCCTATGAGGCTAGGATTGAGAAAGTCTTTCTAAAGTCATTTTACTTTTCTTTCTGTCAAGTGCCCCAAAGACTTTTCCAGCGCAGGCCCACATTTGTGTTAATTTTATTGCTTAGAGGTTCTTGGATCCTTTGGGCAATGTAAATTTGAATTGCAAATTAATGTGAGGGCAGGCCTATTAGTTATTAATTTCCCAAGGAATGTGCTTTCACTTCCCACCTAGGCACAGGCCAAGGAGCCAACTGCCTGTGTTTTCCTCTTATGGCAGTGATTGGATTTTTTCTAATCTGCCCTTTCTCTGATGGAGTAGCCTTTCAAGGGCCCCCGATTATATGGAGATCTCAGTGCTGGCTCCCTGGCCTCACCTCCTGCATGGACGCTGAGACACAAAGCCCTGGTTGATTCAGACTGAAGCAAACCCCGGGACTGCTTTGGCATCATCCACGCACTCAGAGTTCTGGTTTTGTTTTATTTTCAGTTTGAGAATTTTTCTTACGTTCTGTGAGCTGAGCTATGCATTTGAAAATGTGTTGTTCATATCTTTTTCAGAGCTTCTAGATGTTTTGTCAGTTTTCATAATATTGCTGAAAACAAGCATTGACTAATTCTTTATTGATATGTTTTAGTATTATAAGACTTAACAATAGAAAGCAAAGCAAAGTTTAGTGAAAAATAATACAGCATTCTTATTTCTAAATGGAGTCCTTTCCCGTTCAGGGGGAAGAGCTTGTCCTTTCTAGGGTCATTCTTTGAAGTTCTGTATGTCTATCTAGCGGGCAGTAAGCAATCCTCAGTGCTGGATCTAGATTAAGGAATAAAATAGAAATTAATACATTAAAAGCATCCTATTTATTGCCGTAGTCTATTAGATTTTTTGACTATATACGGACAGCTTAGTGCTGCACCTGTTTTCTGAGGGATGGGGAAACTACGCATGTTGTAAAAGAATGAAAGTTTCTTGTTAAGACTTAATTGCTGTCATTCACTCTTTTAGTGAAAAGCTGCTGAAGTTTGACCACTACCTAGTGCCATTTACTCTGTTTGAGTTGGCGTTTTTGTACAAAAGCCAAGGGGAAATTGACAAGGCCATAAAGGCCCTAGAAACTGCAAGGTAAGTGATGATGGCAGCTTTTCCTTGATTGTTGTGGAGTCGAGAGTATCAATACCATTATAACAATGGCAGTAATGTTATATATATGCTTAAAAGTAAAACATTAATGAAAGTTAGTAATAATATTACCTTTCCTAGTTTATGCTTAGTTGATACTCATGGCTTTTGCTGTAATCATGCTGTTTCCAACCTTCTGAATGCCTGACCCTGTGACTATTTACAGATGTTTTGATTGTGGGCTTCCACAGGACAGATATCTAACCTAATCTCTTCTCTATTGGGGGCTGGCAAACTTTCTGTAAAGGGCCAGATAGTAAGTATTTTAGGCTTTACAGTATAAGGTCTTCATTGCAGCTACTTAAAATTAACCATAATTTTGATCATAATTTGCTGAATCTTGGTATATTCAACCATATTTCTCATTTCCTTGAAGATCCACTGATTTGAAGAAGCCCTTTGAATCTTTCCCTTTTTTCTGTCTGCTCTGTAATTTCAAAGCAATTTATTGTTTCTACTGGACAGTGGCTCTTGTTTCTGCTCTCTTAGTTGGAGGGAGGTGTTAAACAAACAAGTAAGAAATGTAGCAGTGGATTGTGCTTTGCTGAGATTTATAATACGATGCAGAGTACCTGAGTGTTACTTTAGGTTGAATTGATTCTGGGAGGTTTCCTTGAGGTGTTAGTGTAGTTGAGATTTGTGTAATTAAAACCAGTCCTGAGATCATTCAGCAGAAACTGTGTGGGGAACATTACTGGCTGAAGCCAGGTAACCTCTAGACTAGAGTATTGAGCCACTATATTGATAATGATGCTTTTTTACTGAGAAGGGAAATACTTAGAAGAGCAGGTTTAGGGAGAGAAAAAACACTTCTGTTTAGACCATGATATTTTGAGATATCTATTAGGTATCCACATGGATATAGTGAGTTGACAGTCAAATATCGAAGCATGGAGTTTAGTGAAAAAGTAAAGGTCTAATGTAGATATTTCAACGTCACCAGCACAGAGACAGTGATATTTAAAGCTGGGATACTTGATAAGGTCATTTTGGGCAACTTATATAGGTAGAGAAAGAGGCCCAGCACAGTGTCTTGGGGTATACTTAAATCTCTGTTTTAGAGATTAAGTGATAAGATTAAGAAGAAGTGGCCAGCAAAGTTAGGAAGACATCCAGGAAAGCAAGCCAAGTATAAATAAAGTTTTTCAAAAAGAAGAGAGTGGTCAGTTGTAAAGATAGTTGCTGAGAGGTCAAGCAAGGTGAGAATAGAGAGGTGAAATTGGCAGCATGAAGATTATTGGTGACTTTGACAAGTGAGGTGAAAAAGTAGGGTGAGCTACTTCAGGCAACTCTTTCAGAATGTTTTGCTGTGAATAAAACATAGTAATGGGGCAGAAGCTTCAGGGGCATGGTGGAACCAAGAAAGCCACTTCCTCTTCCTCCTCCTTTTTCTTCTCCTTCTCTCTTCTCTCTCTCCTTTTTTTTTATTTAAAACAAACAAACAAACAAACAAACGAGAGCAAGTTACTTTTAAAGATAATGACATATTTCTACTGACACATATATATCATCATGTGTAGCTGATAGAAAATTAAGGACTATAAATACTGTTGTTCCATGTATTCATTATTTGGACATATTTAGTGGTACCTAAGCAATACACACTAAGACAAATTTATAATGATGAAAATAAAAGACTAGTAATTCACTACTAAAAGATAAGACCAGCAGTGATCAGAAGGTCACCACTAAACTCAAGCCAGTACCAATGATGCCAACATAAACAAACTTCCTAATAATTTCAAGACTGTCAGTGGTCTGCCGTTTCTCTTATGTAGTAGGAGCTTTGCACAGTTGCCAAAATCAGTGCCAGACATTTCAGAAAATACTCAGTTACATCCTTTGGTAAATTCTAGTAAGGTGTTGATTTAGCTTATGAGTAATCACCCTTTTCAAGGTTACCAGTAAATAGTACTTAGACCCGTATAAAATGCTGAGCTATAGAAAGAAATGAATGCCGCTACAAAGAAAGATTACAGCTCACCCAAGGCAATGTGTGAAGAAAGCAGGCGTCCAGCCAAAGTCGAAGCCATTTCATTTTGCTGATTCTTGATTCTAACAAAGAGAAGTCAACATTAATGATCTAAGTGAAGTTTTTAAATAATCTGTGGATTTTTATCACCTCTTCTGGCATTGTCACACAATAATCGTTGGCCAAACCATTGATCTTTGCCTGTGAAAATTGGAGTAAGTAATTTTGGTGTTACAAAGTCATTTTGCTGTCTTTGTTGAGGTTATTATTTCATGGGAGTTTCAAAATTATTATTTTTTCTTTTGGAGAAGAGTGATTGATCATGTTTACCTTGTTTATATGAGGCTGCCTTAAAATTTCCAGTTTAGAAAAGGAGGTCAACTATTTAAGAACAGTTCACAAAATTTGATAAGCTCTCCTTGTAACCTTCTTGCTATGTTTTTGAATAGCTTGGTAATTAAGTAGAACTTTGCTACTCAAGAGGCAGCTTCTAGAAATAAAGAATATTGCTGCCATCCTCTCCTCACAGGACCAGAGTCTACATTTTAACAAGATCCAGTGTTATGCATATTGAAGTTTGAAAGAAAATGAGGAATAAAGATAAGAGGAAAGGGAGGATGGCGGTGGTGCTCTGGTATGCCAAAGAATGTTGACATTATAATTTTATCATTATTGTCTTTAGAAACAATTACAAAGATTACTCCATGGAGTCTAGACTGCACTTCAGAATTCAGGCAGCTCTTCACCTCTGGAAAAGACCTCCCTCAGACTGATCGGAACGTGAAGGACGGAATTCACGGTTCACGACACAACATTGGCATCTGCTGTAGATTAGACCTCGTATTAAAGAGGAAAAGTGGTCTTGTGAATGAGAGGCAAAATATTAATTTTATTGTCAACATTTTCTGTCATCTGTGTGGTTTACTGTTGTTCTACATAACTGTTTCCCCCCTATTAAAGTTAAATACTATCTAGAAAATTCTTATATTTTGCCTCTCCAAAAAGAATTTAATCTTACATTTGAATCGGAGAGGAAAGAAGACTTTTAGAGGACTCACAGGTACTATAAAGCCTAATTAAATCATTTATTTTTTTAATGTGGAAATTAATATTGTTTATGTAGCAAATGGCTTAAAAAATTGAGCCATTTTTAGGTTTGTTGGTCAGTTAAACTTCAGAGATATTTTGTTGCCTACTATTTACATTTTGGAGGGGAAAATAAAATCACCTACATTCAAGATAGCTTATGAACCTTCTAAAGATTCCTGAAAAGGAGAGGCGGTGGGTGCAAACAGGGATGGGATAATGTAGTTAATAGTTTGTAAAGACCTGTGTCTAGCAAAGATGGTAAAATATTGTTGTTATTTTTTTATTTTTTATGTATGTTTAAAGGCTATGACCTTTTGGAGAGACTATCTTTTTTTTGAATATACTTAAGTATATTATAATAAGAAGAAAACTGTGTGTCTAAAGGGAATAAAAAAGTTATATTTTAGAAATTATCTTCAACCTTAGCAATGAGAGCTTAAATATATATGTGTGTATATATATATATATACTGATTATTTTTCTTATAGGAATCAAAGTTCCTGCTGCTTTAAATGGCATGTAAAATATCAATTTCTACACATGATGCTGGTGAATAAGATCTAATTTTCTAATCCCTCTAGCACTGTGATGGTTCCTTGTAAATATCTGAACTGTGTTTAGTCCTTTAATTTGGAAGTACAATCCGGGCACTGAGTGGAAGAGAGCCCATCTCTGTGGCCCCAGCCTGCTACTGGTTAGCAGTTACCGGAGTGTTCTCGCGGGAGTTGTGCTCTCTGCATCTCTGTGTTTCCTTTTCTGTGAAATGGGAAAAGAACAGATGACTGTCAAGGTCTCTTTCAGTTTTGTAACTGTCAATCTGTGTTTTACGTATTTGTTTTCAGCAAACAACTGTTAAAATGTTTAATCTGAACCTCTTCCACTTAGAGTGTGTTTTTATTTTGCAGTCACCACTACACCCCCTACTCCCCCAAATATATATGTTTTGAGGCTAACGACCAGTTTGGATCTAGAATGAGGAAAAACTACTTGTGAACCAATGAATCAGTTTTGTCTTATTTCTATTGCTATTTTGAAGAGTAACTTGTCATGGAAGCCTCTGCAGTTTAACAAACAGCCTCATCCTGGGAGTCAGAAACCAGCCATCTCTGTTAGTTATGAGTTCCTTGACAGAGAGCAAGTCATTCACCCTTTCTGGAGCTCAGTTACCCCAGCGAGGATAGCACCACAGAGCTTGGTGTTTATGAGAACTCAATTAAATAATGCATAGCATTTGCATAGCTTTTTGTAAACTGTGAAAGGCTCAGCAGTTATGGTTTTTATACATTGATTACAATATCAAGACAAAAGTGTTGGCCAAGTCTGTGGTCCCTGATGGAAAATGAGAGAAGCTTGGAAATTCAGACACTTTTCAATTTATTTATGTATTTGGCACTGACTACAAGCCCAGATTACAAATTTGCTTCTTGCTATTCCCTGCTACATGAGCCTGTACCCAGCAGTTATTTGGTTCTATTTACTTTAAGATTTTAATTCTTGACCAATACTGAGGACATAATCTCAACAAAAAATGATTGATACAATTTGAGTCAGAATACCACCTCTTCAGATAGTGTGGTGGAAGGTCTCAATATGTGCTATTAATATGAATGATATAACTTTACTGTAGGTCTAGACAAAAGAGGAAATAAAATGAACTGTCATTACAATTAGTAGTGGAAAATGTTTAGTGACTTTTTATATATCTTGGAAAAAAAACTGTATCAACTTCTTAGAGAAGCTTTCGTAGCATTGTTTTTTAAAAGTATACACACCCACAATGTTTTAATGGAAGCTGCAAGTCAGAGCAAAAGTCAGTAAAAAATTATTTTTCTGGTATAAAATGAAAACAATTTAAGGTAGTAGTGGTTATTTTTTATTTCATTTTAACTCTACATTACAAACAAATATAAAAAATCATATCTATTTAAAATTTTACTATTTTTATTTTGTTTTTATTATTCATGTTCTTTTTATAGTTTCCTGGTAATGTGGATAATCTATCCAATGGATTTTTAAGTACTGTAATATCATTAATGCTACAAATATTAATGTTTCCTGCCATGTTCAAGATACTGCAATGGCACCAGTTTCTTGTGACATCAGCTCTTATTGCCTTTTTGGAGTTATTTTGTGATTCAGGGTGTTCTGTGAAGAATAGTACTAAAGTGACAATGTTTTATCTAATGTTTGGAGGGGCATATGTGGTAGGGTTGGACTGCCAATGTGTCTGACAGTTTGTGCAATTTGTGTAGTTCTTGGTATAATTGCCTTTTTAAAAAAAAAAAAAAATGAAGAACCAGAGTTCTGATTGCTGCTGTATAAATTTAAGACTCAAGTAGAGGTTATGCTTTATGGGACAAGTGACAAGGAAGGCATAACTTCTGCGTGACAATTAATGGAAGATTATCTACATCAGCTCTTATATGGACATATTTTAATGTATCTCTGTTTCTCTTGGAAACAAAAGTTCCCAAGTCACATAGGAAAAGGGGAATCCATTGATCTCCTGTCTCTTTTGCAAGCAGGTCCAAGCTGTAGGGAGGTGAAGTTCAGATAATCAGTGTCAAAGAAGATTATAAATCATTGAAACAATCCAACAGTGTAACCATCTCTTTTGCAAAGTTGTAGTTTAACAGAGCTATGTTATCGTCATTCCTACCTGGCCTGGAAGCTAATGGTTTAAATTTGAGGGTAAATTTCTCTGTGTCTTTGAACAGGGCTTAAGATCAGTGGGATGTGTGTAAAGACGACAGTTTCTGTCTTTCAAAGGAAAGTTTTTTCTTTTGAAGTTACTTTTAGAGGTAGTCACTCTGTGGTAGGCTCTAATAGCCCTTGCTATTAATACTCATTATGATTCCAGTTCTCTTTCATTTCTTTAAAATGAGTCTCTTGATGGTTTTGAATGGATGTATTTCTTTCTTTGGACAATAAAAATAATTTTTAAAAGGTCTTTGTGACCAACTGGAAAAATTTCTGGAATTACTCATTAATTCTTCATTGGCTTTTTTCATGTTTTTATTTGTTCCTAGTTAGTCTCTTCGTATTTGTGGCATAAAATTGAACACATTTTGTTAAAATGAATAATTTTGATGCCCTAAGATTTTGTGATTCTCGGGGCCTTGAATGGACCTTGGGAAATTATTTCATCCTTCCTAATCTCTAAACAGTGTTGTTTATCCTTCAGTTCTTCTCTGTCCAGTATGGTAGCCACTGGCCCCATGTGGCTATCCAGCACTTGAAACATGGCTAATGGCACATGTTGGAGTGAGGTTGAGTGTCAGGGAGCACTCGTTTATACATGCTGCAGTTCTATTTACAAAGGCCTCCTAATACTGTTCTGTCTGCAGTTCTGGCTTTTACTTGCTGACTACTATGATCACCCAGTCACCACAGTTTCATTGTCAGTTGTGGTTCAAATATATGTCTGTGCGGTTTGTTTTTTTCTGTTTAAGTGTCCATAAACTTTCATTTCATCGTGTTTATTGTGCAGATGATCAAGGTCATGAGCACATTTGAACACTCTTCCTTCCCTGCCCTCCAAACTTCTTATGGACTAAGAGAATTTATTTTTTAAGATTTTAGAGACATTCCTTGCTTTTTCAGATGCAAAAGCACAAATCATTTGAGTTGTAAAGGAAGGGACTCTCACCTTTGAGATGTTAGTGATTTTATGATTAAAATAAGACTTTCTAAGATTAACATTATTCTGAAAAAAAATCCCTTGGCCTTTCAATTTTTTTTTATATTATTAATGTTTCAATATTTACTGAGCTAGGTCAATATTAATACTTACAGAGTTTTAGGCACTAGTTATCCACTTACAGAATAATTTGGCAGATAGTTTATTTACAGTTATATATTTTATGCCTTTGCTGCCTATTTTTAATGTGAATGATACCTAAGTGAAATGCATACATATAATTGACATATTTTTAATCTCTCTAGATAATTCTTGATCAGCTACATAGATAGATAGATAAATAGATAGGAACACCTTATAGATGTTAAATAGATAATGCTTTATATTGTTTCAGAGGAGTGCAGGATTTTTTCCAGATTGTTTCTCCTCCCTCAGACCAATATTTACATATTTTTTCTTTGTGTATCAGATTACTTATTGTGAAATTCTATTCCTGCTTATTATTGTGGTAGTTGGTCTTTTATAGATCTTCTGTTAGATTTAGTTTCTTCAGAATGTTGAACTTGAAATGTTGAACTTGAAAAGGACACATTGGTTACTATCTGACCTTGATGATACTGAAGTCCATTCCTGTCTGTTTTTAATGTCATAACTACAGAAAGAAATGATGCAAGGACTGTTGAGCAGATTGAGAAGACTGAGCAGGTTCTTAGCTTGATCCATCCAAAGGGACATGTGGATCTAGCTTCAGAGAAAGTTCAACTCCCATTCTGTCCAGTTTACAAATGCGTCACCACAGTAATACTATAACACAGCTTTGCATGGAGAAACCAAAGCAGCCAACTCACTGTAGTTAACTAATAAAGAATTCGTACAGCTGCCTATAGATTGGATATTTAATAGGAAAACTCCAGATACTTTAATACCAAACTTAATTAAGTAAAACTTGCATATTCATGTACAATATACCTTGTGTGTTAATTTAGTCTTAGAAACACATAATTTAAATGATGACTATAAAGGATGCTGGCATACCCCATGGGAGATTTTGTTTTATTGCCACTTAATATTTTCTAGTAAATTGGTTTTAATTATTGGTAGTCTGTTTGGCCCCACTTAGGGGGAAAAAAAAAAAAAGTTTGTCTCAGTGTAACAGAACTGATAGCCAGAGAAATTGGATTTAATGAACATGTTAAAAAATATTGCATGTCATTTCAGTTTTAAGGAATTACATTATTTAAAAATGTTGGAAGGTCTTCCTTAATTAGAAGGGATGACTCTCCCTGCTTTGGAAATCATACAGACATTTTAATTCAACCTTATCTTTGTTGGAGCCAAGTGTTCAGATGGCAATTTGGGGTATAGTAAATGAGTTTAAACACTTTTCATTAATTACTCCATTTTTTCCTGAAATGATTTTATTCTTCATAGTAGGCAATTGCTTTCTGTACAGTGATTTGTTTTTTAAGATAATAATTTCCAAGAAAAGAGAGATTAGAGTAAACGTTATAAATCTTAGGCTATTGATTTAATGGCTTAAGAAAAGCAGTACTATTGGATTCTGTTTAACTAAGATTTGCAGAAGGAGAACACATGTATTTCACTGATATGTGCTATCCAAAAAAATTAATTCTCAACAACATTTTGCATTCTCATGAAATGTTAGAGGAAATTTTTCTAACTATTTTTCCCTTTGCTAACTGTTGACATGCAGACACCTGAATGAATACCAGCTGACTCAATTATATACTAGTGTTTTAAAATATTTATTTGAAAATTTTCAGAGAACTCTTGAATTTTTTGATGCAAGTCGCTCAATCATATGTAAGGGCAAAATATATATTTAATAAGAGAAGTATTATTTTATTACTGTACTTTATTTTCAAAGCAAATTTATTTTGTAGGTACTTGGGAAATTTTGCTTTGCCTTAAAACACACAAACAAATGGTCTTGTGATCTGGTCACCTAAAAACCCTATGTTACCCTGACATGTAGGGGGATTTTGAAATTCTTTGATAATGTGTATTTTGCACTTTAATTTGAATTAAACAAAAATAGAGGCCATAATATTTTGTAAATTAATGTACGATTTCCTGTTGAATCATCAAAGCTACCTGTATATACTTTATAATTCAATGTTTTATTAATAAAAAACTGTCAGCATTGTATCTCACTCTCATTACATTTGGACTTAGTCTCCTATCTTTTCCATTCCCAGTGGTCACAGTTTTACAGAGCAAAACATTTTTAGAAGTTGAAGATGTGTGAGTTCTATGTAAGATGAATGTGTTAGTAGCATCCATCTGCTGATCAAGTAGGCATTGGCTCTGGTACCAGAAAGTGAAATTGATTGTAGCTATAAAAGCATTTTATCAATATAAGTCAAGAAGAAAGAAGAAAACTGTGAACTCATATTTTTAACATAAAAACTGTGTTCCCAACTGTATTCGCTTGCTGATTTTGTGTTAACATTATCATCTATGATTTGTAAGCTAATGCTAATATGAGATTTAAATTTCCATCCTGAAGACGACAGTTCCGTAGCCTATTTTTAAGATTAAGACATTTTTAAAACAGATGTCATCTTAGAAATTGTATTTTTAAGTGCAAATAAATCATCCCAACTTGGGAGCCAATGCTTTTATTTTTTCATTTCTTAATATTACAGAATACTCTGCATTATTAGATGCATGTTTAAGTTGCAAGATATCTTCAGAATTTTATATTTTCATATTGCTACAACTGGTTTACCAATGATGTGCAATTGAATTGTTATTTAAATAAATTACACTTGATGGAATTACGGTCTTATTCTGTTTGGTCTACATGTGAAACATGTACACAACATCTATTTTGCTGATCTTTAATTGTGTAATGTATACCTGAATTTTCGTTTCTTGGTAAGACTTTTTGTTATGGTGACATTGGTTAACAAAATCCAATAAGTTTCAGCTGTATATTTTAACAGTAAGACATATATAGATTTACATCGTATGTTCACCTCCCGTAGTTAAATCTCTCGCTACATATTTGATCTCTTTTACCCCATCTACCTTCCCCCTTCCCTCTGGTAACCACTAGTCTATTGTCCATGTTTTTTGTTTTTGTTTTTGTTTTTTGCAAACCTTTACGGGTACATATGAAGGCCCTGTTTTGTCTCATATTCTTGAGCACAGGGCATGAAATAAATGGGATGGCACAGTTTTCTTGAGGAAGTAGTGCCTTCTTGTTCATATTATAATCTAATAGTTCTTGAGATTTAGATTAGCTGCTAATAGGTTTAGTTTAAAGAGGAATCTTTAGCATTCAGTGTAACACAGTGGGGGAAAAAGTGGTCTCAGAAAACCAGGTCTGTATTTGAGACTGAATGGCTAGGTAGTGGCATGCAATCCCCCTCTTGAGCAACTTCTCTGAACTTTGCCTAACCCCTCAGTAAAAAGGGGATGATTCCACAACCTTGCTCAGCTCTAAGGAGGAACAAATGAAGAAATATGTTAAAACCACAACACGCTAATCCAACATAAAATCCTTTTCCCCTCTCCTCCCCTGTATGAGTTAGGGTACACTAATATCTGTCACAAACCAGGTGTTCCTGCCTGTGGGTGGCTTTTCATGTTGTTTTCAGTAATTCAGGTTCTTCTAGTCTTGTGGTTCCGCCATCTTAAATGCATAGTTGCTAAGATCACTCACCTCTTCCGCATCAATTTTCTGAAAGGGGAAGAGTATAGAGGGTTGTGTGAGGGAGGTGGTGCGTATCCACTGTTTACATTCCACTGGCTAGAGCTCAGTCAACTTGCTTGGCCTAATGACAAAAGAAGCAGAGAAATGTAGACTAGTTGTAGGCGCAGGGAAAAGAGGAAATGGGTGTGGCCAACAGTTAGATTGTTTCTGCCACATCCCACTTTGGGCTGGATCCATCACGGTTTTCCCAATGTGTCCCATGCTTTTATGTTTGTCTCTTGTGTTTTGGCATGAGCAGCTTGGATTTGGGAACACATTAGTTACAGCTCTTTGGATTGAGAGTAAAGAAATCAACTTGAGCTAGTGTAAATACGAAAACCCGAGGAGGACTATATTAAGCGGATAAAGGATAAAGTGTGTTTTGTGGAACCCATGGGTAGGAATGTGGGATATAGATGAATGATATTAAGCCAAACTTAAAAATGACCTCTTCCAATAAAACAATTAGGGCCTTCATCTGGCTTTTTGCAGACTCTTATATATCTTAAAGAGGCAAAGTGTGATTTGAGCTTTATAGGGAACAAAAAGCCAAACATAAAATCTAAGTTTTAATTAAGAAAATTTGACAACGTTCAACAAGAAGCAGCTGTGAGGGGGAAGATTTGTGTGCCATTTTTAGCCTCACTTTGAAAGACTCAGATTGTCTCTGGAGCAGAATGCAGCAAATTGTCACAAATCTTGTTTTCTGAGAAACCAGTTATATCAATATTACAGCATGCCACTGCTACAGCCAGAATGCCAAAAATAACATGAAAAGAACTGACTGCAAATCTATTTAGAGTTAAGCCAGTAATTATTGTGTTTGTGATCATTTCCAAGAATTGTTCCTACCCAAATATTAAATAGAAAATAAGAAGAGCTTATTTTAGCCCTAAAAGTTCCCATTTTATTTTTCTTTTTTCTTCACAATGGTTTACGTTACTAAACTATTACTACTTTTTAAACAGAACACATCTATGTGGAAATGAAAAGCAATCATTGAAATAATATTTTGGAGGCTTTCTATTTTTCTTTATTAAAAGAGAAAATATTTTATTTTTACATTTTTCCTGTGTCTCAAGTTGTGTATAACACTAAAGCTTCTTAAAGTCCAGATTAAAAGCATGTGATCTTTTAAAGTCCTGAGACACAAAATATTTTCTGTCTTCTCTTCCATTATCAGATAAATAAATCTTAATTTGGCAAAATACCTATTTGATAAACTGGGTGAACACAGATGAAAATGATGATAATGCAACCAGTGTAGGGATAGAGCTAAACACGCTTCCTTTTGTCCACAAAATGGCTTCTCTGAAGAGATGTGGAATCGCTTGTTCAAGGAATGATGACAACATAATCATTTAGGAAATCTCTTATTACTTAGTATTTGACCAGCTTCTCCTCCCACTTTTCCCACTGCAAGTTAAATCCATCAGAAGACCATGTAAATATTTAGGGTGCTTGTTAATCTGGTAGGAACAAGGTACCTTCTCGCATTTCAGTGCCGTGGGGGATTCTTTTTTCTTTAATCCCTGTCAGAGATCTATACATAACTTTTATGTAGGAAGAACAGGACACATTCTTCTACCTTTTCTCAACCAGGTGATCTTCCTAAGGCCAAATCAGGCAAAGTTTGACCCCAAAACATGATTTACTTGTTGGCAGAAAGATAAATGCTGCTTTTAAAAATCACTGCATGAAGTTCTGTCAATAAAACTGTGGCTCTTGGAAAGGAGCCTAGCATTTGGAAGCTTCTGGGAAGCTCATCTATAGAATAAGACAGTTACTGATGTGATACTCTTTTAAACGTCTAGTTGTATTCATTTTCAGGACCAGAATCGGTACCTCAGACTTTAGCAATCTGTACATAGAGTGCTGGCCACAGTGTGGTTTAGTATAGTGGGTCTCAGCTTTCCTTGTCTTAAATTCTACAAATCTTATTTTATTTATTTATTTATTTTTTGGTGGGGGAGAGTGCAGTGTGGCAGAGGCGCCAAGGCTATCTTTAAATATCATTACAGAAAGTGAGATGGCGGGGGCCATCAAGTGGCCTGGTGTACCCCTCTGTACCTCCTGGATGACCTCCTCATCTTTCTAGGGGAATTCTGTGTCCCAAACACATCAAAAAAATAGTAAGTGTTCACATTTTTTATTAACAAAATCTGTGGCTGGGTAGTCATTATTGAGCGATATTGTGTAGGATGTGTGGAACAAGTGAGCACAAATAATCGATGTTAGAACCCCATGTCAGCCATTGGTTATTAAGCAACGAGTGAATGCCACGTCAATAGAATCTCCTAGACTTAGAATCCATTTTTATGGCTCTTATTTATTTAACGTACAAGCCACAGGGAAGCATAAACTCAGCAGCTCTTCCATCCTTCCAGATGACCTTCCCTTTTCCATGTCCCCTATAATGATTTTTCCATTAACATTTGATACTCAATTTTCATCCTCCTAAAAGTGATCATTGGAAGTCTTCCAAAATTTTAGGGAATGTGATAGATTTGATTTTCTCTTTTCCTTTCTCACTTGTTTCGTTATAAAATTGGTTTATTGATGTATTGGTGCAATCTTCTGTCCTCTGAAGGGAGGGTCTGTAAAGCTTAGTTCAAAGAAAAAAGTCTCCTGTTCCAAGACCAGCTGTTGCTTTTTCCAGATGGCCTCTAGCAGCCAGCCAGCTACCAACTGTCCTCTCATGACTGCCTTTTGCTGGTTCCCCCATGATTATGGTGAGCAATCCCTGACTCTCCAGCTGCTTTTATTTCTTCTGGCAGTGGCTTCTCCTTGGGGAGGACCTGGAGATGAAGCTAAGGCTACTTCTCTCCCTATCTCTGCTGGACTTGTAGCTACAGAATGACATAGATGATTCACAGAACTGGTGATTGTACTCGGGTGGGGCTTCCAAGCTGTCTCCTGGAACAGTGATTGAGGTCGTGCTTCCTTTTTCTGGGTTGTAGTTCAGACATTTATTGAATTAGAGCCCTGCACACAGGATTTCACAGAACTAACTCTGTTAGACCTTGCCCGGGCACACACGTTTACAAAGGTAAGTTGTGCTTCTGATCTTTACAGGCCAGCAAATGAGAAACAGAAGGAAAGCTGGAACTTTCTAGGTCCTTCTATCCCATTGTTAAGTCCCTGGGCTTGGGACTCCAACTTGTGTCTAATGTAGATGATTGATGATTGCAGTGGCTATTATTTTTGTTGTCATTAAGCAAATATACACTTTTCTTCTCTATGCTGTATTTTGTTTTGTATACCAAATCATTCAAATATGGCTGAGTATGAAAGACCAGACACCTACTGAGAAAGAAGTGTTTTAAATTGTAGGCAATTATACAAAATCAATGGAATAAAAATAGCTATTTATAGAAGAAAATGCAAATACCAAAAATGAAATACAGAGAAAAGAGTAGAAAGCCTACAACTAGGACATTCCCTTTGATTCAGGGAAAGAATCTCATGTAACGTTTCCTGTCAGTTGTCAATAGATATAAGATTTTGTTTCCTAGTCCCAAGGTTTCTTTTTTGAGCAGGCCTTACTCAGAAAACCCAGCTTATCAGATATAAGTTAAATAAAACAAATGTTATCACCATCTACCTCCAACTTTTGACCCAATGGAGAAAGGCAGAAAGTAAGGAATATAGGTAATAGCACTGAGCCTTCGAAGTCAAGCCCTGCATTGTAGAGACATGTCGGGGGAGCGGACTCTCACAGACAAAACTCAGAAGTGTGAATTATCAGCACCATCTTCTTAGTTCTGCTAGTGGGACTTTGGGCAGGTCACACAGCAGCCCAGCCCAGAGTGTGAGTCTGTTATTTCAGGATGCCTCAGGGGAGGGATGGAGGGCTCCTGCAGTGGGACTGATCAGGGGTCAACATGGCACTTATCTAGAGTGGCTAGGTTTTCCTGGACCAGACCACAGGGTCACAAATACCCAACCAGTTCTCTCAAAAACCCAGATTCACACCTAATTCAGCAAAATTCAACTCACTGTACTTCATCAAAAGAGGTATCTCTGATATCTTTGTATACTAATACTATAGACTTAAATTCTGAAGATAGCCTGTTAGCCAAAGAGGAAAATGTACATTGCCAGATAGAATTTGCCTAAAGTTCCAAAGCACCGCAGAGATTTTTTTTCTTCCTAAGATCACTATCAATACAAAGTATATATATATGCATGTGTTCTTGTGTACATGAGAGTACACACACACACACACACACACACACAAACATGAGCTCATGAAGAGTCTCTTTGTTATGTGAAGAAACTTTCTGATCACTCCAAATTGAATGGGGTGCCCTATGGTTTTCCTGCTTTCCCACTTGTCTTACAGTTGCATGGATTTTATCTCCAGGAGGAGGTCATCCTACTGAAAGTCTCTCTTCAGTCTGAGAACTGCAGGGGCAGCAGCTTCAGGCAGGCATCTAAGTCCACTTTGTCAAGCCTTCTGCTTTACTCCAGCTGGAGCAAAACACTGTAGTGCTCTCTTCCTCTTTCAAAGTCAACAGAGATTTAACCAGCAGGGACAGTTTGATGGCTACCTCTCGGTCCCCTGCATGATTACCTTTATATTGAAAATTGTCTGAAGCAGGAACTTTCAGAACTTTTGTAGTCTCTTGCATGCAGCCTTGGCAAAGCAAGGACATTCAACATATGTTGACTCATTACTGTCATCAGAAGCATTTTCTGGACATACCTCCCTGCTTGGTAGACTTCGGGCTGGTTGCCTTCTGGGAGGATTACATAGAATAGCTGGAAAAGAGAAGCCTAGAAGTCTCCTTCACAGTGACAGATAACTAAGCCTGAATGTAGAGAGGGAAGGTGGGAAGTAGAGGCAGTTTCTTCTATAGCACAGTAGCCTGACAAGATGGTTTCACTAGGCGAGGTAAATAGGCTCTTACGGGAATTGCTGAGGAGATAAACCTATTCTGGTTCTCTTGTGGTAGATCAATTTTTGTTGTTGTTGCTATTTGAATATCAGTTGAGATTCAACAGAAATCATTCTAACTGCTTTAAGAAGAAAAAGACTTAATAGAGGAAACTAGGTGCTTACAAAATCATTAGAAGGATTGGACAAGTTGGTTCTAGGCTGGGCCTCCAGGAATGATGCCAGAACATGGAAGGGGTGACATACCAGGGGACATACTCAGGAAGGTGGAGGCTACCACATTTAACCCTTGGTTAAAAACAAACAAACAAACAAACAAAAAGAAAACACATAAGCTGTGTCACTGGTATCAGATTGTTATTTTCTCTCTAGATATGGTACACAGACGGCGCTGCAGAAACATCCCATGTTACTCACAACTCTGCTTGCTCATAGGAAAGGCCCAAAGTTTTAGGATGATGGGGTCTGCCTCACTTCTCCCTTCAAATCTCCTGTTAGGGTGTCTGCCTGAATTTGTACCCAGATCTATGCTAACAGCAAGAGTATCTGGGAAATGCAGTTTTTTAGCTTTCAAGCTTCAGTCAGAAGGCCCACTAGAAGGAGGTTAGGATGGATCTGCGTAGCAATTGTCTCTAATCCAAAACCTATCTAACTGTGGGCCTACTCCCTCAGTCTGGGAGCAGCTTCAGCTTCCCTAGCCAGGTGACAGGGTGTCAGCTCACTGGGCTATTCCTGGGTGCATATGCCTGAAGTGTTTTACCAGGGTAGATTCCTTGAGGCAAGTCGACACCTGGGACAACAGTGATGATGAAGGTTGAAGCGATAACTGATAACCGCTGTCAAGATGGCAGCTTCCATCTGGGAGAGTAAGAAGCCGCAACAAAGCCCTTAAGAGTTGTGGGTGGCTTCAGTGACTTCTGGCAGCTTTCTAGTATTGGAAGTCCCCATTTTGCAATGCTCAGCCTGGGAGTGGCTTGAGGGAGAAGCATGGAAGAACACTCGGGAGGGGGATACTGCTGACTAGCTTTTCTCCAGAAGTGTTGGTGAGTACAGTCATCATGTGGGCTTTTTAGTAGGTGTTTGAGTAGGAAGATGGGGACTGGGTGCCTCTGCACCTGCAGTTCCCTCTGGTGGTGCTGATGGCTTCAGGACCAGCCACCAGCACAGTATGTGTGTGAGTGGTGGTGGGTGACCTGTGGGGGACAGTGGCAGTTAGTTGTCCTGATGAACCCACTCAAAGAAGGTGTTTATGGATTGGCTTCTAGCACCCTGATGTTTCCTTCTGGCTCTTGAGTCTTGGCCCTGGCCGTGAGGCAGAAAGCTATGTGACCACGCTGAGAGAGTCACTTCCTAGTTGGACCAGGGACATGCAAGATCATGTCAATGCCTGCCTTAAAATCTCCTGTGGTTTCCTACTTGCCTGATGCAAAAGTCCAAGCTCCTTATATGACCACCGAGGCCCTACGTGCTCTGGGCCTTGCCTGAGTCTGAGTTTAACTCCTGTTCTTCCCTTGCTCACTGTGTCCCAGCTGCACCCGTTCACCTTTTCTCTGTTGCTGTGATATGCCGACTCATGTTCCTCTCAGAGCCTTTGCTCTCATCATTTGCTGGGCCAGGAGTAGTGTTCCCTCATGTCCTTGCTTGGTTAACGTCCTCCCATTAACTGAGTCCTATTGTCACTTCCTCAGGAGTTAGAGAATCAGAGTTACTTCCTTAAGAAATGGGTGAGTCCTATGTGAAGAAAGTTACAGCAGTTTTGTGGGAGAGACAGTAGAAGTTTTAAATAAGAGATACACCACGTTTGTGGGTAGAAAAATGAATTATTACAAAATTAATTTTCCAAATTAATTTCTCATTCCCAATCAAAATACCAGAGGCATGACAAAATGATTCTAAAGTTGATAGTGAAAAATAAGGAGACAACAATAGTTGAGAAATTAAGAAAGGGAAAAAATTAAAGGTGACTTGCCCTATGAGCTAATAAAACATAAGGCTACTAAAACTGAAAATGTTTGTATTCGCAAAAGAAGCAACAAGACAGTGGAAAAGATTAGAGAGCCCTGAGACCAATCCTTGCATAAATAGGAATTTAAATATATGATAATAAAAAAAATAATCACAAATCAGTGGGAAAGAGATTATGAAAAAAATACTCCTAGGTATATGCCCAAGAGAATTAAAAACACATGTCCACACAGAAACTTTGTGCATGAATGCTTACAACATCATTATTAATAATAGTCAAAAAGTAGAAATAACCCAAATGTCTGCCAACTGATAAAATATGGTTTGCTGTTACAACGGAATATCACTCAGCCAAAAAAGGGATGAATTACTGATACATACTACACCATGGATGAACCTTGAAAATATTATTCTAAGTGAAAGAAGCCAAACACAAAAGCCACATCTTGTATGATTCTATTACTATGAAATGTCCAGAACAGATAGAAAGTAGCTTAGTGGTTAATGGAGGTTGGAGGAAGGATAGGGAAAGGGTTTTTTTTTAAGGGGTGATGGAAATGTTTTGGAATTAGGTAGTGGTGATGGCTGCACAACAATGTGAATATACTAAAAATCGCTGGATTATACACTTTCGAATAGTGAATTTTATGTTACGTAAATTATATCTCAACAAACAAGTATTGAGGAAATTGATTATGCAGATAATATCAAGTTTGAGCCATACATCAAAATAAATCCTAGATGAACTAAATCTACATTAAATATACACGAATACTGAACTGCTTTAAGGATTTTGAAGTTTCTATGGGTAAAAGTAAAAGATGAAAATGAAGAAAAATATCGGCAGATTTTACTACATGAAAATGGAAACCTTTTTATGCCAAAGCATATCATAGAATCAAAAAGTAATAATTTGGAATATTTTTCCATAAAGATGCAGGAATAAGATTGACAGTGTTAATGTTTTAATATATCAATAACAATCATAAGAAAAGTTCTGACTCTAGCAGACAAATGGACCCAGGCAATTCATAAAGGAAAAAATAAAAGGAACCAATAGTATGTGAAAAGTGACAGGTGAAATTTAAACTCTGAGCCACTCATTTCGTCTGCCACGTTAACAGCACTTCCGTTTCACAGATGATTTTTCTCATCTCCATCATTAGAAGCAAAATATGAGTCAAATTTACAAATAAATTGGGAAATAGGAGGTACATGGATGTGAACGCCGCATGGGTATTTTTAAATTAAATAAAATTTTAAATTTATTTGTTTTAATTCCAATGTGCATGTTTCCTACTTCTTAGATTTAACTATTAAAATATAACTTGATGGACGCTCGAGTTTTACTTTTTAAAGTCCTAATGTATTTTTTCATAAAATTTAAGAAATATTAACCAGGGTTTAACATAATTTAATTGATTTTAATAATACATATTTTCATAAAAACAGCAGAAAATATCACCTATAAGAAATGCTGAAACTTGACAGCGCTCTCGATATCATTAGGGTTCCTATTTTTTTCTTTCTCGTTTATGTTGGCAGTAGACTAACCACGCTGGATGTATTTTTAAGAGAGACAACAAAGATGCATTTCAACAAAAGTCTCCCTTCCCCGGCCATCTTCAGGTTCAGTGAAATGGAGGAGTGATGCCGGAATGAGTGATGGAGAATTAGAAACTAATAAAGATGAACTGCACTGCTCCCTCCTCACTCTCCTCTCTCTGTTAGAGTCACCACCATTCATGTTCATTGTGACTCAGATGAGTTCACCTTGGACTCGAAAATTTGGGGATAGTTCTACACTGTCTTAAAAGTGACTCAGGAAAATAGAATTCCTTTCATTACATAGGGGACATTAAATTACGCATAAACATTTAATTACTTGGCTTGAACCTGTCTTATGTGGTCTATGTGTTTCATTGTGAAAGCAGCTATTCTCTGCTAGAAACAAAATTCCAGAATGCGGCCTGACCTACCTAATTCTGAGAAAGTGGTTCCAAGAAGATGTGAATGTGGCAGGTGTGGACACCAACACAAAGTTCAGGAAAAGCAAGAAGTGGCATTTTGTCTATTCCTAGTCCTTATTGTCTAGCTAAGGCTGTGTCAAGATAATAAGGCTGTTCTATCAGAAAACTACAGTAATTAGTTGAAATTTCTCAACGTCTCTGGACTGCTTCTGAAAACTAATTACGAGGAACCAGAGAGGGTGAGAGAATACACACCCTGTGGATATGTAGTTAACGCGCATACCTCTCACAGGCGCTGGTGGGACAGGCTACTTAATTTCCCCAAAGAGGATGCACTGGGTTTTCCCTTCCCCATCTTTTAAGTTTTTCTTTTGTAACGGCTTCGTTAATTTAGGTTAAATGGTTTGGTTGTCATGGAAACCAGTATTCCTCTCAGGCTGATTGTGTCAAAGGCATCATTAATCTGTTTTCTCGCCTGCCTCTTTCTCATCCATCTAATTGTAGTCTCCCTTACGCGCCTTTGGATGACATCATTTTGGACATTTTTAGGACACCATATGTGAGATTTAGCACAATTTATTTTCTATTCAAATTCCATATCACTGTGTTAATTGTCATATTCCCACCCCAATGGAGGAAGATGATAGCTCCCCTATATGGGGGCGTAATATTTCCAAAGGTCAGGTGGAAAGTCACTTAATACACCTCAGGTGCCATTTCGCATCCCAAATAAAGGAAGCTTTCAATGCCTGCCTCACCCTCTTTCTCATCTCCTTGGTTCTCCTTTTAGGATATTAAATAACTGTTTTTGCTGTTGTTTTGGGAACTATGATCTTTGAAAGAGTAATAAAGAACCTGACTGATGGGGTAGGGAGGAGGGGGGATGATTTAGGTAACAATATGGCCACCATCCTACCAAGCTGGCCCTGAACCTGGTGAGAGAATATGAAGCCCAGTAGTATATTGTCTGTTCCCTTCAGAAAATGCACTTGTACAAAATGCTGCATATTTTGTGTCCTTTTGCCTTGATGCCCATTGTGACACAAACCTGACCAAGGCAAATACAATATGCCCATGGTTATTTGTCCCTCTCATCTTTGATCCATGGAAAAATTCCCTCAACTCATTTGTTCTCTTCTATGGTGGCCAGCGGGCACCTTTCCCTGCACACCTCCATCTCTACACAAGGATTCCGGGTTTCCTGCCATTATTATTATAGGTGTATGAGCATGGAGGCTCAGGGTGCGGCACAGGTCAGTGGGATATGGCACAGATCATTAGGGTACAGCGCATGACCTATCTACTCTGCTTTCTGGTCCTCTTGATGGAAGAATTCCAAGCACTATTGGCTTTACTACCTTCCTCTTGAAAAAGCCAAATCTCATCTCTTCCCTATTTTGCTACCATTTTAATGGGGTGATGCTGAAAAGCTGGCAAATATTTATTTACGTTTTATGTGCGGTCACATTATTTACAGAAAAATCACATGTGAGGATCAGTTTTTCCTTCTTATTTTGTAACAGCAGACAAAAATTGCATTCCTAACATTTTTTTTGTGTGTGATAATTGTTTGATTCCAAAGGCTCACATCCTTTTTGCATCTTTATTTCTTAGGTAGCATTCATTGTTTTTTCCTCTATTACCTCCCATTTTTCATTAAGACATTTATTACAGGGTGCATATCATTTAATTGTAATTAATTTGAAATATGTCTCTTCAACACATGAGTTATTTGAATCACATTTCTTATCTTTATGCCCAGCAGAGTGCATCACACATGTTATTTAGTTGAATTATTTGGTGGTTAAATAAATGTTGACTTAAGACCAAAACAATTTTGATATATTGCTCTATCAGTTTACAATAGAAAAAAAATGCTTGTTGATATTGATTGTCAACAATAGTGGTAGAGCTGATTAGATTTAATGTGTTAAACCTAAGAAGCATTTCTATTTTAGGCCAAAGGCATGAAGCAATGTGTAAGAAAACTATACAAAGTTTAGTTCTTGGTTCTTTTGGACTGCTGTAACAGAATGTCACAGACTGAGTGGCTTATAAACAAACAGATATATTCATTTCTCTTAGTTCTGGAGGCTGGGAAGCCAAAGATCAAGGTGCTGGTAAATTCTATGTATAGTGCGAGCCCACTTCCTGGTTCAAGATCTTTTTTTTTTTTTTTTTTTTTTTTGCTGTGTGCTCACATGATGGAAGAGGCAAGGGAGCTCTCAGGAGTTTCTTTATAAGAACACTAATCTCATGACTTAAGCATCTTCCAAATGTCCCACCTCCAAATGCCGTCACATTGGGGGTTAGGTTTCAACATCTGAATTTTGGAGGGAAACAAACATTTTGCCTATAACAGTGGCTAATATTTTCGCTTCTGCAATTTCAAGTTAAACAGATTTAGCGACACCAGATCTGATATGGAACATGACAGAGGACCTAGAGTGACTCCTAAGTATCTGGCTTCGGTTCCTGGGGGGAAGTTGGCAATATAGGGGAGAGCGAGTTTGGAAAGGTGGGACAGGGAAGATGGATGTGTGGGCTTGAATGTGTTCAGTTTGACTCTAAACAAGCGCCAGCACAGAAAGAATTGGGATTTTTCGAGTAATTTCTTATTATTTCTGTGACTTTTTTAAAAAATTAAAGAACAGTTAGGCCCATCGAGGGGCAGGAAGCAAGGGTGGTCACCTCTGTCCTCTTCCCTCCACATGGATTTCCTTTCTTCATGCTTTGTGGCCTCTCTTTGGACATTGATTTATCCTTCTCTCTCTTGGCCAGCTTTGTCTGTGTCTTCACAAACCCCGATTCCTCAGAACTTTATTGTGTCCATGGCCCATTCTAACTACCCCTCTACCTCATGGGTACTTCCATCTTCAACTCTCCGGATAAACGACATTATTTTTCATTCGCCCAGTTCCGGGTTTTTCAGGAGAGAATGCTTATTGTCCATTTCATTTTCAAAGTCATGGCGTGGGGGATGTGAGCAGGGCTGCCTGGCTGCTGCCTATCAGATGTGTGAGTGAGGAGAACTGCGGGCAGACCATGGAAAACAAATCTTACCAAAAACATCACTTGGAGACATGCTACATACACCCTTTGCAATCAAAATGATTGATATTTCCCTAGCTACTTCTCTTGTAGAAACAAAAATTTATATCATGATAGTTCTTTTAGCATGATTTTTAATGTAGTGAGAAATATAAGCTTTGAGTGGAGGTGGTTAAAACATAATATTTCTGGGGTTCTTTTCCGGAACTCATGTTATTCGTTTATGTTGTCACCAAATATTTATTTACAAAACCAGGCCTTATTTTCGGCCTTCCAGCGGTGCGGTAGGTTTTAGCAGCCACTAGGTGTCACTATTGCAGATAGCATCCCCAATTTCTCAGCTTGCATCTGATACTGTCAGTGCAAATATTTTAGTAACAGTTTACAGGCTCCCAAAAAGTCATCTAGACTGTCCTCCTGACAGGAAGCCACAGTAAATAGGTGAGATGGTGATTTACCCGTAATGATTTTCAGATAAAGAGCAATGTTTATAAAACACCCATCTCTGGGGACCATTTGCAGGACAGTCACCAAAACAAGCTTTCCTCCAAGGACCTTAAACTCTGAACATCTATGAATGTGAGGTTCTAAAACCAAATAGACGTGGTCTCTGCCCAGCACTCAACATCTGTGTGCTTTTGTTTTTGTCAAGATCAAATCATTTTAGTAAATAGTATATTGTTCATTCAAAACAGCAGACTCCCTCACAGTGAGAAACATTAAGAATACATCATCTCACCAATGGCGAAGATTTGCTTTGTATTCAGATGACTTTTCTTGACTCAGGGGGCCACGGCTAAGAGGCTGAAGGCCTAAGGGAAGGGCTACTCTTCAGGCCACTCTCAGCGGCTCCTGCAGGAATGCCACCTCTCTGACAGCTTAAACTGAACCCAACACTGCGATTATTATGTTCACTATTTATTCTTTTCTATGTTGTCTTTTCATTTTTCTCTTTTCTCCCTCTTCTCCTAGATCTTCTTTCTCTTTTCCTCTTGCTTCAACTATACTTTCATCTTTGTCTATTGTTCCTAGTGAGTCTGAAGGCATCTTAGTTCCATCGGTAGCAAATGGTGCTCAAGAAGTTATGATTCTGGGACCTGGTTTTTTTTTTGCTTATTTTTCTCCTAATATTCTAAACCACAAACAGAAGAGTCCTAGCTCCTAAAAATGGATGGCCAGTTAGGAAAGTGGAACCTAAAGAATACCATTGGAGCCAAAGGTAGAGAGGCACTACAGACCTGGGCCAGCATTTTCCAAAGTGGGTTCAGTAAACTAATATTTCTCAAGATGTATTATGAAAAAGCAGTTTCATGCACAAGTGAATTTGAGAAATGTCTCAGCCCATAGGCTCTTTGGGAAGGTTTGCAGTGCTCATAGGCCAGTAGAGATTCCGGTATGTATTCCAGCAAACAAACTAGTTTAACTTTTCTTAGCCTAGCATTACCCACTCTAATTTGACAACAGAATCCATTTTAGGCAAAGAGCTGGTTGTACACCTCACCTACCAGTGACCTGTAGAACTGGTGTTCTATAGAATATACTTTGGGGATTGCTCCATTGCAGAAAGTTTTTAAATCCACTCTTAGCAAGAAAGTAAACACTTCCTTTTCTAGAACAGGTTCAGGCTTTGGTTTTTGAATTCTGAGATGTCATATTTAAAGCATGTAGAATTATATGTAGGGGATATAACTTTTCCATTATGTCATTTGCGTTACTAAAAATAAACACTGAATTACAAAATTGCAAGACTTTCTCCTCTTTGGAGGACTTTTCCATTGCTTAAAATAGGCATAACTTTAGATCATTTAGTTTAAAAAAATTTATTGAGTGGACACTCTATGCCTAGTACTACCTCAAGGATACAAAGGTGAATAATAGTTCTTGTTCACAGGGACTTCTTAAGGTAAATCTTATAGTTTTATACTATTTAACTTTTATACTCTGTTACTTCTGATATTTAGTAGATGAGATGTAACTTATGCTATGCTTACCACTGTGCTCAGAAAGGATAAGCCTTAAATAAATAATGGTAGGCATTATTAGCTATTGAGTTAAATTCTTTGAGTTGAAGAGAACATTATAAAAAATTTAGACCCTTCAAACTTCTTTCCCTTGTCATTTAAGAAAACTAAAAACAAACCTCAAATAGGTGGCTTCTAGTCTTGTGGTTCAGGTTTACTTTAAAATGTGCGATATTGTGCCCTAGTGATGTGTGAAGCCTTCCACCTGCACTCAGTAAACATACCCGCTTTGGGGGAGAATCACTTCGTTGGCCAGGCATCAAGACTAAGGGGTGGTCTGGTTTCACTGGCGGGGATGTGGGCAGTGGAGTGACCCAAGCAGATCGTGGCCTCTCCCTCCCTTTCCGATGCAGGCCTGCCACCCCGCCAACGTAATCGGAGCTATTTCCTCAGAATCTGCTTGAGTCCAGTGTCCAAGTTACACCATTTCACAAGTATACTACCTTTTCGCATTCACAACAAATATGTGGTTCCCCTCACTGGGACTACTACAAGACATTAAAAATAATTTCACTCCTTTGGCTCTCTCATGGCTGTGCCCTCGAGTCTCGGGTGCAGTGGAGTGTGGGAGTGAGGACACTCAAAGACTGTCCCTAGGGGCTTGTCCCAAGGCTCTCACACTGGTCCACTCTCATAATTAATCACAGCACACACCTGGCCCCTATATGGCTCAAGCTTCCTGGTCTTTCCAGGAGATACCCTTCCATATTAGCTTTGTTGGAACAAAAGACCATCATATTTCCTCTATACTATTAGATCTAAAGTCAGAGAAAGCCTGATAAATGCTTATTGAAATGACCTGCTCATGTCATCCCTTGAAATATTGTAACTCTCTAGAAATGATCTCTTTTTAAAGAAGTTTTTGTAGGATGTTGGCAACTTCTTTGTAGGTAGTTTTGTGATTCTAAAAAGGCATATCCCCACTTGGAACAAAAGCCAACTTCAATATCAGTAAAAGTTTAGCTCATGCACAGGATGAACAAATTCTAAATAGAATTTAAGAAAAATCCTTTTCAAAGCTTCTCCTTGATTTATAGACCTTACAAATATGACCCGTGGAAGATAGCACGTAGGATTATGGGATTTATTTTGTGTGTTTGCCATGAGGATGAAATAGAGTTTTGGAATTATTGAGGCCAGATGCAAAGGGAAATTAAATAAGCTCTGTGGATGAAAAGAAATTTTTTAAAAGTGCCCTACAAGACATATCAGGTAATAAAGCACCAGGGCCATATGGATACACAGCTGTATTGTACAGAACATTCAGTCATAAATTACTTCCAATTTTAGAAGTGGTTTATAAACATGCTTCAGGAACTAGGGAAACTTCTCCCTGTTCCAATTTCACTGGCAAGGAAAGAGAAATGTATAGGCTAGACACTTATTTTATTCCTTAATTCTAATTCCAGAACCATGGCCGTTAGATTTATAAAGCTGTTAAGCAGTATATTTGCCTTGATCAAGTGGATTTATTGCATGGAAAGTTCCTGGAAAATAATATTGACTACCTAGTTGATATTACTACTAGACAATTGAAAAATAGGTAAGGATAAGGCCTTTGCTTAGTGAATTGAAGAGCAGAAAAAGAACAATCACTTCAAAGGAATAGTCATAGAGAGTTTTCATAGTAATTACAAGACTAGCCTGAAGACAAGCAGAGTAAATATGACATTCTTATTTTCTAGAAATATTGCTTTGAAATAATCATGGATATATTAAACTATTTAGTATCACACGTGTTTCTTAAGTGTGGTTTGAAATAGCAAAGATCTAGAAAAAACCTTTATGTCCAACACCAACTTTAGTAAATTATAGTAGGTTCATTCAATGGCTATTATATACAGTTATTGCAAATAATATAGAGTATTTAATAGCAGAAAAATGGCCATGATATTTTAAGTGATAAAAATGGGTTCCCAAGCAGCCTCTATGTTACGGTTTGCTTTTTCTAAAGTAATAGGGAAATGTGTGTTTGTGTATCTGTAGTGTCCACCAGGGGGTCTTGTTAGAGCCAATTAAACATTGAAACTCAAGACTATCAGAGAAGTTATTTCACTAATGTCCTCCAGGTACATCCATGGTGTCACAAATGGTAAGATTTCATTATTTTTTATGACCGAGTTATATTACATTGTATATATGTATCACATCTTTATCCAATCTTCTGTTGCTGGGCACTTAAATTACTTCCATATCTTGGCTATTGCAAATAGTGCTGCGATGAACATAGGGGCGCATGTATCTGTCTTTTTGAATTAGTGATTGCTGCTGGAAGGGAGGGGGTTTGGGGGCTGGGTGGAAAAGGTGAAAGGATTAAGAAGAACAAATTGGTAGTTACAAAATAGTCACAGGGACACAAACTATAGCATAGAGAATATAGTCAATAATATTGCGATAACTATGTACAGTGCCAGGTGGTTAACTAGACTTATTGAGGGGATCGCTTCATAAATTATATAAATGTTGAACCACTATGCTGTACACTTGAAACTAACATAAAGTCATATTTAATGTCAACTGTAATTGAAAAAAATAAAATCTAAAAAAAAACGATTCTCGAAGGATGCCTTTGGCTCTAGCTGCTGTGGAGGGCGTTAGGCAGGAGTCACAGCTCTTCTCAGGGCAGCGTCAGGTGCTCCTGTCCAGCGGGGGTCCTTGCATCAGCACAGCTCTGGTGCACGGACAAGAGAAACACACCTGGCAGGGAAGAGCTGTCGTGGCTTCGAAGCCTCATATCTATCTCACAGTAGCTAGATATTTCCTGTAAAAACTGGATAGGCTTTCGAGGTCTCCAAGGGACATTCCAATGACAAGAGTCACCACACTCAGGGAAAACCACAGCTACATTGTGCGATCAGGTCTTTCAGAGTTCATTTAGTCTCTCTCAATTCAGATGCAAGTTACCAACCAAGGGTCTACTTTATCACTTGTCAGTGTTGCTTAGTGCCATAGGCTGAATTCACACGTTGAAATCGTAGCCCCTCAAGGTGATAGTAGTATTAGGAGATGGGGCCTTTGGATGGTGATTAGGTCATGAAAGTAGAACCCTCATGCATGGAATCAGTGCCCTAATTAAAGAAGGACGAGAAAGTTCCCTTGCCCCTTCTCCCATACGAGGTTGTAACAAAAAGATGGTAATTTAGGAGGTGAGACCTCATCAGTCAGTGCTTTGATCTTGGATTTCCTAGCCCTAAGAACTGTGAGAAATAAATTTCTATCTATAAGCTGCCCATTCTATGGTATCTATGTTATAGCAGCCCAAATGGGGTAAGACACTGTTATAGTTAACATCCCACCTGTTGAGCAATCAGGTGGTCAACTTAAGTCAATGAACCAGACTGACGGTAACAATCCAGCTGCTATTTACTTCCTGTGGCAGTGCAATCAAGAGGCAAAGGAGAGGCACCTGCTCCCCGAGGATTGTTTTTCTTCCATGGAGTCAGACTCCTCACCACCGTTATCAGGTCCCAGAAGATACTTAAAGGTCCATTTTCATAGAGAAGGGCTTTTAATCCTTTACCTGTAGGATTTGTTATATTAACCTTTATTTTCACTTTCTGGTTTTCCTTCTGTCCCTGTGGATTTAAGTTACTTTCTTGTGTCATTTCCTTTTTTTTTGTTCAGTGACCTGGCTGAAAGTCCTTCCCAACCTACCAGGGCAAAGCCTCTGATGTTGCACCTCGAGGTGTGCCGCCATGGGCATGCCCGGACTCACCCCGGGTGGGAGTGGCTTAGCAGGGTTTGCTTTCACTGTTCTATGAGTCTGTCCACCCCTAATAAGTGCTGTCACTCCCATCTGTGAGGACCCGCTACTTTCTCCTAGTTGCTCTATTGTTTCTAACAGTGTGCTGGGATATAAATTATAGTTTTTTTTTGGTTGTTTTTTGTTTTTCTGATTAAAGTTGGGCCCTATTGCATGAGTAAAAGTTTTTGAGGCCTGTCTTTGAGGTTTGTTTTGACCCCAGGAAGGTTGTCCTTAACTGTCGTTTCCCATAGTTCTCCCTATTACACTTTTACTAGTCCACAACTTAACTCATTACTTATAAGCTACCAGCCTCCTTAATTGCTTACTACCAAAATCTCCACTGTTTTCAGCAGTGCCCTTAGGTTTAAACTTCCCCACACCTGTTCCAAGTAAAATCATTTCTTTAGGGAGAGATTCAAAGCTCTCTGTTCTTATGGCTTATCTCTCCTGCTCTAGAGCTTGGGTCAGGAACATCAGTCAGCTTCTCTCAGAATGACACCCTTGCTTGATAAACATTGCCGAGTGGGGGTATAGCTTGGGTCTTCTCAGCTTGTCTCTCCTGGCATGAAATCTCTGCCCACAAGTAAGTTGGGATAAAGGAGATTTGGCGTCCAGCATTAGCCTCTCATGACTGGGATAGAACTTCTGCCCTATGAAGTTGGGGGTGACGGAAGATACCCCTGGACCTCTCAGTTATACTTGCCTAGGATAGAGCTTCTGCAACCTAAAGCTGGGAGGTTGGGGATGAAAAATGATGGTGGCCTGGTGTTCCTGGGGAGATGCCATAGCCCTAGACTGAGGAATAGGGGTCGCAGAAGCCCTGTGTTCTTGGCTGCCTCAGCCTGGATCAGTGTTAGCATCATGCTGAGGGGAGGGCAAGAGGAAACACCACCATTTTGGGTTGTTTTTACTAAGATTTAGTAGATTTTCTTGAATAACTATTTCTCCAAGTGCTCTCTAAGGGCTGTATGCCCTTAGGAGACTTTCTAGAGACTTAGTAAAAATTATTTAAAAACAATTTTCTTCAGTTGTGGTTGTTTTGATGGGGAGAAGTTTTGAGGATCTCCCACATGGCCATTCTAGGAATCTAATCCATTTTCTTTTTTATAATTAATGTGTCTCGAAAACCATTAGCCTGTAGTCATTTCGTGAAAACTACACATTGATTAAAAAAAAATGGAAAGATATACAATAACCTATTAATAGTAATTTCTGGATGAGGAATTATGTTGACTTTAATATTCTTTGCTTCCTTGTATTTTTTGCCTCAAATATTTTTTAGAAATGATTTTAAAGAAGCTTTTAATAAAAGAAACAAATAAAAACAAATAATTTTTCTTTTGGTGGTTTGGAAGGAGAGAGCACCAGGCCTGCATTCCGTCCTCTTTTACTGAGAGACTCACTGGAGAGAAAGATGACGTGGTCAAATATTATAAACATATTAGTGACAGACCTCTTACCACACACACTAATGGCCTTAATTGTGGAATGTCTTTAGCATGGTAGATTTGATCATGGCATACAGACCAGGAATCTATGGATTTATGGGCCACAGCTCCCTGGAAAAAGTCGTATAAGTTATTGTTAGGGGAAGTCATCGAAAGGACATGACCACCAGTTGACCTGGGAGTTGGATCCGGACAGTCAGCCTCCTGACCCTTTTGCTTGTCCTTGGAATGTACGTTTGGCCCACCGTTCCTGTAGCTAAGCCTTTTCAAAGACACGGCCTGCAGAAAGTGAGGTGTTGTTGAGACCATCTGGATTGTATATGTGACTCAGGTAAGGCCTCTATGTAAACTTCTAAGATTCTGGCAGGCCAGTGTGGAGATTTACTTATCTTGTGGCCACTGGAAACAAGTACCGTATGTTTCCTTGCTTATTAAACTTACCACCTACCAATCTGGGGTGGTCTGCTTCCTTCTTTCATCTCTTCCTGTTCTCTGTGTCTGGAGACCTATTTGTGAACCAACAGCTATGTAAGTATGGGAAATAAAAAGGAGCTGTTTTATGACAGAAATAGCTTTCTTTTGTGAAAATGGTTATTGCGTATATTAAAGATTGCCACATGACACAAGAAAGGACCTGGGCAGCTGGGTCGGAGGTCTGGAGCTCTCCCTGACTATTCTATGAAGCCTAATACAGGGTGAGATCTCTGATTCTGGTGAATCTGGTTTTAGAATCCAATCCTTGTTTGAATTGTTTCAGTGTCAAAGTAATAAAAAAGCTACTTTCTTAGGAGCCCTAGTGAGCTAAAACACTTCACTGTAATAGTGTTAGAAATCGTGGAACTCTTTCCAGGTGAACAAGCACTTAAATTCAGGAGATGGAGAGAGAGAGAAGTTGTGAGTACTCACTGCCAGCACTGCTATTTATAACATAAATTTCTTAAACAATTGGGCAATGCAGGTTTAAGTTCTTTTCTTTCTTTCTTTCTCTTTCTTTCTTTCTTTCTTTCTTTCTTTCTTTCTTTCTTTCTTTCTTTCTTTCTTTCTTTCTTTCTCTCTCTCTCTCTCTCTCTCTCTCTCTCTCTCTCTCTCTCTCTTTCTTTCTTTCTTTTTTCTTTTTCTTTTTACTGAAAACCAGTTTGTCCTAAATCAGTTTGGCAACTTACTGACGTAGTATTTTGGGAATTGATTTGTAGTGAATTGGATTGCTTCCAGGCAATACAACTAAAAAATAAAAATGTTTACTGTAGTTCCTCTGGCATTTCCATGATGCCTAAGTATAAAGAGAATCACTGAGAGTTGTGGGAAGTGAATATCCTTTTCCTCAACTATGAGAAGTTTCATATTTTGGTCTGTCATATGCCTCTTTTCCCCCTATGTAAAGTTGTTTTTTTTTCTTCTAATGTTAAACTTATACATCCATTGAAGAAATTTAGAAAAATAGAGAAAATATTAAAAATAGGAAACCAACCCTTTTTTATACATTTTAATACATTTTCCTCCAATCTTTTCTTTCGATGCATAAGTTTTTCTCACGTTTGTAAATTATGAATTTTTACATGTATGTAATTTTTACATGTATTTCAAACTTACATGTATGAACAGTTAAAACATTTTAATATCCCAGACTTCATCTTAAGTAGAATATTCACTTAAGCATATTTTAAAAAGTCAGACTAGATATCTGCCTGAATTGCCCAAATATTCAAACAGGCAGAGTCATCAGAAACTCTCCAAATTGCTTTTTAAAAAAATTTTCACAGCTTAAACTGGCCCTGGGAGCATAACAAAAGGCACAGAGGAGAAAAAAAAAGTCCCTCTTAGTTAGGGGCAGCACTTTAATGAGATGTAGTAAAGGAAATAGATTAAGTGGCTTTTGCCTTCAGGCGCATTTACGCATCACTGGGTAAACTGTGTAATTTCCATCACTGTTTCCACGTGTGATAAAGGCGTGGCCCACGGCATCACTATGACCCTTTCAGGTAGAATAGCTAGCAGCCATTGAAAGGCATTATGCCATGTTTCAGCTGCTTTCCATTTTATGTAAGACATTACTCTTACCTGTAGAATTTTTCTGTGTGAAAGAGTCGACAGTCACCAGTTTACAAATGCATCGTGTTCAAAAGGATTTTTTGGTTAATTCAGTTTGGATTGGAACACATTTCCCCACATAAATGATGTTACCACAATAGTTCAACTGACAGTAAGATAGCTAAGAGAGAGTTTTAATGATATTAATGATATTAATAGTTTTTGTTTCTATGTCATAATGGACCCTATGATCTATATGGAATCTTAAAGTTCAATAACCTATCACGATTAATTTCAGACCGCAATTCCAGTCTTTAAATGCAAGTTTCTTCTTATGCCTCACTGTCCATACCCCAACATTTATGGTAGGTGTGTTATATTCTAGGCATTGTGCTATTTTATCATTTAATTCTGTGTATTTTGTCATTTAATTCCCACTACTTTCCCCATTTAGTACATGAGCAAACTGAGACTTGTCTAGAGAAATAGAGCTATTGAAAGGTGGAACCCGGCCTGGGGTCCCTAAACTGTGCTCCTGCCTGGCCGCTGTGGCAGCAGTGCCACAAAAGAACACTCTACGGTGGCGATCAGTCAATGTATGTTGGCCAAATAGTGTTTCCTCAGTGAAAAATCTCCTTACATACTTCCCCTCCACCCTCAGACTAGCTCAGTTATCCCTACTTGGGCTCTCGCAGCCTTGAATTTAAAAGTACTTATCACTTGTATATTGGCATTCATGTAGTTATTTAATTGTCTCTTGTTCTGCTAGACCATAAGTACCCCAAGGGAAGGGACCATATCTGTCTTTTACCTTTGTTCCCCCAATGTTAATGCCAGGAACATAGTTGGGGCACAGTTAATATATTTAGAACAAATGAATGAAGTAAAAATGTGGGCAGGTTGCTTTATGGGAGCAGAGGTACATGTGGGGGCAAGGGTCTAAGGGGGCAAGGTTAGGGCTCCAATATCGGCAGATCTTGGGGTAGCCACAGGTGCTGTAGCTCTTAGTGCTGGGTAGAGGATGGTGGTCCGTGATGGTGTTAGGACCACTATTTTACCTGTCAGATCGTTATGTCCCATCTTTAATCTGAATAGCGTTCTTTGAGACAATTTCCAAAGAGTTAAGAGGTTGACCATCTGTACAGTGATTTCTAATTGAACTGTTTCCCTAATCCGTTGGTCTAAATTTTTTGTCGTTTATTTATTTATATATATTTGCCAGCTTTAATGAGGTGTAACTGACAGATAACACTGTGTAATTTGAAGTTGTGCAATGTGATGATTTGATAGACCTTACATATATATATTATGAAGTGATAAACAGTATTCTTGATCGAGGGTTATTTGCTGAGACCTTGATAAATCTTTAGCGGTTTCTTTTTGCTTTTCGGGAAAAAGTCCTACTGCAGCAACCCAGGGTTCTCAGTATCTAATCTCATTTCCTACAATTTCCCAGGGCAAACACTCTCTTAGGGTCAGTCTCATCTCCTGATTGAACCCGGTTCTCACTTTGTTGTCTGTTTCCAAACAACTTCCCTTCACATACTCCTCTCACTCCTCTTTTGTTAAACCCTAATGACCCTTAAGGCCAGTAAGTAACTGCTTCACATAAAGCCTTCCAACCTGACCCCTTCCATACCACAGCTGTATCCTGCCAAGTCAGTGGCATGACCCCTTCTTGACTTCTTTAGGCACAGCAGTCTCATCCCATCACAGGATTATCAACTGCTTTTCTTCTTCCTCCATCGTTTCTTCCCAGCTTGAAGCAGGCTGTAGTTCTGCATATTCTTCAGTAGGTGGCACCCGTCACAAACAGAATCCAGGCAATTTTGTTGCTTTGCTCAACAGGGCGGTATCCCTAATGAGAGGCACAGATGCCAGGAGCAGCTACCTCAGCTGATCTTGTCACTAATTAGAAACATTTGCTTCCTTGGAGTCAAAAAATGTTCCCACTATTATTCTGTCTTGTGATGGGAAACAATCTGAGTTGTTATTTAAGTGATTCCATTTTCCAGCCCTCACATGCTTAGATCAGGAGATATAAAAACAAAGCTCTTCTTTATTAATTTTTTTTAAATGCAGGAGAAATTATTCTGTTTTCGATGTTGGATGGAATTTTTCTTTTTGCAAAATAATGACGATGTTAAAATTTTGAACAGGGACCTTTATCATTAAAAACAATGAAAAGGAGAGAATGTTTTTAAAAACACGGGGTAAACTGCTAATTAAAAACAAAGGCATTACAAAACTGGGCATACTCATAATTCATTTTCTAAGAGACAGTGGGTTGTTTTAGGAAATGGAGAAGTTGATACATAACACTGGTACATTTGGTACCTGGACTTTCCGCAACTAATGATCCAGACATTGCACTTACTTAAGACCACTGTTCTCTGAATTCGTACTTTGACACTTTGTTGTCACTTAGTTGGGCATCTTACTTAGAAAATAAATGCACTCTCTTTTCTTGTTGTGCCCCTAAGAACTTTGGTTCACCAGTGTAAATTTTACTTCCTGTAGGAAGTTTTCTTTGGATCATCCAACTCCTAATGTTACTTTTCCCTTTAACTATCTTACTTCTGTGTACAAAACAAATGTGGTATAAAGAAATGAGATGGAATTTTAGTAAACAAATTGAAACGTGTACTTCTAAACATACATTGTGCTCTTCAAAGATACCACTATGGAGAACCATGTAGTTAATGATTTGGTGACTTACAACATTTTAAAACTCCTTTTTGGGTATTATTTCAGAGCCTGTTGTCATGGCTAAGGACTGTTCTGAGGTCATTCCATGGATTCTCTGTTCTTAGTCCTTAGATCTACACACATCTTGCATTCATATAGTGTTCAGATGGTATTTATCTCTTGAGCTTTGTATTCCTCTAGAAGTAACACACGCACTAAGAGTTCCTTCTCTAATCATTCAGGACTGGGTCTCTAGTATTCTCTCATTTATACCTTCTATGTAGAAAACCTTACTCCTTGGAGTGTTGGTGTCTGATATGAAAAATGAGTAATTCCTGTCGTCTCTGGACTACTTGTATGTGGAGTAAATGGTTCTTCAATTTCTACTGGACTCACCTATCTCTGAGGTAAGACATCTTTAGGACTGGGAATGCTTTCTAATTTACGTAATAATATAATATCTTGTCATCCCTGTGATCTCTCTGCATTCTTAATTTTATTATTTATATTGGCCTGTCACATTTTATTAGAGAGTGTTTTGATTCTAATTCATTTATTGTAAAGTTTTTAGGCTAAGCCCAGTATTTTCACAATTTCCTATATCCTGTTATTTTAGTTATGTTAGTTACTCTTAACACCCTTACCTTAATTAAACATCATCTATACCCATTGGATAAGGCAGATCAATTCAGTTAAATCAACTGTTTGAACATTGATCTTTAAGAACTGATGTAACCTCACAGAAATATATCCTTTGCAAATACATTTATTCACTTATTAACCCATAACTGAGTCAACGGATTCACTCATTCATTCATACAACCATCGTTGATGGAGCACATATTTGGTGTAGTCATCTATTTACTGCATTAGAGAAAACAACAGGAAACAGGATACACAATCAGATTTATCCCCAGTGGAGCTTATTGTCTAGTAGTTTTCTACTTTGTAAGGGAATCAAAATTAAAATACTGTCCAGAGAATACCTGCTATGTGTCAGCTGATTTCACCGATGGAAGCTTACTTAATCCTCACAACAGCTTTCAGGTTGGCATAACTAGAGTAATTTCTATTCTGTTTCAATTGCAAAGATGAGGGAGTTGGAATTTGAACCCATAGGTGCAGACTACCTGGCCATCCCAATGTAAATATGACTATTTTGGCCCCAAAGTTTGGTCGCCTCCACCAGATTGTTCTTTTTTAGTAATAATCCTAACATTCTTTAGCTTAGACTTTATGATAACAAAAATGTAAAGTGAGAATAGTAGAAATAGCAAGTCTTACATAGCACTTATTTTGTGCCAAGCACTGCTCTAAGTGCTATCTATTTAGTTACTCATTTGATCTTCATAAAATCCCATGAAAGATAGATCATTCTCATTTTATAGACAAGGAAACAGAAGCACAAAGGGGTTTAGTAGGTGGCTGAGCTGAGATTTGAACCCAGGTAGACTGAGTGCCACGGTGTGAATCACAGTGCCTTACTGACATTAAAGAATTGAACTCATACAATGCAACTAACCACATAATAGTGACCTCATTCCACAATACTTAACCAGATACAAGGTAAGCAGTTTACATCCGTGTGTCCATATACGTGTGCGTACCCACAGAGCAGCTGCACATGAGCTACACATTTTGGCAGGGTTGCTCTGCATCGTTCATCAACACCTCTGCGTAGGTGACAGGGTAGAAGCGACTGAAATGGCTTCTCAGGACCATGAACGGCAGTATCAAAGTCTCTGGGACTCTTCATAGTGAACAGGTCTTGAGAATGCCTATTGCAAAATGCCTTTTCTTTGTAACTATGGAAGGAAGGGTTTTAGAAGCCTCCTTGCTTTTAGGTAAAAAATATTCTTTAGAAGTCTACAATTTCATTTAACATTACCTCCATTTGTATCTATAAGCTTATATTTTTATTTATTTATTTTTTCTAGTTAAGATTTGCTGGAAACTTAATGTGAGCCCAACATTCTGGGTTTGCCATTTAATTCTTTAGCCCTCACTGCCTCAAAAGTCAACTTTTGAACATAATTTGATTTTTTAAAAAAATAACTGAATTATTTTGAAACAAAGTTTTGTTTTTTTTTTAAATATAAGTTTATTTTATGGACTATTAGATGACAGCCCTTTAAGCCTGGTAGGGTTGCTTCTACAATGAAAATATATTTATGATGATGTAGCTTTATAGCAAAAACATATGCAAACTTAGCACTAAGAAGTCTCTAATTCAGCAAAATCTTTTAAAATTAGAGCAATTTTCTGGTATGGTTAATTGCTTTTTTAGTCATCTTTGTCATGATCATATTTGTTGTTCCAAATCATGTTATGGACGAGAGTATTCTGTGCCTCTTGCTCAGCTCACACAGTGCGATCTACACTTCATTGTTCTGGTTAAGAGGAAAGTGGATGGGCAATGAAAAAGTTGTGCGACGACAACCAGATAAAGAAGGGAGAGAGAGAAGAACAGTAAATGCTGAGTGAACGAAGCCAGAAGACAATAGTTGAAAAAAAAAATCTCTCCAAAGAGCACACCGTAGGGTATGCGTGGGGGTGGTGGTGATGTTTGAATGGTTAAAACAAAGAGTCAGTTCGTATTAGCATCTAGTCGGAGGATCTCTTTCCTTGAACCTGCCCCTTGGTTCTGGCCAGTGCAGGTTTCTATCTGTGACATACCTGAAGGGCGCTGAACCTCAGGACCTGCGCAGGGTGATTGTACCTACACTGTGGAAGAGAACCACAGATACAGTTCTACATGGTAAAAACTCAGTGTGCAAAAAACTAAAAACTATATCGTTTTATTACTTTCTAGTTTTCGTCTCACAAAGGGGTTGATGTACCTGGACAGCAGCCTCTCTTCTGTCGTGACGCTGTCCCTTTGCTCTGGCTGCTCTTTTCTGCTGGTTCCACACTGTTCCGGGTGACCAACGGACATCACTCTCTTATATCACAGCCCTTATTACTATTTGTGGGAAATTCTCTTTCCTTATCTCTATACTCAAGCCCTTCTTCAGTTTTATTAGTTTTTACTTTAGCATTAATTATTGTATCAAAGTAATATCTGTACATATATAAACATAATGAAATAGGACTGACAACATAAAGAAAAATAGCAGCCCTCCGTTCATCCCTTCCAGCCCATTTCGGCTCTCCCTGAAAGTGATCACATTAAACTCTTGTAGCTGGCCCTGGAGAATTTGCTCACAGGTCTGCAACACAGGAATTGCTGTGGGGCATCCCTGGTCTTGCATGACCTGGTTCCTGGGTTCTTGCCTTTCCTACCCACTGATTTTCTAAAGCACAGCCTTGTTTGGAAATCATGATTTTTGAGTTTTTGAGCAGTCTGAAAATGTCTTTATTCTATACCACACTTTGATTAATTAATAGTGTGACTTAATGTAAAATTCTGCCCCATCTGCTAGGATTTTGAAGGCCTTGTTTACTATCTTTGATAATGTATTTCCTTCCTTTCCCCCACCCCCTCACTTTATTGAAGTATAATAATAAATTAAAGATATTTAAAATGCACGATGTGATGATTTGGTATTCTTATACATTATGTATGGATTCTCCCTATTCAGCTAATTAAGACATCCCTCACTTCACATATTTACTTTTTTTTTTTCCAATGAGAAAAGCTTTACTCTTATCAAGCTAATCTTGTTTGGTTAAGAAATCAGATACCATTCCAATTCTCATTTTATTGGTAAGTGGATTGTTATCGTTGTTAAATCTGTGCAGTACTTTAGAATTTTCTGTTTATCTTCGGCATTCTAAAATTTCCTGGTACTGTGCCTTTATGTGCACATGTGTGTTTTTTTTTTTTTTTTTTTTTTTTAAACACAAAGACCTGTGTCCTTCAGTTTTGGAAAATTCCTTAATTTTATTTCTTTAGCAATTTTTTTCTCTTTTCTCTGTTCTCTCTGTCTGAAATTTCTATTAATTGATCATGGGTCTCAATTTTAATTTTGGATTAGAATTAGGAATCAATCTTAATTTTCATATCTTTGATCCCACCAGCCTCGCATTTGTCATTTTATTCCTCCAACTCTTATAATGAATTTTTAAAAATTTCAGCCAAGATATTTTTAATTTCAAAATCTAATTTGTGATTACAAAATTTTAATTTCGATTTTTAATTTTTAATACTGTATTTTTGATCCTTGTTTCATGAATACAGTGTCTACCTTTAACCTTAGATTATTAAGAATAGTTTTACATTGATTTTATAATCTCTTTCTGCATTTATTCAATCATTTATCTGACAAATGATTTTTGAATATCTTCTATGTGTCTGGCATTATTTTGTGCTTAGAGATATAGTACTGTATAAAACATTGTCTCTGCTCTCGTGGAATGTGTATCCAAGATTTATTTGGGCTGAGCCATTTACTGAGAATGATGTAGAGATTTGGAGGACAGAAATTGAGAGTTCACTTTAGGACATTGTATTAGTTTCCTAATGCTGTTGTAACACTTTATGGCTCCAAACAACATACATTTATTCTCTTACAGTTCTGGAGGTTGCAAGTCCCAAATCAGTTTTATTGGGCTGAAATCGAGGTGTGAGTGGGGCTGCATGTGTTCCCTCCAGAGGCTCTACGAGAGAATCTATTTGTTTGACTTCCCAGCTTCTAAAACTGTATTTCTTGCAATCTTTGGCCCTTTCCTCCATCTTCACAGCCAACAGCCTTGCTTGTTACTTTAGTTATCATTAGTTAATATGATGCCTTCTTCTTTTGTAGTCAAATCTCTTCTATTTCCCTCTTATAGGAATGTTTGTGATTACATTCAGGGCCAATTTGGGTAAGGTAGAATAATCTCCTTATCTCAATATCCTTAACATCTGCAAAATTGCTTTTTCCATACAAGGTAACATTTACTAGTGCCAGGAATTGGGACCTGGAAATCTCTGCAGGTCATTTATTCAGCCTACTCCAGGGGTTTTGGGTTGGAGATACCGCTAAGACATCCAAGTATAATGTCGAATGACAGCTGGTATGTGAGTCTATTCAGGAAGAGGTCAGGGATAAAAATACAGTTTGGGGAATCATCAGTTTATATGTAATATTTAAAGCCAGGGACTGAATGGGATCACCTAGCAAATGAGTATAGAGAGAGAATAAAGAATTACTAAGTACAGGGAAATTCTAAGTAAAGGTTGGAAAGATGAGAAAGTAGTAGATGAATGAACAGTGAGTAAGGTAGGAGAACCAAGAATATAAAAGTGTCTCTAAGTACGTCGAGAAGGCAGAAGTGAGAAACTATAAAATTGATATTCAAGTTAGGAATTTGAGGTCATTAATGACCTAACAATGGTTTTGGTAGTGTGGTGTGGTTATACGTCTGACTTGAAACGGGCTGATAAGAATGAGAGGAGAGGAAATAGCTAACAATTATAGACAACCCTTTTTCTGAGAGTATAGCTATAAAGGAACAGAGAATGGAGCAGTAGTTAGAGGATGAGATGACGTCAAGAGATTTTTTTTTAAAACATCAACTTTATTAAGGTATAATTTCCATATAATGTGTCTATTATAAAATGCAAAGTTTGATGAGTTTTAACAAATGAATATACCTGGGTAACCATCACTACAATCCAGTTTATAGTATTTCCCTTACCCTCTCAAATTCTTTCATAATCCTTTGTAGTCAATCTGCACTCCCATCCCCATGCCGGGCAACTACTGATTTTCTTTGTCACTGTGGATTAGTTTTGCCTGTTTTAGAATTTCATAAATGGACTCATACACTATATAGTCCTTTATGTTTAGTTTCTTTTGTTCATCATAAGGTTTTCAAGATTCATCCATGTCATTGTATTTATCTCTATTTATTTTCATTGCTAAGTATTATATGGACATAACACCTATGTGTATCCATTTATTCATGGAAAGTTAGGAAATTGAAACATTTCAGCTTGGAGCTATTAGAAACAGCTGTAATAAAGTTTACATGCAAGTTCTTATATTACATGCAAGTTCTTATGTTTTTATTTAGCTTGAAGAAATACTTAGGATAGCAATGGGTGGGTTCTTTGGTAAATTTATGGTTAACTTTAAAAAGTGTATAATTAACTGGCACATGGTTGTGTCATTTTACAACTCTATCAGAAGTGTAGGAGAGTTTCAGTTGCTCTACATCCTTGTCAACACTTGGTATTGTTACTTTTTATTTTTTATTTGTTTTTTATTTTTTTAATCAATTAATTTATTATTATTTTTTAACATTTGATTTTTATTTTCCCTCCCTCCTGTCTGGTGGTATTGTTACTTTTTAAAAATGTAGCCACTCTCATGCGTATATAGCAGTATCCCATTGAGACTTAAATTTGCAATTCTCTGATAACTAATGATATTCAAAATATTTTCATGGGGTTATTATTTGTATATCTTCCTATGAATTCTCTATGAAAATATTTTGTACTTTAAAAAATGGTTGTTTGTCATACTATTGAAGAGTAAGAGTTCTTTTCTGGATATAAGCCCTTTGCATATTTTCTCCCTAATTGAGGCTGACCTTTTATATTTTTAATGCGCCTTTCAAAATGAAGAAAATCGGGAAAATTCAACTTAAAATGTGTTATCAATTTTTTTAAGGTTGGTTTTTGTTTACGTTTTGCATAAGACAAATCTTTGCCTACTTCTAGGTAGTGGAAATTTTCTATGTGTTCTTCCAGAAGTTTTATGATTTTAGCTCTTATGAGTCAGTTTTCTGCATAGTATAAGGTTAATTTTTGTCTATATGGATATCCTATTGTTTCAGCACTGTTTGTTGATAAGATTGTTGTTTTTTCAGTAAATAGTTTTGTCTGTCAAAAGTCAACTGACCATACGTAAGAGTCTGTTTCTATTTCATTATTCTATATACTATCCTATGCAAACATTCCTATAGCTTATAGTTCTTAAAGTTGGGTAGCGTAAGGCTAACAATTTTACTCAAATGTTTGGGCATTCTGGCCTATTTTTTCATTAAAACAATAATCACTTAGAAGAAATCTGGAAGCTGGTGGGGGTGCATTGTGGGCTTTGGGCTGTGATCTAACTTTCTCATTGAGAGACTCCCTAATATAAATACCTGTGTGTTTTCCCTCTCATGATGCTTGGTTTCCTAAGACAAGAATATGTTATCTTTCCTCAAGGGCATATGGTTCCCAGCAGCAGCATAAGGGAATGTAGACCCAATATTTACTATTAAGGCTTTCTTTAATCCCCTATTTTGAGCTCCATGCTTTAGCACAACTCTCCACTACCTGGTACTTTTAATTTTTTTCTGGTGCATTTGTTCCTAAATTTCTAGTCTCCTAAGCAGTGGAGAGTAGGGCAGTGCATGACTGCAAGGAATTGAGAAAAAGAAAAAGGTCCTTAGTATTTGATCACTCCCAACTTTGTGTACAGGTTTTCTTTCCGAAGTCTCATCCCACTTTCTGGTTCCTAGTGAGTCCACTCCTGAGCCTTTCCATGGTGCCACAGGTAATTTAGCTCTTTTTTTTTTTTTAAGTATTTTTTTTCTGTCTTAGATATTGGATCCTTCTTTTTTGTTAGAGTGCTAAAATTCCTCTGCTTTTTCATCTTTGAAAATTTGTTTTGTCGCTCATTGGCAGTTTTCTTCCCTCCTTTTTTTTCTTTGTCCTTGTGTGTGTGTGTACTTTTAATTTCTTTATTCTAATGGCGTTTCAAAGGCGGTAGAAAGTTGCAGTTCTTCATTCCATCCTGTTATGCCAGATGTACTCTTTTAAAGACCTTCAAATAAATATTTCATGATTGAGAGTCCTAAGGAGGTTTGCTTTGTGAAATGCCTGTCAGCGACTATCTGTAACCCAATAATGACTTCTTTTTTTACATGCTCAGTGGCATAGTGCTGCTCTCCATCCTGTGCATTTGGGGCTGGCCACGTTTGGGGCCCTCTGAGTCCCAAGTCCTCTGTTCTTCAGATGTTGCACCAGTGGTATTATATGGTGGTAACAGATGTTGTACGGGTGATTTCTATTTCTTTTGGTATAAAGAGTTACCCCTTATCTAAGGTTTTACTTTCTGTGGTTTTGGTAACTCATGGTCAACTGCAGTCCAAAAATATTAAGTGGAAAATTCCAGAAATAAACAATTCATAAATTTTAAATTGCATGCCATTCTGAGAACTTCACTTTATCTCATTATGTAGGTGTTGTATCGTCTCACATCATTATCATCATCAGAAGGGTGAGTACAATACACTAAGATATTTTGAGAAACAGTATTTATATAATTAATTACAGTATAATTGTTCTATTTTATTAATTATTATTGTTCATCTCTTACTGTGCTTAATTTATAAATTAAATTTCATCATAGGTATATAGGTATAGGAACACAGTATCTATAGGGTTTGGGGACTATCTGAGATTTTACACATCTACTTGGGGTATTAGAATGTATCCCCCATGGACAAGAAGAGACTACTGTACTTCTGAGCTGGGAATGATTTTCCCAGAAATAAATACATTTAACCTTACCTTGTACTTGAGCAGTTCTGAAGGATTTTTCTGACTTTTACGTAGTTGACGTATGTATATTCTAAGTTGTAAACAATTTGTGTAACTCTCACACCAGCTGTGAGCCCTTGTTCTTTTAATGTCTGTAAGTTTACTTGTGTACTTTGAAGTCACAGCTTGTAGAAATCCATCCTTTATAGGATTTCTGCAAATTTACAGGGAACTCACATTCTGATTGTCTTCTTTGACAATCTACATTCCTGTTTTTCTTTGGCCTGCACTGCTACAGCCTAGATGTGAAACACAGAACTCTTCAGAGTCTCCCCACCTTCCCCCCAAAAAACTACATTCACACAAAGCATCTGTAAGAAGCATTAAATTAGGGAACTCAGTTGGATAGAGTTACTTAAATAGAGTTTTAATTAGATGTTTGATTTGATTCAAATTTTGAATTGAGAAGGATTTTCACCGAGTAAGGTCGAGTTGAGAAGAATTTGATTTTGGTAGAGATTGAGATGAGTCGGGTTGACTTGAGAAGAGATTGAGTTCTGTAGAGATGGAGTTTTATAAAGATTGAGTTCTGCAGAGAATGAATTGAGTGGTTTGGTAGAAGATTTGGGTGATATAGACTAGGAATCATATTTCACATAGTTTACAAACTATGAAAGTTCATACTAAATTCTCCAGAATCTTTTTGGAATCACCTTTTGATTTTTTGAGAAAAAGGGCTTTTCTACAAGAAAAGGAGGGGGAATGGCTCATAAACAAGACATTTATTTCAAAACAACAAAGAAATTCCTTTTGTTTCCCTCTGAGCGATTTCAAGCTCTTCTCTGATGGTTAGATCCTCAAGGTCTCAGTTTACACTCCAAGTGCTCATCAAAGTATTTCCCAGAGATTACTTTATTCCTAGGGAAGTGTGGTAAACCTGCTAAAATAATACATTCCCCCCCCCCACTTTGTTACCTTTAATTTCACTAATGATAAATTACAAAATTCCTCTTCTCTCTCCTTCCTTTTTACAATACATTGAATAAAATGCTAGGAGTATGTTAATTGATATTGACATGAAGAGCAAAAAGGAAAACTCTATGTTTACTCATTGGAAAACACTACAATAAACTAGTATATCAGTCAAACCATTGATATAGCCTTCTGTAGTTCCAGTCAATGAACTGGTCAAAATGACAATGGTAGATTATTTAAATGGACACATGTCAAATTGACTGTGATGAAAAGATGCCACTATACTGTGCTGTCACAACATCACCCACCTAAAGCTCTACATATAGATTTATAAAGTTACAAAATCCCATTTGTTGAGCTGAAATGGCAGTTTCCACATTAGATTTAAAATTTCTAGGCAAATTAACAGGCACTGAACGATTGCTAGTTGCTTAGCACTGTGCTGGATGGAAAAGATGTATGAGTCTCATATTTTTCCTTGATGGAAGTTGAGAATCTGAATAGTGGAATAAAACATAGATAAGAGAAAATTTTAGATAATGTGAAAGAGCCTAAATTTAAGGATAAAATTATGGGGTAAAACTGTTTCTGTTATGGAATTTTGGAGAAAGGAACATTGTTACGGTTCCATCTGACTGAACTTGTGAGAAGGAACCTGGGAGAGGAACTTCAACTGTGCCCAAGCAAGAGGGGCTGAGCTCATTAGGTTAAAACGGTTTGGACAAAACTAATGCTGTAGGAAAGGGTTGAATGAGGGTGAGGTATAGAAAGGAGATGTGATCTGTGGTAGAGGAGTATTCCTTGGAGAGTATTAAGGACTGAGGTCAGCTGGGTAAGGTGGACGTTGATTGGGTTTAAGGCTCAAGAGACTGAACTTTGTCTAACAGAGAGGAAGAAGACTATAAACAAAGAACAAAGAATGATGAAAGTTTAACTGGATATATTTCACAGTGTTACAGAGTTCTTTTGATTCTATAATGCTTATAGTTCTTTCTCAGCAGATAGAACAATTTTTTACTTTCTTAATGACAGTGATGTGAAGGGAAGAAATTTTTGAAAAATTTTGGATTAATTTGTCTTGTATAACATGTATTAAAATAAAAATTGCTGTTGACTCTAACATTTCTGTCTGCCTGTGTCTGCTGAATTGCTGATCCCTCTTGAAATGAAATCCATTTGAAAACTTACTTTGTCTTTCAGAGAAGCAGGTTTATGAAGCTTATTATTTTAGGTTGATGAAGTCCCAGTAATGGTGCCATCCAAGGCCACCAACAATTATTTCATCCTAGTGAGCAAGCTTCTTCTGCTTGCTGTATTCTTCTGTATATATTCAAATATCTCTATCAAAAAGTTTTTTTTTTTAAGGATTAAAGTGAATTTGAAATTAAGTTTCATTTTTTTCAGAAAAGTCGGACAGACTGAGGAGTCTAGAGATAGTCTGAGGGAACAGATTGCAGGGAGGAATAGCCTATTTAGACCTTCAGACACTCTCAGAGCTCTGACTTTTGGAGAACCCATCCCATATCATTCTGACAAATGAAAATGTGCCCCCGATTTAGGATATATGTCCTTAATATGGAAATATCATTTGAGTTGATAAAATGTCACATTTGGTAAACATTTTAGTTGAATATTTATTTAATTTTTCAGGTTAGAAAATATTTTGGAACAAGTAAATATTTTTTTGGATCTGTGTTAGGCCTCAACATTTTCACAGGCTGTTGACTGAACAGCTGGAAAGCCGAGGGTACAGTGTTTTGAGTGCCTAGTGTATAAAAAGTACCCTGGAGGGAGGTCCCTTGATAGACAGTTTCCTGTGGAGGAGGATGGGGACTGCCGTCCCAATTCAAACTCTGTAAGAGGGCTTGAGAGTTCTGGAGTTGGCATTTGTCCCCATTCCCTCACATTTTTCCTTGATTTCCCTTGGGGGAGAAATGACTGCTGTGTGTGTTACCTGGAGAAATCCATTTCACTTATCTGACCCTTTAACTTGCTCCCATCGTCAGCCCTGATCCACCACCTAGAATTGCAGGTGGTGGAAAAGGAGCCTGCCTTTCTCTTCTTACTTCTCAAGAGATGGCCCAAGATCTGGGCCTGGGCAAAGGGCTGCCCCAAGTCAGTTGGTGCAGCTGCTGAGGCAGAGGTGTTAGAAAAGAAGGATGTGGGCTTAGCAAAGAGAAACAAATAATAGTCAGAACTGACTTGTGAACACATGTGAGATGCTCTCTGGAGAACTGCAGAAGTGATTGGAGAAACTTTCAAAGGCCCTGGATTCCCACCGAGCAGTATGGATAGGCTGCCACTCTCAATACTGAGGTATTAGTGTCGATGAGACCTCACATGCATCCATAGGCTGGCGAGGTTGGGGCATATTCACATTTAACACTGGCTTGCTTTCCTGCCTTCCTCTAGCACTTAGGACTCATTCATTCATCAAGCATGCTTCAAATGAGATGTTAGGCTCACAGGTGAACAGTCTCTGGGCCCTAATTTTAAATTACTCCTGAATTCATATGAGATTTGTGTAGGTAAGATTGTGCGTTGGGAATGCTGTCAGAGTAACTCCCAACCCTGCCTGGAGAAAAAAATGGTTGCCCAGGAAGGCTTCTAATAGAAATTTTGAGTTGAGTCTTAAAGGAAGGATTGGAGTTCAACAGGTTCGTGGGTGCTGTAGCATACCTGAGAGCAATTTCGTCTCAACAATGACCACAGCAAGAAGCATGTGCCTGGCCTTCTAAACCTTTCACAGACATTATCTCATTTAATCTATCAGAACCCCGAAATGGAAGGTGCTCTGCAAGTAAATGCTATGTGGAACTATATTTTGGTGTTTGTCCTAACTTTATTTTTTAAACCCTTTCATATGGCATAACTGAGGCATTACTTTTCCTGTTACCTGCCTACAACATGGCATTTTATACCTCTTGACACTGACATACTTACACATTGGTGTTTTATTAATTACCATCTAGTTTGCTCTTCTGGAAATTAAACATTCTGTACATCTCCTGGATACCGGAATTTTTCAAGTACATGTCTTTTTCCCTCTACAGGCTCCCTAAGACTACAGGCTCCCTTCTTGGTTCCCTATGTTCCCAACTAGAGTCATGCCCATGGTAGATAGGTAGTTATTTTGTTTATTTGTTTGTTTTTTGAACATCTGACTATTTTGTCAAATTTTGTCTGAAAACTGTGGAACAAAAGAACGTGATTTTTTAAGGCACAGGAGAAAACCTTCACATGTCTTCCATGGCAGCCATGTGGTGTACATCAAATGCCCAGTTTACAAACTCTAATATAGAACATATTTGAAAAAAAAAATCCCAGCTAATCCACACTGAGAATATCTGTGCGCTTTTGGGGGGATTTTGGCATGGGTGTTTCTTTTCCGGAACAGGTGGTGAAGCTAAATTTGTTTGGTGTGCTTGACATACTTGGAGCCTGATATTAAAAGACTTCAGTGGCTGTTATAAACAGTTCTTTCCTTCTTTGTTTACAGGGGATTGGGACTTTCTCTGGGGTGTTGGATTTCTGCTTCTGCTTGCAGGCAGGCTGGAAACCATTCTTGGCCTGCGTTTGTCCACAGGGACAAACAGCTGGGCTGATTTAGTTTGGAAGCCTTGTTGTTTGGCTGTGACATGTGGCCTCGAGTTCTGACATTTGGGTCAGAACTGATTAGTAGTTTCTTCATGTCCACAGAAACAAAAACAATCCATACAATTTCTTTAAAATCCTCATATTAAAGTGCTTCCTCACAGTGTCAGTGTTTGGGTATCACAAGGTGTCAGGGAGGAGGGTGGGGGGGGGGCAGGGCCAGAGATACAAAAACGTGGGAGGAGTGCCTCGTTGCTGGATTTGAAAATCTTTCAGGTTTCAAGCAGATTATGGAGTTTTTGTTTGTTTGTTTCAGCTAAATCAAATGATTGTCCCTAAATCAGCTTGTGCTGGAAAGTGAGGCTTTCCTGCCGAGGAGGGGTGTTGCTCGCTTGAAGTGGGCCAGATCTGATTCTTTCAAAGTGTAGATTTTGGACTGACTGCCTTTCACCATCAGCCCCTAGGGTTCTACTGGGAACTGAATTTAGAAATGCTGTCTGTGAGCTGAGTGATGTGACTACAGCCAAGCAACCTCGGTGCTGCCTCATGGGACTTCAGCTGGAAAGTGTCACTGACACGGTGTTATCGCCATATGTTTTTACAATGGATGCTTTTCACAGCAGACCTGAATCCAGTCCTTATCTGTGACTGTCAGAATTGTGTTTGCATAGTTGAGGTTTGTGGAACGCCCTTTCATCCTTCCAGATGTTTATCGGTGTTTTTATTTGAGATGGGGAGGTCTGAGCTTTCGATGTGAGGTGGCACAGGCTTGTTTCAGGCATCAAAGAGCTAAAATTAGTTTTCATTTAGCACCTTCTCTGGATGCCAGCTTGACCTCCTTCTGGTGTACTTTCTCCTTGTTTTTGCAGGCAGTACTGTATAGGTAGTAATAGACTGGGCTTCAGATTTACAGATTTGGGTTCAGATAGATTCTTCTTTATCATTAATGTGACCTGGATAACAAATTAGTTATGATACAGTTTCAGCTGTTGTAGCAAAGGGCAAAGCAAAGTGTCAATAAGATGGAAGCTTAGATCTCTCTCACATAACAGAGTATATGCTTTAGGGTTGATACGACAGTTTCATGGTATCTGATTCTTGTTCAACACACATCTTTTGTGATTCAAGATGGTTACTCCAGCTCCTACTGCCAAATTTACCTCCCAAGCAGTGGGAAGGAAAGAAGAGAAGTGGGGGGCATGTCCCTTTAATGGAACAACCTAGAAGTCACACATGTCACTTTAACTCACAGTCCATTACCCAGAACTTTATTGCATAGCTGCAATGGACTAAATGCTTGTATCCTCCTCACCCCCCAAATTCATATGTTGAACCCTAACTCCCAACGTAATGGTATTGAGAGTTAATTAGGCTTAAATGAGATAGTAAAGGTGGGTCTCTTATGATGGAATTAATGCCTTTATAAGAAGAGAACAGAGAGCTTGTTCTTTCTGTGAAGGTATGGTAGGAAGAGTGCCATCCGCAAGCCAGGAAGAGGGTTCTCACTAGCAACTGGAGGTGTGAGCACCTTGATTTTGGACTTCATAGTCTCTAAAACCTTGAGAAATACATTTCTGTTGTTTTAACCACTCTAGTTTCTGGAAATGAGAAAAGGGGTTGAATGCTTACGAATCTCAGAATTGGAAAATGGTTACGAGAGCTTCTAAGAAGGAAGGAGGCGGTTTCTGAACCTGTGAACAGTCTTGTGGTCTTTAGCAGCTTGCAGAGGAAACAGACATTTGGTATCTGATAAAGCTGGAGCCTCATATGTCTGAGTTGCTCTGATTTCTAGAGCAAACTAATTAGCTGAATCTGAGGCCTGGATGTGAACCCTATTCCTCTTTCTCAAGGATTTTCAACATTTCAATTGATTGTAAGTTGCCATCTCTTCTCATCACACAAGTTTTACATTTAACAATTAAAGATTTATTCTCATTGGACTGCCTTTAATCAACTGCCAGACTGCAGCAATAGTAGGTTACTAACTGTCGTCTGGATCTATGCTCTAAGGACACGAGGACACACCACAAGGGAGACCACACTCTGAGAGGGGAGGCAGCCTTCAGACTTGCTTTTATGGGAAGGGGCAGTGGAGGGTCAAGGAAGTTCTCTCCAACCCCTGAAAAGTATGAGAGTTGATGGCCTCTGAAGCTGCCGTGCAACTGATAGCCAATTCTGATCTTGCTCTACCGAATTGTTTTCTAAAACATGTACTGTGACATAATTTAGTAAATTTTAATGAACATTCTTTAAAAGTTGAAAGCAAATAAGAAACAGCAGACTGCATCACAGCTAGTAAGAGAAGAGTGCAATATTTATTTTAATCATGTATCTCTAAATATGTGTGTGTGCTGAGTCACGATGTAAATATTTTTCTTATTGTGGGCCATGGTCAAAAAAAAAAAAAAAAATTGAAAGCATAAGATATGCCAGTGTTGTCACTGTAGGGCCGTTTTTCTGTGCTCCGCTTTTATTTTTCTCTGATCCAGATAAGACCGTGGTAATGGGAAGGTAGGCACTTCTGGGTTTGTGATCTATATTTCCCTGTTGTACAGACACTCTGCTAGGTGGTGTGGGAGGTACACAAAACCGTTTGCTGCCCCCCAGAGTTTCATGACCTAGTGGCAAAGGAAAAAGGAATACACAAATAATTCAACCACGAGACTAACCATAATAGAGAATATAATTACGTTTGATTCAATCATCATGAATTTACTTTCAAATTTTAATTTAGATAATTCAAATATTCTTATTGCCAAGATATCAATCATTTTGTATCAAATACTTTCAATCTTAGACGTTTTGAAATTTGGTGTGGGCAAAGGTTCGGTAAGGTGGGTACTCATGCATTGCCGATGAGAATGTGAGTTAGTATTATCTTTTTAGAAAGCAATTAATGGGGAATAATTGGCTTAAAAATACAGTCTTTGCAGTAATTCCACTTTTAGGAAGCTATTCTTTAAAAAATCAGAGATTTGGACAAAGATTAATGTACAAAGATGTAATTAGGGCTTCATTTAAAAAATTAAAAACAACTAATGATTTATAGGAGGACTCTATGTAAGGAAATATTATGTATTGTTTAAAATCATATTTTCAAAAATAGGTAAAGACACTGGAAAGTGTTTACATGAATTAGTAAATGAAAAAAGCAGGGTCAAATACTAGACTATATGATCAAGATTCTAAAAAAAAAACCTATTTATGCATTTAAAAAAAACTAGAAGGAAGCTCTTCAATATGTTATGTTTACTCTTTAAATTGTAGGATTCAGGTGATTTTTGTTATCTTCCTAAAAGTTTAATGTACTTTCTACAATACGAATTTTTTTGCTATAATCATAAATAAATACTGTTTTATAAAAACTATAGAAATTACATTAATGCTAACATGCCAAGTATATTATTTTTAGAAGAAGCTTTCAAGGATTCTAATAACATCTTTTTAGATATACTGGGTAGTCCTAGATATTTGCCTCTTTCCTTCACTTTGTCAGTGCGGGAGATGTTTGCTATGGCAACAGAAATCATTAGAACAGTCACTTATTTGCTTTTCTAAATTTAACTTTTAAAAAGATTAAAGTGTGAATTGTATTCCAAGTAGTTGGTCCATCTATGTACCCATTTATATTTCCTAGAGTCCATGGGACTTAGCTTGTGAGATCAGGGATAACCAGAAGACCTTCGCACTGGCTTGCCAGACAAAAATGAGTGCTTGGACTGAATCCTAGATGTATTTAACTCACCCGTGTTATCATTAGTTACCCTTTACCCAGTGCGACTTTGACCCGAGAGAGACTAAATTATCTTTGAAAGAAGAATTTTTAAATTCTTAGGTAAATGCTCTAAAGACAGAAAATAATAACTGCTGAAGAGTAGTGAGTGCTTCTTTAGTGTCATGTCTTCATGATTCAATGTTATTTACTTGCATTATCTCATTTAATTTACTTAGTAATGCCAGTACATTGTTCCCATTATTATGACTGTCTTATATACAAACATCTGATATTGAAAGAGGTTAGGTAACTTGTCCAGAGTCATATCAATAGTAAGTGCCAGAGCTGAGTCCAATTCTTAGACTCCATGCTATTCAGCATTCCTGCGCATTCCCTCTTATGCCCACTGAGACCCACCGAGACTTTTGCATATAGGCTAGGTAATCATTTTTAAGAATTCCAATGTCAGAAGAGACTTTCTATCCTGAGACTATTACTATAATGATTAAATTATTCTGAATTGATTAAGAATGCCAGATGCCTTCAGGTTCATTCTATTGCAATTAGCTTTGCACATTTCTGCCTATACTCAGTGAAACTCATGTTTTAATCTCCTTGCAAAACTAGACAGAAAAAAAAGCAAAATTATTATACTTCGAGTAAAAACCTAGGTTTAGTCTAAGCAAGTTATAATTTCTGGTGTTGCTTGGCTCATTAGTTCTTCCAGATGGTGCATGTAAACATGGCAGGAGCTGCAAATTGTGTGAAGGCTGAAATGTAAATCAAGAAATAAGTATTCATTATAATCTGTATGACAAATGGAAAGGCTATAAAGTGAAACAGTGCATTGCTCAATCAATTTCATCCAATTACTTTTGGGATGCCCCAGAGATTATTTTCGGGAATGGATTTCCCTGATTTTGTCAAGGTCAATTGTCATTACAATGTTTAGAAGAGTCCTCAGTCTAGCTCGAATATGTTTGGGGGCATTGTAGCTGCATTTTTTTTTCCCACTCTTGATGATCTATGAGCCGATTTCAATTCTTCAAGAAGAAGGAAAGGGAGAAAGGAAAATGTTACCTTAAAACTTTGAGGGTTATTTGAGAAGGAGTAGGAAGATGAACTATGATAACTAGAACTGTAGTGGATGCTATGGCGCCATGCCCAGATTCCCCTCTTTCTAGAAGAGAGGTCCTTATTCCATCATGCTGAGAGTCTTGATGGCTGTTGACACTCAACTGAGGTCCTGCAAAGATCTCCCTGGCCCAGGGTCACATGTCTTTTGAGCAGTCCACATCTATAGACAGTTCAATATGAGAGTATATAGTTCCAGGCTGCCCATCTCACACTCTACTCCTTCCTCAACTCAGGACCACTATAAATGGTGGCCTCAGCTCCAGAATTCTTCATAGGGTTGGCTGCGGTCTTTGTTGTAACTGAATCAGTCTTCAGCTTTTTGCCCTATTTTAAATAACAATTTAGCCCTCAATTCGTGGAACAAGAACACGAAGCAGTAGAAAGGGCACCAGACCAGGAATCAGGAGACTCAGGGTCTGTCTAATTTGAGCTTTGCTACTGTTAAGCTTTAAGAGTTTGGGCAAGTAATTTGTCTTTTTTAAAAAAATCTTTCAAGTGTGCTTTGCCTGGATCAGCAATTTTGACCCGTGGATCTTTCCTAGTGACTGTCCTTTGTCTCTGAAATTACATGCAAGGTTTATGCATTTTTCTGGCAAGAGCGGCCATAACTTTCATCAGGTCCTCAAAGGGCTCCACACAAGTTTAAGAACCAAAGAATTAGGTGACTGTGAAGTCACCCCTGCCTCTAGCTAAAAACTGATGTCTCCATGAATCCTATGAGAATTTAAATGGAAAATATTGAGTGTCAATATTTCTGTGTAGAATCTGTAGTGAAGAGGCACCTTTACTGACTCTGGCTTCTGGAATGTGGCGCTAAGCAGGTAGAGAAGAAATTTCAATCTGCGGGGAGTGGGAGAAGCTAGGGGAACAGGCAGCTTTTCTAACAGTTCATAGGGGAAATTTCTAGAGAAAGCTGCAAAGAATTCTGGTTCATTTGGGAAGTAAGGACTCTGAGGAATCTGCTTTGGCAATCTGAGAGTATTTGGCTGCATGTTGTAAATTATACCAGCGACAAGAGCAAGCTGACCTCTGGGTTAGGGGAGATTTGAAGAGAGCCTCTTTATTTGGAAGCTTATTGGAGACAATGAATGTTTTCTACAAAGAAGTATTTAAGTGAATAGAGCTTGTTCTACAAAAGGTAAGCATTAGAATATGGAATAGGTGGGATAGTTTCCCATCTTAAGTGTTTAAGCTGAGGCAGAGAAATCATAAGATAGAGATGTGGCTGAATTCCTACCCTAGAAGAAAGAAAGTTGAACTCATCAGCTGTCTTACAATTGTCTGGTATGGTGTTTTTATGAACTCGATGAAGGGTTCTGATTCACGATCATTGCATGTGGAAGCTTAAATTAATAGAAGGACTATAGCATTTAGGATGCCATTTGATTTTGGAAAAAAAAAAAAAGATAATAAAACCAATCAAGAAATAATCTCCAGTTTTCCCAGCTGAAAATATTTGTCTGCATGACACAAACCTGATGGATCCAGCTAAATCTCACAAGTTTGTTTTCTTTTTGTAATGCATCAATATATTGTGAACAAATTTTCAGTTTTTGAGGGATCCAGAAGGTAGCTAATAACATCTTACTGAATTACATCGGAAGCATGGGACAAAATAGATGAGAAGAATAACTTCTCTTGGACTTTCCTACATAAATCACATTGAACCCTAAATTGTTGGTCGAGCACCATGATGGAGATGACCTGGCTAATGTCAAAGGAACATTTCTTGCTAGTATGTTCCATGTTTTCAGTGTTTCATTATTCCTGTCAGCCTCAGGGTGGCTTCTTCACTTATCTTGAATAATAATGAGCCCGTCGATCTTGTGGGAACTATTTAAAACTGAAGATTTGGTTTTCGGGATCCCAATACTATCTCCTTGGTGTAGGTCTTAGATCCGTTGGGGTCTATCTGAGTCATTGTATTAGGCTTTCTATTTGTGTGAATCATGCATAATTGCTTATGTTTCACTGAAACAGACTTCTCTGAGCACCTCAATAATTTAAATAACCTATTCCCTTATTAATCTGGTCTTTTTATTTTTATACATTTCCAATAATGCCGTCCATTAATTTTTTGTTAGTAAATTCATCTAAGAACAGCCATGAATGGTCTTTCCCTTCATATTTTTGAAATGAAATCTATAAGCACTGCTAGAAACACATAATTTATTTTTACTGAACTTGATTCTTTTATCTGGGCATTAACTTACAGTAGTTTAAGTTAATAAAGCTACTTTTAAAAAAGTATTTATCAATATAAAACTTTTAAAATAAATTTTGAAGTCATTATTATCTTATTGACAATCTATAATGAGATGATCTTGACAGATTTGGAATAAAGTTTCTTGATGAAAATTTATTAGCTCAATTTCCATTTCACTGGCATTATTGCAGGATACCTCAAAATGCATCAAGCAATACTGGTCTAGGAAATGACTGAAAAAGTTCCTGCAAAACTAAGACACCAAAATATATCTATTATAACTCAGGTTAACTTTTACATTTACCCTGGTTACCAGTGGCTATGGAGGCATTTTCTTTATGTGTATTGACTTTTTGAATTGTCACAACCTCTTTATGAGGTATTACCCCTGTTTTATATATAGTAAGCACTAAATGAACATTTGTATAAATCCATCACTTCTTTCCTTCACCATTAATCACCACCCCTCCCCCCACCCTACCAACAAACACTATGGTGAGGCAGTTAGTTTGTCCCCCCCTCCCCATCTCCCACCCCCACAACCTCTCTCTCTCTCCCACTTCCTCCCTCCCTCTCTCCCCTCCCATCCCCACTGCCTAGGTCAGGTCCTCCTTATTTCTCACCTGGATTGCCCCTGAAAATGGTATGCCATTCTTCACCAGCTAGTTTGGTTTTCCTAAAATATAGTAGTGCTCCTGTATTAGTCAGCTTTTTTTTTTTTTTTTTTTTTTTCCAAGTGAGTAAAACCCAACTTAAACTATATTAAGAAAATCTGGGAATTTATTGGCCCACATCACTGGGAAATCCAAGAGATGAGTTTGACTAAAGGCCCTGCTGGGTGCATTGGCCTCTGGTAGCCCAGGACTCAGAGTCTACCAGTTGCACTAGCCATCAAAAACAGATCTTCACACATGATTTTGGCAGAATGGTTCCAAGGAGGGTAACAGGACTATCCATGAATCAATGGTGAGTTTCTGTTTGGGCACGCCTGGGTTATACATCCAATCACTATGGCTTAGAGGGCAGAGTCAACCCCACCCAAACCCCATGAATAGGTCTCATTACCAGCTGATGAAGGGAAAGGTAGCTTGGCAGGCAAACACAAAAGATGCACATGACATTACAAGTTTAAAGTCTTGCAACCATTTCCAAATGTGTTTGGAAAATTGCAAAATTCCTTAACATATACTTTGTCTGCCTGTACAGTTTTATTCTCTCTTTTCTTTGACAACTTGTCTAAGGTTCAATTTAAGTAGTATGTCCCAACTTCCTTCTAGCCTATCAAACTGGGTTAGAGAGTCCTTGCCTGTGATTCTATAGCACACCAAACCTCTGATATCCTAGCCCTAAACACACATTTTGTGTGTAATAAGTGTTTATCAACACTGAAATTACTAGAGAACCCTCTGCTCAACAGCTTAAAATATTCCCATGCCTTAGCTCAAATTCATCAGAATCTTGGGGTGGGGAATGGAGAGTCTATCTATCCATCCATCTATCTATCTATCTATCTATCTATCTATCTATCTATCTATCTATTATCTCACTCTTCTTATGCTTTCTGGTGACTTTGAGGTGCAATTAGGCTTGAGAACCACTGGGTTACATCATTGCCGTTTCAGCCAGATCTAAAATTCTGTGATTCTAACCTGAGATTTGGTAGGAGAACTACCTCTTCTTTACCTCTCTTCTCTCCTCCTCTCTCTTCTATTCCCTGTCTCTCCTATTTTCAACTATTGTGTTTAGAGACGTCAAAGCTATAATTCTATTAAAAATAAATATAAAATATTTTAATTTTATTTGCCCTGAGGTGCTTTGAAACTATCTCAGTGATGCTGAGATTATCTGAGTTACTCGAGAATGAGATACTTTGTTGCCTCCTTATACTAGCTCGGCCCAGTCTCTCCTGACATGGGGCGCAGCTCTGGAGTTGTGCCTCTGGGCCCTTTATAATTACATCTCAACAGCAAGGCCAGTCAAGCCTACGATGAACAGAGTCATTTGAGGCACTTCCTGTAATGTTTCAAACTGTTGTGCTGTTGACATTCAGTGCATGTGTTTGTCATTGACACACAGGCTTCCATTCCAGCTGGAAAGCCTTGTCTTTCATGTAGAAGTTGTTTAAAGGAACCGTTCCTACTTATCTCAAAGCCAGACAAAGTAGATGGGAGGGAGGGGTTCTTTTGCACTCATCTTCAAACACATTGCATTTTGGGGATGCCAACGGGAATGTTTTAATTTGCTCCATTCAAAGGCAGACTTCTGCTGCTTTTCCCGAGATTCTGACAGAAGAGTGTTTGTCTTTAATGTCACGAGATGAGATAGTGCAGCTGTGTTTATGGTAGGAGTTACCTGTAATTTATGTTTTCACTTAAACATTTAAGGAGGTTAGCTATTTCCTTTTATTTAAAGACCTGATTTCTTTCTTTTTTCCCTTCCCTTTTCTTTGCATCTACCTCAACTCCTACTTTTTTTTTTTTTTTTAAGCAACAGGGAGGTGGTTGGAAAATCAAGACTTCTGTTTTCTTTTATTTTACACCCCCCCCCCGATACACACACATATATGTATATATTTTTGAGTTTATTTTTTCAGTTCTTGAATATGTATTTTTTACTGAAAAAATCATTTATAAATTAACATACAAAAATGTACAAACACATGAGTAAATAATGTAATGACAAAGGACTATTTCTGCGACAAGTGTTTTTTAAAACATCTTTAGATTTCAGTGCAAAAATGTACCCCTGGTACTTCTTAAGACATAAGAACAAGCTCAAAAAAACATAGCAATATAAACGAGCTAGCTACATTCAATGTCATTGTCAATGGTGAGTGGATACAATCAATACACGTGGCTGTTGCTCAGCTTTTAATGTCTGTTTTCTGGTATAGAGTTGGAATTATTGAAATAGCAGCATTTCAGAATGTGAACACATACTTAATTTTAATCCGGAAAAGCATAAGCAAATGAGGAAAAACTAGCCAAGCTGGTTGAGGACAAGACATTTTCTTAGGGTTTGTGAGACCCAAGCAGATCATATCATGGGCTTCCTTTCTCACTATTTGTCTCCCTTACTATTTTGCTATCATTCAGATCATGCTAAATTTTATTATCCTGAAAAACTGATTTTCAAGGACATTAGGGAAAGTGAGCTGGGTCAGTACCATTCAGATTTTAGGACTGGAAATGGGGGTAATAATTATGGACTGATTGAATCTAATGGGACCCCCGGTGTTTGTTTTATAAGCACCAACAAATGGATTCCCCTGGCCTGACCCAGTGAAATATGATTCATTCTTATCGAGGAACTTGAGAAGAAATCCATTTGCCCTTCTTTTGCGAAAGGAGACTAACGCCCTTTTTTCACATTTATCTTCAGGACCTTTTCTCTAAAAACTAAACTTTCACTGAAAAATTTGCTAGAATCTCCAAAGAAAATAAAAATGCTGCATAATTTATTCATTAATTCAGCAAGCACTTATTTAGTACCTACAACATGCAGGCATTGTGGAAGTGATAAAAAGGTGAGAGTGGATGCTGTATCTATACAAACACATTTAACAAACTATGATAAATGTGTTACTCAAGGGACAAAATTGCTACTGGTCATAGATATCAAAAGAGACATAAAATACTTTGATGAGATCTACGTTTAGTGTGTCTATGATATTTTCTTGTTCTATGAATCTTGGAGCCCTTTGACAAAAGTCAAAGAGTTTAATCTGTCCTGACTCATTTTTGTGAACCTATATTGTCTTATAGTGATATAATTTTCTTTACTAAATTTTTCCAAATTCTGAATAGCAGTCAATTCTAGAATTTTCTTGGGCATTTATTGTCGACTTCACTGGTTTATACTTTTAAAAATCTCTGAACATTGATCACTTTACTCTGCAGGCAGCACCATCCACAGGGGATACAGGATAGGTTTTGCTGTTTTATAACTAAATCATCAGCAGTATGGGGGCTCACAGCCCTGCATTTGCCTGGTTAAAGTCAATAAGACTGTCGGGTCTCTCTGAGCTTGTGTCATATTCAAGTGTGCCATATTCATACTCTCCTTAAAAAAAGTTATAGAATTGATAGACAAGTTCCCCTTTGGCCACTTAACACCCACCGAAATACCTTTCTAGATTCAGTCTGAATTTATTCTAAAGTTATTATGAAGACCTATTTAGACTGTTAAAAAACTTTTAGATGAGTCTAAAATTATTTCAAGATAAGTTAAAAAATAATATGATTTATCCAAGTAATCACTGATTGTTAGATATTTAGAGTATCCAAATTTTATTTTCTTGAATAACTTTGTAGTGAATATCTTTGCCATAAATTTTTTTATATATCCATCTCTTTATAATACATTCCTAGAAGTCCAAATGTTGGGTCAAAGTGTATGTACATTTATTGATGAGTATTATCAAACTGTTTATCAAGTTTTCTTAAACACTACTACTGCTCATTATAATTTGAAAAGCATTTTTCAATTTGATAGGAAACAATGATATTTCATTATTGTTTTAATCTGCATTTCTTCTATTACTGAGAATTGTAATTTTTATATGTTTATTAACCATTGGCACTTTTTTCGTGTGTAAATGACCTGTTCGAGATTTCTACACATTTTACTGTGGGGGTGTTCTCATTTATCACAGTCATTTGTATCAGGTCTTTAATGTAGTTTCACTTCTTATCTTTATGAGAGATTCTTTCTCAGTTGACAACTTTGGAGATTTCATTGTTTAATTTGTTAAGAGAGTATGAAAGTTGTTAGTTTTCTTAAAAATAAACATCCTCTCTTCAAGAATGGGAAGAATAACAGTATATGAGCAGCATCTTCCAAGAAACATTCAAAATTAACTTTCTCCACTGTTAATCTAACTTCATCCTTAGATTAACTTAAACACTCCAACTCTTTCAGATCAGAGGAAAGTTCCTTAAGTCCATAAAGAATCTTTAGGCGTGATGAGAAGTCATTTGATTGCCAAGCATACAAAGTCTTTAGATGTAGTACGGGTAAGTTTTAAGTCCCATATAAACAGAAATGTGATTTACAGCTCACAATTTATGCAGCTGATTTTATTACTTCTGACATTTCTATCATATCATAGTAAGTCCTTAATTAACTTCATCGATAAGTTCTATGACTTTAAGCAAAACAACATGTAATGAAACCAATTTTACCATAGGCTAATTGATATACACAAGAGTTAAGTTCCTATGGCATCTATCAATGATACAATGAAACAGCATTATTCAACAACCTGCTTTATAGGTATAATTTATTTCTTCCTCTGAGAAGTTGGAGGACATGTTTCCTTATTTCTGGGGACTCACACTCCCATCACCTTCGGTGTGAAAACTTCTCCTTCCTGGGTAGGTTCCCCGTCTCCACTGGCCTTTTAAAATACTGTGTACATGTCTCTTTTAACATATTCCATCTCTACAGCTCTTTACACTTTTTTTTAACATTATACTGCAAGCTCTGTCAGAGCTTAATCCATGTCTTATTCATTTTCATGTTTTTTTTTCACCCTAAATGGTGCCTTATATAAAGAGTGTGCTTGATAAAAGCTTAGCATCATTAGTCTACTCTCTATAGATATTATTACATTTGTAGATGAAATGATTGAGAAATGTGAATTTTACTTTATATCCATTAGTTTGCTAATCACAAAGTGCATATACATTATAGAGAAAGTAGGAAATTTGGTTAAGTAAAGAGAAACAAGGAAAGTCTTCTGTAATTATACTTCCTAGAGATTACCACTGTTAATATTTGGGCATATGTTTTTTCCAGAATTTGAAGAGGAAGATATTGATAATGATAAACACTTATTGAATACTCACCACACCATATGCCAGTCATTGCGCTAAACACTTTATGTGGATTTTCTTAATCCACGTTAACACTATATGATAGGTCAACTTAATTTTCTCCATTTCAGAAAAAAGACACTGAGGCTTAGGGAGGTGAAATTGCCCAAGATCACATGATTGACAAGTAGCTTAGCCTGGATTGAACCCACATGGTGTGAACCCAAGCAATGTGAGTCAAACAGCATGTTGATCAAAATGCGCATTTCCAGAGCCAGACTGGGTTTAAATCCCAGATCTGTCACTAAAAAGCTGTATGACTTTAGGCAAACTGATTAGTCTCTCTGTGCCTCAGTTCTCATTCCCTCATGTTTAAAATGGGGTTAATACTGATATTAACCCCAACTCTGCACAGAATTACAATGATAAAATGAGATAACTTATGTAAAGTATTTAGAACAGTGCTTCCCAATAGTAAAATCTGAATAATTGTTAGCTCTCATATTACTGTATATGTATTCAATAAAAATTATCACACTGTAATTCTCTTTGTAACTTGTCTTCATTTACTAAATGGCAAATATCATTTTAGTTAATACACATGTACTACATTATTTATAGGATCATAAAGTATTTCATTGTTTGAATACATCATAATTTACATAACCAATTTTCTGTTTCTCTAGGATGTGAGCTTCATGAAATGGGGACTATGCCAAGTACCATGGTTTTCATGTGTCTAGAACAAGGCTAGAACAAGGTAAGTGCTCAATAAATGTTTATTGCATGAATAAATGAATGAATATTATTGAAGTTATTTTGAATTTTTCACTATAAATCATATTTTAAAAAATCCCTTTACTTTTAGGAGGTCTGAAGTTTAAAATTTTTCCTGTGCAGTAATATGTAACCTTCTAGTCATTGCTTAAGAGCCAAAATGTAATTTCTATACTGAAGTAAAAACATGTTGCCTCTAAGGATGCCCATTTAGTCCAAGAGAAAAAAATACTGCTAAAGTAAAGATGCATGGTTATGTTTAAAAATAACTTTAAAGGTCTCTTTCATAAAATTCTTTTCAAAGAGTGTTTTACCATGTGGGTAAATTTTAACAAAAATTGTTCAAATTAACTCCAAGTACAATGGCATTTATAATGCTTTGATTACACATATGAAATTCATTTTGTCAAAAGAGACTTTGACTAGGAAAAATGTAACTTTGTAAGGAAAAAAAAATCCCTATTACTGTAATGATAGAGTAGTTCCCCAGGATCTAATCACATGCACATTTAGAAGAAAGCATTTTATATTCTCTGTAACGGCAACATCTGGTGACTTTCTGACTATTCCAAAACAGCTTCGCTCTGCTTTCCAAATGCCATTTTGTGTTATACAAATCTGTAATTTGCCTGCAGAAACTTAGGGAACTGGAAAATTTTCACCTTCATTTGAAAAATGTGCTACTATCCCTAAATTTCTTGAGTTAGGGTGGAAAATAGTAATGATGGAAAGCCAAGATGCATGAGGCTAGGAGAGCCACTTCATGTATTGCTATGACATAGTGAACATCTCAGATAACTTTTTAAGGAGGTGATGAGACTGGCCAACAGAACCTATTGACTAGAAGGAAGATAAATTGGCTGTGACTAGTTGGAGAAACAGATGTGGCAAAGGATTGCTCCAGAGAGGGAGGAAATCTAGAGTCTAGCCACGGATATACTTTTTTAGTTGAGAATGCTTCTAGATAGATTTAATTTAATTTAATTTTTTGGCATGGAACTGAAGAATAAACCATGTAGTCAGCTCTGCTTCCTAAGGTAATATTAAAGTTGTTTCAGACTTGAGGGCCAATTTGTCTTTCATTTTGATTTTGTTCAGTGTGAAAGTGATAGTCCCTGGTCACCTGAGGAGAAGCCTGAATCATAATTTTGCCAAATAGGTACTGTGGTCACATCAGTAGGAGCCAAGACTGAAAGCTCGTAAGAGATATTGGAGATCCATGAACAATGGTCAAACAGTTCACAAGGCATTGTAAAAGGAAACGATTCATTAATATCTTGGCTTAAACGCACTCACAACCTAACTGAATAGCAGAGTGACATAAAAATAATCTTCCTGGGTTTCCTTTGTGTTATCTTCTCTTTTTGTTTGTTTGCTTCTTGGTTTTTTTCTCCTGTTCTCTCCTTTTGATTTTTTCTCTTTTATCCTCTTCCCCTTCCTTTAAATTTCTCTCTTTTCTCTCCATATTCTCTTTACTCCCGCCTCTCCACTGCTGCCCACCTTGTCTCTCTCTCGTTTTTTTCTCTTCCTTCTCCATCCCCACTCCAGTTCATGGAACTGAAGTATTATTTTGATGGTAGTTGTGAAATAGACTTTAATTGTTTGTAATTTTAGAAATAGGTTGAGGAGAATGTTTTTCCCCAAGGAAAAAATTGTGCTCCATTTTTTCCAATTTCAGTTGTCTTACCTAATACAAAGCAGTTGAATAAAATCTGGTGTGGAAAAAGTACTACATTAAATCTTAGTGATAAGTGTTCCCTTAATTCAGTTTTTCCCTTTATATAAGTTGATCTTGAAAGAAAAAAGATTTCCTGTGTTTTCTCCAAACAACCCAAGATAGGCAATTGTTGTTGCCCTTATAGGCCCTCTTAAGGATGGACCCTCTATCGTTTTCCCAGCTCCCTGTTCCAGGAAATCATTATCAACTTGTCTATCAGACTTTCTTTTCATGTCATTTAAGCTCATATTTTCTGTTTGAACCTTAGCAGAAATAACAGGTGGACAATGATCTCCTTGTGGTTCAAGTTCTAGAAAATAACTCTTAGGCCAGCTTTGAACATTTTATAGCATAGTCCGTGGGACAGAACGTGGGTTCTGGAGGTTGACACACAGGTCCCTGGACAAATCATTTAACACCCTCTCAGCATCCTATTTTTCATCTCTCAGGAAATATCCAGAGTACTGTCGTTAAAGAAATAGTTAAAGAAATCCAGGCTGAGAGAACACTTTGCATAGTGCCCACATTTGGCGAGGTCCTGATAAATGGCAGCATAAAGCCCCAGAGCTCCCACTGGAGGAGAGCCTTCTTATGGGAATGCTACTCCTCCTCCCTCCACCTTCTACATGAGCCAAAAGTAATGAGTATGATCTGGGAAAATTAAAATCAGAGAGTTCAAAGAGCATTAGATATTGAGAGACAGGGAGAAGTGAGGATCGCTAATTGGTCTATGTACCTGTGTCTCTGGGCACAGAGACGCTCTTTGGTGCATGAGTGACTAAACTTCGGGATTTCCTGATATAGAGCAAGAAGAAATAGTGGTCCTATTATTTGCTGAATTTTTTTTTAAGGAACAATGTGTAAGAGGGCCTTCCCCTAGGGTTGCTCCTCCTCTGCTTCCCACAGGCTTTGCACAAGTATCTGGTTGGTGGAGAAGCCAAGCAAACATGATGAATTCTCACTTTTCCAATTGTAAGGGTTATACAAGACAATGTTGTGTGTGTGTGTGTGTGTGTGTGTGTGTGTGTGTGAGAAAGAGAGAGAGACAGAGACAGAGAGGCAGAGAGAGGTAAACTAATAGAATTAAAACCTTCTCTTAGCAATACTTGAAAGGATTCCCAAATTAAAAAAAAAAAAATCTGTTACAATTTCTTAGTACTTTCTCCAAATTAACCTAAAAATGCTGAGATCAAAACTGATCCAGTCAGAAAATGTTTTTAATGGAACTTTATATTGGCTACACTCTGAAGGTTTTAATAGTTCTTAATTGCAGGTAAGTGTTCACCGCTGTGCTGCCTGCAGTCAGCTGTGAGCGGGCTTGCCAACAATTTAATAATAACATCATTAGTGGTTAAAGTGGTCAAGCTTGCAAGTGATTTATTTTCTAACAAAATGGATGAGAATAAATTCAAAATTTTCTCTATAATGACATCACTTCACTGGCTTTTGTTATGCTTTCATGGGTGAAGAAAAAACAGTTGCATTATGGTTGGTGGGTGAAAATTTTCCCTGACCTAAGATGTGGACATCATTTGTCATGGCTGCCGCAAATAGTTTTATAAAGATAAAACAGGCAGAGTATAGAATATGTTGGGTCACTATTGATTCTGAGGTGGAACCATAATGCTTTAATAATTCAATGTTTTATTTGCTGAAATTCATCTTTCTCAGGAATGCGTATGGATACAGTGCCTTGATGAGTTATAAAACTGAGAACATGGGTCTCTTGGGAGATCTTTATATGGTATAGTGTAAGATGTTTCCAGTGCTGTGTAGACAAGGAGAGAGAGGAAAGTTAGAAGAGCAGATTAAAACTGTGGGCAACTAGTCTTTAAGGAAGCCAAGAGAAGGAAGAACAGTCACCTTTCTACCTGGGTGGTCATAGAAGATATCCTGAGTTGATGACATTTATTTCTCAGAATCTGAAATGGTATAAGAACCTCTGAGTTTGGGGGTTTCTCCTTAGACCACAGATCTCAAAGATGTGATGAGCTAGGGAGTGGAAAGGGTCTGAGTCCATTCACTGGAGTTTTACCCACACTTCAGGAGAGAAAGGAGGGTTAGATAAGAGAATGGAAAAGTGAGAGGAAACAATGGGAGAAACAGTTTTCCATAGGTGTCCTGTAATCCTATACATTTTGCTGCCTATTTTGAGAATGCAAGGCCAGCACTGCTTTATACCCCAGGCCATTTCTCAGCATTGTGTTTGTAGTGAACAACCTTGAGGGACGAACTGTGTCTCCATCTAAGAGACTAAGAGCAGGCTTGCTTCTTGCTTCCTTGAAATGATGAGTCCCCCAGGCTCTGTGTTCTCCTCCTACAGTGCCACTCCCTGTATGCGGGCATCCATCTGGGCTCTCCATATTACCTCTGTGGGATTTGGAGGACAAATGAAACTGATGCAAATACATTCATTCTGCTTGCTGTGCCATAAGTAAGTCTTTTCTCTTCAACCTAGAGAGCTCACATCTTCTGTCAGCCTTCGTGAAACGATAACAGGCTAATCAATTAGTTTATAGGTCAAAGTTAAATCTCAGACATAACAAGAAAGGAATGTAAAACTTTACAGAAATGTTTGAAAGAACTTGAGCCCTGAAGCATTTTTCTTTTCTCTGTCTTTCATGAAGTTGCTCACCCATCCTTGAAAACTATTAATAAACTCTGAGATTCTTGGCAATACTGTAGAATTCTTGGACTCCTTAACTTTGACCTCTAAAGTCAATGAACTTCCTGAATTCTTCCCTAGGTACATGAAAGACACTGTGAGAGCACTGATGTGGTGTGTTCCTTACCAGACTACTGGGGTTTTGCAGAGGTCATCCAGCCATTCTTGCCTTTAGGCTACACTTAAATCAGTCCAGTTTTCAAACATCTTCAGAGTGAGTTAGTTTAGTTACATTCCCTCAGTAGCTTATTTTACCTTTTCCCTTTTAGAATATATCTTTGCTTGATAATTTAAATGCAATAAAAAAGAGAATGAAATGGCTTATAAGTTATAATTTTTCCTCTCGTGGTCTTCCATGTGGGTATTTAGAAAACTGATCATCATCCCCGGGGAGGGATGGGATCTTGAAATTCACTGTCATTCTTTTATCAAGAATGAGTGGCGTTCCAACTTTCTTTAAAATCTTTCACTGTGAGTCTCATTCCTATAACCATTCTCTGCTGGTTTCCTCAGGGAAAGGGAAAGAGCTCTCTCTGTCTTCAGATCTTTCCACTCTGCTAAACCTTACATAAATTTTATTTCTTCCAGGAACTTCTATGTGCATCATTTTCTAGGGATTGTATTAAGAGGATTCTTCAACTGGGTTGTTGGTTCTAAGGCTACTTCCACTATAAGGTGTATGAGTTTAAATTATTTGGGGAATCATACGTCTCTAGTTTTTGTACACCTGTGTAGGGCATCATCATCCTCTAACCAATCTACCCAAAATTGCTCCAGATAAAATGAACAATTTGTCATGATTTGTCCAACAGAACATGTGCTTCCAAGGATGTACCTCAATAAGAGACACCACCATTTCCATAAGCTTCACTTAGAGATAAGCTTTATGTTGTGCTTCAGTTTTTAGTAGGCTTATTACTTTTGATATCGTTTTCTTTCAATTAAGAAAAATCTGTCTTTATTTTGAAGGTCAGAGTTCATACATATAGTATCTCGTGTATTAACTTTCCACCATCGTCTGTTAGAGAAATACTGAAACTACATTTTTCTTTCTCCTTTTCCCTTGAATTTTTCAAGCTGTGCAGCCAAAAGCGGGTTGTGCTTTTCTTCCTTGACTTCCTTAGCCAATCACTTATCAGTCAACAAATGGTTATTTGGGATGTAGCTTGTGCTAGCAGCTGAGATTTAATTATCTGATTGAGTATTGTAACTGAGTATGTAGCTACCTGCCATAAATTAAAAAAAAAAATGAATTCCTTAGTGACACTTCTCTGATATAAGATTTCCAGGGTCAAAGTGAAATTAATGGGAATAATGAAAATTGTGTAAAGGTTAAAGGTGGCCTTTGAGAAGGCCATGAACTCTGTTCAATAAGGTAGTTAGCAATAAAGTTTTTGTTCTATGAATTGTATTTCTTCTCTTAGAAGAGCAGAGTTTTATTTCTGCTCTTAGAAGCATTACTTTGGCTGTTACTATAACCAAGAATTTGAAATGTTGTAGCTATCAGCCCACAAACCATTAAAACATTATATTCTGCCTGTGCATCATATTTAGCCAAACTTTAGTAGCTCAAGTGGAGTCAGAAAAATGATGTCGAAGAATGGATTTTAATGATATGAAGATATATTTACCAGTGGTGATTGTGATTTTCTTCCTTTTACTCATATTCATTTTCTAATCTTTCTATTGTTAATATTATAAAACTGGATCTATTTCTTAGACTTAGAATTTTTAATCATTGGAAAGGCCAACAACAACAAAAAAACCCAATTGGGCCTACTGTGATTTTGTCATATTTTGAAAAAGTCAGTATTATTGGGTAAATATTGGAGTATATGAGAAAACCGTCATTTAGAATTTGAGGAATAATACATTGCTGATTTTTTTTAATACTATGGGTATATTAATGCTTTAAAGACCTGTTTCAAATATTTTTTATATGGCTTCTGAAACAGCTCCCAGTACTTCTGCTCACCGGCATAGCTCTTTTTTGGGTCCACTTAAAGGCACTGGAGACTGTTTAGCCATCATAATCTTAAATGCAACCCGTAATTTGAACATCCTACATAATCATGGTATAGTTATAAAAACTAGGAAATTAACTTTGATACAATGCTACTAGCCAAATTACAGACTTTATTGGGATGCCACCAATTATTTCACAATGAAACTCTTTTTCTCTTCCAGGATACTACATTGTGTTTAGTTGTCATGTCTTAGTCTCCTCCAGTCTAGGAGAATTTCTGTTCTTTATGACCTTGACAATTTGAATGGTACTGGGTTTGTCTGAATGTTTTCTCATAATTAAACTGGAGTCACATATTTTTGGAAAAGATACCAGAGAATGAAGCACTCTTCTCATTGCATTATGTCAGAAGGTTCATGATATCAACATGACTTTTTTACTGTTGATGTTAACTTTGATCACGTGGTTAAGGAGGTGTCTTCCAGATTTATCCACTGTAAAATTATTATATTACCCTTTCCATTCTCTATTCTTTAGAAGTAAGTCACTGAATGTAGCCTGTTCTCAGAGGGCGCTTATCAACCTGCCTTGGAGGGCAGATTCTCAAAGAATCTGTGGACATATGTTAAAATAACAAATACTTTGGGCAAGATACTTTACGGGTGTGTAAATATCCCATTTCCTATAAAGGTTTTTCTCATAATTTTATCATTCATCAGTGAATCTTGCCCATAGCAATTATTACTGTGGTGTTTTAAGATGATTTATTCCATCCTTTATTCCTACATTTATTACTTTGAATTATTTTGTAAGGAAGAGCTGTCTCTTCTCCCTCATGGAATTATTTTTTCAATTATTTATTTTTACCATTGTGGGCTCACGGATATTCCTTTTGTCCTTTGGGTTTCCAGCTGAAACTTCTTACTGGCTTATACAGCTTACAGTGACATGTGCCCCATGTAAGCAGATGCTGGTGTCCTATTTCTCCCTCCAAGCGCGTGTCACTCCCAGATCTCACATTATTTGTTTACCTTGTGATTCCAGTGTCCTATGGGTTCCAGAAAAGTTGATAATTTGCAGTTAATTTGCAACTCAGCCTTTTCCTTGTTGTAAGAGTCTGAGCAAGGATTCTTCCAGCTAACGATATCACTAAGCTGAAAACAGAGGTCTATATAATGTATTTTAATATAACATGTACTATATTTCAATGTAAATATGACATAATGTAATACCAACTGTAAAACAGATTTTGGGGTATAAGGAAACTGAGATGAACTAGGTATTAGATGACAATAAGGAATCATCAATTTTTTAGATGTGATAATGAATGGTATTCTAAGATAATGTCCTTTGTTTTAAGACCAACTTGAGGAGGTAGTTAGGGATAAAATATTGTGACTTTTTTTTCTTATTTTGTTTTGTTTTCACTGGGGTTTTTTAATGTGGCTATCTGATCATGGAGTCCTAAAGAATTAAAATTGAAAGTTAGTTTGCCAAGTTCTGCTTGGTATAATTGAAAAAATTTGAGCCTCGTTTACTTAATGACCTTGCCTGAATTGAGCAAACGATACAGAAATTTATGACTATTCCTTTAATCTTTAGAATGAGTAACTTCGTAGACCCAGAGCTCTTTGAAAAAGAAGTAAGTACACTTGAGAAAGAGACTCTGAATAACATCACAAATACATATGGGAATTACGTCTCTTAACCTTCCCAAGGTCACCTGTAGGCATTTTCCATGGTCACCACACTGGGAAGAGGCAAATACCTCAAACTTCTAGGAACTATTGAACAGTGACTTTGAAACAACACTGGTACCTGGCACACAGAATGCCAGTGTCATAGGAGTTTGTGGGATTCATACTTAGGAGACAGATTTTTAACCAGGATATCCCTCAGTGGACTCCTGATTATATCTCATGGTTAATTTCCAGTTTCCATGTGATAGTTTAAATAGTTATCCTTAGCAAATAGCAGAATCCTCACTTGGGCTCCCAGGCTCTTACAATAAAGGTTATTATGATCTAAAAGACCAAAAGGAGGAAGCACGTGGTGTTTCATTTCCCCCATCAAAAAATAAATAAAAAGCAATATTATTACATCCCTTGGAAAACCACAGGTATTAGAACCACCACCAAGGATGTGAAAGAGGTGGGGTGGTTTTACCACATCCCCATTTTAAATCCCCTGTTTGGACAATACTGAAGACAGAAGAATTTTAGAGACTAATAGTGGATTTTCTTAATCTTAAAAAAATTTAAAAAAAAATTTCAATTACAGTTGACTTTCAATATTATATTAGTTTAAGGTGTACAACATAGTGATTAGATATTTACATAACTTACAAAGGCATTTAAATAATTAGGAAGTGACTTCAACTGAAGTTGCTTTTCTAAATATAGTTTTCTTATTTGGAACAAATTTGTTCTGTCTTGGCCTCTGGCTTCAACAGTTGATCTGGCATTTCTTCCCAATATTCTACTAGTAGAAAATGTTAGGAAACATTTGCTTTCACCTGAAAGGAATAGCAATAAACTTGTTAAATTGCCTCTGGTGATATCAATGTTACGTCTTTCCCACTTTACAGTAAGTGTCATTGGGACATTGGCCATTTTTACTCTTCAGCAGGACATTATATCTGTCTACTACATTGATGGGATCATACTGGCAAGATCTGGGTAGAGGAAGTAGTGGCTACCCTAGATGCTTTGGTAAGACACTTATGTGCCAGTAGGGAGACACTTGTGTGTCAAAGGGTAGGAAACGAAGTCCTAAAAAACACAGGGCTTTCTTGTTTATATTTTAAATCCTTTCGGCCTCATTGTCCATTGTTAGAATAAGATGACCAGAGATGTCCAGAGGTGACCAGAGATGGGCTTTGACCAGCTTCCTGCAGGTACAGCCTGACAGCAACTTGTCCTGGGCCTGTGTCACCTTCCTCTTGCTCTCTGCCTTGGAGACCCTCTGACACTGCAGCCTCAGATTCCTGCAGGAAGCCCCTTGGCATCCATGCATGTGTAAGCTGTTAGGGTGAGGGCGTTGTTGCCTTATAGAAATGTGACCCAGGGTTGGTCCAGTTGGGCATTCCTGCCTGAGAATTTGACTCTCAATGGCATGGCAGAGAGATGCAGGTTCAGACAGTGATTATGTGGTTGTGGAGGTAAGACTCAGTGGTGTAACAGCGAGTGTCCAGTGTTGGCGCCCTCCAGTGGCAAAGTCCAAAGCAGTTCCTGTGGAGTGATTTTGGCTGCGTGTACGGTGGTGACTTCTCTAAGTTCTTGCCTATTTTTCAGCTTTGTTTTTTCATTCTTTACATTGATTCTATGGGCTATTCAATAGTTTTCTTATAAATAATTTTTTGGCTTAAGTAGTTTCTACTGTTTGCAAGCGTGAACTCCAACTTTTAAAATGAGAGCATCAGACTTAATGACCTCTACACGATAACCTAATCTTTTTTTCTACTTTATTACTGTTGCTTCCATTTCATCAATGAGTGTGTTTTGTGAGTTTTTTTTCTCCTTTAAGAAATAAAAGCAATGATTTATTAGGCTTATATTTTTTAGTTTTTCTAGGGCTTGTGTTTTGAGAAGGTGAGTGTGAAGAGCAGGGAATTGAATAAATATCAGTATGCTACTTAACAGCCATGAGGCTGTTTTAATTTGAATTAATTTTATTAAAACACAACTGAGTGATTTATTATAAAGTTAAAGGTGTAACTTTCTATCTATCTCTGTTGGGTAGGTTACTTCTGAATGTCAGTGATTACAAACACAGAATATAAAAAAATTCACGTGAACAAGGAAAAAAAATAAAGTTTCATTGTTGTTTTTGTTATTGTTATACACTGTTAATTCATTTTAATACATGGTTACTGAAGAATCTGATATTTGCTGGTCTTTTTCACACATAAAATAGTATAAAGGATCTGATTAAAAGAGAGAAAAACCAAGAGGCCCAGAAAAAAGATCTGCAAGGAGATTTGAAGTCTACCTGGAAAAGGTATAAAGAGAGTTGACTCTGGATGGTGGTTGAGGAGAAATTTTGGAGAAATGGAGATGTAAATGGGGATTTTTGGAGAGAAACACTTTGTGTGTGATATAAATTATCTTCCATCTTTCCCGAGAAATCAAAAAATCCATATGGCTTACTGATGCTTGTGGGTGGAGGAGATGAAGTGTAGCGTGAAAATGGAGACAACATGTAAAGGCAGTCAACACTTGAATTACAAAAATTATTTTTGTAATATGACTTAATTGTCATTTGTCACTGTCCTTAACTGGGGCTCAGTCAAGCTATTGTAGGATTCATGCATAAAGGCTCTTTTCTTACGTTAGATCTGTTTTTCACACAGATTTGCTCCATTTCACCTAAGAGAGAACTAACATTTCCTGAGGACCTGCGTGCACCAGTTACTAAGCTAGCTGCACGCCAAGGCGGGACTGGTGCAGGGGGAGTTTCCCACCCCGGAGGAAGAAGTATTTAATCACTAAGTTTCTTTAGAATTGTCTGTGAATTATAGTAAGAAAAAGCAGGTTAACTTTTAGCAGTTTTATTATTGTTTTAAAATTCTCTATAGTTAATGCACCCGTTTTTACCTGCACTCAGGTACATGTCTCCTCTCAGCGCCACCCCCCCTTGGTGTGCCACTGCTCTAAGCTTCACCTATATTATTTGTTGCATCGCTTAGAATGATCTTACAAGGTGTTGTCACCCCCGTATTATAGATGAACCTTGAGGAGATTAAGAATCTCATTTACGGACACTGCTAGACAAGAGTAAAGATTTTAACCCAGTACCTTAGGTGTGCAAAGCTGTGCTGTCCCCACTACCTTGCCTCTTTAAGGAAGCCTGGAAAATATATCAGGACACAGATTTTTCCTTCTATTCTAGGATTTGGCAGATTAGTGCTGCTCTCTCTTCAGCTTCTAAAATCTCATAGAGAGTGGAGTATCGCTTGGGGCAATTGGCGAATACCCATCCCCTCCCTGGTGACAGAAATACTTTGGGTCTTTGTTCTACAAAGCTCTTACGATGTCATCTTTGATTGTGAAAAGAATTATATAAAAGCAGTGACTAAATTCAGACTTATAGGACAGTCCAGCTGCCCTACTTTCCTAATATATTTGGCTTATCCTCAAGAAATAAACATGAAGAGCATTGTGGCTTGTTTGTGATTAAAGGCAAGTCTCTTACATGAAAAAGTTTTTTAAAATAGCTTAAAGCAATAACAAATATTATAATGACATATTAAAACTCACTTACTCTTGGTTAAAATGTGCCTTTTTAAAAAATATATACCATAGCGAAAGGATGAATGTGAGAGAGCAATAAATTAGTTCAAAGCAGTTGAAAGTGTTTGCTTTGAAATGAATTAAACATTAAGCAGCAATAGAAGAATTCTTCTTACTTGCTTTTGAATTGCTACCTTCTTTCTATTTTCCCCTATTTTAAACTCCATTCTTTAATTCTGAATATTGTTAAAATACACTTACCAAAGGTAAATTAATTCCTTCTTGCAGCTTTCATGGTAAAGGGTTTCTCTTGCTTATAAATTAACACTAAAAACATTTTTGACTCAGGTCTAAACAAGACAAACATATGTATTAGATTTATTTTGAAATAAACATGGCTTTAAGACTGGTCTGTGATAGTGGTAGCACAGGGAAAGGGAGACAGAAATACATTTTGGACTTTTCTAACACCAAACACTTAGAAATATGTTTAGTCATAACCCCAGCAGCACAGATGTCCTCATTCCCGCAACAGTCTCGCCATTCAGTGAGAATCCTGCAACTCTGTGAGTTGGGAGGCTGGTGAAAACTTTCCTGCTTGCTTTCTATCTACCTCTCACCCTCTGGCCCTCCATATTTTAAGGCAGAAGTTGACTGTAGAGCTACCAACCTCTTAATCTAATTTTTTTGCATCTTAAATTATGCTGCTGCCCTAAGTTCCATGTTTGTTCAAGTGTCGTCCATAGACCACCTGCATCAAAATGACTAACTAAGGCATTCGTTCTAAATGCAGAGTCCCAGGTGCCACATGAGTCCTAATGAATCCACATCTTCATGGGTAGAGCTCAGGGATCTGCATTTTAACAAGATACCTGGGCAAACCAGAGTTTGAGATTCACTGTTCTAATCACTTACCATTAACTAGCATTTTAGTCATGTTAAATGGTCCGGTTATGACACTCTGGGGCTATATTTGGAAATAATAATTTTAGCACTGCCTAAGGATTCAATTCCAATAGTATTTATTGATCTCCTACAGGCCCTTTCTGTACATTATTTCACATAACAGTCAATTATCCAGTGAAGAAGTATTTTATCCCACAATAAAGATAGAGAAACTGAGGCTCCCAGATATGACTTGCTCACCCAAGTTTATACAACTAGTTAATGGCCAAACTAGGATATAAATCAGGTTTCCAACTCCACAGCCCAATCTCTTCTATTTCTACCATGGCTGTTCTTTAGTCGAATTACAGGAGTTTGTTAAGCTTCTACTATGTGTCAAGTCTTGTTCTAAGTACTGAAGATAGAATGACAGGAGACAAGACTCCTGCTCCCCTAGGCCACATTCTAATGGGACAAGGCAGACAATAAACAGTTTAAATGCATGTAAGTACCCACAATAAAGAAATGAACATTCTAATTCTGAAAAAAACGATGTTCTTATAATTACATAAAACTAAATAAGACATTACTAGTCTTAAGGGCTAATAAAATCTTTAGTTATTATATCTAGCAGATGATGTGGAAATTGTTCATAAATATTAGTTAATGAGGACTGTAACCAAGCAAATCTAAAATCTCGAAATTTATTTCTATTTCATAAATAATCGCAGCTATGATCAACGAGCCAGATTGGAAAGGATTTTTAAGCTGTTTAAGCACTTAACCATGTGACATATTAGGAAAACATTCTTCACTTATCACCCTGAGCATCTCAGCCCTGGATAAATGGAAACGGTTTGGGGGAAAAAACCCAGAAGGAACTGTCTTTGCTTTTAACTTAGGTCATGGGGCCACATGGGCCTAATGCTCTTTATATTTTAAAACAAGCTTGGCTTTCTGGTACTCACAAGAGAGCACTCTTATTTATTTTAACTCAATTGTGGTTCTTCTCCAGAAAGCAAAATTAAGATGAGTGACTAGTGTGAGGGAAAGAGAGGCTAGGGCTTCGAGATTCCCCACATCTTTTTTTTGAATTGGGTGAGGTTACCTGAAAACAATGCACTTAATTTTGCCTCATCTTTTTCCCTGCTGAACTACCTTCTTTGAGCTTCATTCCTCTAAGCTTTTGAGGGAGTTCATAAAAGAAATAATCACATGAGGACTATTTCTGAATTCTCTCAAAATGGCTTTTGAGACATTGCTTCTCCTGGTTTTCCAAGCTGTTCTGAGGATCCATGCAAAAAGTTATTTGAACTTAATGCTCAGAGTGGTTTTGTTTTCCTGACAAACTCCACCTGGGACGTCTTTCTCTATGTGAATGCCTGACTAACCTCTGCTCATTCAGCTCAAATGTTACTACTTCCAGCGCTGTCTCTTCTGCCTTCTGGTCCCTTTTCTATAGCTTTCCAGGCTATAGAGCAGAAGAAGGAGGGAAAGTGGATGGAGAGAAACTGATCAAAGATTACCTCCATACCTTTCCATTAGGTAGCAAGGTTAATCATTTAATCTCACTATACTTGTACAAAAAATAAAATATAGCTTAACGGACCTCATCTTCATTGTGAATCGTCACTCTATCCTTTCAGGTAGAACCATTCAAAATTACTGTTTTGTAGATCAAAACGTATTGAATATTGGTACTTTCTTATACCAGCTTAACAATAAATTCAGCCTCTGGTATGATAGTTTAAACAGTCTGTTTATGCCTTGGTCTCTAAGTTTACACTGATACCCCAACCAAGCCCCTCCTGTTTCCTACACTATGTTGAATATCATGCATAGCTCAAGACTAAAGTTTATTTCTAGACCCATGGTCTCCCCAACACAATGCTGAGTAAGATGGGTCACCAGCCCTAGTGTTCTGGATATTTCTGGAGTCACATCATGTTGAGGTAGCTGGCAGATAATGAAAAGATATATGGAGCCTAATGTCTCACTTTACCTCAGTCTCCCTCCATATTCTTACTGGCCACTGATCTAGAAAGGGTAGATGTTATTGTGCCTCTCTTCTCTGCCTGGCTGGCACGTCGCCTGTGTCATTTTCTCCTCCTTACCATCCTCATGGCTTATAAAGCTTCATGGTAAAAGGGGATCCACAAAGGAACAAAATTAGGAGGTAATTAAAAATATTTGTGGAATTTGCCTCTGGTTGTGAGACAGAAACCCTTAGAAAATAGGTAGCATATTGAGTCATATCATTAATTTCTACCTTAATGGGAACAAATGAACAAAAATCCTTTCTTTGAGAGTTAATTTTGACAAAAGGAGAAAAGAAATCTTAAAATCAAAAGTATATATGACCAATAAGAGTACAAATGAGAACTTAAGGAGGTAAACTCTATCATTTTCTTATTGAAGATGTTGAATGAACTTGACTCTGTTGGTAAATTCTGGTTTTTCTCCTTAGGTCTAGACATGGTATGGGATCAGCCTCATTCAATTATTTATTTATGACAGTGCATAATCTTGAGCTGTTTCAGAATCCTATTGTGTTTTGTTTTCTGTTATTTTGAGCTAAGCCAGGATTTTTTTTTTTTTTTTTTTTTTTAGCCCCTAACATTTCAGTGATAAGAACACTTTATTTTCCTGACACTGGTTTTTACAGACATTTCCATTCTGTGCACTGCCTGGTCTGGCTTTTGTCTAGAAAAGAGTCAGTCCACTAAAGCTTTTGCCAAATGTGAGATAACCATGGCTGACTTCCTTTATGTCCCTGGGGGATAACACTTTGAGAAGAACTCCTGAGGCAAGCACAGTGTGTGCGTGTGTGTGTGTGTGTGTGTGTGTGTGAGAGAGAGAGAGAGAGAGAGAGAGAGAGAGAGAGAGAGAGAGGGAGACAGACAGACAGACAAATAGACAGAGAGACAGAGAGACAGAGAGAGAGACAGAGACAGAGACAGAGAGACAGAGGCAGCCAGCCAGCCAGAGAGCTCCCTGAGGTCCCTTTTGTAAGGGCACTAATCTCATTCATGGGGGCAAAGTCTGTGTGATATAATTACCTCCCCAAAGCCCCACCTCCTACCATCATCAAATTGGGGGTTAGTTATATGAATTTTGGAGTACGCAAACATTCTGTCCATTATAAATCATTATTTCATAACAAATTTTTCCAAATATAGTAGTTTCTCCTTGGATAGTAAACCATAAGTAACAACATCTACTACATGCTAGATATTTTCATATGCACAGCCTCTTTCTAATCCATATGTAATTCCTATGAGTTATTTTTAAACTTTTGCCCTTGACCCTTAGCAAGAAGTACATTTTAATTATGTATACATATGCATAGAATATACATATATAATTATATACCTGTACATAAAATTAAAAAAACAACACTTACCCTTGTGATGTATCATGAACCCTTGATATTTTATATACTATACCATTTCATTTAGTTAAAACAGTCATTATAATGCAAATTGTTCTTATGACCTGCTAATGTGTAGCAACTTGCATTCTGAAAAAAACTCTACCATACATTCTAAATACTAGTATCTACATTTTGTTTTTATAGCAGAAATGGGCATTCCACGAGCATGTGAGTTGTGCCAAAGGCCACATAGTCAGGAAGTATCTGAGTATGGATTTGAATCCATGTATTGCCTATGCCACACTAGGTTGCCTTTTGTGGAAATTTCCTCTCTTCTCCTTCCCCTTCTTCTATCCCTTCTTCTTCCCCTTCTACTTCCTCTTCGTCCTCTTCCTCTTCTTCACTCTTCCTCCTTTTTTTTTTTTTTTTTTTTTTTTTGGCGTCTGTATCTATCTGTCTCCGAGACACTCTAAGCTGTCAGAGGTCATGAAACCATTTGTTAGGCCAATACTGGAAGCAATTAAAATAGTTTCACTAGACATGAAAGACAGTCTTTATAACTCTTCTTTGCAGGGTCCTCACTGTGCACTTTCTATCTACGGAAAACCTGGTCTCTTTATGCAGATGTTTAAAAATATTGTTTTATTTATTTTTTCTAAAGAATGACACAAGTTGCTGTTTGAAACTTAGGAGGAAAATGTCCATTTGGTATTTACCCTTCTATCTTGTACCCAGGTGGCCTAGAGAATGAACAAAATCAAGGCATCAAAGAGAGCAATGTCGTACCCCTGAATTCATGTTGATGTTTTTTTTATGCCTTAAAGCAAACCAGAGAATGCAACATATACACAATTAATAGTCTGTTATGTTTTTCCAGTGACTTGTTGCTTTCTGGAATTCTTAAAAGTAATAAGTTTTGCAAATCCAATGTACAAAAGAGCTGGTGTGTTTATTTAAAATAGTTTTTATTCAAAGACTCTGGAAAGACCGTTAACATGGCCTCGTCCCCAACTTACAGCAAGTTGAAGGGACTACCTTATCTATGGGACTTTTTACTAAAGAGCTCCATGAGTCTGACAAACCAAAACCTAGCAACACTTTACAGACAGTAATTGCTTAGACAATGCACTTATGTCCAGCCCAGAGCCAAGCCTGGTTTCATCAGGTGTATATTTTGACGTTATAATTCTAAGCCTTCTAATTCAAACTGCCAGAATGTATAAGTGATTACTGCAAGACTGTAGTTTGTTTAAAAAAGAAATAAAGAAAAAGAAGTGAAGAAAGAGATTGCAAGCTTTGACGAATTCAATAGCTACTAAGGATTGGACTACTGGCCAGAAGACTGGAAAAATCTCCATTAAGACAGGTCAATTTTTAATCAATGAATATGTATCAGGTATTTACTATGTGCTAGATACTATGGCAGGCTGTTTATCCTATCTTTTAGGAGTGTACTCATGGCAAAATTAATTTCTTTATACCACCCCTGTTTCAGAAAGCATATTGGATGATTGGGATCTTCCTCTGAGCCACGTTTTTGGTTCTCATACTTGACGCAATGGCATTTCATGGAAAGTCACTGGAGGCAGCGTGGGGGCCTAGGGAAGAAGAGGAATTGAGCAATCTCACTTTATTTTGTTTAATGGGTAGTTCTTGGGGATATGCAGACATATATCTAGTTCCCTCCATGCACAAGGCTGAGAAAAGTGACTAAAATTTACTTAGCTTTGTAAACTAAGAGCCCTTTTATTAGACTTTTTAGATTTCAGAGAGGTTTTGGGATGATAGTTATAAACTAAATGGATTCTAGTTGCTTATAGCCTTCGTGTGTGTGCATGTACATGCATGTGTACATGCGTTTTCATTTTTTTTTGTTAAAGACAAAACTAAAAACCAAAACAAAACATCCCTGCCCTCAAGAAGCATCCATTTACTTTTGACATAAAAGTGCATAACACAGAGGTCATGTTCTTTGGTAAAACTAATTGTTTCATAGGCTTCTTTATAGATTTTGATTTCTCTGGAGTGAAGGATTCCCGAAAACCATGAGCTACATGTAAAAGAGTACAATAGAGCTTTTAAAAGTTCCAGTGGACTAACATTGTGTTGCAATTAAGTTTCAGGGCCAAGATCAAAAATTCCTCTTTTAAATAAAATTTGAGCCCCTGCTTTATATGAAATAGACACTACTGGGAATATAATAGAAATCTGATAAATATGGTTTGAAGAAGCGGATGAATACATAATTCTTGGTCCCAATCTCAATGAAACTTGAAATCTAGTGTTATAAACAGACCCCAATTTTCAGTGAACCTATTATTCAATACATATTTATTAAATGTCTGTTATTGAGAGACACTTTTCTGGGCCCTAGGCGACAAGATTATGGCAACAATGAGAGATGTATTGCCTTTGGGACCATTAACCAAGCTCGAAACTGTAAGTTGAAACCTTAGTGTCACGGTAGTGATAGGAATAGATAACTGTTGATCAGCACTTTTTATGTACCAGCTATCATACTATGTGTTTTACCTAATTATTTTATTTGATCCTCATGACACTCCTGGAGGTATCATGTTATTTGGATTATTATCTCATTTTTACAGTTGAGGAAACTGAGGGTTAGAGAGGAGAAGGAACTTGCCCGAAGTCATAAAGCAAGGAAGCAGTGAAGCCAGGATCTTAATATTTGTGAGCCTCTTTCATTTCTAATTGTTTTTTAACTTAAAAGTTAACAGCAACACTTTGCAATTAAAGAAGTAGCCTAATAGTCTTTGATCGGAATTACTCTGAAGGTGAGGGAGCAGTACCTTTTAATTGATGGTTGATTATGCTCAGTGCTTCTAAGATTCCAGTTCAGGACAGTGCCCTTATTTAGAGACCTTTGGTGATACTGTGTGTTTTTCACTAATGACTGCTCTTCAGTTAAACCTTATGAATCTGTGTAAATCTCATCACAAATGAAACTGAGACTTGTTTTAAAATATTCCTTGTTTTTTCAAATACTTAAAAGCTTTTCCTACAAAATTTAGGACTTGAAAGTGAAGTGCCCAGGAAAACATGAATGCTTACCCCTGCCCTGCTCAGACCTATTGCTTACCCTCTAATTCAGGGATCTCCAGCCCCAGAACCATGGACCAGTACTGGTCCATGGCCTGTTAGGAACTGGGCTGCACAGTAGGAGGTGAGCAGTGGGGGGTAAAGCTTCATCTGTATTTTCATCTGTATTTGCAGCCGCTCCCCAACACTAGTATCACAGCCTCAGGTCCACCTCAGATCATCAGGCATTAAATTCTCATAGGAGCCCAGTCCTTGGTGCCAAAAAGGTTGGGATCCTGGTGGTCAGAGAGAAATGGTTGTATTTCCTTCATTTTCTACTCAACCAGTTCTCAAGAACCCACGCTTAATACCTCTATGGCTGCAAAGCACTATTAGGTGTCAATGTTTACACCCTGATTGTAAGAGGCTGATGAAAGGAGACTGCTCCAACCACTGGGGAGAATGTTTGTGAGTTCCAGTAGTCCTGCTTCTTGAGAAACAGAGGAAGTGCATTAATAATACTTATCATCCTCTGCTGGGCTGCTGATTATCAGCATCCTCAGTTTTAACTATTTGAAATCTTTAACTCTGTTTAATCCCCCTTTCCCTATCAAAGGTCAAAACAAAAACAAAAACAAAAACAAAATGTTGAGCTGAGTTTTAATTTGGGATTGGTCAGAGGGACACAGGTACGTCTGGCTCTTTGTCTTCATCTTCTCTCTTTTCCTCTTCAGTCTTTCCATCAGTCCCTTTCCACCATCCACTTAGAACAAAACCTTTGATGCCAAAACGTCTAGTCTGTATAAATAACTACCTCATGCAGCTGTCATGAGGTTTAAATGAAATAATATAAATAATAAGAACCTAATAAGTTTCTGCAAGTGTCAGTTGCAGGGCTGACCTCGTGGCTGCGCGACCTGTGCATTTGCACAGGTACCTGCACTTTGAAGGGCCCCACACTTGATTTAATGTTCTTCTGTCACTGTCTTAAAATTCTTAAAAATTTTTGAACAAGGGGACCCATATTTTCATTCTGCACTGGGTCCCACACATTCTGCAGCTGGTCCCACTTCACTGTAAAGAGGCAAGGCCATGCTTTAACCTACTATCCTAACGCAGTTATTGTTGCTGACAGTAACATGAAGCTTAATATCCTAAAAATTTACCTTCGTGAATGTATGTTATGCCAAGTTTTCTTTCCCTTTGTGACAGGAGATCTAAAACATAGTGATATGTTTAGACTACAGCTGTTTTTCACATACCACAAAGAAATTTGAGTGCTTTGAAAACCAAAGGGTCAGCATAATTAGAGTATTTACAGCATTTTCAAAAGGCGTGTCCCTGCTTCTCCAATTCCTAGGACAAAGGAAGTTCTGGAGAGAAGCAGTGAGATCCTCTACTTTCACATTGTAAAAAGAACCATTATGGAGTGTCGTCTTTATTCATGAATCCATACATCCCACAGATATCTCTTGGGTGCCTATGATGCTCTAGACACTTTTACCATTGGAGTTCTAACTGTGAACAAAACACACCTGGCCATTGCCCTCAGCCAGCTCACAGTCTAGTGGGAGAGGTCAGATGTTATAAGGAGTGTTGTTACGAAGAGATATTGAGTGCTATAGGCATCCATGAGGGAGCCTAAAGCAAGCAGGAAATGAAGAGGGCTTCCAGAGGAGGGGACTTCTAAGTTAATACCTGAAGGATGAAAGGACAAGAAGACCGTGATCCCTTTAGAGCCTGACTTTAGTGACAGTTGGCCTTGGGGAGTGAGAGGACCCTGTATAGAACTACACTAAGGATAGATTTCAGGTCAGGTTGACCTGAATGTGAGTACCCCTTTGTGAACTAGCTGTGTGACCTCAGAAAAGTTGGTTGACTTCTCTTAGCCCCTATTTTTCATCTGTGAAATGGGAATAATTACAGCACCTACTTCACCTGGCTGTGATAAAGATTAGGAGCTAATTTCTCTAAAATATAGCATCGTGCTTGGCAAAGAGTAAGTGTTAAATAAATATTAGCTATATTATTTCGACATATATATTAGCTGTTTTCCCAGTATAGCAGCTGTTATTTTTATGATTAAAGCATGGAGTTCTGGAGCTAGACTGCAGAGATCGATTTAGTAATAAACTTGGTTTCTTGTCACTTGCAGTTTGGCCACAAATTCACTGCTTTTTAGTGCCTCCACCATATCTGAGCAGCTTTTCTAACGTGAGGAAGAAGTTTTCATTTGCCGGTATAGAGACACAATGGTCAGGGACCTCAATGAGGTCAGCCAGGACATAAGACTGGCTGTTGTGGGAGAGCCAGAGTTCAGAATCCCAGCCATTGTGTTCAGCTGAGCTGCAAACAGGAAATGATGTGATCAATCTCATAGGATGAAAACCAAGGGATCTTTATTAATATGGATTTTCAAGATGTTAAAGTCATAGCCTTGAGGAAGGAACTGGGAACCCTTATAACCCCTTTGAAAAGCATTGGTTACATGCAATTTGCTTGTGGTTACACCAGATAGCATCTAGGGGATGCTGAAATTGTAAACCTCAGTACTCAACCCTATCACCCGGCCTCCTAATTATTGCCATCTGTCCTCCTCACTTCACTGAATTTTCTGTGACAGGGTCATACCTGCTCCATGATGGCCTAACCAGGTCAGCCTGAACAACAGCAAAAACCGTGACTGTTGTTTGTGGCATTCTGCCTAACAGTCTACTCATCAGAGAGTTGATTTACTTCCAGAGACAGGACGCAAACTGTTTGGTTTTTCTGGCCTAAAGTTTACAAAAGTTCTGAGATGGAGCCAGGAGTCTTTGGCTCTGATTTGAATCATCTGCCTTGCAGATTTTTTTTTTCTAAAATAGGTCAGTTTCTTAAAGCCCTTTGGACTTCCTGTCTATAGCTTTATTTTTTTGCTTATTACTAATCCATTGATATATCAAATTATTAGCGATAATCACAACCTATGTCCAAAGTAGTCTAGAAAAAGGAGGCTCTGGTCTCTGCAACCATGGAGTTACAATCAGTTCTAGAATCCAAAGGTCTTATGGGGCAGCCTGATTTGCTATTTTGCTGAGTTAAATTGAGTGATCTAATGATGGTGATGTGGTGATAATAACAACTGAATGATCTGCTAGATACCTAGTGCACATTTCAGATACACACATCATCTTCCCAACAACACATGTACTATATTTCCTTTTCACAAATGAGGAAACATCTCAGAGAGATTGAGTAATTTACTCAATGCTGAAAAACAAGAAAGTGGCAAAGCCTGGGCTAGAACTCGTGTTTACCAGTCAGTGATTCATGAAATGTGTTGCTTCCTGTCTGTGTGATATTGGGCATGCTGCAGTCTGCATTTCCTTATTCTATGAGATGGAATAGAAAGATAATTGAATTATTCTTGGGATGAAAAGAATTAATATATCTAAAAGGGCTTGGAACATGATAGAATGCTATCAATATGCAACTTAATATTATAAGAAAAACTTATAGATAATTTTCCAAACTCATTTTGGGCTGTTTTATGCCAAAGCAGGCCTGGATTCCCTCTATTAGAAATTGTTGGTGACACAGTTCTTCACATGGTCAGCAATTTTTGTTACATTTGCCACCACATGACTTGGTTACTCACTTGAGAAATGTTTACTGAGCTCATTTGTGTACCCAGCAAAATGTTGGGTGCTCCTTATATGATGGGGCATGTGCAGTCACCACTTATGTTTTTATGGAATTCTTACTTCAGTGGGGGAGATTAGAATCAAATACATAAACAGAAAAAGATACATAATAGAATCTTTTGATGAGCACTCTAAGAGGGAAATATGCCATTATGACAGAAACCCAAGAGAGTAGGCATAGTTAATTGGGGCCAGAAAATAACTTTTGAGTAAGTCATTTATTTGTATGCTGAAATTTGAAAGATGAGTAGGAGTTAAACGGATGCAGAGCAGGAAGAAGAACATTCCAGGCATAGGAAAGAGCAAATTTAAGACCCAGAGTAAGGGAATAATAATAATTATTATAGTAATCATAAAAGCGAACATTTAGTGAACTCTTCATTATGTCCCAGATACTATACCAAGTGCTTTACCAGCAGTATCTCACTTTTTCCTCAAATATCCTCTGGAGTAGATACTATTTTTATTCTTATTCTGCAAATGAGAAAACTGAGGCTAGAGAGATTAAGTAATTTATCCAAGTTTACATAGTATGTAAGTGCTGGAATGGGGCTTCAAATTCAGGATCAAAGAACTCACATTCCAACCCACAATCTTGGTTCAGCTAAATAACTAAAAGTCGGTAAGCACATCCATTAGGGGTCAGTTGCAGACAACAGACACCACTTTAGCTAGTTTGAAGGAGAAGAGATTTATCATCTACCTAGTGGTTTACAAAATCACTGAAGGAGCTGGAAGGGAAGCTCTCAAGCTTACAGTGTAGGCAGATCTTCCAGAGACAACCTCCTGCTCCCAGAATCACGTTCTTTCTTCTGTGATAGGCAAAACTGCTGCTACTGAAGGAAACGTTAAAATCTAGAAGCCAATGACTACACAACCATGCTGAGTCCAACTCAGTCTACATCAGCAAAGTGAATGTCGCATCCTCTGCCTCTCCCCTACTTAACTGAGGCCCAAAACCAAGTCTCATACAGATGCTTCTGATTGACAGTTAAATCATGTGCTGGCAGCTTCAAGGGGGATCCGGGAAATGTAGTTCTTAGCTTTCCTGCCATGCAGTGCAGGGAGGCATACCAGAAGGCATGGGTAGTCAGTCTGCAGGATCCAACTCACTCAGGAGGGCTGGAGTACAGGGAGTAATGGGGAAGCCATAGAGGTAGGTAGGACCACAAGATGAAGGCCTTGTGGCCATGTTAAGGAATTTATATTCCATATAGAATACAATGGGAAGCAGAAATTGGTATGGTAATATATTTTTTAAAGATTAACCTTGCTGATGTTTGTAAAATGAATTGATGGAGATAGGAATGAATGTAGGAAGACCATTGACAGGCTATAAGATGGAAAGAACTTGACAGATCTTAAATGTTTTGTATATCGAATCAATATGATATAGTGTTGAGTTAGATATTAGGAAGTTGGGCAAGGAAGGTGTTGGGAACGATTCACGTTTCAGGCTTGAGAAGCTAAGAAGGTGGGGGAGCATTTACTTGGAAAAAGTTTGGGTGTAACTTGGCTGGGTGAGTGTTGGAGGAAAAATTGGAGATTCAAGAGTTTTGTTTTGTAGATCTTAAATTTCACATTTCTCAGACATACTAGTGGAAATGTTAAATGGGCAGTTGTAAATGTTTCTGGAGCCTGGAGGATCTGGGCTGAAGATAGACCGTTAGGAGTCAGCAGCATATTTATTTCAAGTCACAAGAGAGGAGGGAATCACCTATGCACAGGGTATAATAAAAGAAGAGAAGAGGGTATAAAACTTAGCCCTGAGCCACTCCATACTTAGAGTTTGGGTGGAGGTGGTGGGAATAGCAAAAGAAACTGAGGAAGAACCAGAGAGGTAGGAGAAAAAACAGAAGGGAGAGCAACAGATTCAAGGAGTGTTTCAGGAAGGAGTGTTTTTTTATTTTTTATTTTCCTTAAGAAGATAATTGTTCATTGGTTTTTACAGAATGGAGGGCTTTGGTGACTTTTAGTGATTTGGAGAGGACTGAGAGTGAACTAGAGGTAAAGATTTGCAGACAACATTTCTGAGCGTCTGAGTTGAGGGGTTGAGCTGATGAGACTGTGTACTTAGAGGACTGTGGGGTCAAGGGAGCTTTGTTTTGTATGTTTCAAACTTGGCGATAGTAGAGCATGTAGGATGCTGGTGGGAATGATCTTACAGAAAGGGAAGGGGATGATTCTGTGGATGGCGAACAGCACACTGAGGAAATGAAGTTCCTGAGAGGAAGAGAGGGAATGAGATCCCATCCCACGGTACAAAGAGGCTTTGACACTGCCTAAACAGGAGGGAATTAACAAAGGACCTCCATAGCTACAGGCAAGTTGGGGATTTGGTGGCGAAAAGATTTTGGAAGCCTTGTCTGTTGGCATTTGTTGTCCCTGAAGCATGAGGCAAGGCTGGAGTATGAGTAATTTGAGGAGAGGATCCTGGTCCATATGAAGAGTCGGAGCTCAAGGTTTGGGCCAGTCCAAATGGCTGCTTACATCTTCCCAGCCAGAGCAATGCACGACTCTTTGTTTAATGTTTGGGTAACTAATAGACTATCCTGATGCCTGGCTCTGATGAAAGAATTATTCTGACAGGAGTCATTCTTTCCATTTCTAGGAACCAAAATCACCCAGCAAAACCTAAACTGTCATTTCCTTGCCATGATAAAGGCATTTAAATTTCTCTTCACAAGGCACATCAATACACATATAATACATATCATATTTACTGAGTACTCCTGTTTGGATGGGAGACATAGGAATAAACAGAATTCAAAGCAGAATGGGAAGGTAAGAAGTCCTGGGCAGGAGGGGTCAATATCAAGTGTCTAGATAACAAGGAGGAGACACAACACATTTATTCATAAGCATATTTTGTCCCCCCCCCCTCAGTTTTTATATTCTTTCCAAAATCTCCAGCCACATTATTCAGTTTCCCTCCTTTCTTGGTGAGGAAACTATCTCTGAGTGGTTGAGGTCCTCACTAATGAGAACTATTAGACTAATAAGAGTAGGCATGAAGCATTACAGAGAATCCCTGGCAGTGCGTTCTCATGGATGGTATGATATATCTCAAAGTAGAAGATAAAAAAATCACATCCTCTGAGACATTAAAAAAATCGGAGCAAGTAGCTAGACTATACAGGCATGGGCACCCTATCCTGACCCCAGGCAACCTGTCCAAATGACTGTTTCTAGTTGGAAGTTTCCAAAGTACTATGATTTAAAGCCTGTTAAAGGCCCATGTGAGTTGTGATTAAATATGAAGTGGGACACATGGTTTGCTTTATAATCTATCTGAAACCCTTAGAAAGGCCAAATGTTTTGGAGGATGTCGTAAGTTCTGGTGATGGTCTGAGGTTTTAATCGGCAGGAAGCAAAGGTGAACTTCATAAAAATATCAGTTCTTATTTCCTTTCCTAGACTAGAAGAAACTGGGGGACAAAGAATTGGAAGAGCCCGGATAATTATATTGTTTATCTTTTCCATTCTCTTTCTTTGATTTATTAGTCTTTCTTAGAAACTGCTTCTATTTCATTAACAGTTGGCTTGTTGCCCTTGCAATTGATGATAGGAAGACATCTCATCTAATGCTATCTTACTCTGGATAGTTTCATGTTTTTTATTCCTCCCTCCCTTCCCCCACAACATTTGGCATCAACTAATCTGCCTTTTTTCCAGAAGATTTGTCATTGTTTTGTATGTGGATTTTAAAGAAATTACTCTGTGTGTGTTTGTGTGTGTGTTTTTTCTTCTTTCCTTCTTTTTCTCTAATTATTGTTTTTGGACAACAGCATTGCTAACAGATCAGCTCTAACAAAATAGGGAGGTTTTGCCCAGAGACATCTGAGATGGGAAGACTGCTGATGGGAAATGTTGAAGACCAGTTTGCCTCAGATGTCCTGAATTCTAATAAGCCAATCTGTGGCACCTGAATCACAGGGTTTGGGGTTACTCTGGTTCCCTCTATCACACACATGTGGAGAATGGTTCCCATTCTTCTCCTTGCCCTGCCCAAGCTGTTCTCCTGAACTAGATGTCATAATCCTTCCCTGAAGGTCCCATTCCTGATATCTTTCCATCTCAATAATTTATTATTATTTTTTAAATGGAAAGGAAGAGAAAAGCAAGTCAATCATTTCTGTGACCTGGACATAGAAGTCCCCTACCTGATTGGTATCAGGGTCTTTCTCTAATTTGGATCCCACTGAATACAATAATGAGACAGAAAGCCTTCAGCACCCCAACCAAAGAAGAAAAAGAAGAAGGAGGAGGAGGAGGAGGAGGAGGAGGAGGAGGAGGAGGAGGAGGAGGAGGAGGAGGAGGAGGAGGAGGAGGAGGAGGAAAGAAGAAAGAAGAAAGAAGAAAGAAGAAGGAAGAAGGAAGAAGGAAGAAGGAAGAAGGAAGAAGGAAGAAGGAAGAAGGAAGAAAGAAGAAGAAGAAGGAACCAATTTCCAGGACTCACTAAAAGGCAGAAGAAACCAGACAACATTCTCCATCATCTCATTTACACTGCTGTCTCAGGAAACAAGGCACAGAGAATTCATGCTCCAGTCTAAGGTTCCAGGTCCCCATTGCAGGGTTATGGGACAGTAACAAAGGGCTCTTCAGTACAGATGAGGGGATAAAAATAGGACTGTGAACATACACCCCTCTCCTACTATCCAGCCTAGTAGATCCCACCACCAGCTCATGGCCACTAGATCTGTCTACCCTCCTCTGGTTCTTCCTATTTTCTTCACTATATCATATATATGTATACGCCTTGGTGTAGTTTTCTCTATATTCCACCTATAATCCAAATATTAGCTGGTTATCCATTATTCCTTAAAGATACAGACTTGATCATCACCATTTTCACAGCCTTTGGAGACCTGAAGATCTCCAGGGAATTTTTACTAATTCCCAGAGAATATTTACTTTAACCCTCCCCTCACCCTTTTTTTGAATCATAATATAGTTTAATCATGTATAGAATCTACAATATATTTTATTTGGAAATAGACCCTATACATTAAATTTGTAAAGGTCCGTATCCATCTAATAATGGCTTGTATTAATTTCCTAATTTCTTCAAAGAGTTTTTCTTCTCCCTATAATAACCAACATCTTTAGCACTCCTCACCTCTCCAAATTTTTTCAGTTTTTGCTTTTCTTTATTTAGAAAAACAAAACATTCTCTTCTAAGGTAGTAAACTTCTAGAAGATTTAGATATTATTGCCACAATTTACTTGGTTGGGGATTCAAGTAAATATTTGCAGGTTGTAGAAAGAACTTAGAACTAATTGCTTTGTACAGTTGGAGGAATGTCAAGGATAAACTAAATTCTTTCTGGGAGAAGGTGGACATACATATGTACATAAATAAATACATATTGAGAGAAGAAGTAGGGATTTCTGGCAAGTATACATTTTCCCATATGTTTTCTAACTCAGTTTGTTCACAGACTTTGTTTGAAATGAAAAGTATCCATCAAATGCTAGCAGTTCTGAGTGCCCCCAAACTCCAATTATTATACGAAACTGTATGGGATGGAAAGAGTTTGGATATTTTTCTTACAGGAGATAAGTTGTGGTACCTTAGTTGTTGTTGTTGTTGTTGTTATTGTTGTTTTAAATAGATGGTACTCCTTTTTACTGAATGACCAAACCATTCGAAGAGTAAAGCTCTTGGAAGCAATGAACCCCTGTATGTCATCATATCCATCATCATGGCTTTAAGGTCTTTGATACTGTCTATGTAATTCGCCTCTGTGTAATTACATACATGACTCAAGTTTATGATATATAGAGATCAAAATACAATCCTTGGCTACATGCTTAATAGAGTTTGTCGTTGTTTCCATCAGAAAGAAATTTTAAAGTTTGCAACTTGAGGACTACATATTTCACAAATTCTACTAATAATTCTTTCAATTTGTTTGTGAGCATAGCTGGTCCTAACTTACCAAGCAGTTTATTTTTGCTATTCTTTCTTTGTATTTATTGAAGTGGTCAATTGCTACTAACTTAACTACAAGAAAGATAATGTCACTTGTATAGTGAAAAGAAATATTTGCTGGTTCCTAGTTTTATTATAGCATGTTTTTCAGTAAAAATATTAAACACGTAGATAAAGCTTTCCAGTGCTAACTCAATAAGTAGAAAGTAATTGTTACGATTATTGAGCAATTTTGGAGTCTACACTAGTATAACCCTCTACAACATCTATATTATTCATTTATTTTTGTGGCTGATTAATATTCTATTGTATGGGTATGCCACATGGGGTATCCATTCATCAATAGATATACCCATCTACTGTTATCGTCTTATGGATATTCTGTTTGGTTGAGCAGACTAGTGTGTAATTTTATGCTTTTATGACATTTTTGTATGATTTGGGAAATCAGCGAAAATTATATGTGTTCAATATGCCATATTTAACAAAAAGTGTATGTCATTGTTTAATTCAATGATACAGATATGTTGCACTTCTCTTGACTAAAACATAAAGAAATTGAGCTTGGACAAAATGAATTGGAATTGACTTTGTTCTCTAACAGTCCACAATTACAAGCAATAAATAATAACTCATACTGGTATTGCTTATACAAAATTTATATTTATATATTTAATTGGAGTTGGCTTTTTGAATGGTGCCTTTAAAATATTTTATTATTTCTTTGTTTTTACTTTTTAATTTCATATAATTATATATCCTGTTGTCAGTAACTCTTAAATTAGAGGTAATTGGCTCTAAAATTGGTCCCATCCAAGAATCTTTAGTTACTGGAAGTATCAGAGACATTTAACAGCCCCACTCATCCTCAAAAATAATTCTGAGTGGTCTAATAGGGTGGTGTCTATTCTAGATATGAATTATTAGATTCATTTCACTGGAAATATGACATAATGGTTTTAAAGATTTCATATTTATTGAGTTCTTTAAAATTTATTGTCAAGACAGTACTATAACAATAATGGAAACCAAATAAAAAAATCACCCACAATATCTCAGTTGTACCAAATTAGTTTTTAATGCTCTCATCTAGTCCTTATATTCTTGCATTTCTAAATCTTACATGGTTATAATCATTTAGATAGGCACAATTCAATATTATGCTTTATTTCACATATACTATATCATAACCATTTATTTTTACTGCTTTAACATCCTCATAATCATCATTTAGTGGCTGAATTATATTTAATTATGTGGTTATACCATACTTTAATTCTCCTGAGGTTAAGCGCTTGGGCTGCTTTCAGCTCTGTTAAGTAACTGTGATATTTGAATGAGGGCAATTAATACATATTTAGAGAGAAAACAATCCCTACTAATAGACCATAGGCTTTGTCTCAGACAAGTCTAGGTTCTGTTTTTGGCACAACCACTAGTTTTCTGGCCTTAGGTAAGATTATTTTTATTTATTTTAAAATTACTTCTCTTGATGGAGGTCTCTTTTACATATAATAAAATGCACAGATCTCAAATGTATAACTCAATGAATTTTTACATATGTATACCCATATTTGACCATATATACATGCCCCTTCCCAGAATAGTATAACGACTATTCTGATTTAGTGCTATGGATTAATTTTGTCTTTCAAATTCGTATAAGTGGAATCATACAGTATGTGCTCTTTTATGTCTGTCTGCTTTTGTTCATGGAAATGTTTTTTTTGAAATTCATCCATATTGTTGTGTATGTCAGTTTGGAAGTTTGTTCTTTTTAATTGCTAAGTAGTATTGCTTAGTGTGGAAATCCTATAATTTGTTTACCTCTTCTTCTGTTAATGGACATCATTTTGGGAGACATTACTTTGGGCTATTATAAATAGAGTTGTTATGGTCACTACAAATATTCTTTTACAAATATTTTTTTTTGACACAGGCACTGAGTTCTCTTGGGTGTATATCTAGGAATGTATTTTCTGTATTACAGAGTAAGTGTGGTTGATGACATTGATAAATGTGAACGATGTGGTACAATCATAAAACTGGGCTAGAAAATATGCCAGGACCAGACTTGAGTATATCTTTTAATCTTTCTGCACTTTAGTTTCATCACCTCTAAATAAAAATAATACTGACCCTGAAGAGTTGCTGTTAAGATTAGGATATGTAATGGGTATAAAGAACCTGACATAGGATCTGGGGCACAGTAGGGTATTCATTAAAGGGGAGCCATGATGAAGGTGATGATGATGAGGGTGATGATGATGAAGATGATGGTAATATCATTTCTTTATAAGCAGTGATGGGTAGACCTTTTGAGTTAAAATATAGAGGTGACCTCTTTCTCTTATCCTTGAAAGATTGCCTGAAAACTTCTAAGAAGGTCCCTCTTGTACATTGGCCAGATCTGTGGTTCTTAAGATTACAGCATCCTCCCCCTGAGATTCCAATTTTGTTTCTAAAGATGAGGCCCAGACATCCACTTGCTGTAAATGTTTTTCCATTGATGTTAATTGCTATCAGGGCTAACCACGACTGCTAAGCATAAAAACCAATTTATAGCTCACCTCCTCAGGCTTTGCCATTCTTCAGTTCTCCAAGGGAGCAGATTGGTTGCATTACTTCTACATTCTTCTGTAATGAAAACTTTATCAAAGTCACGTCTGAGATCTTGGAACAGTCTTGAGATTTATAGGTGAGCGTCTTCTCCTCTTATTTCCTTTACGAATCTCAAGCCATTGATTTCAGAGTGTTCCTACGTTCTCCATTTGCTCCTTAGTTTCAGTATTCAGTCTCAGTCTTCTCAAATGTCACCTTACCAATATTTTCTTTTCACTCTCTGTTTTTACTTTTTCATTTAAAACAAAAACTAATCTGGCAAAAACTCCTACAGCCTCTGACAGCTGGCACCCTGCATGCTTGGCTGCTCCCACCTTTGAGGTACAGATTATACTGGCAGACTGTTGAAAGTTGTCGTGACTTAAGGAGCAGCTGGTTTTTCTTCTACTTTCTTTAATTCTTTTTTTTTTAACTTTATTTTCTCTTTTAATTATCAAAGTAATATATGTCTACTGTGGCAAAAAATTTGGAGAGTCAAGCCTAGAGAGCAAAAACAACAAAAGTTTACTTGAGTTAGCTCACAAAAATTTTTTTTTGTGTGAAGCTTTCTCCTTTACTATCAATATCCAATTTCAGCTCCAGCAATTCCCTGCATGTATGACCCTGGGTTTCTTCTTCTTTCTAAGTCTGTTGCCTCATATGTTAGAGATGATAACAAAAACCTGATTTAAAAAAAATGGGCAAAAGACATAAATGATAATTCACCAAAAGATATAAAAGTGGCTATTAAATCTATGAAAATATATTTTCACTTATAAAAGATGTCAATTGCAAAAAAAAAAAAAAAAGAAAATTTTAAAGCTTGACAATACACCTTGTCGTTGAGGTAGGGAAAAGTAAGCACTCATACATTGCTAGTGAAAGTGCAAAATGGCATACCCTTATAGAGGGGAATTTAGCAATACTTAAACAGATAGCATTATGTTTACATCTTGATCCAGTAATTCCTCTGCAAGGAGTTTACTCTGATGGTACGAAAATTTATAACATTATCCAAATTGCAAAATATTGAAAATAACCTAAATCCCCCAATATAGGAATTTTTTATTGAATAAACAATGGAACATATTGAGAACTATGCAATTATAAAGAAAGAAATATAGGTCATAAACCAAAATGAAACAATTTCCTATGAAAAAAGCAAAGAGCAAAAGGATATACTTGCTACCTTTTGTGTAAGAAACAAAGGTGGTAAGAAAATATACATTGCAAAAAGGAAAAATCAGATACTAATGAGATTGGTTATAGACAGGGTAGAAAGTATAGGAAAGTGAGTAACACTTCTCTGAATTTATTCTCTTGTGTAGTGTTGACTTTTGGCATCATGCTAATGTTTCTCTACTATTAAAAACTTTAAATCAATTAGGATGTGGAGGGGGGCAGACAAAATGGAATACAAATAGAGGTAGATAAACCTAACTTTCAAATGAATACTATAACAACACTGAATGGTGAAAAACAGCTAATTCAAGCAACTTCGAACATAACATTTTAGCTATTGTCAGTCAAAAGAAAGTCTTGAACTATATTTACTGAGTTAGTTTTTCACAATATATGGGTTTAGCATTTCTGAAACCACGTTTATGGTAGGACTGAGAAAATGAGTAAACATGCTGATTGTGCTGGTGGCCAGATTTCTCACAGTTGGAGAAGAGAGATACAAATACAGAGCAGGGGAAGACTAGGAAAACACTGGTGTTTGGTGCTGTAATTGGAGGTATCAGTAGGAATATCTACCTAACTGTATATACACGTATTGGTTTAGTCTGTTAGGCTTCTATAACAAAACACCATAGACTGGGTGGCCTGCAAACAACGAAAATTTACTTCTCATCATTCTGGAGGCTGGCAAGTCCAAAATGAAGGCTCCAGCAGATTTAGTGTCTGATGAGGACCACTTCCTCACAGACGGCTGTTTTCTCACTGTAATCTCACAGAGCAGAAGGAACTACGGAGCTCTGTGGAGTCTCTTTTATAAAAGCACTAATTCTATTCATGAAGGTTTAACACCCTCATGATCTAGGTACCTCACAAATGCTCCACCTCCTAATATCATCGCTTTGGGCATGAGGTTTCAACATGAATTTTTTAGGGAGGAATACAAATATATGTATATATACATATATACTTATATGTGCATATATACTCACCTGTACTATTTATATGAATACATATATGTATATAAATACACATGCATATATGAATGTATACACACACACACATTTCCTTCCCACTACAAAGACTTAGAAGCCAAATAAAACAAAACGGATTTTGATTTTCAAATAACATACCACATTAAAAATAGCTAGAAATAATTAGTGACTGATTCCAGGGTCAGGGAAGAGAAAAACCAAGATGAGCTTGGAACATCTTCTTGTCTAAAAAGTGAGGAAGTACTTAGAAAATAATGGAAATCTATTAGTGAGGGTTCTCCAGAGAAACCCGTAGGTTTCTACTATGTATAAATATGTAATATACACATATATGCATAATATATATATACTATATAATATATATACACACACACATATATACAGATATATATGGAATTCAATGTATAAAATGAATTTAAGAATATATTTATTATAAGGAATTGGCTCATGTGATTATAAAGGCTGGCAAGTCTCAAGGTTTGCAGGGTAAGTCAGCAACTTGGAGACCCAAGAGAGTAGTTGATGGTGTAGTTCCACTCCAAAGGCTAGAAGGCTTGAGACCCAGAAAGAGCTAGTGTTTGAATCTAAAGGTAGGAAAGAACTAATGTTTTAGTTTGAAGGCCCTCAGGCAGGAAGAATTCTCCTTACTTGGGAGAGGGTCAGCATTTTGGTTCTATTCAGGCCTTCAACTAATTAGATGTGGCCCACTCTCATTATAGAAGACAATATGCTTTATTCGGTCTACTGGTTTCAATGTTAATCTCATTCAAAAACACCCTCACAGACACACTCAGAATAACACTTGGGCAGCCCATTGCCCAGTCAAATTGATACATAAAATTATCACAGGACCTCTGAAGAAAGGGAAAATAATGATAGAAATGGATTACAACTCATTGAATAATATAGGAATTGTGAGTCCATAGTCATACTAAACAAACAAACAAAAAAGTAAAAAACAGAAAAAAAAACCTGTCTCTTCCTTAAAGGGAAAGTCAGAAATAATAGAGGTAGATCACTATTTTGTGACCATTATAATAATAACATTCAGAAAACTGTCTTAACTATTACAATAGTAAGTGAATGTTTGATGAGGTGATGCATATATACATACTCTCAAAGAACAAACAAAAGAGGACTTTACAGTGCAGAAACCAGGCTGGCACTAACTGATGTCTTCAGCCATGTTTAGCATCACCAATGTGATAAACCAACATCACGTACCTCTTGATGCAATGCACTGAGAAAGACACACTATCTCACATATAGTGTTTTTGCCAAAACTGAAGAGAAACACAAACTGAGCGGAAGTCTACAAGATATAAGGCCCACACACTTAAAAGATGTCAGTCATAAAATATAAAAGTTGAGGAATCATTTTAGATTAAAGGAGTCTAAAGAGACATAACATCTGAATGCAATGAGCAATCTCGGACTGGGTCTTGGATCTGAAAAACATTGTTACAAAGGACACTATCGGGACAATATACTATATTCAATACTGTTGTATAAGTATGAAATTTCCTGATTTGAAGATTATACTGCGGTTATAGAACGAAGCATCCTTGTTCTAAGGAAATATACAGTGAAACACTTAGGAGTAAAGGGGTATGGTGTATGTAACTTACTCCAGTTCTGAAAATGTATGTGTGTGTTTGCAGAGAGAGAGACAGAGACAGAGAGCAAGAAAAGGAGAAAGGTAAAGCGAATGTGGCAAAATGTTAATTAGTAAATTCAGGTGAAGGATGTAGAAGAATTCTTTGTATTATTCTTGCAATTCTCTGTGAGGAGCTTTTTAAAAATAGTTTTTAAAGTTAAAATAACAAGAGTACTTACAGTAGTTACAAAGACTAAATGAAATAATCCATAAAGAAGTTCTAGCACCAGCCCTGCCATAGAATGAAAAACTTAATTTGTTGTTAGATATTATGAAACTAATATAATATTAACATATTAATATTTAATCAATATAGTAATGTCGATAGCAATATAGTAACATCAACATATACCTATGACATTTAATATCAGTATATTAATGTTTGATCAATATATTTAATGCATTGATAACACCGACATGTTCATTAATATTAACAGTAAATTAATATACTAATATTTATTGTTGAAGTAAATAATTTTATTAAAATAATATTGCATAGTAATTGCAGCTTACTTTATTCACTCTTATAAGTAATTTGATTTTTAACGATACATGAGTTTTATTGTTGATATATGTCATAATTTAAATTTTGTGTTTTTATTTTTATTCATGCAAATATTTTGTTTATAAATTTATAAAATAATTTATGAATGTTATAAATTTGTGTTTCTTTTCCTGATTGTGTAGGCCAGAGTCCTTGAAGTTCTATTGCTAAGTCAAAGGGACAGACATTTTAAAAACTTTTTAGTTAGCTGCCAAATAGCTTTCCAGAAAAGTTTCCTCTATTTTCTTTTGCACTAGCAGGATATAAATGTATCTATCTTATCTCTTGCTCACAAACATTGCATATTATCAGTTATTTACTCTTTAGAAAGAGCTGATTTTCTGGGTGGTAGAATTTTGTTTTTAAAACTTTCCACTTTGTACTTTTCTCTACTTGCTTGACATTTTTTCTAAGGAGAATGACAAAGAAATACAAATAGTTCTTAAAAAGAAAAAAAAGAGAGATGAGTTTAGTGTTGGCTAATGTAATAAGGGAACACAGTGTAGGTTTTGTGGTTTCCTTATCCACAAGAAAAAACCATGGTGTCACCCAGGAAAATTAGTCTCCTTGGGTGTCTAGGCCTAAGATAGATTCTCCACGAAGGTCTCATATGCTAGACAACTGGTCTTTGGCATCTGATAAACCTGTTTTCAAGTCTTGATTCATTCATTTCCTAGTTTCTGAGCTTGATCAAGTTTTTGGACTCTTCCAAGTAGAATACGAATACAAGTGCTTTTCTCATGGTATTGCTGGGATTTTTAAATGCGGTAATGCAGGGAAAGTGCTTGGTAACAAAGTAAGTTCTTTATAGATATTAGTTTAAAAAATTCGTCATGCAATTAACAGTGTTTTCAGCTACAATATTTCCATAAATAAGATAGTGGGTGTTGTATGCTTATACAATACTTATATAGTATCCCTTAATGTAAGTCAAGAGGAGAATATTGCCAAAGTACAATCCACAAAAAAATAAATTTTCTGGGAGCTTAAAAGTTGTTCTAGGATTAGAATCTGTGACTCCAGTGACTTTAGCTTAGTAATGAACTAAACCAGAGGTCTGCATACCAGATGACCACATCCTAAATGCTTGATTACATTCCTGTACTTGCGTAGGAGAGCGCGGAAGAACAGCTTCCTGCTAATTGGATGCTGAGCTAAGACTTTCAGATAGAATCTTGATTTGGTTTGATTCTGCAAGTAACACAAGCAACAGTTTTGTTTGTGTAGGAAGCACTGTAAAACATTATTTAGGTTTAATCTTAGGAATCCAACATGTTAGAAAAGATGTGGCCATTCAAGTTTCTTTAAGTCAGTTTTATCATGGGAGTAGATCGAAAAGATACATAATAAATCCCACAATCAAAAGATCTCTGAACAGAGTTATCGTCTATTTTTAAGTGGTTGTAAAGGAAATATATTTCCCCCAGCTCTAAGTTATCATTGTAAAACCAGACCATTAGTTGTAAAAGTGTTGCTAATATAAGATTTAAAGGAATGGATGTTGAAAAATTAAGTCCCCCCCCCCTATTTTCTGTCCAGGAAATAGTCATTATAAAATGCATCCCCTTGCCTCTTGATAGTAAGCAGATGTTACACTCCCACAAAACAGAACTCAAGAAGCTTTAGCCTATGGGGCAGAAACTGCCATAAATGTCTGAAGATATTTACTTGACCAAGATATATGTTACATCGAAATTAAATCTAATCTTAAAAGCTGTTGTTTATTTAATTAAAATTTATGCACACTAGTGAATAGTTTGAAAACATGTTACAAATATCTAACATAAAGTGGTAAGACAATGTGCCTAAAATATGTATTTAAGCATATGCATAGAAATAGAGCTTGACTTGAAGAAGAAATTCCACCGTCCCTAGGATAGTGCCTAAATTTCCATTTCAGTCTGTGGGATAGAGCATCATTAGTTTACACTGATGATAACTTCTTTTTAATGTAGAGGTAAACTCAGTGATACTTGAAAATACCAAGGTAAAGGGCTTTTCTTTGAAGAACTAAAAATAGATGGAGAATTTCATCAGTTATTCTGGTAAGATTGCCTCCCCCAGTCTCTAACTGTCCAGGAGAGCTTTATTGTGACAGCAGTTTGCGGAGTTGCAGAAGCACTGTAGGTCACGTTTTTAAACCTTGCTTTGTGTTGGAGTTCTCTGATGGCCCAACCTGTGACTGTGGTGTTCAGCCTTTTGTTAAAGGAAATTTCTTTTTGCTAAAGCTATCTTGTTGCTAAAATGTTATGACTTGTTTAGAAGAAAGTACAACTGGGTGTGGATTTGCCACTCTCAAGTTTTGTTGAGTACGGTATTCTGTCATTGTTCTAAAAACAGCTCGAAAGCACCAAAATATGGAAAATTTGTGATCTTCCACTTTAATTATGATGGGATAACTTGGAATTCTCTAGTCAAATTTAAGAAGGTAGCTACAAAAGAAAAATTCTTACCTTACTCTCCATTTCAGCCCTCAAACTCTGCTCCTTCCCCTAGTTCCACATATTTTTAATTATAACAAAGTGACTACTACTATCTGGAAATTTTCAAATATAAAAGTTGGAAGTTCACATTTCATATATTTAACATTTCTTTGGTGAAGTCAAAAAAGCTCCCTGTTAGTCCAAGTCATCGACTTATTTTTAAAGTGATTCATTATTCATTAATAAATATTAAAATGCTTTTGTACTTAAGAATATTTGAAAGCTTCCTAACAACCATGCTGTTTATCAACGTTAAAGATTCTGCCAGCTCTAATTACCTCATTCAGTCACTTCAAATTATTGTATTTCTATAAGAGTAACAAAAACAGAACTTGTCTTGATGATGGAAATCTCTCATTTAGCTACCCCCAAATTGAAACTAAGATTCTTGCCTACTTAAAACCAGACCACCTTAGTAAAAAGAATTGAAGTTTTATGTTATATGCCATTTTGAATGATTCCTTAATTAATCAGTTACAGGCATGCCATTAATCTCAAGTAGAAATGGAAATGTCAGGCATCACTTAATCATCAATTTGAAAAGTAAATCAAATTGTAGGGAAACGCATCAAATTGTGCAGAGCTTTAGAGAAAAAATAAAATTATCAGTAAATCACAAAGCCATAATTCAACACCTAATCTTAGGAAACAGCTACAAAATCAGTTCTTTTTAAAATATTTAAACGCTCACTTGGTTCTCATAAGACATTTAACTGGTATCAGTTTGCTGTGTTAAAGACAGCTCTCATTCCTTTTTTGGAATATATATGCTTAACTCTTAGTTCTGTCTCATTGGATATAATTGCTTTTAACACAAATTAAACTATGCTTGCTTTTAGTGAATGCAAAGACAAGATGGACATCAAACTTTTTTAAAGAATAAAGATATTTTCAGAAAATTAGCTTTTCTTAAGATACTTTCAGTTTTGGTAGAAAAAAGATTTTAGAAAAAGGATAATGTTGATTTTTTTTTTGGAGGAAAATAACATGGATTAAGAATCATGGAGTTATAAATACTCAGATTCAAAGTTTACTTAGAGAATATTTAGATGCAATTTTTCTCTCTGTTGCACCTACAAAGAGAGTCAAAAGCATCTACATTCCAACCCCCGTCCTGCCAGTTGGACTTGTGGCCATGGATCAATTATGTAATTTCTCTAGGTCAGTTCCCTCATGTGGAATGTCAAAAGGATAATGCCTTTTCTGTTTACCTCAGAGTTGTGAGAATTAAATCAAATCATGAATATAAATATAGAATCATGAACCGTAACTCTATTTGTAGAAACAGGAAAAAGTGTATGTCTGATATTATTCAAGGAGAAAATATTAGCCCTACATTCTTTAATTAAATCTTTGATTTACATAAGTCCTATTTTCTTTGCTTCATTGTTGGCTAATGTAACTATGGCTAAAGCCAGACTGTTGATCCAGGAGCTTATTATATAAGGAGATGGAGAATATTTGCAAAACATTTGCTTAGGTCAATATTTCCAAAAATTTTTGTTCTAAGGGTTGCTTTACACTGACAACATTATCAAAGACCCTAAAGAGCTTTTGTTTAATTGAGTTATTTCAATCTATATTTACTGTATTCGAAGTTACAGAAATAGAAATATTTAAATATTGATTAATTTATTTCTAAGGAAAAATGATAAATTATTACATGTTAACATAAATATTTTGATAAAAATAATTTTGAAAACAAAAATTACTGAAAAAACTGGTGTTTTACAGTTTTTTCAGATCTCTTTAATGTCTGACTTAATGGAAAACAGCTGGATTTTCACATCTGCTTCTGCCTTCAATCTCTTGCAAATATCACACGTCACATAGCCTCTGGAAAACTGCATTCTAAACTCATGAGGGAATGTGAATGAACAAGGAAAAGAATGTCTTAATATTATCATAAAGTAATTTCGACCTCATGGAGCTCCTGAAATGGTCTTGGGGACCCTCAGGTGTTCCTGACTACTTTGAGAACTATTCGCCTACAAGATACTAAAAACATATATTTTCTGTTATGATGAAGTTACACCCTATCAGAGGGTACTCCTATTCAGATACCTGAATGTGATTTAGTAATCATAATTTTTCTAGGCTGTTGTTTAAAGACCTTATGAATTAATGATTATCTCCTTTGAACTTACTCTTTTTTATTAAGACATAATCGAGATATAACATTGTATAAGTTTAAGATAGCTAACAATTATATTTATAGCTAAACAGACTAGTTGTATTCAGGGGAACTGAATTTTCTGCTACTTCACCTATATATAGGGATTAAAGAAATCATTTTGTATTCAAAAAAGCATCAGGACTCCTCTGACTTACTTTTCTACTGGCTTGTTTTTATAAGTGGTGACTAGATTATGAACTCATTTCTTCCAACAATTTAAAAGAAACAATTTGCCGATATAAATGTAAGATGATATTATCACCGTAGGGAAGACCCAGGAAGGTAAGAGACTTGCCTCAAGTCACACAGCTGCTGGTTGGAAAATTGCAAATGGAACCCAATCTTCTGATTCTTTATTCAGCACTTTTATCATGACTCAATCTTAACTAGATTGGAACACCTAATTTCTAGTAGAAGTAGGGAAATGCACCCAGCTTCAGACCAGTCAGACCCCTTGTTATATGCTCTCAAAGTGACTTGTACTTCCCATCATATTTAACTCATTACATTATAATCTCTAGTTCAACATCTGCCACCCAACAGATGGTAAGCTTCATGAAAGCAGAGTTCACATCTGCCTCATTTATTGCTATATTTCTGATACATAGCAGATACTAAACAAATATTTATTGAGTGAATGATATTGTAATAAATGCACAGAATTAGAGTCAGTCTGGGTTAGACTGAACTTGGAACTTTATGTTATTATTTAAAATCTTGCTTGTTTAAAACACTAGCTAAAACGTACACATACTCTGACATAGCAACTTCTGAAATGTACCCAAGGGAAATTAGTACATAGGTCCACCTAAAGACATGTGAGAATGTTCGCTTTATTCATAATGGCTCCAACCTGGAAACAATCTAAATATTGATCAACTAAAAAATAGATAAATAAATTCTTAAATATTAAATTACATAATAGTATGTTACATAATAATAAAAATAAACTGTAGGTATTCAAAAAATATGGATAAATATCACAGAACTTATGTTGAGTGAAAGGAGCCAGACACAGACAATATATACTACATGATTTCATGTATACAAAGTGCAGGAACAGACTCAACTCATCTGTAGTAATTTTGGCCAGAATGGTTGTCACCTCTGAGCAAGATGGAAGGTATTGACTGGGCAGGGAAATGAGAGGACCCTTTGGGTTGCTGAAAATATTTTATATCTTGCTCTGAATGTTAGATCTGGGCTGTGCAGTATACAGACTATTCCAGCAGGTTGAAATAGTATGACCTCTTGACACAATGAAGACTCCTTGAAATCATTCCTAGCAGAAATGTTAAGATTGGCAAGCTGGCCCTGCTTGTACCACCACAGGAGAATTAGAAACATGGATTATTTTGCAAAGGTACAAGTTACAAAATATAGAACCCTAGCTTGGAAGCAAAGGAACTGAATTTACATTTCCATTCCGCTGTTAGTTCTGTGAATTAGGCACATCTCTTGATTTTGAATTTCTTTTCTATAAAACGAAGACCCACAGGCAGTTCACCTCTGTTACCCCTGAAACTGAATACACTGAATGGATACTATTCCTAGACGCAGCCTCTTGCTACAGAAGTACAGCTGAAAGTCATTGATTCTTCTATCTGTGAGATTGACAAAATAATGTTGAAAGCGTAATGTTTTATAATGATCAAACAAGTTACCTTTGGAAATAGAAAAAGGTTATAAAATATTGTATTAGCTTGATCATTTGCAATATTTAGAGTAATTAATGTTTATTTGAGGTCACCCATATTGATGTAGGTTAGACTATTCACATCTTTTTTCATGTACTAAGTTAAAAGTGATGCCCATTAAATGCTACAGTTTATGCATTTAAAACCTTAAGTAAGAGCTAGTATTAGAACTCAAGGTTCGAATATACTTGATATTTCTATTAATGATGGTGAAGAGTCAGTTCTATTGTGTTTACTGTTTAAGAAGATGAACACTTGACAAATATCTTCTTGGTTCTAAGGTACCTTTGCAGAAGTCAGGCAAGATAAAAGATTAATGGAGAAGCTTGGACCAGATAGGTTATAAATTCCTACTCCATTTCGATAAGCATTTGTTTTGCCGAAATGTAGCTGATCTGATGTGTCATAAAAAGAGTACCTTGGCAAATAAATTTTGGTTTTGAAATTTTTCTGGGATGGAGTTTCTGAAATCCACTTAGTCTTTTTGATCTCTGGTAATTACAGCTGTGACAGATTTAGGCACCATTTGTAAGATATGTAGATGATAAATTATCCAGAGTATATTTTAGGTCCAAACAACTGCTGGTGATATATAATTAAATGTCCCACTGGATCCAAGTCCAATAAAAATACTTACATTCCCTTCTCTCGGAAATAATTAAAAGGGACCCCCTACCCTTTTTTATCCATGATTAGAAACTGTAGTGTCAGCATACTTCCCAGGCATCCAGTGTTCCCATCAACGGCACTTAAGCAGAAATGTTCTGGAGGGGCCATACTAAGGGAAACAGAAGGCCTCAGGAAATTCTCCATCATTTTTCAATGATAGCATTTGTCAGAAGAGGAAATTGGATGACAGAAAAAAACTGAATTGGATACCTTTATCATTGACTGTTAAAATCCAAGAAAATAAAACTTCTTGGAAGACAGTTGGGTTGATAAGTTTCCTATGAGAAAAGCAGAAATGTTAGGCTGAATGTGAGAAAGAGAGCACATTTATCAGAACTGAGAGAGAAGAGCAGACAATACTGCTGGATTATCAGTGAAGCACAGACAAAGGTCGTTGATGGCAACCATACATACTGGGTATTGGTAGCATGTCGTCAGAGATTGGAGAGGACTACTGAGTGCCTGCTGTATCATACCGAAATCACAATAACCCAAAGAGACTTAGATCCTTCTCTGTTTAGTGTCGTCTATCCAGTGCAAATCTAACTGCTGGCTTACGCCCTTCAGTGACTCTCCAGTGCCTACAAGGCAAAGACCAAGCTCATTGGCAAGAAATGAAAGACTTCAAAATCTAGGCTTTCTCACCTATCTCACTTCATCTCCCATTATCCTCTCTCTTTCTTATGCTTTAAGCTCCAGTGACACCCAACTTCTTGTAGTTTTCTATTTGTAGCAAACTACTCTCATCTCCATGCCTTTGATCTTGCAGACTTCTGGTTAAAATGACCTCTTTTCTCTTTCCATATCTGCCCTTTTCTATGCATCCTTTCAGAGTCAGCCTGAGAAGGCTTCTCTGAATGTTATTCTTCCACAGTCTCTGTTCATAGCATTTCCTTCATTCTCTCATAATAACTTGTATATATCTTATCATTTTACCTACCATCTTATAATTATTAGTATTCTAACATTTATAGTTTCTCTTTTAGACCTAAAGCTTCTTGAGAGTAAGGACTATATTTTGGGGAGACAGTTCTCCACAGTTGGCTTGAGTTTCTTAATGTCTCTTGAGCAAAGGCAATGAGTGCCTTTTATCTATCTGTATTATCCTTTCAAGGATGTCTGAACAAACAGCCTTGGAAGATATAGTATCTCCTTCTAGAGCAGAGCGCAGGTTTGTTTACTGTACAGTAAAATAAAGATAATGCCTTCTTTTCAGGCAAAGGGCAGGCAGGCTTACTGACCAAAATAAAAGATTTAGGCTCTCTAAATTCAAGGTCCCTCTTTTATAATGCACACTACTGCACATCTGACCCTCTTTACTTTGTCTGATGGGATCTGAGTTTCAGAGAAATAATGCAAATGTTCACACGCTGGCTGTAAAGAATAGTCACTGCATGGTTTAGTCATTCTTCAAATGATGCTAAGTCCATAGGATTTCAGGCTTGTAAAGTAAGAGTTCCTCGTGGAATTTTCTTTTTTTAATCTCTGAATATTGATATTCCCTTTTTAAAATCTCAAACTTTTTAAAATTTAGTAGTGTTAAGCATGTTCACATTGCGGCGAAATGTATCACCAAAACTTTTTCATTCTGCAAATCTGAAACTACATACTCCCTTTTCCCTCCTTCTCCCAGCCCCTGGTAACCACCATTCTACTTTCTGTTCTATGAATCTGACTATTTTAGGTACCTCATATTGGAGAATCATACAGTATTTGTCTTTTTGTGGTTGGCTTATTTCACTTAGCATACTATTCTCATTTCATTTATGTTGTATCATGAGGCAGGATTTCCTTCCTTTTTAAGGCTGAAAATATACCACATTTTGTTTATCCATTCATTTGTTGATGGATATTTGGTTGCTTCTAGCTATGGACTGTTGTGAATAGTAATTCTATGAATACATGAGTTCTAGTATCTCTCCAAGCCTCTGTTTTCAGTTCTTTTGGATATACCCAGAAGTGGGATTGCTAGATCATATGTTAGTTCTATGTTTTTTGAGGAAACTCCATACTGCCTTCTCTAGTGGGTACACAATATTACGATCCCACCAATAGTACACAAAGGTTCCAATTTCTCCATGTGGAATTCTTAAGACTGTTTTTCCTCCTTGAGAAAGTGATTCTCTGGGGATTGTGACTAGAGGTGCCATTGCCTTTTACTCTTTTAACTTTTGAATTAAAAAAAAAATTATTAGACTTTGTTTTTTAGAGCAATTTTAGGTTCAAACAAAATTGAGTGGAAGGTAAGAGATTTCCCATACCCGCCCTGCCCCCACACATGCATAACCTCCCTCATTATCAACATCCCCCACGGAGTGGTACATTTGTTACAAGTGATGAACCTTCATCAATATATCATTATCACCTAGTGTTTATTGTCTATGCTAGGGTTCACTCTTGGTGTTATACATTCTATGGGTGTGAACAAATTTATAAAGACATATATCCACCATTAAAGTATCATACAGAGTAGTTTTTTTGCCCTAAAATTTTTCTGTGCTCCATCTATTTAAATCTCCATCCCCCTAACCCCTGATATTTTCACTGTCTTCACAGTTTTGCCTTTTCCAAAATGTCATATAGTTGAAATCATACAATATGTAGTATTTTCAGAATGGCTTCTTTCACTTCATAACTTGCATGTAACACGTCTTTTCATGGCTGGATAGCTTTTTTTTTTCCCCCCAGCACTAAGTAATACACCATTGTCTGTATGCACCACAGTTTATCTATCCACCTACTAAAGGATGTCTTGGTTACGTCCAAGTTTTAGCAATTATGAATAAGGCCACCATTGCAGGTTTTTGTGTGAACATACATTTTCAACTCCTTTTGGTAAATATCAAAGAGCACTATTGCTGGATTGTATGGCACAGAGTATGCTTACTTTTGTAAGAAACCATCAAATTGTCTTCCAAAGTAGCTGTAGCATTTTTCATTCCTACCAGTCATGAATAAGAGTTCCTTTTGATCCATACCCTTGCAGTTGGTAGTGTCAGTATTCTGGATTCTGGGTATTCTAAGATGTGTAGTGATATCTCATTTTTGTTTTAATTTGCATTTCCCTAATGTCATATGATACACAGCATCTTTTCATACATTTATTTTTCATCGGTATATTTTTTTGGTGATGTATCTGTTAGAGTCTTTGGCCTATTTTTTGATTTGTTTTCTTAATGTCATTGAATTTTAATCTAACCAAAGAACGTGATTTTTTTTTTCCAACTACAAAGTGTGTACTCATTAAGGAAGAGAGAAGAAGAGAGTCTTCTCCATATCCGGTCAGTGGAGAAAAAAGTCAATAGTTAGATGAAAAGTAAATACTGGTCACATCAGTATTTAACAGAAACATCACCAAAGGGTCAACGTATAAAATATGGGAAAGGCATATTACTGAGAATACAAATTCTTAAGGCAAAACCTTTTGACATCACATATGATAAATCTCTTCCCTGGTCTTAGTCTTATGACGGACATGTTATAATAGCCTATAGCACATTTGTTTGTGGTACTTACCATAATTCAAAATTATTTAATTTTGTGATTATTTTTTAAAATATAGGCATAAACTGATTATGGCATAAGTTATATGAGACCAGGTGGCATGCTTTTTTTCCCACTGCTGTTTCTACAGTGTTAAACCTGGTGCCTGATGCATTGAATGAATGAAGTGTGGTAGAGAGAATCTTGTTTGTAGAGGGGAGTCGTGCAAGTTCTATACTCAGAACCATCATTAAATAGCTGTGATTTCTTGAGCAATTTACTCTCTCAGCAATGGTTTACTCTCTCTTTACAGTGAGGATTCCATAACTGAATACTTTTTTTCCAGACAGCATTACCTGGGGTCTTGGGGTTTTTAGGAGTGCCCCTGGACTGCAGAATGGGGAAATTCAAAAGACAGGAGCTACTGGCCCTTTATCCCTACTTTGGAAATCAAGAGCTCCTTTTCTTTCTTATGTATTGGGGTTCTATGAAAAATGTTATTTACAATGCTCTTCCAATTTTTAAAATGTTTGAAAACCTATCATTTAAATCAGAAAGTCTCTAAAACCCGTTCCAGCACTAACTGCCTGGATTGTTCTTACCCCAGAATCCTCATTTCATTCAGGTTTTTGCTTAAGCGTCGCCTCTCAGAAAGAACCTCTTTGACCACTGTATCTCTTGGTATAATTTATATAAATTGCCTGGCATTGTTTTCCATTTTATGTGGCAGATATTAGTGTATAAGTTCCATCTCCCCAACAGCACCTATGCTCAGTATTTAATATAGGGATAGAAATGTAATGGAGAGAGCATTCATAATAGTTATTGTACATTAGACACTTAACATTCCAAGTCTTTATATATACCATTTAATTTCTTCTTTTAAATAGAGGAAGAGTACTTTCTTCAACATTAATAGAGATCAGAGTTAATAAATGAAAAGAGCAAAGCCTTGGTGAAAAGAAGATTCTGAGCAGTGGGCAAGGCTTACTCACTGGCTGGATGATTAGGGCCATCTCTCTCCCCTCCATAAAATCCTTTAGTGGCTCCCTATTGCCTCAAAGATTAAACCACACATCTCTTATGGTGCTCAACTATCCTGCTCAGCTGCTTCCCCACCCTTTTCCCCTTGCTCCCATTTGGAAAATCTTTCCCTACTCCATATTGTCCTGACGTGTCAACATTTGTAAGCCCTACTCCTTCCCTAGTTGTCCTAAGGTTTTTCTGCTAAAACTAATATGAAAGATGATTCCTTTCCTTTTGGATTGCAAGCCATAGGAATGTAGTCCTGTGCTGAATGTAGTCTTCTTTGCCACAAAGTGCCTGTATGGAGCAGAAGAAAATAAGGTTAATATGCGACATGAAGCAGAGACAGAGATTGGCAATAGAAGGAGAGAGAACTGATGCTGTGGTTTGAGTCCCTAGATCCACTCAAGGTATTAGAGTTACTGTCAGGGTTAAATGAATTAATAAACTCATGTAAATAAATATGTACATAAGGATGTACATGTTCAACAAAATTGTTATCTATCCTTAATTATATCTCAATATATAATATTTTTATGTATTCTTCTCCAACAGGATTATAAGATTTCTAGAGCAGGCATTGGGTTTTACTCATCATTGTCTCACCCACGAAAATGGACAGCGCCTTATTGAAAATTCAGTAGTCCTTGTTGAAGGGAATTTAATAGATTAGCACATTCTGGTTTCTGCGAGACACATCCAGTGTATTCCTTCAACCTCACCTTTCTAAACAAGTTCGGGACTTATGTTAGTAGATTTGTGCTATTTACTCCTAAGATGTGAAAATCATCTTTTGCCTCTGGGTTTGTTTTGTTACTTTCAGAGTAACTTAGGCCGAGTGGCCAACTTAGGCTGAGCAACCATGATTTTTTTTTTTTTACGTAACAACTGTTTCTATTTTGACTTTTCATCATGAAAAATACATGACTTTAGAGAGATAGAGTTAGATAATTTTTCCAGAATCAGTAAGCAAAGACTACCAACTCTTTGATTGTTCTGGTGTTAAGCTTTGAAAGACCAAATTACTCCAAAATCTCACAAAGATAGTTGAAATGTAAAATACCTTTGAATTGTGTATGTTGCCTTTAATACATTTTCCTGTAAAAGATGAAGATAAAGAGGATTCCTGATGATTTTTTCATGTGCAGAATTCTTAATGTCTGTTTACTTTAATGCTAGCATGTGAAGCTATGTTCAGATTAATTAGTAATGAGAATGATGCATTGACTTTGATTTTTTTTAACTTTTATTTTTCAATTAGAATGGATATTCATATGAGTTTGAACCTGTTTGGTTTTTAATTGTGAGGACAGAATGAAGCAAAATTAGTCAATTTATTCTGATTTTCTGACTGAATTTAGCGGACAAAAGTGGAAATGAATGTAATGAGTAGAATTTTGAGTGTGAAGTTTTCGTTTCCACAAGCAATAGCCTTGAATATGGAGAACAGGAAGCGTCTGCCTGAACAGATTCAGTGAAGCACATGATTTGAGTATCGGCCCTCATAAAATTAGAGGACCCAAATCCTTGATTCTTTCAGGTCTCTTGCTAGATCATTAGCTCCAGACATAAACCAAAGTGCTGGGAGAGAGGTTCCTTTGATTAACAGCTGTATTGCTTGGTGTGCGCATGTGTGTATTCGGAAAATCTGTTCCTTCGATATCTCTCCTGTCAGGTGTACCCTCTTCCAACATTCTCGTTCAGAAGATTTTTAAAAGATATTTTATACAGAAACTCATATCTTTTACAAATAAAAGGTTTATTTTCTTTCTTTCTGATCCTCATGCTTCATTTTTTTTCTTGACTTATTATATTGGCGAGGCTCTCCTATCCAATGTTGAATTGTGGGGACTGCAGCGGGCATTTTTCTCCTGTTCCTTCTTTAGTGGTTGCTAAAATGTTACTGTTAAGCATGAGGTTGCTGATAGAAATCTTGGGTAAAAAGTCATTGTATTCCTAGTTGGCTAAGAGTGTTTTTTGTTTGTTTATTTATTTTTAGTGAATGAGTGTTGAATTTTACAGAATACTACTCTTCTGCATTTAAGATGACATGGCTTTATTTCTCCTTTAATATATTAAACGGCTAGAAGTTTTCATTCTGAACCGTCCTTACATTTCTGAAATAAACCCTGTTGATCATGTCTTTGAAAATACATAGCTAGATTAGATTTTTAAATATATTATTTAGGATTTCGCACTTATGTTTAAAAGTGATACTTGCCTGTATTTTTCTGATTTTAAGCAGAGTGCACAGCTCCTTTTCCCACTTCACTTGAGGATTATTTCCTGTTGTCTCCTAGCCACCCTGTCAGCTCTGAGCTCTGAGGTCAGAGAGCCTCAGCCTCCAAACCCTCCCACTGGGCTGTTTCTGTTCTTTTCTGGTACACAGAGAAATTGATTTTGCTTTTATTTTATTTACTTGTTTGCTTTTAAACTGATCTATTTAGAGTATAGGTATGTGTGTCCTTTCCTCTCTCAGACTGATAGTCTTCTTTTGTTTCAGCATTGCTTTCCATAGCCATCCAGTTTTATCGATTCGGTGGAAAACCATCTTCATTCACAGTGCAATATCACCTCTGTGCTTGGCACCGTCAGAAACGTTTAACTAGTTTCTTTATATGAGTTGTTGGTGAAGGTGTTGAATATGCATCTCAGAGAATGCCATACTCTACAGCAAAATCACACACACTTATAATCCAAAAAGGTACGCAAATTTCTGACACATGACATTTTTTTTTTCCTGTCATTCCAGCCCTAAGGTTAAAATTAAAGACATTTAATTTCTTTAAAATGCATTTTGTTCCAGCAGTAAGTTCAGAAGCACATGCTTTTAGGAGAATAATTTTTGCCTCGATCTTTTTAAATACTTTGGCTTTGCATTTCATCTTGTCCAAAAAGTATTTTATTAATGTTGATAATGGTATTATTTCAATAGACTCTTCCATTTTGGGGAGATATAAGAGAAAGAGTGACCTATTTGTATAAGCAGGTGCTTCAAATTTCAAGATGTTTTGGCTAATCTAACCCTAAATCTGCCTGTTCTAGAATATGTTCAGTAGAAGTTAGGCCTAGCATCATGTATATAATTAACTTTATGAAACTTGCATTGCCTGCTCCTATTTCGAAATGTCTTGCTATCTAAATTTGTTACTTTTTGCTTAGAATGCTGAAGGTAATTTTTCTCATTAGAAGTGATATAAAACATTTATTTGTTTTTAGACTAATTAATGAACTTTATTTACACAGATGCTAGAAGAAGCACACGGATGCAACTACCTACTACGATTCTTTTATCAAGTAGATTTTGTATCTCAACTCATAGCATCTAGGATCATCTTCGTTTCTTTACAGGTGAGATATTCACAGGTGAGCAATTTTTAAATTGAATCAGAACAAAATTGTCTATCACGTTGTGTTTCCTGATATCATAAAAGCTTTATTTCTTGCCCTTTCAAGATTAGTACATAAATACACATTGTCACTGTATTCTTTCTTTACTAATAATTGTGTTTATTAAATAATGTTTGTTTACTTATGCAGAGCTTAGGGATTCTTCAAGAAGTTTCAGTCATTTATTCTTAGAGCAAAGGGAATGAATCAAAAGATTCTTAAAGATTTTAAATTTCTGGAGACTTTGAGTAAATGTATATGTATCATTGCTGACATATTTGTAAAACATGTTTTTAACTTAAATAATTATTTTTCTCTTCTTTTACCTTCTTATTTGTTTCTTTTTTTCCTTTCTTCCTTCCATCTTTCCTTCATCATATAATTTTCTTACCTTTTTTATTTCCCTCTCTTTCTCCCTCGTTTTTCCAAGGAATGGGGTTATGATATGATGACTTTATTAGGGTAAACCACAACTTAGGTTGAATTGGATTTATAGTGCCCTGTACTTTTGGCTTAGGTTTTGCATAGCTAGACATGTCTGAATATAAACATTTCCCCTGAAGTCAGATAATACTCCAGCTTCTCTATATATGGTCAATCTAAAAGTTAGGCCAGATAGTATGCCATTATTATTATTGTATTTTTTCTTGGTGGAGATGAAATACAGGAAAGCATTTTAGTGTGTAGTAGTTAAGGAACAAGATTCTCACTCACCCATTGAATCCTGATAAGTTTAAATAAATGAACCTCTGTTGAGAGGACATTTCTTGATCTGTGAAATATCTAAATCAATGGGGTTATAAACTATATGCAAATGAGATTAATGGGACTTTTGTGGATTTATAGAAAGAGCTAGACACATGAAAAGCTTTATAAATGGAAGAACTAAGGTAATACTTAAAAACACAACCCTAGAAATCTCTTTTTCCTTGAATCTGTGACAAAAGCTAAGAGGGGCCACTTCCTCTTCCTCCTCCCTTCTGAATTCTGGGCGTTTAGTCTCAATTGAATAAAAACCTTTCAGAATGGGAATTTGTTTGAAGAAAAGAGGTTCAGAGAAAAGTGTGTTTGAAGAGTTTGAAGGTTTAGGAAACAACTGTGTGATTGTGTATATGGGTGTGTGTGAGCTTGTGTGTTTGCCTATGTATGTGTAGTATGTGTGATTATGCACACACATGGGTGTGAAGGGGTCTGAACTTGTGTATGCATGACTGTGACTGTGTTTGTGTGTGGTGTGTATAGGTATACCTGTGACTGCCTATGTGTGTGTAGCATGTATACACCTGTGCGTGGTGTTTAAGTGACTGTGTATATGTCACATGTGTATGTGTGTGTGGGATGTGCATCTGTGTGCTGAGGGCGGCTGGTGGGAGAGGCAGCTTCGGCTCAGCCAGTGGCAGAGCAGTTAGTTCATAACTAATAGTGAGAAAGGAAGCTGGGGAGAGACTAGGAAGAGAAGCAACCGACCTCATTAACAAAAGCTCAGTTTAGTCCCCGCGGACCCAACCAGCAGAAGGGACCGAGGAGCTGTGGCAATCTGCCAGGGAGGTCGAGATCCCTGCAAACAGTTGCAGGCATCCTTTATCATGCTCTTCTCAGAGGGAGTCCTGAGGCTTGGCAATCGGGAAGTTCTCAAAGCTGCTGCTGCAGCAGCCTTGGAGAAGACCAGCGAAGACACTGAAGTGTGTATGTGAACTTCAATTCTATATTTTTGCGTTGGGTGAGTTAATGGATTTTTAGTACAAAGAAAGCTAAAACTCAGCTGACCTGAAAGACTGGAATTTCAGCTCTCTTTCCTTTCCTGGATTGTTTTTCTTCCCCCTTCCTCTCAAAGCTCTTTAAACCAGAGATTAGCCGGTCAGTGACTCTGATCCCGCCTGTCCCGGGCCAAGGATTTCTAGCTTTTGGGCTTGGAAAGGAAAACCACTACCTGTAAGTATCTACTTTATGTACTTCCTCTCAATTTAACTGTGAATGTTGTTAGCAGAATGTCCCAGAGGTTGCGTGTGTGGTGGTAGCGTTAACAATCAAGTTACGGTGCAGGAAGTGTACAGAGTCTGCTTGCAAAGTTTAATTTTCATGTAAACTCAGAGAGTGGTGACTTGTAGTGTTAAAAAAATAATATGCCAAAAATTGGATTCTCTTTATTAGATAAAAATTTATAGCTCTCTTCCGAATCCACTTCCAATGGCACTCACCAATGAAATAACCATTTAAAATTTTTGTAATCTCTCACACTCCCCAAAATCAGAATATTTCTTCTCAGCTAAATGAAATGGCAAAGGGAAAAGATACAAAGCTTAATGAAACAGATAATATCCTCATGGCATAAAGATACAGAAATTTGGAGGTGATGATTTTTTGGGTAGCTTTGCTTTAGTTTAGTTATATTTGGATATACATTTTTAAAAGTGTGGTTTCTTTTTTTAATGGGGATGAGAGATAGTGTTGGAGAAGCAAAGAGATCATATTGTTCTGAAGTTTTTGATTGATTTTTGCTTATTACTCAGATTTTGTTTAGAGATTCTGGTGCTGTCATAAAACTTCTTTCAGTTTTCATTTGGATCTCGAAAATAATTTTTAAGGCATTTAATTTTTATTTCTGCCTTTTTACTATTGCTCTCAGTCTTGTTGCGTGGCATGAATTACAAAGCTTGAAAAGAGCATTTCCGGAGGCTGGTTGGAATTTATGGCCTGGGAATCTTGCTGCAGAGATTAACCTCTTCAGGGCTGCTCCTCAGACCAGACCTACTGGTAACCAATGCTCTTCAGGTTTCTGCTCCGGAAAACTGATACTGCCATCTCCTGCTCTAGTCAAAGCTTGAAGGGTTGCCTCTAGGTATCCTGCCTGCACTTGATAAAAGTGCCTTCAGCAGAACTCTAGGAAAATGGTAACTACCTTTGCTCTTTGACTTCATCAAGGATTCTGAAAACTCGGGTGTGCACAAGAACCACCAGCCTGCTTGGTGAAAGGCAGGTGCCTAGGCCACACCCCCAAAGCATTTTAGACCTGAGGAGGGGACAGGAATCTACCCAGGTGATTCTGATGCAGATGAGATCACAGTTGGATTAAGCATTGCTCTTTCTTGTCCTTTCAATTAAATTCTTATCATGTACTTGGTTAATATTAAACATCATATCTAATTAATAAACTTGAGTTTGGGCTGATGTTGAATATGAGTTATGTTCGAAATGATTTTACATGTTTGGTTGACAAAACTGGGGCTTTTTAACCAGCTTTCCCACCAACCTCACTCTTTTTTTTTCTTGCTCCCTTTTTCATCTCTGCTTATCCATTTCCATGAGAGAGAAAGGGAGTTGAACAAAGGTACCCGGACACCATATTCTCTGCCCTCATGTGTTGGGCTGGATGATCTAACCTGCCCCCACATGGCCAACCAATATTTGCCTTGGAAACTTTAAGCCCAAAGCTGTTCTTAACTCTTTATCAGCTTCCAGGGATGCTCTGCTTCTGGGACAGGATAGGCTGGACCCAGCTGGCTTTTTTGGGACTTTTCAGGGTCAGCCTAATTCGTAGAAACTGAGTTTAGATTTGACCAGCCCATAGGGGTTGGCAAAAAATAGGAGATGATTTCTCCATCATGTTAGAGTCCTCATTTGACAACATATAAAGTAAGAAAACCTCCATCCTGATCCCCAGCGACATTTTATGGCATTGTATATTTATAGTAAAAGGAAAATAAGATGTGGTCATCCTTTCCCAAACATTCATGGGTATCTGCTACATGCCAGGCTCAGTGCTAGTTTCCAAAGACTCCAAAATGATCAGCGTGAATAGTAAGGACAGAGTCCTTGTCCTCATGATGTTTCAAATCTTAGTTGTTGCTAACCAATCTTGGATGAGCCACCTACTCTCTCTAAGCATTACTTCCTCCATTAATAAAGAAAAAGGGCTGAATAAATGAGTTTTGATATCTTATCAGCTCTGATCTTCTGATACTGATGGATATATCTCAGTCTTCTAAATTCAGTTATTGGGGAATGGGAACTTAAAAAAAATTTTTTTTTTATTAAAGTATAGCTGGCATACAACAGAATGGTAACTTTTTAGCATTTGCTTTGAGAACAGGCTCAAAGATTTGGCTTACTGCTTTTCTTCAACAATTTTCAAAAATATTTTATATGTTTTCTTTCTCTCACAAATAACAAGACCACCAGTACAGTGAGTTAGACAAATGCCACCTTTTTCAGAGAACACAGTCATTCTTCACAATGGGATCCTGTAACTCTCTAAAAGGCTGTGTCTCTGGGCCAGGTTACATAGGACAGCAGCCTCTTATCTTGTCTGAATCTGGTGTTACTACCCCTTTGGAGAGCTGGGTGGTCTGAACAGGGCTTGCCAGTTTCCATACTTGCACAGCTTGCAATCTGACCCTTATACTCAAGTGAGTTAATAGCTTTTGTGCTACCAGGTGAGAAGCTCAAACAGAGACCTTTGAAGGGCTGGGGGTAAAAAAAACAACTCCCTAATGAAATCTTGCATTTTGTCTGTTGTATAGCTTCTTTCGCTGTGGTGACTGAAGCAACGTTTTCAAAGGATTCTAAAAATTGGCCATCAAGATAAGAAAATGTAGCTGTGATCTCTGTGATTTTCTGACAAATGTACCCTCCAGCTGTCTGAAGATATCATGTTTGGGTGGGAAAGTACTCACTAGAGGACAGAGAGTAAAACTTGGAAATTTAGTTTTTTTGTTTTTATAAAATATTCGCAGCTTCTATTTGGTAAATTTAATGGAGATGGCAAAACAGTCTTTAGTTTCACTCATCCCTCTTACTTATGGGGTTGTTGATCTGATGTGAGAATACTTTTTTCGCGCATCATGCAAAGGCTGCTAAGATTGTATATCACTCTTCACTCTCAACTTTATCATTGAAAATTCTTATCTGGCTACTTTAGAGACGGGAGCAGATAACACTCCAGGACTCACTAAGCTCCAAGTCCTTCCATCGTGTGTTGCATCTCCAGGGGGAGCCCATCTCTGCATTCTATCAAGTGTTATCAGCTGCTCAGTGCTTACAAATGCTCTCTGCATTCTTCTCTTAAAATAAATGAGCCAGGACTTTGTCTCTTGGGGTAGCACTCAATGCCATGGTATTTTCATTCCAAAGTCTACATTTTTTGTTAGCACAAGAATTATTTATTTTGTAAATTATTAGTCAAAATCATAGTGAAGTTAGGAGAATTTCAGAAAGGATTGAAATTCACAGCTGAGGACTCATCCAAATGTTTGAAAGTTGTTGGATTTTTTTTTTTTTTTTTAACAATTCCTTTCTTGGCTCAGATCTGCTTTTCCTGTAAAAGTGATTCTCCTTATTGGAAAGACAACATAGCAACACAACAGCGATAATTTAATTCTGTTTTATGTAATTCTTCTCCTTTATTAGAACATGGTAGATGATTCTATTTTGTCCAGTAAGCACTAGTGATTGTTTTAAACTCAAAAGGTAGTATTGATAGATCATGGAGATTAAAGCAGAGTAGTGTAGTAGGAAAAAAAAAAAAAAAGAGTGGCCTTTGAATAAATTCCAACTGGGTTCCAATCCTGGGCTACAATATTCTTTGGTTCTGTAATGTTGGGTAAGTTACATGGTCAGTTTCCTTGGGGGTAAATCAGGATATTTATACTTACCTCACCAGTTATTTGTAAGGGCTAAAAGACATTTGGAAAGCATGTATCGTGTACATGACATATGATAAGTACTCAATAAGTATTTCTTTTTTGAGAAAGGGTGAAGGCTGTGAAGGCTGGAGAAAAATCAAACATGCATAGGCAAACTACTCCATTTTTTAGGTGAAAAGAAAAGAGAAATGAGTAATAAAGCCCCACCCCCCCACCCCCCATCTCATTGACTGGGCAGAACAGATCTCAACCCATCACTCCCTGGCCTTTAAACTCTGATCTGCAGCCTAGTTCTCATTTTATTCCTTCTCATGGGTTGCATAGAAGCATGAAACAGATCCTTGAATGCACAAACTATCAAAGTGATTAGTGTGGAGAGAACAAGGGCGATGTGAAAATCATCCTGTCCTCATTTCCTCCTGACCCTCCAGAACTGGAGATTTTTACAGCCGTTTCAGATAAATATATAAGAAGATAAATTCTTGTTTTTGTCAGGATTTTGCTTCATTTTAGCAAGGAACCCAACCCCAGGGGGAAAAGTTTGTTTGAGAATTTGAAACTCTTGGGTTGCATCGTGAACTATCAACGCATCATAAAAAATGATCACTCAGACATGTAGCATTCTCATTCTTCTTTCTACCAGCTTTTCTTATAGGTTCAATGTTTGTGTTGGGGTAATTCAGTCACTCAACTGATATTTTTTGAGTTCTGTGCCAGGCCCAATGACTGGAACTGGGGGTACTTGAATGCACAGAACAATCATGGTTGTTATCTTCAAGGAGCCTGGAGATAGGATAAAAGTCAAACTTTAAAAAACGACTGCAAATGAATAATTAAATGTCTGTAGGTGTGCAACATGTGGTAAAGGGTATTACAGGATTCTATGCAATCCAATAACTTGTCTGAGAGCTTGAGACCTCAAAGTTGGGTAGACTTCAAAGTTAGCTGGGGGAAAGGTATGGTTGGCGTTCATGGAGGATGGAACAGCACAAACAAAACATGTAAAGGCCTGCAATAGGCAGTGTGGTGAGTTTAAGGAAGGGAGAAGACCTTTATGAGTAGCTTGTCAGTAGCAAGGAGGAGAGTTGTGTGAGAAGAGGTTGAAAAGGTGGGCAGGGGATGATCACATAGGAAAATCAGACCCCAGAATCCATGCTCCTTCCCCGAGATAATAACCCCTTCCCATGTCTATACCTAAGTCTTGGCCATTATTGGACAACTCTGGAAGAGTTATAGCTACACCATCTCGTATGATGTGATAAATGCCCTGTGATGGGTTTCAACAAAATGTGATTCTTCAGCAGCAGCTGAATGGACTGATCAGGTCTTAAGCATCTTGGAGGAGGCATTTCAAGAGGTATTCATCTCTGAGAAGAATTTTAATAAGGATGAAAGCAAGGACATTTCAGTCAGGGGGCAGACAAGGGCAAGAGCATAAAGAGCAAGGGACCTGTCCAGCAGGTCATTGCGAATATGTCACTGGAGCTTAGGGTAGAAGGCAGGGCTATGGTTTTGGGATACGAAAGGCTGTGGGAGTAGATATGTAGAGAGAAGCCAGTTGGGGTCAAACTTTTAAGAAATATATTTTTAATGGTGCAATGTGAATGAGAAAGGAGAAAAAGGAGCGTGAAAAGACAAGAAAGCACAAATAAAAGAGAAAGAGGCATTGCTGAAGTAGAAACGAAACTAGGAGTATTTTGACGCACATAAACCAGAATAGCAGCAACTATGCAGACGGTGTGGTGGAGGCGTGTCGTTGGCTGCTGCAGAGATCGGAATGGACTGCCAGAGAGAAGTTCTATGTGATGTATTAATTACTAGGTTACTGGCAGCCTTTGAGACAGCTATTTTGGTGGACCGATGGCAATCAGAATCAAGTGGTTCTTTTAGGGAATACAAGAGTGGTGATTAGTAGGTAGAGACATTTTTCAAGGAGATAGGATAGTTGGTCAAGGTGAAAAGAAAAAATATTTGATGAGTATTAGCAGTTAATAATCATAATAATAGCAGTAGTAAGAACACTAACATTTATTGAATATCCACTATGTGTATTTTTTCATTTGATTCTTACAACGAAACTATCGATTGGTGTTTTAACCCTTTTTACAGTTGAGAAAATTGAGGCTAAGAGAATTTAATTGGGCTAAGACAACATCACCAGGAAGTGGCGGAACAAGGATTCAAAGCAAAGCCAGCATGTTCTTCAGTTTCTGCCCTTCCTGCACTGGTCCAGCATTGGTGCCTGCACTGCTACAGCAGTTTTCCTGCTGCAGGCTTGGCTTCTCCCATGGGGAGGGCCACTGGCCTTCTGCTGAAAGCCAGTTTATCCAAGTGGTGATAATTTAAAAAAAAAAAAAAAAAGAATGGAGATCAGAAGGCAAATGCACATGAAGAACTGATTTCTACCAAATATGGGGATAAATGCCTTAAGTTCATTTCTAAAATATAAAATAACCTCTTTTAACATGAAGTCACTGTCATTGAACGTAGAGAATGTGATGGTCATGATGTAATGAGCCTCTACTCCACAGCAGTCAGCATCATCAGTTCATTCCAAATTACTGAAACAAGGGCCTTTTCTTTTGCAGCTCTTTCCTTTCATTGTCCTTACTTTCTTCTTCTTTTCTTTTAATGTTTTCCAGGTCTTAAGAAAATCAGACTCCTGCTAACCACATGTCATGGCTCAGTAACTTTGATCTTCTCACTGACCATGACCTCTGCTACTAAGATTTACTGACTTTAACACAATAGAAAATGCCACACAATTTTACAAGCGATTTATAAATGATTTTGCTCAAATGTTGGAAAATAATTGGTGCCTTAAGCTCTTAGAACATTTGGAGCAATAACAAATAGCTTCTACTGGAGGTACTGATTTGTGATTAAAAGATCACTTACGGGTGATTTATCAGTAGCAAAGGAGCAGGCATGGAATGGCCACTTAACCATATTGAATAGCTACCCAAAGAGCTCAAGGAAAAAAAGGAGTCAATTCCTTTTCATAAAGAAAGTTGATATGAAGTTGATATTATCAATTCCCACCCTACAGACGATGAAAGCAAGGCCGAGAAAGTTTAAGTAACATATTTGTATTGTAGATTGAAGTTACTCCTAAACACTGAAGTGTTCAAAAGTGAACAGTTTAGTCAAAGTGCTATTCTTAGTTCAAAGGCTTAATTGGAGTCTGCCTACAAAGAGATATGTGAGCTAAAGAGTTTGACATAAATGACATTTCTCATTTAGCATGCGTATTAGTTTCCTAGGGCAGCCATAACAAAGTACCACAGACCGGGGGGCTTAAACAAGAAAAATCTATTTTCTCACAACTCTAGAGACTAGAAGTCCAAGAGTAAGGTGTCAGTAGGGATGATTCCTTCTGAGGCCTCTCTCTTTGCCTGGTAGATGGTTGTCCTCTCCCTGTGTCTTCACAAGGTCTTCCCTTTGTATTCATCTGTGTCATAATTTCCTCTTTTTATACAGACATCAGTTGTATCAGATTAAGACTGACCCTAATGACATCATTCTAATTCAATTATCTCTTTAAAGACCCTGTCTCTAAATAGTCACCTCCTGTGGTACTGGGGGTTAGGGCTTCAACAAATAAATTTTGGGGAAAAAAGTTAAGCCTATAATGCCATGCCACAATGTCAAGTTCTTCGTTTGGTGTTAGTTGATTTTACAAATTCTTAAGATATTACAGCAAGTCCTCTAATAATCTTGTTTCATTCATTGCTGATGAGATGCTGTAGAAACTTAACTCTTGTTTATGTTACTTAGCCTATAGTAAAATTGATTTTGTTATACATCGTTTTGCTTAAAGACACAGAACTTAACAATGTTAAGTGAGGACTTACTGTTGTACTACTACAGAAGAAAATAGAATAAAACCTGTAGCCACATAAACCTACATAAAAAATCATTTTATAATATACTCTGGATTTAGAGTTTGGCTTCAGAATGGGGTGACAGGGAAACTTCCTCAGGCAGGACTAGCTTTGCACTTTCCAAAATCCCAGGTGAAACCCATTTTATTTTTCTCATTTGGTCGTAAAGCCTGTGCGCTTCTGCTTTGACTCTTCTGGTTTGGAGGAAACAGTGTGCTGTGTCTATCATTTCTGTATTACAGATACCATGTCACATCACTCATTGCCGAATTGCTTTATTGGGAACTGTTGGTCTTTACTCCTCAATAAAGAGACATTTTCTGTTCCATGGCTTCGAAAGTTGCTTGGATGCTAGGTCCCTTGCGCATTGAAATCACAGGCTATGGTATTCACTGATAGGAAGACTCCAGGGTCCTCATAGGTTCCTTCCCCCTATGAGGGTAGTGTTTGTCTACCTAAGAATGGCAAATGACAAGAACCATTAAGCTAATGGAGAGGTGGTCAGAGATCATAGGGTATTGTACACAAGGTTTGTAGTCATGGATGGTCAGCCCAGTGCTTACAGCTGTCACATATGAACAGTTAACCTTATGGCCAGAGAGTTCTGAAATTAGAACTTTAAAACCCAAGTCTTGAGACTTCAGACTTTTAAGATTAGACTTTTCAGACTTTTTAAGACAGACTTAAAATGATATGGTAAAGAGCACATGTGCCCAGGGTTTGAGGACACTCGTATTTCTGTTAATTAAAATCAACAAAAGCTATTTTTACAAAAATCGTATGAAGTTGATATTATCAATTCCCACCCTACAGACAATGAAAGTAAGGCCGAGAAAGTTTAAGTAACATATTTGTATTGTAGATTGAAGTTACTCCTAAACACTGAAGTGTTCAAAAGTGAACAGTTTAGTCAAAGTGCTATTCTTAGTTCAAAGGCTTAATTGGAGTCTGCCTACAAAGAGATATGTGAGCTAAAGAGTTTGACATAAATGCCATGTATTATTATTTGGCTTTCTCTTTTTCTTTACGAAAAGGAATTGACTCCTTTTTTTCCTTCAAAAAATTGATCTTTGTATTTTGTTATTAAATAGAAAAAGCTAAACTGTTTATCCCAAGCAGAAGATCGGAGATGGTGAAATGGGCCCCAGTGTACAAGATCGAGGTTTATGACCATGTTAAGAAGTGTTATAAGAGGTGTGAGACAGTAACCATTGCTCCATATCGAAGAACTGACAAGAAGTAATTGGTACATTAAGAATATGAAGGAGAATTGGACTTTGGAGTGATGTGGGAGATTTTGATTTACAGGTCAGAAGGTTTGAAGGTTTCTGCTTTGCTAAGATGATTAAATTTGTCCTTAAATTTCCTTCTAATTTGATCGATAATGATTTCACAAGTGAAGATTTTTAGGGATATTTATTACTTCCCGCATAAACCCAAATGACTCTATCACTTCTTGACATAGCATACTATGAAAAAAATATCATTAGAAATATTAGCCTTGTGAGTAATGCAATTATTGCTATAATATATGCATTTAACTCTGTCTTTAGGGAAAGACAGCAAGGGAAAAGTTAGAATGCAAACTAGAGGTAGCACAAAATTTTACTAAACTTCATGTTTATGTCTTTTAATTTAGACTTTGTTTCCTTTCTAACACTTCTGCTAACTCAGGAAGCCACAGCCTTGTGTCCAATCTCATGCATGTGAATGGCTTTCTAGCACTAGGTTGTCAGGAAAGGTTTCTTCCTTTCCTATCTGTCTGACATCATCCTAGCCCCTTCTCCTCTTCTCCATCCCTCCCCAAACACCTCCAAACTGGGTCTTGCTTTCAGCCTCTTCCTGGTGCTGGACTTACAGATGGCATCCCCAGCCCTAGCTCATTCTACCTTGATGGTTTTCAGACATGCCAAAGAACCTAACTTCAGTCTTTGGGCACTAAAATCTCCTTTGACCTCTTTTTATACTTACAGGAGAAGAAAGTGAAGTGCAGTTGTCACAGCAGTGATTCTCAATTCTGGTTGCTCATTAGAATCACTTAAACAACTTAAAAAAATTTTTTTAAATAAATTAATTTTAATTAGTTTCAAATATATAGGACATTGGTTAGACATTTATATAGTTTATAAAATGATCTCCCTCATTGCTCCTTCTCTTCTCTGGTTTTCCACCTATGCAATATATTAATGCTAACTGCATTCCCTCTGTTGTGACCCCCATCTCCGTGACCATCCATCAACTACTAATTTGTACTTCTTTAACCCTTCACCCCATTCTTCCAGCTCTACCCCTCCCCTCCGTCAGTCTCATCTAAAGAACTTTGAATTCAGATGCCTGGGCCCCACCCTGACAAATAAAATTAGAAAGTCTGGGAGAGGTGCTCAAGCAATTATGATGTGAAGCCAGAGATGGGAACTGCTCATTTAGGGGTGACATTAGAGGCATCTCTTTCATCATGGCATGCCTCCTATTGTCATCAATAATGCAGACCATCATTAGCCCTCACAAAGAATGTTTGCTCCCTTCTGGGCAGTGGAGTAGGGCTGAATCCATGAGAATGAAGTCTCTATTGCAGCCAGTACTTTTCCTCAGGCCATGAGAGACATTGAGGTCAACCTCCACATTGCATAACTCCAAGTGGCACTATTCACTTAGTGATCTGTGAGAATAGCATCCCTGGTACACCTGGAGCATGGTTACACCATCAATGGCATTCTGGAATTTAGTGTACTGAATTGAATGAAACTGAGTAAAGGAGTCTCAACACCTTTAATCAATACTTTAAAAGATAGTATGGTTTTACGCAGAAGTATCTCCCACCATGATGAGATTATGCAGTGCCCAGGGCCATCATGGTTTGAACGGCTTTTGTCAGCTACTCCGGACATGGTGCCTGTGGTAAATATGTTCTCACTTCTAGACGAACGATTTGTAAATCAACTTTTGAAAAGTAGCCTTTTTATGACTTGACGGCTCTAAGACGGCAGTTTAGCCAAGATTGCTCATGTGCTCCTTATTTTTCTCTCTTTTAAAACACTTCTCTTATTGGTGTTTGCAAATGTTGTAGGATGCCATTCTTTTACATTTCTGCATTCTCCCACGCATATTTATTTAACAGCAAATTATCTAATCAGACATTCAGATACATAATTTGCAGCCTATGTTATAAAGATTTATGGAGATTTTGTTTTGGAACAAAATCTTGACGTACTTGAAGCATTTTTAATTCCACTGACTGAGAGCATTCTCCCACCCTCCCACTCTCCACAGTCCTTCCCCCATTCTGCCAAAGTAATCAGATCAAGTTTCACTCTTCTTAATGCAATTAAGATCAGTGCGCATTCACATGGAGGGCCTCAGTGTGGGAAAGTGTCTTGTGTGCCACCATGGAGACCTTAAAGCACTTGGGTGGCACTTGAGTAGCTGGTGGTATGCAGATCCTCAGAAGAGACATTGCTACATAGTCTGGCTAAAATCACACTCAGTCCCCAAGCGCCAGAAAGTGTGATGAGCAAGAAGTCACTGCAATTTGCCTTGTTTCTTTTTTTTATTGCTGATGGCCCTGACTGCTCTGTGGAAAATTTTCTAGTTTGTCTGGGTATAACTGGAGAGTCAATTAAACCTAAATCATGGTGCATGTCAAAGGATGGCTCAACTAATAACTTCTTCTAAATTAATAAAAGTTTTTGAGCATATTTAAATTTGTAGAAAAATTGAACAAAGTTCAGAGTTCTCAAAAAATCTCCTCCCTCCTTTTACCCCAGTACGTCATGAACATCTTGTATTAGCATGATGTATGTGTTACAGTTGATGAGCCAATTGTGATTATCAGTTTACGGTAGGGTTCACTCTTGGTGCTGTACATTCTATGGGTTTTGACAGAGGTTTAACGACATGGATCCATCCCTACTGCGGTAACTTTTTCAAGGAGTTGTAGAAAAACTTTGGCTTGGACTTAAAAGGAGAAGGAAGGGGACCGACTTAATTTGTGTCTAGTGTGTGTGTGCTTGCTGGGGATTTTGGTTGAGCCATAATACATATGCATATACATATACATATACATATACATATACATATACATATACATTCACACTAAACTATTTTAACAACCCTGAAAGATATCAGTTATGTATGGATATAGAAAAGGAGCCCAAAGAAGAATAAGGACCTTGTTCAAAAACAGGGTGGAACCAGATGAGGCCTACGATCTGATGGGTCTCGTTCATAGTCTGGCCTCCGGTTTCCTTATCACTATTGCAGTTTCTCTCACTTCAGCTTCAATGCTTCAGTTCTGCATCATTAAACCCCTTTCCCCCTCTCTTCCTCCTCCTCCTCCTCCTTTTTGGTATTGTTGTATCAAAAAATTATTTATACTTATTTTTAAAAAAACAAATATTTGTAGAAAAAAGTGATGTGTAGGTCAAGGCTGAACATCAAAACTGTGCTAAGGTCCTCAGCAGAGAAGAAAGCCAAAACTCTCATTAGAGTTCAATTAGGTTAAATTATTTATCGTTTTTAAGAATTGAATTTTTTTTTTTTTTTTTTAACTATACTGCATCTCAATATATGATACTGTGATTTACTTTTCGCACTCTGCCTACTTTAATGAATGAAGCGGCAGACCCAAACTATTCTTTCACCTTTGGCAAATCACTTTTTTCCTCATCCTGACCTCTGTGCTGGAGCGTAGAACATGGTGTTTCAGGAACCTAGGCTCTTGAGACTGTCCGCTGGGGTTGGAATGCCAGCTGCACCATTTATTAACATTTGGATTAATTAATTACCTATTCCCTTAGAATCAGAATCCTTAGAATAGAGTCTAATTCACAGGTGGTTAAGATTAAATGAGTTAAAACAGTGCTAGATGCAAAGTAAATTACATAATCTATGATGATGATGATACATAAAATTTGGAGAAGCTTCTTCCAAGTCTAGAATTTCCTGATTTTTGATATACTGTGACTTAGGCTCAAAAACATACTTCTCATCATTTGTTACCACTTTTCTTGAGTTATCAAAAGCAATTCCATTACATATTAACAAGAATATTTGTAATGGTTGGTCTCTTTTCTTCATCAGACATCTGAGTGTGAATTTTATCATTAGCTATGGCATGCAAGTAAGATAGCCAAGGTTATCATAATACAATTCAAGGAGAAATATGGGCTAGTATTCTGTAGCTGAGCAATCCTTTGCACAACGAAATATTCATCCTGAATAGTAGTTCTTTAAATGTATACTGCTGAGTTTGATGAACTCACTAGAGCATTTTCCTCATATGTTATCATAGCAATACCATTTTGTACTATAAAGCACTTAATTATAAATTTCTCTCCCACAAGGCCTCAGTCTCTCAAAGATAGGGATTATATCTCAGTTAATTTTTATCTGTCCAGTGCTCTCTTTCACACAAAATTCTGCTTCTGATAAAACATCTATGTATTGATTCTTTGTGCCACATTCTTCCCTTCCACCTTCAAATGTACCCCATTTTGCTTTTCTAAATTCTACATGTTCTTTCAAAGCTAACTCTCTTCCTCCCCTAGGTCCACTTTGAGTCAAATTCTGCTCTCTTATTTATTCCAATAGCACAGAATACATTTCATTTCACCATTATAGCACTTATCTACTACTCTTTTTAAACTGTTAGTTTGTATGTCTTTTTGCATCACACTATAAACTTCCCAAGAACAAGAATTTTCTTTGTCTTTGTAGTCCTAACACTTTATATGGCCCCTGTCATAAAGTGCGTACTTGACAATTGTTTGTTCAATGAATGAACAAATTAATTTGTTATATACAATCAGAGAACCAGGCTGTATTCTAAAAATGAAACTTTCCTCAGAAGATGAACTCCTGAACATGTTTTAATGTGTATTTAAACAAAATCTCACTTTTGGACAATTCGATATTTCATTGTTCATTAAAATATGCAGAATTCACTCAAGAAGAAGAAAATCAGTTTTAATCAGGGTAACTCTGCTTTGGAAGGTCCTAGATGTGAGTTTGGGCACAGGCATATGGTTAGTCTCAGGTACAGAAAGGTATAGTCAACCATAGTGAATGTGAGTGAGTGTTTTTCATCTGTTTAAATTATTCAGTTAAAGCAAGATGTTGCAAAATTTTGTATAATTCAACCTTCTGGTTAAAAGCAAATTGAATGTAAATTACAGCCATTTCCTAATCTTCAAGGAAATGCCTTTGATTATTTAAGAAACTTCAATATTCATTAAAGACAGAACTTTAAGTTGAGGGCACTAAACCTTTTCCCTCTGCAATCAGTTTTCTCCACCTCTGAAGGTAGTTTTAGTAAAAGGTCTGTGTAGAAAAAGGCCAGATGTTTGGTTTTCAAAGACTTGCCTGAAATTTAGTTTTAGATTCAATAAGTATGGATTTATTGAGTATGACCAGGAAATTTGTAGACACCATGTAGGCATCCTATATTTCAGTCATTTTAATTCTCTAACTTTGTGTCTCTTGAATGATTTCTCAAATAACTTGGGTTGTTTTATGAAGAGAAAAAAATATTTTCTATAAGTTTGCAAACTTTGGGTTTAAGGCTTTCTTCTTAGAGTCTTTTTAATAATCTCATATTACTTGTGAGTCTTTAAATGGAGATTTTAGAATTCTGTACTTCAAATATATTTGGATATAGAAAACAATTTTGTGGAAAATTTTTGACATCTCCAAAATGTGCAATTTAAGAGACAGTTTGAAATATGTGGCCTTTATCAGCAGGATACGCATTGAACTGTTGAAAAATCTAAGAAAGGAAACCTTTAATCAGTTTGTGTAGTATCAAAGGTCCATCTTTACAGCCTTGGTTTTGATGACTTAACCTGAGGGAGGGCTTTCCCTCTATAGTTCCCTTAGCCTGTCAACTCTTTCTGAGATCTAAGAAGGAAGTAGTGAAAGGGATATTTCTGGACTGAGCATCTATGATTTAAGTAAGCTGCATAGGATAGTGGACATTGCACTGGTCTGTATGTCAGAAGAACTAACTTTCCAATCTAAGCTTGATTTACAGATAGCTATGTAATCATGGTGTTAAAAAATGATTAAAGGAGACATTTAGGTGATGCAAACAAATTTTACTTAACACTTCATGAAACAGACAGTTTCCTTTTGGAGAACTGCAAAATAGGGCAGAAGGCAAGAACTTTTTATAGGACAAAAAAATAAAGAGCAAGGAAGAAACAAATAGAAAATATTTGACTGGCTAGGGCCACATAGTCAACCTTATTTTGGGTGGGAAGGCACAGAATTTGCTTGGCTTTTGGGGGTTGGCTGACTGAATATACTTTGTTTCTGGTCAAGGGGAACATTTACAGAGACAAGAAAGTTAAATAGGTTCGGTTTGCTGACCTGCTACTCCAGGCAGGAGTGGCTCCATCTTAGGTCTAGAAAATTATTTGAACAGTCGTAAAGTCACTTTACTGCCGTTGGACTTCCTTTCATATGTAAGATGATGGGGTTTTTGGAAGAGAAAGTACAAATGTTTAATGGATATTAAAAAAATAAAAAGCTAAATCTCAAGAAAACAAAAGGATACAGGTTAAAATAGTGACAGGATACATTTTACTTGGGAAGTAAGTAAAGATTAAAGGGGATGATGTTAAATGCCAGCAGAGAGCAGGGCTGGTAACGATGTAAACTTGTGTGACCAGTAAACATGCATATGAGAAGCCTCAAAATAAGTCTGTGGACTTTAATCTTAAAATCCCACTTGTGGAATAAAATTATCAAGAGAGCTAGAAAAATAAACTAATTTGTAATTAAGGATTTATCATAATAGTCTATTGACATAGTAACTACTTCAACATAACAATGGAATGACTGTAGAAATAATAGTATATCCATGCAGAGGATATAGTACACAAATGAAAAGATCATGAGTAATATTTAATAATAGAAAAATATTTAGAATAGAATGTTATGTTAATGTAAAAGAATGGCACATAACTCTTTTTATAGTATGTTTCTAATTAAGTTTAAAATTAAAAATACATATATATACATACATAGGAAAATCTAAGAATGTTTTCTTTGAGTGTTGGAAAAATGCCTTTTTTCCCTTTATGTTTTTCTATTTTTATCCTTTAATTAATGAACACACATTTCTTTTACACACATAGATGGAAGTTATTTTCAAAAATAAATTGATAAATAAAGAATTGTTGAATTCTAAAGTTTCTCCTAAACTATGCATTCTGTGATGTAGATTACATTTTAGAAAAAAATGTAGAGTGGAGGAAGCAGAATGTTATAAAAATAATCAACACGTATTTTATTGACTTAATAGACTGCAATTTTGAAGTAGCCCATTTGCCTTGAGACCTTTGAATAGTGCTTGTAGTATGAGAAAGTGGAACACCAAGATGCTAGTAGACAGGGTATCTGCCTTAATTATATGCTCTTTAAGTAACAGCTACTTCCTTGAGAGAACATTGCCTCCAGTTAAACTTTAACTCCTGCAACAGTCATCAGTCGCTGTCTGGACTCATAAGGGAAGTTGTTAAGCATTTATATACTGTAAGAAAAAGACCCCTGGGTAGTGAGTGAAGCAATTGCAAAGGGTATAAGATTTTGTTGTACTGAGAAGCAGTGTATTAGAGTAGTTAAGTGCACAAGTCCTGGACTTTGGCAGAATAGTGGCACATTACTTAACCTCTTTAAACGTCATTTTTCAAATCTATAAAACTGCTATGTACCTCCTCAAACCATTGTAGAAATTAAACAAGATAATATATATAAAGTGCTCTCAACAATGCCTAGCATGGAGTAAGTACATGATAAATTTTAGTTTTCATTATGATTATCACATACTTCTTTAAGTCACTGTTTACCTATAAAATCAGAACAATAGAAACTACTTTGTAGGTTTCTACTAAGAAATAAATGAAAACATCCATGTAAAGAATATAGCCCAGTGCCTGTATATAGTAAGTAAAAAGGACTAGTAACCAAAAAATAAGAAAAGATACTAAAAATTATTTGTTAAAGAAAAAAATCTTAGAAGTAAGAAGCTAGGTATTCTTCACAATTTTATCTTCCCTAGCTGAGAGAAATCACTCTGGAAGTCCTGTGCTGGGCAAGATTTTCTACCCTTGTGAGCTCATTGAACAATTGAAGCTCCATAAGAGGTTACAAACTTCTGGAAAGAGAAAAATGTACTTTTTGTCTGTGTCATACCAGCACTTTTTTTTGTAGTTTGGCTCAACCATTCTGTTGGAGGGCATGAAATGAGAATGTCAGGATAGAGGAGGAAAGAGCCAGGATGCCAGATGCCTGCTTCTCCAGGCTCTGTTGCTTCTGGCTATGACCTCTGGCAAGTCTTAGAATGTTGACTACTTATTGACTATGACAAGGAGAAATTAGACTTTCTCTCTCTCTCCCCCAACCTGGCTTGCTTGCTCACTTGCCCACCCTCTCTCCCTCCTATTCCCCCTCCCCCTCCCACTCAGAGGATGGTAAGTTCTGAGGAAGCAGTGGATCTGAAGTCCTTAGAAAGTCTAAATCTTAATTTCCTAAACTAAAACACAAAGGAGAGAACCACTTTCTCTAAGTTTCAAAAGCTAGTTTCCTGAGGATATAGCTTTCCTGATTTTCAGTTTTTTGTTCCTAAGTGAATCAATTTTTGTTATATATGATTTGGATTCAATTCAGTTGTCCTATGGATAACTACATCCAGCTATTAGTATATGATTGAGGCTTTTCCCCTTTGAGTTATATAGATTATATAGAAATTTAGTTTAGGGGAAATTATGATAATTTAAGAAATTCATCATGAAAAATTCCAGGATGGTTTCTAAGTTCATTCTGACAGGCATTTTAAAGATTTTTATGTGGGGTAGAAGTCAGAAAATCTCTGGATTTCTATTCTAGCATTTCAAAATTTTTATACTATTCTAGTCAATGATATAAAAATCTATTTTGGGGCAGATGAGAATGGGTTGAACCCTGATTTGGTTATTTTTTGCTTAAAATACCACTACTCTGTTAGTTTATTTTCTTTCTTAAAGACTTTAGGCTACTTTTAAAATCTAAAGCTAAGAGGTAGGAGGTAATCCCATTGAGGTAATTCCATTGTCATCTTCAGTGGATTGGTAATAACTACCTGGAGCCCTTCGGAATAGAATGTCTTGCTACATGGGAGTTCTGCGAACAGCAAATCAAGCAAACCAAAAGCCATGATAAATTATTGATATCTTGATCTCTGTGCTGGGCACAGGAGAGATGTGCTTCTCTTGTGTAGCTACTGTTGTAAATTCCAAGAGGAACAATAGTAAATGTGATTGTCATCACGGCACATTGTCAATATTCACCATCAGGAATTTCCATTGCAGAGAGTGCCTGTGGTCTGGTTTTTCTCGTGTTGTCCGCACATTATCTCAGGTAAGTGACAGGAGTATCACATCTATGTCAGCATGACGAATGCATGCTCCAATAGTTAACCTAAATGTGCAATTATGAAATAATTACCTGCTCACATTTCCCCTCCCCCAAATGAAATGTTACTAAATTCTTTTCTTTCATTTTGGAAATTTAGAAAGTAAGCTTGGTGAAAGAAACCTTTTTGAATTATTATAAGGAATAACTCAAAGCGGAGTGTTCTTCCACTTTTCAAAACATCTTTTCACACATTTTTATTGGTTTGTATGGATATACTTAGAATACATGATTTCCACATGAAGGAAAAATAGAACGGTGGGAAAATAGTCTGTAAGAGCAGAACTAATTTGCAGCCATGACATGCGGTTTTTGAAATGCAGAAAAGCAGCTGAACCACACAAGCAAGCAGAGGCAGGATTTATTCCTATTGCATAATCAAATTAAGTCCCATGTGGCTAAAATCACTTTACAAACTCCCTGGAGAATCTAGACATCTTTCTTCTTCTATGTGTAAATGCCCCCACTGATTCTGCCACCTTCGAGGATGCCCACATCAGCAATTGGAGCGAGCTGACAGATGGCTTCTGAGGTTCTGACTTGGCCCTGTGTTGAGATCAATAAAATGAAGTTCTCAAGATGTGCTAAGCTTCCCATTAGGGTGTTGTCAAATAAACGTTGGCTGCCTCTGGACATCATAATTTTGTATCAGAGACAAGATAATTAGTACCAGTTTGTTTTGAGGGGATAAAAGACTCATCATCATCTGTGAAATCTTGTTTGATTCAGAGTCCTGATTTCTTTTGCTATCATTCTGTTGTTTTTTCCCCCCTTTCTCTATCTGAATCCTTTTCCCCTTCTCTTGCCACCTTCCGCAAGTGAAAAATGAGAGCAATATTTTCTGTGAAATTTTCACATATTGGTGTTGCCCAACACCAAGAGAAAAATACAAGAGTAAAGTTAGAATGTAAATAAGACACAAAAAAAGCATATTATTTTTTATTGTTATTGCCCCAAGTTTTATTAGCTGATTTGATTGAAGAATGCATTTTATTTTATTTTGAATTTGGAAATTGTTACTCTTATACTCTTTTTTTTCTTCCTATTTGTGTTGCTTCAGGTTATCTCTGAAATATTAGAATTCAATCTTTACTACTATGTCCTGTCTTAAGATTATGAGGAAGAAAGAAAGAAAATTAGATTGTAAATAAAACTTACTCTATTTGACATCTATTGAACCTAACTCTGCTATGTTCACCAACGCCCAAGTCCTGCCATTCAATTTTCTTGCGACAAGATTTACTCTTATTCCTTTGATATATTTTGTAATAAAAATGTTACATCTGTATGGGGCTTTATAATTAAGAAAATATTTCCTCATAAACTATTTTATTTGGACTTGGGGGAAACTGGAAGAGGGAGGATGGATGGCCCCATTTTTGAAAGAGGGAACTTGTTTTTAAGAATCAACATTAAAATCCAGATCTTCAGAATTCAGGTCTACAATTTGCACACCAGTGTGACCCAGGGAACCACAAAAATAGATTTTCTCCTCTTTCTTTCTTTCTTTCTTTCTTTCTTTCTTTCTTTCTTTCTTTCTTTCTTTCTTTCTTTCTTTCTCTTTCTGGTAGATGGATATTAAAATCTTGTCCTTATCTCTTAATTAATGACTTACTGTCATATATAGAGAGAATGGGCTATTACTCCACATGCTGTTTGGTAATAAGTTACAGTATTTAGCTGAACAGGGACTAAACTAAATTAATAGAAAAGCTTGAAGAAAGAGGTGATTATTAAGAGCATAGAGTTCAGTCATGGATAACTAAATAAACACAAAATAACAGTGAGTTAAACAAGAAAGAAGTTTACATCCTCTGCCATATAGAACTTTGGAAGAATGGGCTGGTATAATGACCCCAGAAGCCCAGGCTTCTTCTAGCTCACAGCTCGTTTCTCATGTACAAGGCAGGATCCTCAATCTGGGCAATAGGATTGAAGGAATCATAAAGATAAATCCATGAATAAAGAAGATAGAAATTTTCACTTTAATGAGAGAGCTGACAATATAACAAAGCAGATGTTTATGTCAGTTGGTTCTAAGGGCTCAGGTTTAAAACAAAGCAGGAAAGGATGCTGGAGATGAGAGTCATAAAATTCATGGGGTCATTAGGCATGACCATGCTGCAAGGGTAATATCTGATGGAAAACTTGAAAGTGGAGAGGTAGAAAGAAGGATATATGGGGGAGGAATGTTTGTGCCAAAGAAAAGAGCAAGTGGAAAGTTCGGGAGGGAGGAGAGATAGGGAAGGTTGATCTTGATTTGTGTGAAGAAAAGCAAATATGGAGCAGAGTAAGCAAAGAAAAGAGAAATGAAATGAGATGAGAGAGGTAAGAGGGGAAAAAGAGTACATGGTGCCTTATGGGTCATTATGAAGGCTTTAACTTTTACTCTAAGATGAGAAGACATTGGAGGTTTGGGGCAGAGAATTGATAATATAATTAACTTTTAATGGGAACTTTGGCTGCCATGCTGAAAAATGCCTATAGAGGAGACAAGAGGAGAAGCAGGGAGATCAAAGAGGATGTCATTATAGTTATCTGTCAGGGTTAGTGGTGGCTTGGAACTGGGTGTTAACAACAGAAGTAGAGATAGGTTTTATAGGAAGAGAACATTTGATTTATATTGCTGTGTAAACAAATTACTACAAACCTAAAGGCTTATGGCAGGAAAATTTATTATTTCAGAGTTTTCACTGGTCAGGACTCCAGTCATGGGATCTCTGTTTCAGGTTGTGGTCAGGCTGCAATCAAGGCGTTGACCAGGCTCCATTCTTCTCTGGTGGCTTGATTTAGGAACAGTCTTCTAATTCAGGTTGTTGGCAGAATTCATGTATTTGTGACAGTAGAACTCACAGGGGCTTGCTTCTTCAAGTTCAGCAGGAGAACCTTTAGCTCCAGCCTAAGACAGTCACACATAACAATCATGGGAATGACTTCCCACCACCTTTGCCTTATTCTGTTGGTTGGAAAGATCATAAGTTCTGTCACTCAAAGAGAGGGAACTTTTGGATACTAGGAGGTTAAGGTCTGTCTGCTACAATGAAAAAGGATTTTTTTTTTTTTTTTTTTTTGGTCTTGTTATGTATAGAGTGCGAGGCAAAGAGAAAAACAACTGAAAGTTGGATTTGCAATTAACTGGGGTAGGGAAGACTTAAGGAGGGAAGGCAAGAGCTCAAATTTGGCTATGTGAATTATGTAAGATGCCTATTTACCCACATAGAGATGCCAAATAGACAGTTGCATATGCAAATCTAGAGTTAAAGGAAGAGGTTAGAGATATAAATTTGGGATTCATTAGCATATAAGTGGCATTTAAAGCCAAGGAATGAGATCACTAGGGAGTGAGGGTAGATAAAAAACAAGTGTAAGGACTGGACTCTAGATTTCTCTGCATGAAAAAGTCATGGAGTCTAGGAAGAAGCAGTGAGGAAGTGAGGTAAGAGTGAGCTAAGAGGAATGCATGAGAGTGTAGTTTGTCCAGGCTTTAATTTGTTTAAATCTCGGAAGACAAAGTTATTTCTCTTATCGCTCAGTTTTGGGAGACATCTGCCTACCCTGTTGCCTCTCTTCTCTCTGAATGTGCAGGGTGTTTTCTAGTGGTCTCAGGTGCCAAGTGTGCATGGAAACAAGGTTGATTTTGTTGTGAAAGTTTAACAACTCTATTTGCATTCTTGCCCAAATAAGGCAACCTAGTTCAGCCTGAATGTGGGCAACATGGTCAGTGGGAGTGTGAACTGTTGGAATTTGGGGCTGACACCATAAAAAAAGAAAAAACAGGCTGCTCTGTAAAGCACATACCTTCTCAGGTGTCAGGTGGCATATGTCATGCACTCCCTCAAAAGTGAAAGTGTTCAAACAGTGAGAAGAGAATGAGTCTTCCTTTAATGTATGTGGATAATGATAGAGGCGTTTTTGTCTACACCCTTCTGTCAAACATTTATTTCAGTATCCATTGGTTATATAGAGAAATTTATGAAATTATTAAAATGTAAAGATTATCTATGGGCATAACAAACCACCATGGGTTCATCTAATCATACCTTGAATTTAAGGATATATTTTAATACATTTTACTTTTGAAAAAAATCATTTCTATTTTTGTAGAACACAGAGAAATGTACTTGAAATTCTAAGTGGTTAAAGTAGAAATAAAAAAGACCCTATTTGTGTAAATTCAGTACATAATATAATTTGCATTGCAAATAATGTAATATCCATGCATTTATACTGTGTTATTAGCTGTGTGTGTTGAAGCTATGTTACTTGATTCCTAGTCCCTTTTTATACATAAACAAAAACCCAAATATTCACTTAGAAAAAAAAATATGTGTTTTATCCAATGTCCACTCAGGTATTTCTTAGGTTCTTCATTGCTCAGCAAAGACAGAATTGTGGCCATGTGACAAATTATGAAGCCTATTTCTTATTTGGGCAGTTCTGATTCGGAATTAATTATGTTTTCAAACAGTGTGCAAATGATTCTATTTGCTCTCTTCCATAGATAGGTTAAAGTCCTTATTTAATAAGTAAGGAAACATAAGCAAAGAGTTTAACAGCTCTCTCTGAACTCAGAAGACCAAGTGCTGCATGCGGGCAGTGAGGCTGCCCGGCTCCTGTTGGACCACACAATCGACATCCCAACTGGGGCAGGTCGAGTCCGGAAATGGGAGTTACAAGCAGTGTAATGAAATGGCTGCATTGCCTTTCAGATGGGCCTGGAGGTCAAGTTAGTTTATTTGTTTTTAATTTATCTGAAATTATAGGCTGGTTGAAAGATTCCTTTGTCTGTAGGGACCTTTGGAATAGCCACAGAAACATTTCAGTCTCTCTCTTGCTTTCCTCCAACCCCTTCTCCCATTTGCAGGATTAGAAAAACACTTGGGAGGTACATTAATCTTGCCAGTGTTGTCAGGAGTGATCAGCGAGTTTTATTAAAAGCCCTGGGATTGCCTGAAAGACCTCCTTGTCTGAGTTTGCAATAAAAGAGGCATGTTAAGATCTTGGGGCACTTTGTCGGGACCCCTTGCCCTGCCCCTTGGACCAGGAGCTGACACCTCCGGAAGAAGCACAGAAGCTCTCCTTTGTTGAAGGGATTTCACCAGTGGACGGAAAGAGTTGGCTCCTGTCGGCATGAGCTCTCTGTGCTGGGGTGGGCAGAAAGCCCTGCTGCTGCTCCTCCTGGGCTTGGCCAGCCCCACCTTCATCAGCGTGAACCGTGGGGTCAGGGTGATGAAAGGCAGCTCCGCTTTCCTGTCAGAAGATGACCTGAAGTTTGCCATCCCCAAAGAGAAAGATGCTTGCAAAGTGGAAGTTGTGATGAATGAGCCAATAACCCAGAGGGTTGGAAAACTCACTCCACAGGTAGGTCATATCAGATATTTTCTATTCATATATTCAGTAATGTGTTTCCATGTAAAGTATGTGAGTGTTAGAGAGAGGTGGTAGTAGGAAGAAAGGGAGAGAGAGAGGGAGGGAGAGAACAAAACTGGCAGTCTTTCAAGAGTTGTAGTGGGCAGCCTCTTGTGTGGTATGATATGGTCAGTCTTCATGGGTTATTCCTGCCCCCAATCATTTCACCCATTACTAGTCAGGGCACCTTTGGATAACATACCAGGATTTCAAGAATTTTTAGAACACGCTGTGACCACAGAATAGCAGAAGTAAAACAGGAAAACATTTTCATCTATTAGCATCACATAAACATTCCCTTGAGTAAGGGAAGAGACATGGAAAAGAAATGTGAACATACTTCACTTTAAATATTTCCTGCTTTTAAAAAATGTCTGCATAATTTTTTTTTTCCCTTTAAACCTAGGAGACTTTGTCATTTAAGGATATTCTATGCTCAATCCTTTTGTAGGGTGAAAAATATTTTTTAAAATCTGTATTATATTGTACTTGCTTAAAGTAGGAGCTTATCTCTATGCACAATAGAAAATCGCTTCTGGTTTTATTACTTGTTTGTATTGTGGTTTAACTTTCCTCTCGATGCAAACAATTTTGAGAATATTCAACGCTAGATGCTGCTGCTGCTGCTTCTGGAAAAACACACTATTCCCATTTCTGAACTGTGAACAGTAATTATCTTCTCCATTTGGCTAAAGAAATATATTCCATGAGGTTATTCAAAAGTGGTCCTAGATGTTGTAGAGATGGACTAAAGAGCCTTAGATAGATGCTAGCTCATATGGACAGCTCTATACATTCCATTTACTGCATATAAAGTTATAGTCCGATTCTGAAACATTCTATGGAGGGCTTTCACCTTGGGAATACTCCTGATGTGATAGCAACCAAATAGCTCCCCTTTAGTTTCCCACAATATTTGCTTTTGTCAGTCAAAGAGCTTCAGATGGGCATCTAAAACATGTTAGTATACAATGATAGCATCAGGTCCCAAGTGTGTGTAATTGCAACATCGCCTCACTTTTTCACAATACAACTTGCATTCTGAAAATGTGTTTGATTGGAATATTTCAGTCTAGGAGAAAGGAGAGACCTGGATGAGTAGGTGCCATGAATAGGCTCAGCTGCAGGCAATAGAGACACAACTTCAGGGACTGGGGTCAAAAGCAAATATTTGGAGTTTTGGAGAGCAGCAAAATAGGACCCTAATCCTAGAGGACTGGGGTTAGGGAGGAGGGTGTGGAGGAGGGGTATTCCTCCTGGTAGCATGCTGAGGCAACCTAAGGCCTAGCTGTATTTAACTCTGGCCCCAAGGATGCATATGCTAATGAATAAAACAAAAGCCCTGTTATTCACCAGATTCTTCCTCTTTAGAAAGCAATTTGAGGAGAATGTACTATTACTTAAGCCAGCCTCTTAGGGGTGTCCTCTTGCCATCTCAAATAGCCTATGACTTCTTAACATATATAGCACTTTTTCTGAGAATAATGAAATTGTCTATATTACTTTTTTTCAGTGACATCTTAATACAGGGGTCCCTAGCCCCGGGGGCCACAGACCCGTACCAGTCAGTGGCCTATTAGGAACCGGGCTACACAGCAGGAGGTGAGAGACAGGCTAAGGAGTGAGGCTTCATCTATATTTGCAGCCGCTCCCCAGCTCTAGCATCACAGCCTCAGCTCCACCTCAGATCATCAGGCATTAGATTCTCATAAGAGCACCGCTCCCTGGTGCCAAAAAGGTTGGGGACTGCTGTCTTAATGGCTCTGAGGCACTGGCGAATAAAAAGGGATCTAAGTGACTAAGACTAGGTAAAAAACTTATTTGGTCAGAAGATCAAGCATTGTAAAAGATCTGCGAGTCATTTTATCTCAAACTTTCTCTGATTTTAAGGCAAAAATCTACATAGATAGTATGAAACAGAAAGAAAAACATGCCAGGCTGATTTAGGAGTCTTGACTGCTGGGGAAGGGGACGGAGCTTTGAATATCCCGAACTGGTTCCCTAGTGAGCAGTTGCTCATTAAACAACAACAAAATCAAGTCCTGAATGTTCAGCATATGTATTTCCAGAGGGTAAATCTGACATTTTTAATGGATTTCTTTCATCTAAAGTAGATATGTAATTTTCATTTTCTAAAATTTATCCTGTAGAAAAGCCTTCCATTAAAATGTAGAATTTTATCACTTTTTTGTCAAATATAAGAACTTTGTACCATAAAAAAATCTATACATCCAAAAAATGTTGTTTCTCACACTACCAGACAATTGTCCTATTTTTTTTTTATTATGATAATTTCAACAACAAAAAAAGAAATTCCCAAGTAAAGTTTGCTATTTTGGAATTATGTGCTTATTTTTAATTCAGACTGATTCAGCATTCCCTAGGGCTTTATTTCTTATGGAGTTTTTGAAATTAAGCATAGACACACACACACACACACACACACACACACACACACACACACACACACAGCCTAAACAGTGTTCTTTAATAGAGCTTACTAGTAAGTTGAAAGCAAGGCTTATGTGAACCCATTTTTAGCAAGATGACTGTATTAACAGCACCCTGCTGTGTAATCAACAGTTTTATTTGATTTGCACGGAAAATGTTTTGTTTAACATCTGTTCAATTAGTGTTTTCATCTCAAGTTTGTCTTAGAACCAACAGGTTAATTTTCCTATTGGATGTACAGAAAGGGATTTCCATTGGTGCACACCAGTACCTTCTGTTTAGACAACCCTCCCGATATAGTCAATTAGATAAGGTCGATGGCAATATGTTTTCCTCACATTTTAAGTCAAGACTTCCTCACACACAGCACTTCTCACACCTGTCCCAAAGAAAAAAAATTCCTGGTTGGAAAAGTACCCCAGTTTAGAACTGAGCTTGCTCTTTCAAACAGAAAATACGGCAGTAAGAAAATATCTTTAGTTTAAACGAGTTTACTGTCATTATCATGAGTAATGAGTTAGAAATGTGTGACAATTTAATTATAAATTGTAATTGAAAAGCAGATGAAGTGGAAAAAAACAAAGCTAGACAGTAATTAGAAAAGGATTTAGCTCTCCTTTGTTTTAGTTAGTAAATTTATGGACAATTATCGTTGTCGCCTTTTATAAAAGGAAAACATATTATGAAACATAAAACAGATGTTTCTTTTAACAAAGCAGATTGTCTCTTTATTACCATGACTATTTGTCGATGATACGGGAAAGGTCTTCCCTTTATTTCCTTCCTTGTTGTAAATTAAAAAGAGAAACCAATGATGTCTGTGGGAAAAGAAGATCATTTGTATTAGTGATAAAGTCTTCTCAGGGAGAATTATGTTGTCTGTAAATGTTTGAAGCTGTAACAAGGTACCGGCTAAACATCATGAACTCGAAGGTGATGATGTGTGAATACCTCAAGGGTATAGTAAGTCCTTACTTAACATTGCTGATAGCTTCTGTGACTTAAGCAAAACCACTTATGTGACAAAACCTGTTTTGTCATAGCCTAATTTATATAAACAAAGGTTAAATTCCCACTGCAGTTCATCAACATTGTAACAAAATTACGTTGAATGACATGACACTGTTCCAGGAGCTGTTATATTTCTTAGAACTTAACAATTCAGAATGGGCAGATTGAGGGTTATAGTGTACGTGGAAGAGAAAATTTTTCTTTTAAAAACTAGTATACTCAGAATATAACAATAATTTCCTTAATAGTTCTGAGAGGGGTGATACAGTTAATTATAATTTTATTCGAATAGAGAAAATTGCCTTTAAATTGCTATTTGTCACTGCAACCATTTGTTATTATCTAAACAATAAAACTAAGTATTCTCTTTCAAGTATATGAAAAACAACTGTGGTTTGCATTTGGCTCTGATAACCCCATTAGTGTTCATAGTCAGTGGCTTCATCTTTAAATATAAAAACAGTATTTGGAAAAGAAAGAAATAAAGGAAGAAAAAATATATACAGAACTCATACAGTGTTTGTGTATAATATAAGGTAATGCATACCTTTTTATGCATACAAAAAAAAAAAAAAAGATAGGCCCATTGTAATTGCTATGGATTCCTGAGGGGTGTGGATAAATAACATTTTGATAAATGAGACCATATTTTAAATGTCCTATAAACTAAAAAAGATTATTTTGAGAGATTACCACTCCTTAAGTAATCAGCTCAATCTGATTTTCATAATTTAGATATTCTCGAAACAAGCAAAATGGTGAGTGGGCATGGGGCTGGGTTGAGGAGGCAGTGATTAAAACACATGCGCGTGCGCACACACACACACACACACAGAAAATAAAGCAAAACATTAACAGACCATAATTTCTCAGGACAATACTGCTGGAAAATTAAACCTTGTACTAATTTTCTCACAGATATTTATTCATTTCTTCCTGTGAACTAGGTCTTTGACTGCCATTTCCTTCCCAATGAAGTAAAGTATATCCACAATGGCTGCCCAATCCTTGATGAAGACATAGTGAAGCTTAGGCTTTACAGGTAAGCCATACAGGAGCGTCACTCATTCTTTGCCAGATAACCATTTCGTGTACTTTTTCTGTGGATAGGTGTCATCCTAAGGAGTTACTAGAGTCCAAACAAGATTATCGGTAGAAACTGAAGACAAATGGGTGAGGTGAGAATTGTAGCTGTCTTTCAATGATCTTTATTTGTATCATCTTCCTTGGGGCTTTTCTGTGGCAAATTATTAACTATTATGCTGCCCTTCAGAGTTCTTGTATGGGTATTTCTGGATCCAATCCACTTATAGTGGGAAATGGAAATTATAAACTAAAAATTCTTAATGAGAATAAGGTGGAAAACATATTTCAAAATTTAGTAAAATTCTTGTTTTTGATGATCAGCTGCTTCGTTATAAGAAGTACAGTATCATTTATTTTTAAACAGATTAAATAATAAAAACATTTAAAAATTAATAATAAAATTAAACAGAGTGACCATGTGACCCAGCAGTTCCGCTTATGTACAAAAGAGAAATAAAAACCTGTTTACCAAAAACTTATACACAAATATTTATTGCAGCATTACTCATAATAACCAAAATGTTGATACAGTCCAATTGTTGAATGCATAAATGAAATGCGATATAACCATGCAATGAAATATTATTCAGCCATAAAAAAGAATGAAGTATTGATACATGCTACAGCATGGATAAACCTTGAAACCTTTATGCTAAATGAAAGACGCTAGACCCAAAGTCACATATTATATAATTTAATTGACATGAGATATCCAGATAAGGAAAATCCATTAGGACAGAAAGTAGATTAGTGGTTGCCAGGGGCTGGAAGAAGGGCAAATAGGAAGTGACTGCTAATGCGTATAGATTTCCCTTTTTAGGTGATGAAATGTCTTAGAATTAAAGAGTCATAATGATTGTATAACCTGTGAGTATTCTAGAAACCACCAAAGTGTATACTTTGAAAAAGTGAACTTTATGGCATATTAATTATATCTTAGTAAAAAGTTAATTTAAAAGTTAGCTTATGTTTTTGGTATTGCTCACTTCATATTAACAACTGAGAATTCAGTGTTAGTGGAGTAGGCCTTTATATAGCTTTTTACTTGCGTTTATTGTTCTTATGAATATTTGGTAAAATACTTCAGTGTAAATTTTCCTTAAATGTTAGAATAATACAAAAGAGTTTCATAGAAAACATTGGAACAGTAAGTCATTCTATGAACACTTATGATTACCTACTATAGGTCAGGTCTTGTCCTGGGCATAGGAAACAAAGAGATGAGGACTCTCGGTGCTCATAGTCCAATGTAAAAGATGAGTAGGTAATTGTGATGCAGAATGAAAAGTGCTGAAAGAGACACCTGAGCAAAATGCTGTGCTAAGAAAATGAAAAGACATTCAAAGTTTCTTAGGAAGCTATGCAATCAGCATGCAAATAGGGCTTTTTGATTTTCTCTAAGACTTTAAAGTTAAAAAACAAATTAACTTCAGAGACCTTGCCTAGATGGGCTGGAAAAGCTGATGATTCTGGCTGTTCCCATTTCTTCCTTGAGTTTCTAAGGGGTGGAGAGGGTAGAGGAGCTGTTATCCCTCTTCATCTTGAGGACATTTATTTAAAGTAGGATATTCAAAGGAGTTGGAGGCAGAAAGTCAGGAAGCATACTTATTCCCCTCTTACCTCCTCTCCAGCCTTTCAGCCAGCTACTTGACCTCTTAATGAGAATAAGTTTACAGTTTACAGTTTCCTCATCTGTAAAATTGAATTAACAATGCCTGTGTAGGTTCCTATAAAGACTGAATGAGATACTTTCTGTAAATAGTTTAGCATTAGCCTGGGCCTTAATAAAAGCACATCAATTGGAGAGGCATTATTGATGCACACCCATCACTCATTAATTTTCTCCCTGCAGATATCCAAAGGACATAGTTGCTCAGGTATTAGAGGGAATGAAAGTAACAATCACTGAATACCTTTTACATACCAAGCACTAAGATGGGCACCCAAACTAGGCTGTAAATAACCATGCACGTAATGGCGTTTCTGCAGAGATGGCTTCGATGCTTCAGAAACTCCTCACCCTTTCACTTCTGAATTAAAACACAACCCATAAATTATACAAGCTCGGTACTTGTGGATTATATATGTTCTAGAACTGAGACTCTGTGCTTATAGCAATCATTAAATATCAGTATGACTAATGGGTTTGAAAGTAGGTATTTAAAGAAAGGTCGTTGGAGATGAAAGTGGCAGAAAAAGGAGTTGATAGCAATATAAGGAGAAGAAAGAAAAAGAACAGAGAGATTGGGTACAGAGTATGAAATAAAATCCAATCTCTACCTAATAATCAAATGTTGTAAAGGCCAATCTTTAGGCTTCAGTTCAAGTACACAGGTATCAAAAGTACCTGAGCACCAATAAGTATTTCCTTTGCTCTGTTCTCTCCACAGGTTTATGGAGACAGACACCTTCGTGGAAACCTTTATCTTGCGGATCTATCTCCTAGAACCAGACTGTAACATCATCCACATGAGTGACAATGTACTAGAGGTGTCTGAATTCTACGGTCTGTCCAGAACCATCGATAAGAACCTGCTTAGATTTGATTATGATAGGACAGCTAGCCTGGAGTGTACGGTCAGGCTGGACCCTGTGGGAACTCACCTTCCAGCCCATGGCCAGATGGTTGTGATGGAGCCTCGGCCAGAAGAGCCTCGTGGAGATCAGCCACACAATTTTTTCCCTGAATCTCGTACGATATGTTTTAATACTTATTTGGGTGTTCCTAAAATATCTGTAAATGGTCGTCTTCCACTAACACAAAGAGTTTTACTTCATATTACTTAATAGCTGGTTGAAAAATGTAGTTTAGTGGTTTAGAGTATGGACTTTGGAATCATAAAGACCTGGGTTGGCAAACTGCCTCTGCTATTCATTTCCTGTTGATTTTATGCAAGTTTCTTAATCTGTTTAAGCCTCTGTGAAATAGGCAAGGATAGTAGCTGCTCCATAGGGTTGTGTAAAGATGGAGGAAATGAGATCACATGCACAAATGGTTTATGCAGTCTGACTCATAGTAAGTGCTCAAGAATTATCAGCTGTTTTTAGTAACAGTAATGCTGGCAATAGTAGTAAAAGTAATTGGTGTATTTATTATTATTAGATTATGAGCAGATTTGAGGTGGAGCTGGTGGGCAGCAGCCATGATTTAAATCAGGAAGATTTAATAGATAATTTTCTTTCTGTTATTTTTTCTTTCTGTTACTCATTCAATCAATATATTCTAGGCAACTCCTATATGCATAATAATGTTCTAGGCACTATGGAAGACCAAGAAATATGAGGAATAATCATAGTTATTTCAATACCTTGAATCTTGACAGTTTACAGCTAAAGACACACTTGTACATAAGTCATCTCATTCAGTCTTCACAACCATCTGGTTAAGAAGTGGAATATCCATTTTCTACATCAGAATGTACAAAAGGCCACTTGAAAGATATGCATATCATAACCCCACAAGAGGGAAAAATGCAATTGGGTAGAGGCACGAAGGCTCTTGGAAAGATGATTATGGTTTAAAGTGAAAGAGAGAAGTTGGTTCAGTTGGTCAAAGAACGTTTAAGAGAAGGCTGAGTAAAAAGACTAAGCGGACCTGGAATGATATGCAGGACTTGAGTGTGTGACAAGCACAACGGGGAGAGAATTTCAGTGAGTGAAGCAGTCTAATAGAGATTGCATTATGGAGCCGTAGAAGTGCATACTGTAAAGGGATACAGAAGCTTGCCTATAAAAGGCTTATGGTTAGCCACTGGCCTATTCTTCAAAAATGTTCAAGCACCAGAAAATACATTTTATTATTTTTTTCTCTGTAACTTTTGGTGGACAAGGATCTCATGAGACAACTGGTCAACTGTTCTTTCAGTAAAAGAAATCACAGACTTTTAGAAAAATGTTAACTCACTTAGTGAATGTGTAGAGGGTACACACGAGTACTCTTGGGGCAGTGAGAGGAAGGGAGGGAGGATTGGCTTTTAAATTTTATAATCCTTATGTTCGAGGACTGTCTCAATTCAGTGTTGTCCATTCTAGAACTGAAAACAGAACTCAAGTGTCCAGGTGGAAGCTGTACCCTGGGACTGAAGAAAATAGGAAGTCTTAAAGTGAGCTGTGAGCAGTTCCTGCTGATGGGGCTTCGATATCAACATATGGATCCTCCTTCTCCCAACATTGATTATATCTCCATCCAGCTGGACCTCACAGATAGCAGGAGTCAGATTGTATACAAGGTACAGTTTGGGGTTATATGCCTGTGTTCCCAGCTGGTCCACAAAAATAGGGCCAGTTCCGTGGGTATGCTCACCTTGGCTCCCATACCAGCTTAAGAAACTTCCCAGTGACTCATTAGAACTGTGGGCTTGTTTATTCTGTCAGTAAGTGCTTAAAACAGTAGCTTTGTATATAATATCAGTATAAATAGCTGGGGCGACTGTGTATCGGCTGAAACAGCTTAGCTCTCTCCTATCTCTGGACTGGGGCCAGTTACATGCTACCTTTCTTCCCTCTTCACTTCAGTATTCTTCAGCTTACTGTTCAATCTTGTGTAACACCTTCTCTTTGATTCTTCATTTCCCCCTTCTTTATTAGAGCCATTTTTCATCTGTTAGAGGAACTCAGGGGTCCATATACCTATTCTGCAAAGCCATGGGAAACTGGCAGGGAGGGGACCTCAGTCCCGCTTTTATTGTAGTTGCGGAATATATGCCTTTCACTGTTTCAGACTTTGAGAAAGAGGACTGGATGAATGTGACAGGCCCACAATGGCCTCCTCCCTCCTCCAATTATTTTTAAATTCTCCTGCCCTTTCCCGCTCTTGATCTCATCCCATTGAAATGGTGGCATAAAGTAGAATCAACCTATATGAAATATTTAACATGCTACTCTACTGATTCAGGTGTTCTATAATGTATTAATTTGTGTAGCTGGGGCAACTGTGTACCAGCTGAATCAGCTTGGATTTTGTGCTGATAGGCAGTGATCCAAGATTACATTTGTGAAAGAACTCCATCTTTCACCGTCTGAGTTCTCACTAGGATTTCTTCTAAATTACTTAAATATCAAACATTATTGTCCCCAAGGAATTGATAACACCCGAAATAAGGAAATGATAAAAGAGGATCATAAAATTTTAGAATTGTGATTTGGGAATAAACTTTGAGGTAGTCTGGTCAAATTGATCAGGTAAGTCACTTGGAGAGCTCTTAAAGGATAGATCTGAGTCTCACATTTAATAGTTAAGATCATGACACTGGGCCCAGATTGCCTGGTTTCAAATGTCTTCTTAACAAGCTATGTGACTTTGAACTTTATGCTTCACTTCTTCAATCTAAAATGGGGATAATAGAATCTGTTTTTCAGAGTAATTAGGAATATGAAATGAAATAATATTTATAAAGCACTTCACACAAAGCCTGGCACATAGTAGCACTACACACATTTTACTAGTTAAAACGCCACCCAATAAAAAACTGATCATCAGGCAGCTTTAGAAAAAACTGGTTTAGCTCAAGCCCCTTATTTTATAGTGGTGGCCAGAAAAATTACATACATCGTCCATATGTACACAGCTGTTTTATGGCTGAGCCAAGACTAAACTCTAGATCTCCTGATTACAAGTCCATGTCTTCTGTTTGTTTTGACATGAAACTCCTTTAACGTTAAATGCCTTCTTATCTCCTTTAAAAAAATTAGATCCGTTTTTTTTTCTTGATTGATTTTTCTTCTTTTTCCTCTCTAAATTGGGTTGGGGCTTTGTTTATATTTTCAGATCAGTTTTACTGGGAGTTAACACATTTAAATGACCTTTTTGTTTTATTTAGAATTAACCCATTTCATAGTCAATTTGACATGTCATAAAACAAATTCTCTTAAGAATATAAAAGCAATATGCTTACTGCCGAGAATATTTAAAAACACAGGAATCAAAATAAGAAGAAAATAAAACTAGCTATATATCTACCATTTTTAGACACACACACTGTGGGGAGACACAGACACCTGTTTAGTGGAATCAAGTTAATACTATATTTAAAACTTTATATCTTGTGTTTTTATTATTTTTATGCTTATACAAATCCATCCTCATGACTAAATGGCTATTCACTCATAATTGCCTCTAGATTTTTAAAGGGTTTCCTGTTTACATTTGCCTTTTTAATCCACATGCAATAAATTTTATTATATTTTGTAAAAACAAAACAGTTTTTTCGAAGTAGCCAAAATTTTCAGCACTATTTGTTGAATAATTAACCTGTTTCCCCTTGATTTTTGATGATTCTTCTACTGTGTAGAAAGATATTATTTATACTTTTTCAAGGCTAATTCTTTTGTTCCTTAGATTTGCATACTTTTTGTGCTAATACTTTATTATTCTAAATATAATAGGTTTATAATACACTTTAATATTTTATAGGTAAGTTCTTCCTCATTACTCCTCTTTAACATTTCCTTACCCATTTTCTCACCTATTTTTCAGTTTCAAAAAAGTAATTAAATTATTTACATCTATTAAAAAAAAAAAGCCTCTAAGCATTTTTATCAGGACTGGATTACAACTGCAAATCATTTGGGGAATAACTACAATATTAGAACATTTACCACATTGAGTGTTCTCATCCAGAAACAAAGTATCTCACTTCGTGTAGGCAAATGTTCTTTGATATGTTTCTTTAAAGTTTGCAGTTTTCTTCATGTAAGTTGAGCACACTTATTAAGTCCAGTCCTTGCCAGTTTGTTTTTGTGAAGTTATTGTGAATAGACAGACTCTTTTCCCTCCATTGTATCATCTCATTGGTTACTGATGATAAATAGAAAAGCTATTTCTTTTTTTTTTTTTTTAGTATAATCTTCTATCTGGTTTCTTTCTTGAATTCAATTATTCTAAGACTGTTTCAATTCTTTGGGCTTTTAAAGACCCTAGTTATATCTTTCACTAATGATAATAATTTTATCTTTCCTTTTTTAGTAATTATTCCTCTTGTTTCTGGTCTCTTCTCTGGTTTGGCCAGAACGATATAAAATACAATGATGCTTATAAGAAGCCTTGTCTTATATAATTTATCAATATCATTTGCCTATCACTGTCCTGGTTAATGCTTCTGCCTAGAATTCATCGTTCTTTAAAATTGATATAGTCATTTCTGCTTTTTTTTCTTATATAACTTTGGATCATTCTTTTACTTCTAATCTTTGTATGTAATTTTATTTTAAAAGTCTCCTCCATAAGGCACATATGATTGGATATTTAACTTAAGAATATTTGTCTTGAACAAGGGAAGAATAAGCTACATTTTTCTAATAATAAATATATAGGGTTTTTTCCTACCTTACTTTCTGCTGTCATGATTATTAAAAAATTTTGCTTACAATATAGGCTATATTTTCTTGGCCTATATTTTTACTTATTTGAAAGTCCTATATCCCACTTTGTTTTGCTAGAATTAAATTCTAAATAAAAAATTCTTTAACCTGTATTTTTAATATTTAAAGTAAAAACAAACAAACAGAAAACAAGGTCTCTTGGTTCTTTCCGGTAAATGATGTGGATTGATTCTATTTATCCCTTTTCCTGGCAATTGCCCATTCCCAGTCTTTGTTTATATGATCTGCAATTTTAGTTCTAGCATATGGTTGTTATACCTTATTATTTCTTATATCATATATCTTTTTTTTCAAGTAACTTCTTTTGACACTTGTATCCATTTTCTTAAAATGTTTAAAATAACTTATTTATTTAATCTTAACTCTAGGTTTAAATGTTATTGTTCAGCACCAGTCCTTTTTATATTGCAATTTCCCCATTCTTGAGTTTTCAAATTATATATCTTCAAATCATTTTTTATCAGCATATGAAGAATAGATACTCCAAAGACTGAGATGTCTCAGCATATTATTTGTCTTCATCAAGCATACAGTAGGGGATAGGTGGGGTTAAATGTCTTCTCTGTTTCTCTCTTGTACTCCTGTCTTTGGAGCATTGCTGGCTAGTTTCTGAACTGCCAGACTACGAGCAGGTGGTTTGGGGGAGTGTTAGAGAGAGAGGTCTCTTTTGATCAGGCACAGATGAAAAATGACTTCATGCTCTCTGAGTCTGTCAGCTGTTTCATACTGCTTATTTGTCTCTGAGGCAATTTTCTGGTTCCTTGGGAGATACTTCATCACCAAGATCCCCCATTATGAAGGCCTCTTACTTGTAGATCTCTTGTCACAGGAGGATGCATTTCTGGCCTGTGTGGTCACTCCTGCTGCTCTTAGCTTCCTGCTCCTGGGGTTCTTTGTCCTCTCAAGGAAGTGCCCTAAAGATGAGGGTCCAGGATGACCCTAGACCAACTCTCTGTCCCACTTGGCCTATATCTTGAAGTAATCATGTAATCTTTCTTGCCATAAACAAGAACTATAAGCTAATCCCAGCACAAGCACCATTATTCTTTGGCCTTGAGCCATTTGGCTTCCTCAGATATGAGCCCAGCACCACCCATCTGAGCCACCTATAAAAGACACATTTTAAGGCTGGTCTCCAGGAAATTTCTCTCTTGACATCTGAGACAAGGGATGTAGCATTGCTCCACCCTTCCTCTTCATGTGTATGTGTGGTGTGTGTGTCAGGGGAGTGACTCAGCACAACACGGCACTCCTCTCTCTAAATCAATCTTTCTTTACTTCTCTCAACCTTTTCATATTTTTATATGGGCGAAGGGTTCTAGAGTCTGGAACTAATTCCAGACAATTTGCTTTATAAACTCTGCCTACACTATCTGTCTCACGTTCACTTTGAAATCTAATAACCCTCTTATTGGAACTTCAGTTGAGACAGAGCCAAGAAGAATCTCATTTTTAACATTCTGTTTTGTGTAGATTATAACTTGTTGTTGAATAGCCATTGTTTAGCAATATTGAACCAATGTGACTCTGATAATTGAGCTCGGCTCTCTTAACAATGGGAAACATCAAATTTTATGATAACCAGCATCTCCTGCTGCGAGGGCTCTTCCTGCCTATAGTACTTGTTGAGACCTCGATCTCATGATGCATGCTCATGGTTTCACGGAGGGATCCCCACATGAATGCCTTCTCCTCGTAGCTCTTTCATTTGAGGAGGGTGTATTTCTAGCCTGAATGTTCACTTGCAATTCTCATTACCTGCTTCTCACTTGGAGGCCCAGAGTTTTAACTAACTAGACAACTGGCAACTATCCTTCAGTCACATGAGTACTGAGTTGTAAAGACATTTTCCTCCATCCTGTCCCTGCCCCCTTTGAAGTGATGAAAAGTGGGCAGGATGGCTGGAGAAGATTGGCAATATGTGCCAGCCACTGCAAAGTACTTTACTTTGGCTGTCCCATTTCAACCTCATTTAATAGCTGGAGATTTATTATTCCACTTTTACAGATGTGGGAAATGAAGTTGGGAGTTAAATAACTTGCCTAAAGTCACACAGATCATCAATACTGGAGGTAGAATAAAAGCACAATTCTTTCCAATGCCAAGTTGGTGCTCCTTCTCAATCCTGGCTGCATATGAATCACTAGAAAGCTTTTAAAACACCAGTTTCTGGTCCCCTCCTCGGAACAATTAATTTGGAAATGGAGTTTGTGCGTCAGAATGTGTTAAAAGTTCCCCAGATAGTTCTAAGGCTTCAGATCACTGCCAGGGACATCCTCTCGGCTGTGGTTTTATGTTAAATATCCTACTATTAACCCTGTATGTTATAGCTTCATTTATATTGTTTCCCCCTTCATATTTTCTTTCTCCTTCAAAAGTCAGAGAGTGCGTGGTTGCCTGTCTATATCAGAGCTGGCATTCCTAATCAGCCCCCCAGGGCTGCGTTCATGGCCATGTTTACTCTGGAGGTGGATCAGTTCATCCTGACCTCTTTGACTACATCAGTTCTGGACTGTGAAGTGGATGAGACCCCAAAACCCTTGCTGGTGTTCAACATTACTAATGCCCCACTCCAGGGCTATGTGACTCATCTGTGGGATCATACCAGACCAGTCTCCTCATTCACCTGGAAAGATCTCAATGACATGCAGATTGCCTATCAGCCACCAAACAGCAGCCATTCTGAAAGGAGACATTATGAGGTAAGAAGGAAGAGAGACAAAGCTTCTAGCCTATTCGGTATTTAAGAAGCCACTTCTCTTAACCTTCAGGTTAGTTCGTATATTCTTTGCCTCTGAAAAGAATTAATCGCTGTAAATCAGAATGTAAACTCAAGTGTCCAGAGGAGCCAGGCTGGTGATGCGAGGGAGAAAAACCCTCTCTGGGGGTAGATTATGGGAAACTAAAGAAAGAGCCAGCATCTTTTGAAGCAGCTGCAACTCAGTTCCAGCTGATATAGATGCACCTAGTATTGCCATAGCTCCTTTGTCACAAGAAATCTATATATTTTTGCAAAAATGTTCAGTATCATTTATCAGGATGGTTCTCTTAGACCTATCTCAATTTTAAAACTTACTGTGCCAGCTACAAAATATTTTTGAGGGCCTTGTTTGGCCTAGGCCTCATCAGTTTGAGAACTCTGGTGCCTTCAACAGCCTTCCTTTGTTACACGGACTATTGAGGTTAGAGATGAGTTTTATTTACAATGCTTTTATTAATAAATTCTTTTATTTTTTTAATTTGCAGAAGTGTTTTACTGGGATTCTTAATTTTAATTAATAACACTGATTTAGGATAGGAGATTCCATAGTCTCATATGGTAACCAGTTTCACTATCAAATACTTTCCATCAGGAAAGTCCTCTTTCTATTTCATCTAAATCTTTTCTGCTGCTATATCAGCCTCTTTCTTATTGTTTTGTATTCAATGGGAAAGAGGAATAGCTGCTTACAGACTTGCACATACTAACCCTTCATATACTTAAAAACCTACCAGCAAATTGATTCACACAGGATGGAAAATTTAAATGGACAGATGGATAGACTTGAGCTCAGATTTATTAAGGAAAATGAGTGTCCCTGGGCTTACCAAATTGTCCTCCATCTAATTTAGGCATTTGTAGCATTTAGCATCAAGAGTAGGTAAAATATTTTAAACTATAAGTGCTATATTTTGTCTTTTGCTTATATTTTCTTCATTTTGTAACGGTAAGTGGCAGCTTTTGTTTCTTTATTGCCCTTACCTCTCATTCCTTCCATGTTATAGAGAAGTTTCTCATTAGATGTTTTACTTTGAGCTCACAAATAAAGCAGTGTTACTCTGCTGCTTCCTGTGTGTATTTTCTGGCATTTGAGAAGCAAGTTCCTTAGTGATTACATGACAATTTCATATGACTCAACCTAATAAATATTTACATTACATCTTCCAAAATACAACTCCCACTTCGGTATAGTTTAATTTTAAGTCTTTTACTTTGGTACCCTTGAAACTGTTTCTTTTGTTATGTTGTATTTGCAGACATGTTGCTGTCTGATAATTTCTCTTATCCTCTCTAATAGACCACACATGCTTCAAAAGTAGGCAGTATTAATAAGGCTCAAAACTTACCATATAGCTCTACTTAGTAGTCATGGATTTCAAGGGAAAAAATAGAGTCTGGATATTTAAAAATATGTCTAGTGGGCTAGATGCCTCTAGATTAGAGTCTCCCAATATCAGAACCACTGACATTTTGGACTACATAATTCTTTGTTGTGGGGGCTGTCCTATGCATAGTTGGATGTTAGCAGCATCCCTGGCCTCTATCCACTAGATACCAATAGCGTCCCCTCCACACCCACACACCCATGTGTGACACCAAAAATGTTTATAGACATTCCCAAATGTCCTCTGGGGGACAGACTAAATCACTCCAGTTGATAATTATTGCTGCAGACCCTGTATCTTTGAGAGAGGTGTGATTGGACTAATGCTGGACTGGCACAGTCTTCTGACCAAATGCAAGGTCACTTCTTCAGCATATTTCAGGTTAAGAAATCCTTTTATAGAGAGGAAAATTTAAAATACTGATAAACTAAGGAACAAGGTCTAGAGCCTGAAAAAGCGAAATCGGGTTGTTTAAAAAAAATGATATCAGGCAGCAGCAGAAATGTGAACCCATTTTGCCTCTATCTGTGGTGAATACCTCAGAAGTAATGGTATTTTATACTATAACATCTCAACGTGTGGTTCATATGCAACTGTTTGTTTACAGGTGGAGTTGGAGATACATGACTTCTTCTTTGAAAAGAGTGCACCTATTATAGTACACATCTCTGTCAGACCAGCTGATACAAATGCCCCGCGAGTATCCTGGAACACAGGTGAAGTTCAATGTGGGGTGTCTTCCCTTGAAGGGAAGACAAGAAAGTATATGGGTCAGGAAAGAAAGGTAGTTTGGTTTCCATTTCACACATGAGGCAACTGAAACCCAGACAGATTAGGGGCATTGGATAGTTGGTTTTGTTTTATTTTTCCTACTGGCACGATAAGAAATTTAAGTCCAGGATTCCTGAGTCCTGGAGACAAGTTCTTTCCTCTGTAGGAGATAAGCTAAAAGTACAACTTTCACTGACTGAGGCAAAAAAAAAAAAAAGAGAGAGAGAGAGAAAAGTGATTATCTGTGACATTGGGACTGAGAGAGAAAAGGCCTCCAACTCAAATCGTTCAGAGTGATAGAAGGAAGTCATAGACGAGTGCCCTTCACACTGTCCTGTTTTTAAATTGGGTTGTATGGAAACCACAAATAGGCTTAAATTGATCTTTTATTTCGTTTTAAAAGAAGGCTTTGCTGTGCCTTTCATTTCTCCATGGAATTATAAAGCAATGTATATATTTATTTAAGTCACATGTAAATATAAATTGTAAATGAAGAATTTTTTTCCTTTCCCACTAATCCCATCAAGAATAGTCAACACATACTTATGAGCAATTGTAGGTCCTTTCAAGTGGATAATATCTGTGCTGATTTAAATCCTCAAGTGGCAGTTTAAACAAATTGCCTCTTGTGTTTGTGTGTGCTCACACATGGGTACACACATGCACATTTGTGTTTTTTAGTATGTGAGTTTCCATAGAGATGGAGAACATCAGTTGAACAGCCTTTATTTAAAATTTTAGTTCTACATCCCACTCTACTTCTATTAGAGTGATGAGAGAAAAGAAGGAATTGGTAACCTAAAGTTTAATAATAATTACATATTAAGGAGATTATTGCTTGAACATAGAACAATAATATATGTGTATGTGGGATCTGTGAAACCCAGGCTTGTTAAAAGAGCTCCAAATCTGGTTTAGGCTACTTTAGACATTAGAATCTTTTTTAAAGTGAATTTTTACTTTTTATGAGCTTATGTGTTCATCATCGAAAACTTGGAAGGTGCATTAAATAGAATAAATAGTAATGAATAAATAAATAGTAATAGGCGAATAAAATTATCTGTTACTCCACCATGAAGACATAACCTCTTATTAATATTTTGCTCTACTTCTAGTCTTCTTGCTTGTTCTTCTGCTGCATCCCATAATACCTTGTCCTGCGATGTATAATGTACCCTTGGCTTCAAAACCCCTATTACCATCCACAGAGATCTTTATACTTGTCTTTCCCTGATTTTTCCTTCCCTCCTTATTTCCCTCTCTCCCTTTCTATTTCTTTCCCTTCCTCCTTCCCACCCTTCCTCCACTTTTTTAAAAAGTGAACTTTATGTCTTAGCCCAGGTTGCCTAGCAGCCCCTGAAGCAAATTATATGCATTAATGTACACTAAAAACAAGAATAAGGGGAAAGGGGAAGTCAAGGTGGTGTGACTGAACTGGTCACAGCTTTGCAAGAAAATCAAACTGGTAGCTTAGTAGCATCGATGTCTCCTAGAAGAGGTGGAACCACTGTGTGTGGGAAGAGTCAGGAGTAGGGTGAGGAAAAGATGAACAATCTGTCAGCACTTCCCATCTTCTGTTTCTTCACGGTCAGTGCCCCACTGAATGTTAACACCTACATGTCCAAGTTGTGTTACCTGGCCCCTCTTAGCAGCCACGGCACAAACTCCTTGAGTTCATGGTGTAGGACCTGGCCATAGTCACAAGGGAGGTCATGCCAAAACTTGTCCCTCACCTCAGGGACAATGAGGTAACCAGTCAGATCAGAAAATGGCGACAGTGGCAGTCAGGGCTTTGCAATTAGGAGGAGTGTGGGAGCCCTCATGGGACTGCTGCAGCTAGAAAGTGGGCCAAATTCAGGGAGGCAGAGGAAGCTGGACAGATTTGAGGGGAAGCATCAACCAAGTCCACCAGTACACTGTCTTTACATTTTATCAACTTGTTTTTTTAAAAAGCTCTGTTCCCTTTCAAGATTCTCTGTAATGTGTTGGCTCCCAGCTCTACTGGGTAATGGGAAGGTTGATGATGTAACAGTTCCATGTCTCTAGCCAGGGAACCTGGAATCTGTATTCTTGTTCTTAGCAGCACTCATTCTCCCCAAATTTCCTCCAGCATACTGGGTCCAAAGAGAAGGTTTTATTTTAATTTCTTTAGTTACAAATGTTTCTTCCTCATTATAGTCAAAACTAAAATACAGCCCTCATTGTAAAATGTTAGATACTTCATGTCAACACTGTCCAAGCACTGGACAAGTAGCTCTGTATTTGCATATTAACCGCTTTACTTTCTCTGTCCTGAGGGCTACCTATGAACTCATAAATTACAGCTGGCCCTTGCAAAACATGGGAGTCAGGGCTGCTGAACCTCCACATAGTCAAAAGTCTGTGTATCATTTATAGTTCCCCCTAAACTTAACTACAAATAGCCTACCATTGACTGGAAGCCTTACCGATAACATAAATAGTTGATTAACACATGTTTTGTATGTTATATATATATCGCATACTGTATTCTTGCAAAAAAGTAAGCTAGAGAAAAAATGTTATCAAGAAAATAATAAGGAAGAGAAAAAACATTTACAATATTTATTTTTAAAAATCTGCATATAAGTGGACCTGCACAATTGAAACCCCTGTTGTTCAAGGGTCAACTATATATAGAAAGGAACTTCTGGCTCTTTTGCTCACAACCTATCTGAATGTAGTCTTGAAAAACTTGTAGACATTTTGAACTAGAAATCACTGTGAACGAAGCCTCTGTTCTTTCCTTTGGTGTTTACTTTCTAGCACTGTCATGTCTCTAAAAGATATGTCACAAGGAACCAGTTGTCAGATTGGAGTTAATAGTGCTAAAAGTAAAAATATTACTAAAATTAAAAGCTAAATTCTTGTTTATTGAAAAGTTTTGAAGATACAATTTTCAGGTAGTTTCACGGGTTAAAATTCATCATCTTAAAATAGGGTCACTGGCATATCATAGAACTTCTCAAGGCATTTTTATTTTGTCTTGCAGGTCTGAATCTTCTGGAGGGGCAGTCTCGGGCCATCACTTGGGAACAGTTGCAGATCGTTGACAACGATAACATTCATGCTGTGCAGCTGGTGATTGTGGACGGGCTGCAGCATGGAAGGCTCACAGTAAGAGGTGAATGACCAGCCTTTATAACCTAGAAAAGAACCCCAAAAGTACCTTCTCTGAAAGCAAATCATATTTAATAGGATATACGTAGTGTCTCTTGAGCCCCACTTCTAAACGAATGATCAGATTCCAAAAATCTGGAGATCTTGAAACCATCGGCTCTTATGTTAGGGTGCTCACATCAATGGATGGCCATTTATGCTTGGCTTATTTAAAACTCAGATGTCTTATAGAGCTCCTTCTAAATATATTCCTTAACTTATTATCTTATCTTAGTTGGGAGACAAAATATTTCCCTCTCATTTCTCTGCTTCAGAGAAATGTATTGAGAAACAGAAAAATGTGTTTTTTAATCTTTGGTAATCATTTTGTTATTATGGTTTTAGTAGCAGTTACCATAGTTTAAAAGAAATTATAAGGATGACAGTTAGGTTAATGGGCCTAATAAAAATAATAACCATTCTTTATGATAATATCGTTCATTCCTTATAATGAGCTCAGACAATTTAATTCAATTATCCTCTTAGTTTGCCTAATTATAAAGCAGAAAGAGAGTTTTTATTTTCCATTGTTTGTGATTAGGGAATTCTGAAATCAAAAATAAAATAAATAAAATTATAAAGTCTCTTGTCTAATCCCAAGATGGTATGAGGTCAGCTTATGCATGGGCGTAACAGTTAGTGTGGAGGTTCAGCTGCATGTAAGGGAGACCCAACTATAGTGGCTTCAGAGTCATTATTTTCTTCATGTGAGATTGTCTAGAGATTATCCATGATGCCAGAAGCAATTTTTTGCTCTGTCAGTGGTCACAATATGGTGCCTATGACTCTAGGTTTCAGGTCTGCATTCAAGGAAATCAGAAAGAAAATGAAAAAGTTATGTTATCTGAGTTTACTCTCTTTAACAACTTGTCCTGGGAGTCTGATACAATGAATTTTACTTATATCTCCTACCAACTTATATACTACCCCTATGTGCAATGGAGTCCAGAGACATGATTTTTAAAAAATGGCCGTATTGACATTTCAAATAGAACTAGGATGTTGCTACTGAGAAAGAAGCAGAAAGTGGCTATTGGGCAAGTAGCTTGTAGTGTCCATTATACTAGTGTTTAAGCATTATTTCAGTGGTGTGGGGAGAGTAATGAGGCACCTGCCATCAAGAATTATAATAGTTATGCAGAGTGAAGCAGTGCTTATTAATACTATGAAATAAGATGTAGAGCAGTAGCTCATAAGACAATGATGTTCTGGTCTCAGAGGATGAAGAAAATAGCACTAATATTTGTTAAGCATTTACTTTGTGTCAGATAAGGGACAAAGAATTCTATATGCTTTATCTTATATCAACTTTATGAAGTGAGGTGCTATTATTATTCCTACATTTGAAATGGGAAAACTGAGACTTAGGGAAGTTAATGTGTCTAAGGGCATGAGCCTAGAAAGTGGCAGAACCAAGATTTGAACCTGGGCTAGCTGATACCACAGCTCTAGCTCTTTGCCAACAATCCAATGATTCTCAAAGTTTAGCATGCATTAGACTCTCGTGGGGGTCTTGAGAAAACACCTATTGCTAGGCCCCACCTCCAGAATTTCTGATTCATTAGGTCTGGAGTTGGGCCTGAGAATTTGCATTTCTAATGACTTCCCAGATAATGCTGATGATGCTGGTTTGAGACCACACCTCTAGAAGTGTTGCCACCTAGGATGATAACAATAAGTTAAAGAATAATTAACATTTATTATAGGCTTAATATTGTTTAAGTTCTCTTGTCTATACTAGGGAATATGAGGTAGATATTGTTCTTGTTTTGTAGATGAGTCTCAAAAAATTAAATATTTTGCCCAAGCCTGCACAGCTACTGCGTGTTACAGCCAGTTTTCAAAACAAGATCTCTGGAGTCCCAGAGCCCACTAAGCAATTTGTTGTTTTTCCAGGCAAGGAAAGTATCAGCAGCATCACTTTCCTTAATGCTGTCTTATCTAGTGCTGCTTCACTACAAGTGTTGCCTTTGCACCCCCTCATTCAACCAATGTCACCTCTGCTCTCTTCATCAGGGGGGAAAGGATTTCTCTTCACTGTGACTGACCTCCAGGCTGGAGTTGTTCGCTATCATCATGATGACAGTGACTCCACCAAAGACTTTGTGGTATTCAGGATATTCGATGGCCATCATAGCATCCGCCATAAGTTTCCCATCAACATCTTGCCCAAAGATGACAGTCCTCCATTCCTCATAAACAATGTTGTGATTGAATTGGAGGAGGGACAGATGATACTGATCCAGAGTTCCATGCTGAGAGCTTCAGACATGGACTCCAGTGATGACTACATCTTCTTTAATATTACAAAACCTCCTCAGGCTGGAGAGATCATGAAGAAGCCAGGACTGATAGGTAAGTTCTGGGCAGTTTGGATCATTTGTGTCAGAATTTGTACAAAAGTGGACACCAAGTTTATGAGGTGATAAAATTAGTATTCCCATTTTATAGATGGGAAGCCTAAGACTTAGAGAAACTAAATTTATCTATCCAAGGATGGGCCTCTAGAAAGTTCCAGAGAGCTGAGTCTGAAGGTAACCATTACGCTATGAAAAATGAAGTCTGCCAAGCACAGTGATAGGACAAATAAGTATGAAGAGAGATGCTTGGCCTATCTTGTATTGATAAAGTAATGACATGAATAACATTTACTTATATTTTGCTAGAATAATTTCATAGCTAATTCTTAAAGTAGTCAGGAGTAACAAAATAGGGACCAAATACTTAGTGTTTGTTAAGATTATGTTTCTCCAAAATATTTTTCTAATGCTAAATTCTCTTTGAAAACAGGTGTAGCAACTTCAATTTTTCTGCTTTATAATTTATAAGCTTTGATAAAAGGCTTTTCGTGATAGTTTCTTGGTCTATACAACATACTAGGCAGGGAAGGCTTGGAGATAAGTCCAATCAATATCTTTACACCCAACACCTGGCAGATGGTTACAAAAATATTTGGTGTTTTGTGGGCCCAATAGGCTACCCTGTCCATGGCTTCCTTCAGAGGGATCTATTTAATGGCATCGTTTACTATCGTCACTTTGGTGGAGAAATCTTTGAAGATTCTTTTGAATTTGTCTTGGCGGATAGCCACGAACCTCCAAATCTGTCAGTGCCACAGGTAAGAGGTCAGCTGTAAACACTTTTCCAAAATTTTGTCCACAGATATCAGCTATGGGAGATATTACAGGTTTCAAAGTTCAAAATTTGAGAAGCAATGGATTAAGCAAAATTAAGCAAAATTAAGTTTTTTTTGGTAACATCACTTCTCTACCACTTACTTTTCTAAACAGTTTTGAAAATTTCTATGTGATATTTTCAAGGTTGTTTAACCATGGGGCTATTTTTCTTTTAAATTTATTTATTTAAATTAGTTTCAAGTATACAGTAAATTGGTTAGACATCCACATAGTTCACAAAATGATCCCCATAATTGCTGCCTCCCTCCTCTGGCCCTCCATCTAGACGTCATATTAATGCTAACTGCATTCTCTCTGTCATGCTCCCCATCCCTGTGACCAGCTATCAACTACTAATTTGTATTTCTTTAACCCTTCACCCCATTCTCTCAGCCCCTCAACCACCCCCAACCCCCTCCCGTCCTCTGAAAAACAGGGACCAATACAACTTCCTTATAGAGTGATTGTGAGGATAAGTGGGAATAAACATATAAAGTACTGAGAACTTTCTGACTCATGGTAAGTACTCAAAAAATAAATTAGCTACTATTTATCCTTGCTTTTGAGGAACTAAGAGTTTTACTGCCAGTCAATGATATTATTTAAATATATAGAATGCAGAAATAGAAATGACAGAAAATGGAGTTAATGTAGGGTCTGAACAACTATAAAAGGGTAGACTTTTTGCAAAGAAAGGGTGGTTGGTAATAGAGTGAAAAAAAGGTGAAAACAAGTGATCACCTAGTATATATATTTCTATTTGTTAGGTGTTTTATATCTATTACCTTGGAAAGTAGCTTGTATAGAGTTTTAAGCAAATCTTGAACCATTTCTAAAATGACTATTTAAAGTACGTGTCTCTATTGGTTATATCAGATCTTCTCATAATATCATGGACACTCACATTAGCCAGTGCATAGATGATTGAACCATTCGTCTGTTTGCTAAGATGAAAGTAACAAAAGAGAATGATCAGGGATAATGATGTTGAATAGCCTAGAAACCAAAGGAAATATGTGACTTCTACTATGAGGAATTGGAGGGTGAATGAGAAAAATTCTCAGTTCATCTCTTTATTGAATAACAAATAAACTCCTTTACAAAAAACCACATCCTCTCTTCATCATATATTATATTTCACTTCTAGATTACATTTTCGCTTGAGACCTTAGTTGATTTGATTATTCCAAATAGCAACTATTAATAGGATTTATTTCTCAATCTTTTGTTGTATCTGCTCAAACTGGGCTATGTTTCTGACTAGAATACCGTATCACTTCTAACAGATTATATGCCCTTTTAGGAATAGAAAGCTCAAGACTTCTTTTTTCTTTCTTTCTATTATATGTTATATAGATCATATTTTTCATATTTATATCAGATTTATAGATCAAATATAAAGGGATAAGATCCCTTTATATTAAGGACTGCAGAAATAAAAACTTAATTGAAACAAAACTGTTCCAAAATCTTGCCAAATAAGTCAGATTAAACACTGTAGATCCAGTTATAAGTTTGTTTCCTATTATGGATGGGAAGAAGTCATAATTACATTTTTTCTGCTTTTATCTTCTTTATCAAGAGAGAGAGAAAAAGAAAGAGAGAATATATAACTTGCTCTGTGTTAATTAATTTACCACCTATTATTTGGCTGTTAAATATTCTCCAGCTCAGTCTTGTGCATGTCACCTTTACCTGACATCTCTGCATGTGTGTCTCACCAGAATTTAAACTCACAGTTTCTACAAGACATTTAGTATGTGTCCCCCAAAACTTTTACAAAACTGTAAAGACTCTGAAATCATCCCAATCCCCTTTTCTCTCTAATATCTGTATAATTAGTCAGTCAGCAATCTTACTAATGAAGTCTGCTTGATTAATTTCTCTCATCTGTCTCTACTTCAAGACCCCATTGCCATTGCTTTAGTTCCAACCTTCATCTTCTCAGGACTAGATTATTCTCAGAACCCTTCATATATCATCTCATAAGAATAGAGGAAATCAATGACATCCTTGTAGTTGTGGACACTTAAAAATCATTGATAGAATTCATCTAGCATTAATTTTCCTGCAATTCTGCAATTCTTCTAACTTGTGGCACCCTTAGCTTAGTTCCATTCTGGTCTCTGGACTTCTGTCAGCTATAACATCACCTATTACAGAAAGCTTTCTCTGATGACCTCATTCTATAATTCTCCCAGGCTGGGTCAGCTCTTCCTTTTGTATGTATGATCCAATATCAAATCACTATAATATAAGTCCATTACTTATTTCCTTGGATTAACAGTGAGCTCGTGGATGGCAAGAATCCTGAATTAGTCATCTTGTGTCTTCAGAGCTTAATACCTAATTCAGAGTGAAATCTCAAAAACAGCTTGTTGGTCCCTAAATGAGTTCTGGTTCTTTCAACTTTTATTGAAATTAGGAGGAAATAAGAAGACTGAAACATTTGATAGAAATTGTAGAGGAAATGAGATGGGGAGGTAATAAATGTGAAGCTTTATTCTTCAGAATTTCCAGGACTTAGTGGGTATACACCAAACCAAGTATTTTATTTGCATGCTGGTAAGCAGTTTTGTGATGTAAATCCTTGATACCTTTGTTGAAAGTCCAGTTTTTAAGAGACTTAACTGATGATCTAGTCTATTTCATGATTGTGTCTTCACTTTGGACAAGTGTCCAGTCATGTCCTACAAACAAAAATGTATTTAAAATATTCAACAAAATCTATAACTTTCAGTTGTTCAGCTAAACTTCCGGATAAGATGGTTACTTGGTGGGAGCTTTTGTGATCAGACATTTCCGTAGTCACTGAAGATTAAATTAAACTCAGGCACAGGATTGTTTAGGCCATGCTTCCAGAACACTTCCTTTAATAGAGGCAGAAACCAAGCATCTCCTTGGGTGAGAGACAATCTAATTAAAGCAGAAAGGAAGTTAAGCAGGAATGCACTTTACTTTCTCTTATCCTTCCAAAATGAATATTCCTACTGAGAAATCTACCTGCCCATCAAAAAGGCGTCTACATATCAGCAAGAAACTTCCTCCCTCTTTCTATCTTAGTTACCATTACTGTCATCGAATAAAACCTCACCTCCTGAATTTGCTTTTGAAAAATATTTTCCTCTTTACCCTTCTCCAGAGAAGAGCTTAAGCCTCAGGAGACCTTAAACCAATAGAGAGTATTAGCATTAGAAGTAAAACGGAGTGCTCATAATAAGGATAGAAGAAGCAGAAAGTAATAGAGTAAGAAAGGAAGCAGATGCCACAATGGCCTATGGGTGAAGGGGAAAGGAACATGAAATGTGACCCAATAAGGGAACAGGCACCGAGGGTGTGAGCATTTATCAGAAGTCAGACCAGAAAGTGGGGTGGACAAAACTAGCATTGGAAGTAGTTACTTAGCTGAGAAATAATATTGGGTGATCTCAAAGGATAATGTAAGATAGAGCATCAGGCAGGAACCAAAGCTCAGGGAAGAAAAAGGATCAGGAACCTAAATCCACAAGAAAGTCTGATGTCAGCTGGTAGAATATCATATTATGAATGTGCTTCTGAGGATCAAGGTTAGGTTTTGTCATTTTGTATACCAATTTAGCACTTTATAGTCTGATTCCCTACATGTCTGTCTTTTGGGTGCTTGTGACTGTAAGCAGACTGGAGGCATGTAGGGGAAGCCAGCAAGCAAGAGCTGGGCAACTAGTCTGGGCACTGATTTTCCACTGTCTGTGAATGAGTATTTCATAATGTCTTTGTTACAACCAAATTTTAGTAAAATGAAAACACTTTATTTCTCTGTGGCGTTTGTTCAAATAGGATTTTTCTCATCCACAGATATACACACACACAGTAATTGTTTAAATATACATAAATATGTAAAGACACATCAACTTAGGTACTCATAAAGCATGTTGAAAAATGTGTCCACCAAGAATTACTACAGGGGTATAAAAAAGCATTCTTGTACATTCTTTTTATACAAAGAACACATTGGAGAATAAATTAGCATGGAAAATGGTCTCTTTGAAGGCACAATAACTATTGTTTCCTTATTAAATCCAGTTTTTCAATTAAGTGGAGCCTCACTAATCCACACTATGGCTGGGAGGTCCCAGAGAGAATTTCTTAACTTTGTAGATTAGCAAAAAACTATAATTGGGAAAAAAATTGTGACACAGACTCCAGGAGACTGGAGAAATGACTGTCTTTGTGTTCCTTTATTTTGATAACTGGCTTTAGTTTTTAATTATTGAAACACTTCATAATGGGGCAGTAAAATTGCTGTACACTTTTATAAAAGTAATGAAGGATGGAGACAGGGAATTAATTTATTGCACACCCACTACCAAGTACTCACTGTGCTACCAGCTGTCTCATATGATCCTGACAACACTTCACTGTAATAGCCATTGTTGTTATTCCCAATGTACAGAGAGAAAAACTGATCTCCAAGGGGTTCAGTAATTTGCCCCAGGGAGCATGATTTGTAGGTGTTGTTCTAGTATTTTCTATATCATAGTAAAAGCTTAACTATATTTTATTTTTGCTTCGTATGTCCATTTAAAAAGGAATTATCTTTATTTTCAAATTAGGCATTGTGAGCACTGCTTGGTTGACAAAATTAACATTGCCGATCTGTGCTTCAGTGACCATATTAAATTTATTAAAATAAATTGAAACAAAATAATTAAAATATTAAATTTATTAGAATAAGTCAAAACCAGGGTAAGAATACCAAGATGGCAAGCAAATGTACCATTACAGGAATGAAAGTAATTGCTTTCCCATAACCAGTCATGGATTATCATAAGAAAATGTGATGGTAAAAGCTGTTTGTCAAAGTGTCCCTGCCTTCAAGCAGGATCTAGACCTGTGAGTGTGGTTTGAAGAATTCTTAAAACTACAAACAGAGCATGTCAACTCATTCAGTTATCAAACACTGATGCAGTGCTTCCTACTTACCATGCCGAATGTTGTAGATCTACAGAGATGACCATAATTTCTAGTGAGCACTTAGTATGCGCCAGACATTTTATGTACATAGTGATAATTGATCCTCATAAAAACTCTGTGAGGCTGTCAGTGTTATGCTTAAATTACATACAAGAAAATCAACATTTAAAAAGTCGAGTGACTTATTCAAGATCTGTAGCTATTAAGTGGTACACTCAAAACTTTAATCGTCTGTTCACCACCAAATTCTGTGTGGTTTGCACTGTACTGTGGAACTTTCAGTCTAGAAGAAACTGACAAGAAAACTACTAACTAATAATACAAGACAATAAAATAATAATGTTAGTCGAGGATAAGCAAACTCTAGGAACAATGGAATTCTAGCTGAGAAATTGGACAGAGTTTTAAGAAGAGCCTTCAAAGGTAAGAAAAACTCAGGTTTCTGGAGAAAGCCAGAGAGAAGCATTCCAGATTGGTTAATAATGTAATAAATATTTAAGGGGGAAGAGGTAGTAGATTCAGTGGGGTGATCGCTTTGTGAGTTATGTGGATCTCTGATCACTAGGCTGTACAACTGAAATTGGTATATTATTGTATGCCAACTATAATTGAAAAACAAACTCATTGAATTGTACAACATAAATGTAATCAATTAATTGTCTATTATATTTCAATAAAGCCAGGTGGAAAAAAACATGATCCAGAGCAGAAAGGCATGCACGAGGACTAGGATCTAGTACCTTCTGTGCAACTAGAGTGTGGGAGTAATGTTGAAAGGAGTAAAAGTTAAAGTTGAAAAATAGAATGTCTATATTTTATGACAATAAATATACAAAAAAAATTTTTTAAACCCATAATATTGGCCAAAAAAAAAAAATCACTACGAAAACCAAAACCCAAAATGAACTGTACAGAGTTTTAGATGCCATGCTAAAGAATGATTTTATTCTTTCTGGGTGTTTTTTTAAATTTTTGAGGAGGTGAATAACCTGATTTGATTTACATTTTTTAAAGAGATAGAATTAGAGGTACATAGGTCTCAATCAGCTATTGAAGTTAGGGCTAACAGAAAGCTGTTGCAATAATGTAAGGGAGAAATGATAAGAGCCGGAGTTAGGCCACACAACAGGAATGACAGCTGGGGTGGGAGTGAAGTGTGGTCACCGTATAGGAATTTTAGAAGGAGAAACTCAGAGGTGTGTTATATATGGCTGCAGAAGGAGGAACCAAAAATTGTGTCAAGATTTCTAGAATCAATGAGTAGAGGGAGGTAGAGAAGGCACAGGTTATTGGTGGAGGAGAGATGTAGAAATACCAATTCTACAGCACTCACGACTGCATTAACCATAACTGTGATAATTACATTCTAAAAATATAATATAAAATGGGTGGGAATGTTCCATTTTTTGGCTCACATTCTTAATAGCTCCTGAATCATTTCAATGGAAATATATTATAATCAACAGTTTTTGAAAAATCATCAAAAATTACTGTGATTAAGTGATTTGGGGAGTGTTTTTGTTGGTGTCTTTTTGGTATTTCAAATTAATGGTACAGATAATTTCTTTCCAGGTGGTGACAATTCATATCACTCCAGTGAATGACCAGCTTCCAAAAGAGGCACCTGGAGCATCTCGGAATTTGGTTGTTAAGGAAACCGAGGTGGCTTACATAACTAAGAAACATCTACATTTTATAGATACCGAATCACATGACAGGGAGCTGCTCTATACAATAACAACTCCTCCATTTTTCTCCTTTAGCCACAGGTATCTCTATGAAAATTCATCACCTCATTTTAGTGTAGTGTTTTATTCTAGGACTGCAGAATCAAAAGTGTCAATATATAGTGCTATGGTTCAATTGCTTTTTTAGTCAGACATGACCTTAAATTTAATTCAGCATTTACTATATCTCAAATTATACCTCCCTATAAAAGCCATCTTAATTGGTAAGTGACCTACATCTTACAGTGTCTTCAGCTTAGGTGGGCTTAAAACAGTTTTTAATCACTTTTCCTAAAGATAAGGCTTCTTTTTTCATTTTAGTAAAATTTATTGAGACCTTATAACACTATTTTTAGGGATTGTAGCTTATGAAATGGTCATATTCTATCATTCCAATCCAGAAAACTGGCATGAACATACTTTAGGCTCATATCAGGTATGTTATAATGAAGAAGCATTATAAGAATGAGAATAATGATTCTTTTTCATGATGTCAAAGCAGAAAATGTTGTACATATTTTTTTGTAGTATGGTTAGAATGGCGTTGATGAGATTGGACTTAAGGCTAGAACCTGCCCAACATGGAGAGAGAATATAAAGATGGAACATTTTTCTTCCCACGATGAACTCTTTTGGTTTAAAAAAAGTTGGTTTCAGGCTATTTGACTTATTTTTTGTTACCTGGAAAATGAGCTGATGTCTTTTCTTATATTTCTCTTTAGACACTTGGATGCTGGGAAATTATTCATGGTAGACAGCATACCAAAGCTAACCAGAAATCCTGCAGCCCCGGGCCTGAAGTCATTCACTCAGGTAGGATGCTAGGCTAAAATGTTGAAAAGCATTAAAGAAGTGCCCTCTGAGAAGTCATGCTGCTCCTTGAGAATGTCGGCTTTTGACATCTGTTACAAATGCTTGATGTCTTTATTCTTTCAGATTGTACGTTTGCATTAAGCATGTGACATCTATTTCACAAAGCCAAGCTGAATATGATTTCAAAATCTTGTAATTCAATACAGACTTTTGCATTGTTTTGCCAGCAGCAGAGCTGTGATTTAGCACATATGTTTTTATTCCACCAAATTCTGTTTATCTAATATCCTACTATTATTATTGTGCTAGAATTGCCATAGTAAATTACTACGAACTGGGTGGCTTAAAACAACTGAGATTTATTGTCTCATAGTTCTGGAGGCTAAACAACTGAAATCAAGGTGTTGGCAGGGCCACGCTCCTTCTGGAACCATGTAAGGGGATGCTGCCTTGCCTCTTCCTAGCTTGCGGTGGTTTGCTGGCAATCTTTGATATTCCTTGGTTTGCTGATGTATAGCTTGAACCTCTGCCTCTGTCATCCCATGGCCATCTTCTTCCTGTTTGTTTCTCTTATTATAAGGTTACCAGTTATATTAGATTAAAGGCTCACCCTTTTCCACTATGATCTAATTACATCTGCAACAACATTATCCCAAATAAGGTCACATTCTGAGGTGCTATGGGGTTAGGACTTCAACATAGCTTTTTGGAAGGATACAATTCAACCCATAACATCTTCTACCTCCCAAAATTCTTACAAGCCCTCTCCCTCCTCTTGTGAACTCTACTCAAAAGACCCTAGAGGGGTCACAATAATAGTGATAAGTGCTTAGCCAGAAGCCACATCTGTGGTTTGGAGCTAATTATGCCTAGTTTCACTATAGTTAGAAGTTGTTATAAATGAATATGTCAATCACATCAGGTATGATTTTATTCATTTTATTCATATATGATTTTATTCATTTTCAGATAAGGAAAAAGAGGGGTAGCAGCTCTAAGTATCTTGACCAATATCCCACAGCTACTTAAAGTAGTAGAGCTTACACATGAGCTGTACTAATGGGTTAAAATTCAAGTCCTTTGTCTTACAGTGTTGGCTGGCTACGAGCACTTGATGTGTTTAATTAATTTCTTTGTCCTTTTCCCTCCCAATTTTTAGAAAATATGACTTACAGATCTCTTTGGAATCTTCTAATTGATAATGATGGCATTTAAAATGTTTGGTATTATTTATTATGACAGTTCTCTTGGACCTAGATCTCTGAAAGGCTCCGATCCTTGCAAATCAGCACCTACATGCGCATCTCAATTTGCTTTGCAGGATGCTGTGAACTATATGAAAGTGGCCTACATGCCACCTGTGCATGATATTGGCCCCCATCTACGACATGTGCAGTTCACGTTTTCCATCAGTAACCAGCATGGCGGCACTTTGCATGGGATCTGCTTTAACATCACAGTTCTTCCGGTGGACAACCAAGTTCCTGAGGTATGTAAAACATTTGGTATGAAGGATGAGAAGAAGGGAGGACCTAAGCAAAGCAAAAAAAAAGACTTTAAGGCTTAATGGAAATCCTAACTTTTCTTTAGGCGATTTTAAATGACTTTTTTATTTTCCAGCTAACTGTAGGGAAAAAAAAAACAAAAACAAACAAACAAACCAAAAACATGGGGAGGGGAGTCCCTCACCTTCCATGGGACTTTAAAAGAGAGATTTTCCAGTTCCTAAATCTGGCATTATTTTCAAAGCTTTATCAAAATCTCTTTCATTTTCTTTCCTTTCTGCTGAGTTTCATGTGTTGATAGGGGAAGGGGATTAAATTATGGGTCTCTTAGCACCAGAAGGACTTATTTGCTCTCGCCACAGGCCAACTATGCTACTGTGCAATCTAAAGAAGATTTTAATTTTCCAAAATGAATTAAAATGGACCCTTTCATTCTACCTTTTCCTACTCCCCAATGTTTATATAAGCTTTAAAGCACTAGGGTCTCTCATTAAAACCAAACTACAAATGCCATACCACCTTGTGTGTGTCATCTAAGAGGCTGGGGTTCATATCGAGAGTTTGTTCCATACCCTACTTTCTCCCTTTCATAGCACTAGACTTAATTACTGTGGCTACTCCTTGGCTCATTTTTTCCTTGAAATGTGCAAAGACAGAGTGGGATTATCCACCTATTAGGAACCTGAGGGGACTAGAACCTACATCTGTCTCATCTCTAAGGAAAGAGGTCCCCTTCCCAGGTAGCCACTTGGAATATAGCCGGGAAAGCACCGATGTTCCTGTTCCTGCTCACTCCTTACCACCTCTATACTTGACCAAGGTTGTAGGCAGAGATCTCACCCTGAGGAACCAAGGGGTTTACAATAACAACAACAAAAACAAAAATAATAACAATAACAAAACATATTATTTTTAAATAATGAGTAGCCAACACTTCAACATCAGGAGGTTTCATAGTAAATCTGGATTTCTGGCTTCTATGGAAAATTTGGAAACTGGCAACACTCAGCCCACAAACCGCATGGCAATAGTTGGACAAGGCATACTCCTCAGTTACCAAAGTCCCCATCCAATCCAGCACAATCATTTACATTGCCGGCATGACCCTTCAGGCCTGTGAGCTCATAATTTTTGGTAGAAAATGTGCCAAAGAACTCACATAAAATAAACTAAACTATATTCTTTGAATTTTTTCCTATCAGAAAACAAATCACATTCTCTGTAGAGAACGTAGTTTAGAAAATTTGTTAATTTGACTAGATTTTATTCAGAACACCCTTTTCTATGTACGAGATAATAGTCAAATAGCCCAGCATCTAAAGAAGCTAAAGCTTCTTCTAAAACAATCATGGAAAAATAGTCTTTTATGCAAAGCAATCCAAGTCTCTTGCTAGAGAAAGATGATCCGTGGAGAAAACTAAAAAGGATGAGGTGAACGGTTACTTCCTTCATCTGAAGGTAGATGGAGTAGTTTTGGGGACTTGGAGCTAAAGTGGCATCGTGGCTTCTGTCTTTTTTCTGCAATGTATGGGACAAATGAATAGTACCTTAGAGAACCGAGGATAGTGGAAATAAAATTAAATGAGTAGTTTCAGTGAAATCAGTCACAGGAGTAGTTCCTTGATGTCAAATACCCTCACATGGCCGGGCTGAGTGATAACCACTAGGGATCTTGACACCACACTAACCTGAAGTCCCAGAAATCCAAGCACTGGGTTTGAGCAGAGACTGAAAAGTTAATGATTAATCAGTGGGGCCAAATGAGCCTTATTCTTTTATTTTTTGAAGGTTGCTCTAAATGTATTATATTTAAATATATCATAATTAAAAATCACCTAATATTGAAGTGTATCCCTCGGAACATTAGCATCTTGAGATATTGATGCAACGAAGCTGCAGACATGCACGTTGTTTCAATGATAATATTCCTCTCTAAATAAGAGCTCCCTTTATTTTTTTTTCCCTACAAACTGAAAACATAGGTTTTACAGAATGAGAGTAAGGCACTGGTGGAAGGATGGGGCTGAGGTTGGTTGTAGGGAGAAAGGGCTCTTGCTTTTATGTTTTCTTTTGCTGTGGATGTAGTTTATTAAGGAGTAGAGGACAGCTGTCTCAGAGTTGTCAGTCTCATCATTTCAATAGTCTGGAGGGCTGCCCTTGGGACATCTATGGATGCCCCTGGCAGCAGTGCCCTGGGCGGGAGGGTAGAGCAAGGCTTTGAGTGGGGGCTTCAGCTTCTCTTTGCTCATTTCCCTTTTGTTGCCCATTTCTGTCCCATCCTCTTTACCAACTCTTCCCTCAGGGAACATTTTCCTTTCTGAGAGTAGCAGCTGCTTCCTTGAAGAATGCTGTGTCCTCACATTGGCAGGACACCCAGCCCAGGCCATCTGTGAGGGGTCCTCAGAGCCTATAACTTTGTCCTCTAACTGTATCTGCTTTCTTTGCTTCTGTGTAGTAATACAAATTTGGGGAAATGCTAAGTTAAACAAAGTTAACATATTTCCTACTGTAGGATCTCAGAGCATTGAATATGTTTATGTGCCTTATAAATCTCTAAGGTGAAGATATTCTGTGTCACAGATTTCCAGACTTATTTGACCATGGAACACTTCTTTGCCAACTTTCAATGTGGTATAAAAATATTCCAAACCCTTCTATCCTGTTTTTTACTTACGAATGAATTATTAGTCAGGTGAGCAGTTGGTTTCTATTATAAAAAAATATCTTTATGGCTTTAATATTTAAGCCTAATGTTTCAATAAATTTATTTTTTATAGAACCTTCAATTTCCAATCTTTAATATCCCTGCCTTACTTCCATCTCTAAAATACAACTGATGCTGAAAAGCTTCAATCAATTTCCCAAGCCTTTTGGAATTTTTAGATCGTAAAAAGAGATGGATTCTTTTCTCTAGGGGAATTCGATATACATTTTATTCATTATGTAAATTAAGGTATATATGTGTCGAGCAACGGGAGATGACATGATGATGAATTTAGTACCACTGATAGTAGCAAATCTGATTGCTGTTTTTCCCACATGGAGTCTGGGATAAAAGAAATATTGATGCTTTCAGTTTATAGATCTGTCTTGCTTCTTTGTATACATCAATGCTTAAAATCATCAATATCTAGTGAAAAAATACTTTTCAGCTGAGTTGATCCCCTATGAACTTGTCCTCTTTACCATATTCTTGAAAAATTAATGGACATGTGAAGATGATGCTGGAACTTTTCTATTGATTTAATTAGCTCTTTCTTTGGAGATACCTCAAGAATAAGGCTTTAAATGTTTTCTTCCTTCTGTCTAGGTTTTTACAAACCCCCTGAGAGTGGCCGAGGGGGATCACTGCATCATCAGCACGAAGCACGTTCTGGTTTCCGATGTGGATACTGAACTGGACAACATCTACCTCTCCCTGCAGAGGCTGCCTCAGCATGGAAGGCTGGAGCTGAATGGATTTCCTCTAAACACAGGGGGCACATTTTCTTGGGGAGACCTCCATGCCTTAAAAGTTAGGTTAGAACATTTTCTGTTTTTGTTTTTTTTTAAATTTTATTTTATTTACATGCTCTGGCTCCCATCTGGATCAACTGTTGGGCAGAGAAAGAGAAAGAGGTTTGTCCAATCCATTCAGAAGTACCAAATATTGCCACTTAATACTTTCAAGGGTCAGCCAAATATTAGAAGTGACAAAATTTTGATTTCCAGGCTTTCCCCTCTCTTTGACTTGCTGTACCACTGGGAATTACTTTATGGATATTTAAACAACAAGAATTTATTACCATAAATGTTAAATTTGCTGAAACTGCATCTATCACAAGAGGTAACAGTCAAACTAGATGAATATGAACTGAAATCATCTATAAGGCCAATCTACATAATTGAACTTGGCTTTAAGAAAAGCCATTTTCATAACCCTGGAAACTCTGGGATTGAATTCCATTGATCGATGTCTTTTGTATAAGTTTTTATTCCAGTCTACTTGGAAGGGGCTTTGGAGGAAAACAAGCAGGAAAGGCTGGGTCGGTAGGGCATGCTGGCTCTGTAACAGTCAGCGGGAGAACAGTCTCTGCCCTGTGGTAGTTCCCCTTCTCTTGAAGTCTTTCATGGTCCTGTAAGAAACTTTTCTACAAAACCTAGTAAAAAAAAAAAACCTTATCTATAAAACAATGCAAGATACTCAAAAGCAATGGTCAGGAAGCCTGACATACTGATTATTTTCTCACAAGCTCAAGTTATCAATAGGAATTTGGGTCTTTTTGATGAAGTACAGTAAAAGATAATAGACACTGAATGCTTAATTCCACACTTGGAAGTTGACTAGGAACTGGGATTTGTGCCAGGAAGATCGATTTCATCTGACAGTTTAGTTACATTATTTATAGTCTTCAATATCTTGACCTCTTTTCACTATACTTATCCTCATTAAAATTTCCCCAGAAATCTCAGCTCTTTTTTTCACTGTCTTTTTCTTACATGTTAGAACTCTCCATTTAAGTAATTCTTTCTAGGGGATGAATGATGGATAGAAAAATAAAAGTGCTAGCATATGTATTTCAAGCGTTCTTCTAGAGCAGGAGTCCCCAATCCCTGGACTACCAACCAGTACCCGTCTGTGGCCTGTTAGGAACCAGGCCACATATTAGGAGGTGAGCAGTGGCCAAACAAGCGAAGCATCATCTGTATTTTCAGCTGCTCCTCAGCACTAGCTTCACCACCTCAGCCCCACCTCAGATCATTAGGCATTAGATTCTCGTGGGAGCACCAGTCCCTGCTGCCAAAAAGGTTGGGGACCACTGTTCTAGAGACTTGAAATGATTTTTTTTCCCTTTTAATCTTCACTTCAGTCAAAAAAGTGAGGTCACTCAGCTAATACATGGAGGAGTCTGGTTTGAAAGAAGTTCTGTTTGACTCTACCTACAGTCTTGCCTTTGAAAATGTATTCCTAGACCTACTTTAGGAGTTTTAACACAGTAAGCTAAGACTGTTATATTATCTCATATCAATCTACTTTTGATGAAAATGTTAGGGAGCATGACAAAATAAAATATAGGAAGCAGCTAATGGGGGGATACTAGGGGTAGGAGGTGGACCTTCTCCACTGTTGAGATAGAATCCCAAACCTGAGTCCCTAGCCAGAGTATGGGTGAGATTAGACCTGAGTAAAATACCTTTTATCCCTGGAATTTTTTTTCATATGTAAATGTTATAAATATTTGATATATCACACTATTTTTATTGCAACTTAAAAAAAAAACAACTTTGTGAGATATAATTTACATGCCATGCATACATAGTTCACCCATTTAAAGTATATAATTTAGTGGCATTTGTATAATCATAGAGTTGGGCAACTCGACATAATCAATTTTTGGAATATTTTTGTTACCACTCCCCCAAAGAAATGCCTTACCCTTTATCTGAAGCCCCCCATTATTCTTCCCCTTCCAGCCCTAGGCACCTACTAATCTATTTTCTTTTTCTGTAGGTTTGCCTATTCTGGGCCTTTCACATGATTGTAATTGTGCAATATGTGGTAATTTGTGACTGGCTTCTAAAGCAACCTCTAATTTCATTTCCTAAGACATATTTCCATTCCTGAGTATCTTGAACAGATGATTGATAAGCTAAAAATTAGACTCAATTCAACAACTGTGTAGAACTTACCATGTGTCACTACAGTGGGCTGGAGAGTAAATGAAAAATTTAGGATTAGACAATTCTTTTAAGAAACTCGGGGTTAAAAAAAAATAAGCCAAGGCTAGACCAAGGAAAAATATTTTTAAGTCTGGAATTTTTATAGGTTGAGAGGAAGAGCGCTAGTAAATGGGAAAAGGGAAAATGGTAGGAGAAAGGAAGTAAATAATTCATAGATAATAATTTTAGAGAATTGAATAGATCCAGAGCTCCAGCATAAAAATCAAGTTTAAAAGTAGAGGAGGAGGGAGAGTCATCCAGGCCCAGCGTCCCACTTCCGCCTGTCTACTGCTTTGTCACAGTGTCCTCCTCTCCCCAGCCAGTGTTTTCTCTAAGTAAACGGAGCTTCATCAGCTGATTCTCGTTGTCACAGTGGCGAGCTAAAGGGCTGTTTTTTGATTTAGGAATAAATTATAAATGCATATAACACATTTTTCCATGGCAGAGCAATTTTACATTTAGATATCCTTGAGTAGTTAAATATATAACTTCATGATTAGGCTGTGTTTTTTGTTGTTTACTTATTGAACATATGGCCAAAGCCATAAAAGAGCTCTTGTGTCAGGCATCTCAGTGTACCCTCATAGTGGCCTTGAGACAAGGTTAGTGACAAATGTCATCCCCACAGGTATCAGCACGATGGATCTGAGACACTTCAGGATGACATACTCTGCGAGGTCACAGATGGCACAAATTCAGTAGAATTTGTTCTACACATTGAGGTGAGTAGAAAGTTTCCTCCCGGGTTCAGATAGAAATAAAGCATCTGGTTTGGAAGCCCCTTAGAGTCCTGGACAGAAACACATAGACTCCAAAGCAAGAAGATTCTTGCTTATGTCTTTGAATGTCTCAGGGCAGGCAATAGAGAACACAGTTGTATTGGTGAAGTGGGCTACTGTTTTTTTTCTCTTTCCAATCCATTTAAAGATAGAAGTTCTCTGACCCCAAATCCAGATACTTAGTTTAAAAAGTAATTGGTTCCATATGTAAATTATTGCTTTTGTTTCTGAGCTGTAACACTCAGAATTATTAATTTAGCAGCTGGTCACTGTAGTTCTCGCTGTTGTTTGGAAGAAGCCATAACTGTATGTGCGTGGTGTTGCTTTGTGAATTCCTGTACTATATACCCCTGGCCTAAGGTCTGTTTGAGATGATTATTTCCTCCTTTTGACAAATGAAGAAAAGTCTTCAATAAAGTTTTAATACATGCCCAAAAGTCTAATGGGAACCCTCAAGTTTATCTGTTGAGCAACCACTCAAGTGCATAAGCATAACTCATACATTTTGCAGGTATTTATAGTTAGTGACAAACAAGGTCTGCAGAAAGATTTATCATGCTCCTGGAAGACCCACTAATTATTCTTTTTTTTAAAAAAAAATTATTATGGTGACGTTGGTTAATGAAATCCAATAAGTTTCAGGTGTACAATTCAACAGTAAGACATATGTATTGTGTGTTCACCATCCATAGTTAAATTTCTTCCTGTCACTACATATTTGACCCCTTTTACCCTATCTACCTTACTCCTCCCTCCTCCCCTCCCCTCTCCCCTCTGGTAACTACTAGTCTACAGTCCATGTCCATGAGTCTCTGTTTTTCCTGTTTGCTGCTTTTAGGTTTATATCCTACATATAAGTGATATCATGTGGTTTTCAATTTTTTATGTCTGGCTTATTTTGCTTAGCATGATTATCTCGAGGTCTATACATGTTGTTGCAAATGGCAGTATTTCATCTCTTATGGCTAAGTAATGTTCCATTGTATATATGTACCACAGCTTCTTTACCAATCATCTATTGTAGGGTACTTTGGTTGCTTCCATGTCCTGGCCACCATGAATAATAATGCTATGAACATTAGTGCAAATATCTTTTCAGTTATGGGTTTTAAAGTCTTTGGGGTAAATACCCAGTAGAGAGATTGCTAGATCATATGGTAGATCAATTCTTAGTTTTTTGAGGAACTTCCATACTGTTTTCCATAGTGGCTGTACCAATTTGTAGTTCTACCAGCAGTGTATGACTGTTCCTTTTTCTCTGCATCCTAGGAAACACATTCCACTAATTATTCTTACTGTACCAAATTCTATTTCTGCTTGAATTTTATCATGTCTTTCTGATATGAAATTATTAGTGATAATGTGTTTATAAAATATTTTACAGTTTGTAATTAATTAAGAGTGATCACATCCATCTAGTGTTTTAAGAATTAGATAGGGAAATAATTACCCCCATTTTATAGCGAAGGAAAATTAGGTCCAAAAGATTCAATGACATGATTAATTTGACTGTGTAGACAGGCTGGCACCTCCACTCTCTGGTACTTAGGCCAGTGTTCCTTCCACCCCACCACTGCCACAGTTGTAAATTACCAGGTGATTGTCATTTTCATGCTTGCTAACATTTCCCGAGTATTTATCCATGCCAGTCACAATGCAGAACTCCTTCCTTCCATTTTACCACTTAAGCCTTGAGGCCTAGAAGAATAACAGTACATTATTTCAGTTTTTCTTCAAAAAGAAAGAAATGTTTTTTTATTGGTAGACTTTTATATAGAGAGAAAGTTTTTCTGGGTCACTTTTTTTTTCTGAAAAGTAAATTTCAGGGGCAAAACATTCAACCCTATCTCCTTATTAATGACAATAAGTAGTGCATTTGGGGAAAACGGTGTGTTTATTATTACTGTTTAGACCAAAGGGCACGGCCCTTGAAAGCCAATCTGAGGTACAAGCAATTTTTGGACAATTATGTGTGATTGATTTTTATCCCAGAGGAATGTTTTTAATTCTGTTGCCTTTTGACTTTATTATCTCTTTGAAAGCTGAGGCTATTTTATGAACTACTACAAGATGGTCATCATGAATGTATTGTTGAGATTCATTAGAGAGAGTCCAGAACAACAATAAAGAGAGTCTTTAATGAATCCACTCAGAGGACTTGAAAAAAAGCTATTGTTTCCTAATGAGCCAATAGAAAATAGAATATTATACACATTTTTTTTTTACCATTGATTAAATAAGCCTGGGTTGTCATCACCCCATCCCTCTATCCATTAAAGGAAAGTATCAACATAATTTCATATATACTTGTTGGAGAGTTTAACAACTGTTTAAATAGAAGGGGATACATACATAGTTACCTTCACTTATTCATTTATTTCATAAATATTTAATAAATGTCCTCTATATACCAGGTTTTATGCTAGATGCTTGGGATATCATGATGAACAATACAAATAAAGCCCCTGTTCTTTAGAGCTTATAGGCAAGGGATGAAGGCAGACATTAAACAGATTATCACTGAAATAATTAATTGGTTGAAATATGGATGTGTTTAACAAACAAGTGGGTAAACCTTAGAAGTAAAGGGAGTAAGCATTAGAAGTCCCTAAATGAGTCTGAGTTTTTAAGAAAGTTTTCCCTGAGCAACCCATGAAGGAAGAGATAGCCAAGCAAAGAGCTACGGGCAAAGCAGACCAGGCGAGGGGCAGAGAGAGAGAGAGAGAGAGAGAGAGTGCAAACATGATGCAAAGACCTGAGGTGTGAGGAATGCAGTGTCTGAGGGTGAAAATTGAGTGAGGTGGCAAAGGCAGTCCATAGCCTGAGATGAGGTTAAAGACAGCCTAGGAGACATGCTGAGGAGCCGCTGAAGGTTCCCACAGGGCAGTGACTTGACGGAAGCTACATTTTACAAAGATTCCATTGGCTGAAGCATGGGGGAAGGAGATGTGGGGTTGAGAGTATTCACAGTCCAGACTTGATAAACTTGCAGCACACACCAAGTTGTGGTTGTGAACTGAGAAGAAGAATGTCCTTTATTCCCATTTAGAAGACAAGATTTTTCAAATTTCTCCACCATCATTTCAAATTCAGTGTGGTCTCATGTTGCTTTTCTTTTCCTTATACTTAGAGCTTTATTTTCATGACAGTGAGAGAAAAACATTTTGTCAAATTGAAATCTGGCATTGATTTAACTGTTATGAAGTTTCAGATTTAAATCAAAATGTTTGAAATGCAGCTGCTGCTTATTTTAAGTCCAAATGAACTTCCTGGGTGGCAGGAAGTTGGGGGTAGAGGGAAGCTTTGTAATCACTAAGTAATTTGAAATATAAATAACTTTGATGTGGTAAATGTAAATGCATCAGACCACAAGGACCAGATTTCCTCTAGAATATGTGTGAATTTAATGAAGGAGGATAGGGGCTTTGGAGAAGGATGCTTTATATTACATTTATATTTTGTCTGTCTAAAAACAAATGAGAGATTTGGGTCCCAAACCATAACTGTACTCTCCCATTCCTACCTAAAATGTCTCTCATGTGGGTCATTTCTTGCAAGATGGTTCATATGGGGAAAGTTAAAAGATACAGACTGCTTGGCCAAATTCCATGGCTATTATTTCACATGTCTGGAAGATTGAAAATGCCTGTCATTCCAGCTATGAGCTATGGATTACCAGTTGGGCAATTTGTCATTGCTTTCTTTTTCTTGAAAACATGAATTTTTTTCCTGCTTAGGTATTCCCTGTGAATGATGAGCCACCAATCATAAAGGCTGACCTCATTCCCATGATGCATTGCTCAGAGGGCGATGAGGTAGTCATCACCTCTGAATACATTTGTGCTACTGACGTGGACAGTGATGACTTGAAACTGATGTTTGTTATTGCCCAAGGACCACAGCATGGGGTAGTGAGGAAAGCTGGAGTCACAGTGGATCAGTTCTCTCAGGGAGATGTCATCTCAGGGACTGTGACATACAAACACACAGGTAAGTGATGGCATTGTGACTAGTTTGAGTGAAGAGATGCAAGTAATATGACAGAGTCTTAACCCCACTCCTTGCTGTAGGTTCCAATAATCTAACAGTCTCAATGCTTGCTTCCATTAAAAAAGAAGCAGCCACAGTAGCCTCTACCCCATTTTTCAAGTAGGATCACTATTCTTGGAAGTATTTTTGATTTCAAATGTAATAAATTTCATAGAGTGGAGGAAGAGCAAATGTTATTGTTACTCTGTTCATGATGCTTCCATGCAGATCTTCAATTCACTCTGGGATTGTATTGTTCTCCTCTGCATTTTGGTACATTTGATGATGACTTTGGCAGTTTCTGCATCCATAAATCATAACATTATAACAGGAATACCTGAAATAAGCTCCCTAAGATAACTATTTTATTATTTTTAAAAGTTTACTGATCACCATCTAGCTCCTAAGACGTAACTGGCTTGCCTTTTAAGTTCCTGAAAAGCAAAGATGGTGTCTTGTGTAACTTGTCCACAGCACGTAACAGTGGTGGACATGGATTAGAGATGCAGTAAATGCTTCCTTATTAGCATCATGCTTACATTTTTGGCATCATATTGTATTGTTACTCAGGTGGCATCTGTTCCCCATGTAAAAAGTTCACATAAATAAAATATTAATTCAACATCTGATATGTACAAGGCATAGTACTAGGCATTATGGGCTACAAAGGAGTATAATCCATACCCTACTGTAAAGGATTTTTCATTTAAATGGGTAGGCAAACTCATTTACATGCAAAGGTGACAGTGTGACATATCTTTACATCATCCTTTGCAGGTCTTCTGAATTCTGGGTTGGAAACGTTTCCTTAGTGGTGGCACCATGTACTTCCTCTAGCTAACTTTTATTGCACTCATCCACATGCCTCTCTAACCTATAAATTCCATGGAGGAAGTGTAATTGGGTATGTGTACCAGGAGGGTGGTAGAGGAAATGAGGTATGAAACTTCAAATTATTTTCTTATTTGAAGAGATTTATAGAGAGAATGCAAACAGTGAGGAAGGAAAAAAACTCAAGGAGTGAGATAGCTAAGAATTAATTTGGAAATGAGAGAAAACATTTTGAAATAGTATTTTTATATGTACTTTGGAAAACAATGATTTGTTATTAGGATACCAGCTATCTCATGCAAGTTAGTGTGGTACATTGGCACATTCCAATCACTCCTCCAGACATCTTTTTTTTTTTAATGGTATCTATCTTTTTATCTGTGTTTAGTCTTAGGAAAGCTTTCATTGGTTATTTTCTTCTCTTGGGGATCATAACCCAGGTGCTTGATATCCCTCAGTATCTCTCAAGAGCTCAAACTAAGTACTTTTTTTTTTATTCCTCCCAATAGATTTCAAATAGACTGGCAGAAAGATCCCAAAACCAATAATTGTTGTTTGTTATATAATTTTAACATCTTTGGCAGGCTCGTGCAGTGTAGATAAATTAGGGAGGAAGATGAATCTGCTTCTCTTGCAGTGCCTTATTCTAGGTGCTAAACAACAGGTACACACATTTATAAATCTCTTCTACCATTATGGCCATATAAGGGAATGTTAGTTAATATTTTTTGATAAGACCTAGTAGAACATTGGAACAAATTATTTCAAACAGATGGGAGGGTTTGTTTGTTTGTTTGTTTGTTTTGCTTTTTTTCTAAGTTAAGGGAAATACTGTATTCAAAAATGTTTTTTTTTTAATGTTATATTTTCTTGTAACATTCACTCAGTTACTCCATTGATAGTTAATTTAGCACTGGGCTAGAATGAGTATAAAGAACCACAGTATTATAAGTTCTAAAGTTTCAGTGGTTTGCTCTTGCCTCCATTTGTTGATTAGAAAGGCGAACAGAGAATGATTTGTCACCATTATTTTATTTGATTTCTATGACTATGAAAATAATATATGCTCATTGCAGAAAACTAGGAAAATATGGAAAAGTACAATAAAGTTTTGAAAAACCACTTTATTTAACTCTCAAAGATAATTGCTGTTAATATTTCAGTATTACCCTATTTTCCTTTTTCAGTTTTTCTGGATTAACTTTTTTGTTTAGATTATCACCCCAAAATGTTTATTAAAATATGTATTAAATGTTATAAAGTTATAAACATAAGTTTCAATAAATGAATAATATTTTATGATATAAAAGCACACCATTAATTCGCTATTCTCTTATGCAACATAAAGTCATTCAATATTTTTCTTTTAAATAACACCATGGTTAGAGTTTTAAGTTTAAATCCTGTCCTTAGATTTTATTCCATTTTAAGGTAAAGAATTCTTCTTACCTGTGTTGTAGCCTTTTTTCATGGCTTAATACTCAGGCTTCTTTTCCAGCTTTTTCTATATACGTATACTACGCTTCCATTATTTCGTAATTATCGTTACTGAATGTACTATTTTCTTTTTTAAGCTGTCTATTCTTCCTGGAATGATTTTTTCATCTCTCTTCCTGATTCCCTCTCCCTACAGGTCCTCTTCCCTAGTTCTCTCCCTTATCTAATGCTTAGTACAAAGCCAGCAAAGCCATCTGGAAAGACTTTTCTGACTGTCTCTGGCTTGTGTGCCCAGCCCCCACAGGAGTGTCAGCCAGTAGTCTCATCTTTTTCATCTTTGGCACCCTGTACGGAGATATATGAATTTTACATTTAATAGGTAAATGTAATATTTCAATAGTGGCAGTTTCATATGGCTTTACTTAATAAATTCACACATCTGTGATATTCTAACCAAACTGCATTTCTTTACAATTAGACAGTGTCAGTTCCTGACACACAGTGGCTCTTTGGACATTTGACGTTCTTTCGAAATGTCTTGACATTTTCAAAACGTCTGCCTTTTTCTCGGCTGGAGCACCCAGAACACTAATTGTCACATAGTAGACATTAAATATTAAATACATATTATCGAATGAATAATAAACATGCTTTAAGCCAATTTGTTTTTTATGTTTATGAATAGATGACAGGCCTCTTATTTTTTACTTTTCTAAGATTGATGACTGATTATTTAATTCTAATTCTCTCAACTTCAACTCTATTTTTCCTTAAAACCTAGATTTCTCATCCTTTAATCATTTGGTTGCTCAAAAACATCATTTCTCAATTTTTCTTCTCTCTTTTTTTAAACAGGGGTAATAATGTCAAGCACAGTACTCTGTAGGTATAACCAATGTATTTTGTAAGAAGAGATGACGTCTCTCGTCTTTTCTGCCCTAGTCTCATTGAAACTTCAAACATAATTTCTTCCCTTTTGACACTTTCAAAGTTATGCCTGAGAATTACCAAAAGCACATCTGTAGAACTTTCCTGTCCCCTGGGTAGTGAGCACTCCTATCTCTGTGCTGTTAGTAACCTGAGAGTGTGTTACTGTTCGCCAATAAACTATAATCTTCCTTCTTCCTCTCACTGCATAAGTTGGGGCCATTTTGAAACCTATAGGTGTAAGCCCCAAAGAGTGAAAAGAAAATGAAAATAAATGCTACTTCTTTTCCAGGTGCTGTTGCTATTTCATTAACATCTCGGGTGTCATATAATGAGGAAAATACTGAAACAAATAACAAAGATGTGGATTATCTTTGTGTTTCGCCTATCCAGCTTCTTCTGTTTCTTGGAACTGCTATGTGGTTGATAGTTGTTTATTTAAGGTAGTTAATGCAAACGGGCAGACAGTTGTCAAAGGGACAAGGGTGCCTTCTGCTCTCCCTGAGGTTCGTCCCAACACTAAACAATTATGAGGGAAGATTGAAACCATCACTGGTCTAGTTTCATGTCTCTCCCTTGTTCACTTGTGAACTGCCAGACCCTTGTTAGCCCCCATTTTGCCCCTCCATATGGTGATAGATGTCTGGCAGGAGTTTCATCAAAGGTAACAGATGGGCAAGCATTTCTGCATTAGTTTCATGACTATTTACTTTCATAGTGATAAAATTGAGTTTTATATTTTACCACATAAGTTCTTTTTCTTGACATTGTATATTTGTAGAAGAGGTTTGAGTAGATTTCATCTTGGTATTTTATATTTTTAAAAACTCAGGTTTCAGCTATAGTTGTGTCTTCCAGGTGGTGAGATTGGCCGGGTGCCTTGTTATGATACTATTACATTAGTGGTTTCGGATGGAGAAGCAGGCCCTTTTGTGAATGGCTGTTGCTACAATGGACCACATCCATCTGTTCCTCTTCATGAGTCCTTTCCCGTATATGATCTCAACATCACAGTATACCCAGTGGACAACCAACCACCTTCAATTGCAATAGGTGACAATGTTTTTTTTTTCCTCCTAAATCTTACTATCTCACCTAGTGGCATACCTTTGGCAAAGTGAAATAATGCACTTATAGTCAAAACAGAAAACACCATAGGGAACTGCCTCCAATAATTGCCTTAATACAAATTTGTGGAAAACCTCAAATCTATAAAAGATTGCTGAGCAAAAGAATTTACGTGTTTAAGATTTTAGATAATTCTGTTTGGAGGGAAAATGCAAGTGTGTGTGTGTGTGTGTGTGTGTGTGTATGTGTGTGTGCGCGCGCGCGCGTGTGTGTGTTAGGATGAGGACAGCACTGAAATTCTCAAATATTCTGGTTTTATTTCACATGAGAAAATATTATCCGCCAGCTGGAGAGTAATTTATTTGATTCATAATAATTTCTATTAGAACAGAATGAGTATACCAGGGAGATCATTTATATACATTTAACCTTATTTGCTTTTTAGGAAGTCATCTCTTCACAGGCGTTATGTATATGTTCTGTCTCTCAGAGAAAAAATATAAACATATGTACGAATGTTATTGAAATGTGCAAACTATCTCCCAAGCAATGTTCTGGAAAAGAAGCGTTATCCCTGCAGAATAATTAAACACCAAGGCATGAAAAAAACGTTGGTTATGAGCAATTCATAATAGCTTGCAGGCAATTAACACTCTGACAAACAGAGGTAACAACTGATCTTGAAGAGTACATAAACTACATTTAGTGGTTTATCATTAAAACAGTTTGGCAATTCTTATTTTCATTTGTCACTTCTATAGAGACACAAGGGAAATCAGAGTTCCTTGAGAATGACTAAAGGGCTGTACTGGAGCATTTAGTATTTCTGCTGTCTTCCCATTATTGTCTGGCTTGCTTGTACAAGAAAAAAATAATTCCATAAGTCAAATTAAATTCCACTCATTACCCCTGAATATTTTCACCATAAGGAGAATTATGCCAAAGGAAATGAACATCTCCCATGGAAATATATTTGCATATGGGAGGCTTCTCTGAATTGGAATTTCAAGCACTCCCTTTATCCTCACTATTCTGATTAGAGAATTTCACGCTAAGTCATAATTGCGTTATTATTTGTATGCAGGTACCATGTTTGTGGTAGAAGAGGGTTTCTCAGCAGCTCTTACCATTAACCATTTGTCAGCCACTGACCCTGACACTGCCGCAGATGACTTGGAGTTTGTTTTGGTTTCTCCTCCCCAGTTTGGCTACCTGGAAAACACACTCCCTTCTGCAGGTTTTGAAAAAAGCAATATGGGCATAAGTATAGGTAAGTCACAGTTTCATGACCAGCAATAACTTGCCTGTGTTTATAGATCTATTGGCCAGATCATACTTAAGAACTGGGTAATAACATCAAAAATATTCAAAACACCGTATACATTTAAGGAATTCTTAAAGAACTGATACTTTTAAGTATTATTGTTTTTCATTTTAATTTTTATTATGAAATTTCTCATGCACATGAGTTTACTTCAAAATAGAAGGAAATTTCACTTATGAAGATAATGATTATGAAAATGAATAATTTCTGGGGTTCTAAGGTACAGTTCTAAGACTGCAGTTAACAAGACTGCATTGTATATTCGAAAGTCTCTTTGAGAGTAGAGCTTTAATGTTCTCACCATAACAACAGCAACAAATGATAATTATATGAGGTGAATGATGTGTTCTCTAACCCTACTGTGGTAAACATTTCGCAATATATGCACGTGTCAAATCATCACCTTAAACTTACACAATTTATATGTCAATTATTTATCAATAAAGCTGGGGGGAAAGATTAATTGCATTAAAGTTTATGAAATTTCTCCTGTAACTTAATGCACAACATAGAGCATTTTTCTCTTAATCTAAGGCAATGCCAAAATACCAAAATGGCAGGTCAGCTAATTTCACTTAGTCTAACCAGTTGCTTGATATAGATGTCAAGTAGCAGATACTTGATTGATTCTTGTTTTGCCTTTATGTGAAAGAGATGTCTCTTTCTTAATGAAGCGTGGGAAGAACTGCTCATACAGAAGTGGTTTTATTTAAGAGAAGATCTCACTGACATTCACTCCAAGTACATGAAGAGAGGTCATGAAGCCATTACCATCCTGGCTACCTGTTATCACCCTTCTTTTCTCCATGCAAATTTTAATCCTCCCTTAGTATTTATGGATATCTGTTTTTATGTTGATGGTTGACAGTCATTGTAGCAGCCCCTGATAGCTGATTCTTAGGTCAACTGCCATGATCTCTTATTCGCTTTGCTGAAAAATAGGCTATTGGGTTAGGGATTAAGGAGCAGTAGCAGCTTGGAAAAAAAATGCCTTTCTCATTTACCTGCTCCATCTTGGTGTGCTCTAGCTTTGTTTCAGTGGAAAGACATGAAGGCTTTGCACATTAATTATGTGCAGTCTAGACATCTAAGGATGGAACCAACGGCCGACCAGTTCACAGTATATGTCACAGACGGGAAGCAACGCTCCCTGGAGATGCCATTTTACATTATAATCAACCCCACAAATGATGAAGCTCCTGACTTTGTGGTACAGAATATTACTGTAAGATCAAAATTTTCAATTTCTCTCTCATCATTTTATTATCTTTACTTTCACTCAGTCCATTTACATTGGTTCAGGAATACTTAACACATTAAGTTTATGTCATCTAACCTATATCATATAATACAATCACATGAAAATATTAATCTAGTAATAATGATGATGGTAATGATAATAATCACTAAAATATAGCAAATGTGAGCATGAAGTATAGTTGTATACATATAGGATGAACGCTCTGTATTCTTATTTAATCCTCACAATAGGCTTTAAAAGTGATGGTATTATTATTGCCATTTGGTAACTGAAAAAATGAGGTATAAAGAGATTAACTAAGCGGCCCAAGATCACAGAACACATAGGAGGTTTGTCCACAGGCAGTCTGATTCCACAGGGTACCCTCTTAACCAATGCTATAATGGCAAAGACTCTTAACTTACAAATTACAGGCATCTTTTCTATATAGTTAATTACAAAGATATATGAAATTTAATAAGTATAATTTGGATCATCCTTTTTATGCAATTTTAAAAATGTTTTTATATAATAACATTTATTAGTTTTACTTAAAAATTCAAGTATGTAGTTAAAAAGGCTCATAAAATCACCCCTTAGATAACAGTTATTATCCTTAAACAGTAATAAGTGTATGTTATTAAACAAGTTAGGATGTTGAGAAACATACACAATGAAACATGAAATTCTTCCTCTTCAGCAGCTCCTCCTCATAGTCACTCTCCATCAATTGAATTTTCAGTAATTAATTCCACAAAAAGAATTTGTGCACATGCCAATGATATTTATATGTATGTGTGCTTTTTCTGTATATTTTTACTTACAAATCAAAGATTATATTGTACCTACTCCTCTCTACTTTTTAAAAAATAATTAATTATGTATAAGTCTTTTCATTTTTTTTTAAGGCAAGGCTACCCTTGGTCGACCTCACAGATTGCAAGGACCTTATCCTTTACTTTTTATTTTTTACGCCTACAGCACTCAATCTTCCTAGGTGGTCTCCTATTCAAGTACTAACCAGGCCCGACCCTGCTTAGCTTCTGAGATCAGATGGAATTGGGCTTGTTCAGGGCAGCATGGCCATAGGCTTAAACACTTCTATTTTTTACGTGTTATTATTTAATTCAGACATATGTATAGCAAATCCCAGTTGAAAGGATGAGCCCAGTCTTTGGAGCAAGAGGGATTCGGGAGCACCTGTTTACTAGTTGTAGGGTCCTGGGTAAGTTATTTTTGTATGCTTCTGTTTTCTCATCTGTAAATTATATATCAGATCTTCTTTCAGAGTAGTCACGATGGTTTAGCTGGTTAGGCACATAGTAGACCCTTAATAGACAAGAGCTATTTGGATTATTGTTGTTACGTTTGTCTTCTTTTTTTCTGACATTGATCAAAGCAAACATTATCTATTTTGAAATAATTATTGTGCCTTATTTTTCACTAAAAAATCATCAAATTCTAAATGCAAGTCCACACCCAATTTTAATTTTCTGTTGAATCTTAATGCTCTGTGAGAGCCATCTCAGGATGTGATTTAAAAGCCAGCTCTTGCCTTTCCTCTTAAGTTAGAACATGGGTCTCTCTGGAGAGTGCTAAAGTAATTATGAGACAGAAAAAAAGTCTACCAGTGATTTCTTCTACACTTACCTCTATTGTCTTGTGTCTATCTAGGGTTTTGAGTTGGGGTTTCTGAAATAATTAGGCCACTGGGGAATTATTTTTGCTCATCTCTGAAAGTAACCACACTTTTTACCTGAGGATTTCTTAGGGAAACTGTTGAGGAGTCACAAACGTGGAGCCTCATGTGTTATTGACAGAACTGGCTTTAAGCTTCAAGTGATATTTTTAAATGGTCATATTTATATTGCTTTCTTGTCAAAAAGTATATTTATTTTGTAGCTAGCTGGGCTTCCATCAAGTTTTGTGCAACATGAAAAATAATGTGAGGTTTTAGTTTAAGTCATTATAATCCATTTCAAACCCATCTACTATCAAGTATCTGTATTTCATGTATATTAATTTAAACCTTTTCTTATAATCTCAATACATAATTAAATAGGAAAAATCATCCCACATATTTTCAATAGAATTTCCCAGTTTTCTTGTGAACCAATATACCATTTTTTGCCATATAGTGAGTCTGGGAGTCCCAAGCTCTATGAAGAAGGATATGTTTAAAAAGAATTCAATGTTGATATGAAAAGATTTATAATTTATGTAATTAATTATTTTTTAAATAACTAATAGTAGGTATAATATAATCCTTGATTTGTAAGCAAAAAGCATATAGAAAATTATATCTACGCAAAAACATCATTGGCATGTACAAAAATTATATTTGTGGAATTAATTACCAAAATAGAGCATATTTTTAGGTTTCTTTGCTAAAGTTCTTATATAAAAAGACTAGTTACCATCAAAGACAATTTCATAATTACATCATTATGCATTAAATTATAATGCCATCTTCATCCTTAATAAGGCCTGATAAAAGAAAACCAGCATCATTTTAGCCCAAGTATCAGATATAGCAAATAATTCTCCTTTATGCAAATTCGAAAAGTGATTACAGGAAGCCTCTCCTTAAAGTCAACAAGAGAACTTAAAGAGAAAGGGTATTTTCACAAATCTAAATCACATGTATCCTTCAAGGCTAAAATGCCCACTCACCCATGACAGCATTCCTGGTCTCCTCAACCCCTTTGTACTTCTCATTTATCCCTATTTAGTAGCAATATACATTTCCTTCCTTGCATTGCAATTATTGATGAACAGGCTTTCACATCTCCATTTGACTTTTATTTTTTAGAATAACCGTATACTCCACAGAATGTAGCATAATGGCATTGCAGATTCCCAATAAGCATGTGTTAAATTTGTACACTCATTATTTATCTTGCTGTATTTCAAAATAGAAAACAATATTTCTTCTCTTTATTCTTACTATCAGTAAAAAAACAAGACAGTAAGTACTATGTCAAGTTCTAAGTGATTAGGTGACATGAAATGAAAAACATTCCGTTCTTGTGTGTTTAAAAGAGTGGGAAAGCTGAAGTGGAGTGTGGAAGAGGGGTCAGGTAGTTCATCCAGAAGCACCCTTCCCAATTGTTTGTGATTGTGATTGAAATACAGAAGGTTTTACTGTAATGACAAACATTTAAAAATATCAAATGCCCCAAGTATGTATAGCAGATATTTGTATCTTTTCTAAAACTGAAACATAAGAATTGTGAAAGGAACAAGGTTCATGAGGTTAAAATAACAGATTAGAATCTGAAAGTGAAGGATCTATATTTAGTTTCACAACTGAACTTGTCTGTCATTTCTAGAAAGCAAGTGTCTTTTGGTTACTGTTTTCCCAACTTTCGAATTATAAAATTATATAAAATTTCATATTTATATGCTGCATATATAGTATATACATATATACCTTTTGAATTATGAAATTACATGTGATATATACATACATACATATAATATCCTTTGTCTATTAAGGAAGTAAAGTGCTTTGAAATCCTCAGAAAAAATGGGAGAGAGCTTAATAGCTTTGTTCTTTTCTTCTAAGGTCATGTGAAACTAGCAATATTTAGGACTCATTACACAAAAACTCATGAAAAAATTGCAATAGCATAGGTTAAAATTTGAATAAAAGAAAGACAAGTTTTATTTTGCATGCAACTGATTTTTCTGACTCATCGTTTAGGTGCATGAGGGTCAGATGAAAGAACTGGATTCTTCCATCATCAATGCTGCTGACCTGGACATTCCCAAGGACCACTTGCTGTTCAGCATCATTCATAAACCACGTCATGGCCTCCTCACCAATAGGGTGTTTAGCAAAAACTTTTCTCATTATGAGCAGCCAGCCAAACATGGCCAGAAGCATGAACTTGTTCACAACTTTTCCATGGAACATCTCAAGAATGGTATGTCATGTTTCCACTTTTATTTGTTGTTGATTTAACAATTTAACCTAGAAAAGATAATAATAAATCACAAAAATAGGAAGCGAAGAAATGTCATTCACCTACTTTATTTATTCCTCAAGGGTTTTCTCTTGGCTTGGGATTCATGTAGGGCATGAAGTTCCAGCTAGAGATAGTGGGTAATGATAAAGAAAATAATGGACTTTCTTTTACTTTTAGGACATCAGTAAAAATGATATTTGTGATTTTTGGTATTTTAGCTCAAACTTTTAATGTCATACTGAAAAATTCCTTTTAAAACTACTCAGGTCATGGAGCTAAATTTTAAGAGCTTTGTCTGCCAAAATTTCCACATTTGGAACAAATACAGAACCATATATAATAATTCATTATTTTCTGAGGATTTAATCTCTTCTTTAAAAAAAATGACACATTAGAATAGGAGCCTGAATTATTTTTTAATTACTCTTTTTAAAGAAATCAATCTGACCTTATTTTCTATTTATAAAACTACTTTGAAATATTTGAGAAAACTGTGGTTCTAGAATCACGGCCTACTCTCACACTCCTTGCCTTCATGTACTTGGTTTCCCAGCCTGGAGGGTCCTTCCTACTCCTTCGCCTTGGCTAGCCAATACTGTGACGTCAGAACCAGTTTACTGTTGACCTCCTCTTCCTGGGAGCCCATCCAGACCCTCCAAATCATTTCTTTTCTGTGCTTCTTCATACTTGTTCAACATTCTTCCTACCATCTTTTAATTTTTCCTTTCCCCAGATAGTGTTTCAAGCCCTCTGCCCTAAACTTAATTTTGTAAGAGTTGTACAATGTCATCTCATGTTTGAATTTGAAATGCTAATTCATATATTTCACAGTTTTTATCAGTTACAAAGAAATAAGTTCTGCAGTTTAAATGATGATATTATCAAATCAATAACCATGTTAGCAAATAATACAAGATATATTTACAATATTTTTTCAAATTTACAACACAGGAAAAAGGAATAATAAATGAAATTTTACCCTTGAGAAAATTGGTGTTTTAAAAATAACATTCATTTGTTATTGTTAGGTTAAGTACATTGTATGAAGTTTGAACTATACAATCATTTAAAAAATTTTTAAAATGTTCACATAAATTAATATTTTGATATTTTTAGAGATTAGCTGTTCACCTCTATTTTATTTTTGATTCATTTATGACTGCATTTTTTTTTAACTTTAGTATATTCTCACACACATCCCAGTACCTCACAAACATATAGAACTTGTAAAACTGCTATCGTGTTATGTAACCTGTTTCATTATTATTAATTATTATAAGCATCTTTTTACTATTTAAATATTAATTGAAAACATGATTTGTGATAGCTAGTGTTTCATTGTATTGATGTAGTACATTGTAATCTTATATAACTGTCTCCTCTTTTAAATAAGCAGATAACTTTTCATTTCCGGATTTTATGAGTTACATATTAGTGAATATTTTTTATAAATTTATGTAACAAATATTCATGCACATCTCTTAGTATTTATTTTGCATAAATTTTTATAATGATATAACGTGGTAAAAAAAGTGACTATTTATAATAGTTTTGGAGAAAAAATTGCCATTGCCACAAGGGCATAAACATGCTTATTTTCCTAATCAATGATAGATATTATTTTAAAAAATATTTCCAAATTTGGTAGTCAATAATAGTCTCATTGTTATATTTCTTTGAAATTCTTAGGTTATGAGTGAAATCGAACATATTTTTATGTTTATTGACCGTATATGTTTCACCTTTCATGCATTGCCTGATAGGGTCCTTTGACCATTTTTCCATTGATTCATATTGATATATGAGATCATTAAATAGTAATATTTCATATTTTTGTCCCTAATGTTACTAATAAGTTTTTCCATATTTTATTTGCCATTTAATTTATGTTTTTAAGTACAGAAATCAAAAGTTATGAGTCCTCAACTTTGTTCTTCTTTCTCAAGAGTGTTTTGGCTTTCTGGGTCTCTTGCATTTCCAGATGGATGTTATGTAGATTAAAAAAAAATAGTTTTATATTTAATTTTGGTTCATCTAGAATTTATTTTGGTTATTTGCTTGAGGGGCTTGAGGTACAGATCTAACTATAATTTTCCCAAAATAATGAACTAATTTTCTCTTTCATATAAACACCTTGACACGATTGTTCTGATACAATATATTAAATAATATATTCTTTTCTCACCGAACTTAACTAAGGTCCTTATAAAATACTAAAGTATTTAAACAGGAAATTTTAATAAACTCAGTGGGTACTCTTACTACATAAAGCTATTTAATTTCACACTATTGCACTGACTAATGATCTCTTGCTAATACCAATGGCTTAAAAAATTAAAACAGGTTATCTGTGACATGTTTTAAAATTGTTCAGTCATCAGAAAGATTTACTTTCTCTCTTTTTGTTTCTTCCAGGAATGAGGTTGATATATGTGCATGATGACTCAGAGAACCTTGCTGATGACTTTACAATCCAGTTGTCGGATGGGAAACATAAGATACTTAAAACCATTTCAGTAGAGGTCACTCCAGTCAATGATGAGAAACCAATGCTGACCAAGTAAGCTACCTGTGAAGAGTCCCTTTCATCTTCTCTATAAAAATCTGAGGTCTGGAACACTAGATGTAAATATAGTGTGTGTCCTCAGAAAGAAACAAGTCTTTGACCACTCCTGTCTGTCACAGTTTGGTCTCACCTACTCAGGCACTCTGGAACCTTTGGAGTCAATGTTAATGTAACTGCTCCTTAACAGTTTTCAAATGAGCCCTTTAATTATTTGATTTTTCTCTAACAGTTCTATTTAATTGTAAATAATTAAGAATGACTGAACATATAGTATGAAGTGAACAGTATACTAAATATTTAAATGCATGTACACATGTACCAAAGTGCAATTAATATATAGATTCAACTAAAATGTGATAGTATTACCTGTAGACAGCCCTCACTGTGGGTTTGGTCAAACTTGTAACTAAGAGTAGCTGAGGGAAACATATTAATGCCACTTCTTTTATCATCTTGATATTTCATTGTCCACCAGTCTTCTACTATGTTCCATATGAATCAACACTCCCTTACCACCTGATCACTTTTTAATAATTCTGAGCTGATATTAATCGTGGACTTTCTCAATGCCTCCCTTTGTAGTTGATCAGAGTTTGATTCTAGGGTACAGCGTCTTCATCAATTATATTTCTATACCTCCAGCCATTTCTCTTATTATTGGCAACTGCACAGAAACATGGAAGATTAGAACTTGAAGCCCAAATTCTTCTCCAGGGCTGGGCGCAGAGAAGTATCTTCTCTTCAACCACTTCACCACATTAAATATATGTACCCAGCATATATTTAATAGTGCAGCAGTGAGAGACACTGAGTAGTCAGTCCGAGCTTTTATCAAGAAGTAAACAACTTTCCCCAAATATGTAAACTCTGAGACTCCTCCACTTTGCTGAAAAGAGACCTCAAACAAGTCCCTTCCTTATCCTGCTGATTTTCCTGCTGCTCCCTTATGGGCCATCAGCAGCAATGCCCTTGAGATGCATTGTGGGAAATACTAACAACAGCTTTTTTGGAGGGTTGCATCTCAGACATCAGTTTGACAAAGTATTTAACAGAAATTTTGACTTTTATTCTCTGGCTGGAATGTTGGATTGGTATAACTTGATTTAATTTTTTAAAATGAAAGTATAAAGAATATTGCACTATTATGAAACTTCTTTTTTTGATAACTTCACTTTATCCAAGAGAGAGGTGAAGACTGGTGTTAATTAATTGCTTGCTATGTGACAGACACTACATTGAACTCTTTCACATATATTATTTCCTTAAATCTACACCAGAATTGTATGAAGGAGGTACTATTAACCTTACTGAGAAAACTGAGACCAGAAGGTAAAATAACTTATAAAGGCACTCACTCAATTCTATCTGACTTACTATTTCTTGCTGTGTTCTTGCTATTAAACTGTCTGGGATAGCTACATGTACAGAATTACCAAATCTTCCTCAACCTTGTTTCAAAATCCCTCCCTTCCTTTCTTCTTTTCTTCTCTCCAGCGGAGAAGAAATATTCTCCCTTCTTTCCCTTCCATATGTGTCTTTGGGTCTATCACCTCTTGCCTCCCTTTTGAATGTGCTCCATTTTGTTTTTTCCCTCCTGCATCTATACTCTCTACTTTTTCATTCCTACTGCTAATAAGACATAGGGAAATAATGGTGGAGAGACCAAATTCTGGAGACATACTGCCTTGGTTCAGCCACTTACCAGTGGTGTGACCTTGAACATGTTACTTAACCTCTGTCTACCTCTTTGTCAACTTCTTTGTAAATGAGGATAATAATATGTTACTCAAAGGGGTGTTGCAAGGATTAAATTAATTCAAATATATAAAAGTACTTGGAAGACTGCCTCGTACATAGTTAGTGCTAGTTATTATTATTGCAAGCAGGGATCTTCCTTCTGGAACTGGAAAGGTGATTCAGTCCCTCATTTCTTTCAGTGCCAAACAGTTTGGAGGAATAACTTGTGCTCACTTCTTCTACTTCTTCCCATTGTCTCCAAACTCAACCACTTTATTAAAGCTGCTCTCTTAAAAGTTACCCTTGGCTTTCCCACCAAATCAAATGGCTATTCTCACCTTACTGGACCCTCTTAGAGCATTTGATGCTATCTCTTTGATATTCCTCTTAGATGCTGTAATCAATGCTTTTGGTTCCCTGGATCACACTCCCTTAGCCCACTTCTGACTGTAGTTGTGGTTGTGGAACATACTGTTCCCATGCTCAGTGCCTGGCCCCAATGCCTAAGTGTGTAGTTCTGCTTTTCTGCCTCGGGGCTTTCTCTGAAGCAGCAGTGGCTTATTCAGCCCATGCCCAGGCACAGCAGAAAACTCTGTGAGGGAAGCCTTCGACCTGTGGGAACTGGTGGATAAGACAAATATCCAGCCTGCCATCCTTCAGAAGCACAATTTGAAGCATACTTTATGTGGTTCTTCAAAGGATCCCTAGCAGCATTGACCCCCATAGCAGTAAAAACACCCTGTGTTACTATTTCTTCTTTCTTTCCCTTTTATTCTGAAATCACTTCCCAAAGAAATTACCTGCACCAAGATTCTTGTCCCAGGGTGCCTTTCAGTGTAATCTGGACTGCAACATACTTTTTCTCTGCTTTTCTGGGAAGAGAACTCTAGCTACCCAGAAGATTGACAGGGAGAGGGAGAGTAATGTAGAGAGCCACAGATTACCTAAATATCACCAAATTCACGATGAATGATGTGTCATAAAGGATACCAGAACACTTGTGGATAAGTCATTTGATCTCTTTAAGTAAGTTTCTGTCAGTAAAATTAGAATGATAATACCTGGTCCATTTACTTCATGGAGCTGTTATAGGAAATAAAATATTAGAAACAAAATCATTTTACAAAATAAATTGAAAAATTAAATTATAAAGTACTTTGTATGTAAACAATGGAAGTATATAATTACTTCATACCATATTCATTGTCGCTCATTGTCTTTTAGGACTTTCATGTATAAAGTGAAATGAGAGCCTGTTTTACAAGTTTGGCTCATTATTTTCAATATTTTGGATATTGAATATCATTTCCTAATTGCTGAAGATTGGAAACTATAAGAGTAGTTATGAGTGCCTCCTACTAAAGCAACACCTTGTATTTTCATATCAACCCACACATCTTCCTTTACAGGAAGGCTGAAATTACAGTGAATATGGGTGAAACTCGTGTTATTTCTAGTGCTGTTCTTTCAGCCATAGATGAAGACTCACCCAGGGAGCAGATTTACTATTTACTTGAAAGCCTTCCCCAAAATGGGCAACTTCAACTTAAGGTTAGTGGCCTCTTTACTTTATTTTTCAAAATGAATATGGCAGGTATAAATTTTCTCCATACACAGATTTCTATAACTGAATTTATTCTCTAATAGCCATATTTTGCATAGAAGTAGAAAATTTAATTTTCCAAGTCTGGAGTAAACTCACACAATTCTAAAATTTCTTATTCAACCTAGGGTAAGTTCAACCAATATTAAGGTTCCCTTTCTCCTGAGATTGCACCTAAATTTGGGGGGAGGGAGTTACCAGCATAAAACAAGTTGTCTAGTATCTGCTAAGAATCAGTCATCCTTTGAGATTATCCCTATTCCCACCAGATTAAAAAATAAAAATGTCTTTCAATAGATTATATTTCTTAGAGGAGTTGTGGGTAACAACACACTGATTAAAGTTTATATAGGGAGCAAAATACCCAAAATATCCAACACAGTATTGAAGGAGAACAAAGTAGAAGGACTAACACTGCCAGACTTTCTATAAAGCTGCAGTGATCCAGACGATGTGGGTTTGGTGAAAGAACAGTCAAATAGATCAACAGAGCAGAATAGAGAGAATATAAACGGACCCATCCAAATATAGTAAACTGACCTCTGACAATGGAGCAGAGGCAATACAATGGAGAAAAGATAGTCTTGTAACAAATGGTGCTCACCAGTCTGATTCAGACTGTGCGCGTGATGGCCAAGGATGAGCCCAATGGAAATTACAGATTAGTCACTTGTGAAGGTCACTTGAGTGATCCCTCAACATGTTTATTTGAATGGTGTATTAAGGCAACAACAATGAGTACCAACCATCCCCAATGTGATTATTTGACTGAATGCTTAAATTTTAATGTAATGTAGACACAGTCCCCAAAAAGCAGCAAGAATTCATTCTGTGTGGAACAGCTTGATTGTCTTAGATTATAGGTACCATAGAGAATCAATGAAGAGCAATCACTGATTTAAACTGAGGTACAGCTGTGTCCTTATTTGATTTCAAAGAGTAATGGAGCAGAAATGCAGTGAGAGCTCACACATTTGGGTAGCTTGGGAACTGAAGTGTTTTGGATCTGTGAAAATCCAGATGGATCCACATTCCCAGTTTGGCACTACACGATTCTCCCCCAGCTCTTTAGGGGTTCTCCAAGTCTCTCCAAGACCAGAGACTGGGACTCCAGGGTTCTTGTTTTCTTCTTGAGTTTCTTTAGTTTTCCCCACTTTGAGTCTGACTCGTATTTTCTTTCTCTTTCGGAGCTTGCAAATGATTTTGCTCAAAAATTTGGGAGTACAAGTGGAGAGAAAGCAGAAGACATCTTTTCCTGTATTTATTTCCTGGAAAAAGATTGCAAAGGAAAAAGTTAAATAAAATTACAGACTTCCCAGTTTAAAAATCTGAAAGAGAATCTGTTTTAAAAATTAAATTTTCAATAGATCTTATGATAGAAACAACAAGCTTAGTTATAACAATATAATTAATTTTTACTTGTGATCATGGGGGCAGAACGTACCTTTGTACAGACATCAGATGTGCAAAAATATTAAAGAAAAGGAAACTTTACCAGATAGAATGACAACAAGGGAAGCAGTAACAGAGGAGCAGAGGACAATGCATTTTTTCCAGGAACTGGGAGACTGTGCAATAATGTATCAAGGAAAATGTTTTTAAATAATCAGTTTAAATTTCTGTTTTAGTCTCTGAAACCAGATGGAAAATGTGCAAGATAGTATCATATAGTACATTTTAAAAATGACGTTTTTCTTAAATAATGTCAAATGACTTTTATTATCTATTCTTGGAGAGACCTATATTGAGAGAATAACAATTAAATTATTCATCAAATACAGATTTATTATTATTATATTTTCTAATACTTTCAACTTCAGCTCCTCCTAGCATATGAACCTCTTTTAATTGAAAATATCACAATTTCTAAACTGAATTCTGTATAGAATACATGCTTAACTAATGTTGGCTTATATTTAAAAGATTCTGATATTTGCAATTATATTCTTCACTGACTCACAGTATAAATGTAGAGAATGATAGAGAGCTTAATAATTTCCATTGAGCTTTATTTAGTAAGGCCTAAAAATGTATGGGGCATAAGTACATTCATTTTATTTTTGTTTTCTTCAGATAAGTTCTATAACAAATCAGTTTGAAAATAAAAGTTTGCTTAATTATACAGTATATAAACTAAAAAAAATAGAAAACCTCAAGTGAAACACATTTAATATTTAAAGAATCAATTCCAGCAGCTCAATTACCCACCTGCTCTCATTAATTGGAATATTTAATCAGCTATGATTGCTTATGATAAATACCTTGGAAGTAGCATTGCTGTTGAATTGCCACATGATTTTGTCAAAATCCTTTGGTTAAAGCTATTTCTTCCTAAGATCTTAAATTATTTTAATATATTTTTTGAAAGGAAAAAATAAGGTAAAATAGTAAGAAGTTGAATCAGGAGTTTCTTGGAAATATCACTTATATTGGAGGTTTTCAGGGAACACAGAAAATGTCTACTAACACAGCTTGGAAAGAAAAAAGCACAAGCAGCTGACTAATTCTGGCACATTTCAGATAGGGAGGGACTGGGTGCGTCTCTATCCTGGCATGAAATGCACTCAGGAGGAAGTGGATCTGAACTTGCTGAGATACACACACACTGGGGCAATGGATTCCCCAAACCACGACAGCTTCACCTTCTACCTCTGGGATGGCGACAACAAGTCACCCGCATTTGACTGTCACATCACCATTAAGGACATGGAAAAAGGTAAAAGCATTTCTTCCAAGGTTTATTGGATCAGCTTTTATAACCAGAAGTGAACTGGTGTACGCACTCACAGTTTTTCCTTTTAATTTTTTCCATCCTTCCTTCCTTTGTTCTCTTTCCTTCCTCCTCTTCCTCTTTCCCTTCTTTTTTTTCCTCCTTTCATTCTTTATACCTGAAATTCCATCATCTGTGATTCAGTCTTTTGGCTCATCACCTGCTTTCCCTGGGATCTATGAGGTTCATAAGAGTAGCCAATCAATTTGTTATTTTTCGTATTTCAAAAAGCCTGTTGGAAATCCAGCCTTGCCCACAATGCGGCTGCATACACTGCTTTAACTGTCAGGGTGTTTTGCATTAAGTAAGACTTTGCCAAGTCAATGTGTTTTATCTTCAGAAAGTGGAGTTTCAAAGGAAAAATATTTCCAATACAATAATAATAAAGGAAATAATAAATGTGTTTTAAAATAAAAAATAAAATAAATTTTGTTACTGAAAAGGTGATGTTAATGATCTTTTCAATTTGGAAATTATAATATATAAACTTTAGGGTTAAGGGAGAAGACTATAAGACAATATGCTTGTCTTAATTAAGCAGCCCATTTGCATAATAGGATTCAGAACATATAAATGGTGAAAGTAAAAAAATACTGGAAAGAAAGCTGAGCAAGAGATACCCAACTGTCACCTAGAGGTTATATGAGGAGGATCATATTTCATTCATCTACATAGTCCAGGATCTATATAGTCCCAGGACCAAGCATAGTCTTACATCCTTAGTGCATACTTGGTTGAATGAATGCTTTCTTTTTTTGCCGTGGCTACCAGGAACCTCAGAGCTATATTGAATGTTTGTTAAGTGCAATAAAAATCTTACTTCATGTGCATGGTAAAATTATAATTGTCTTGAATCTTTTAAAACAAATTTTGATTGATTTCGAGATGTTTATTTTGGGCTGTATAATAATCCATTTTATTTGCTTGTTTCCTGGTTATAAAAATATATTTTCTTTAAGTTGACTCTCAGATAAGCTAGATATTACTATACACATTTATTTCACTCTGAAAAAGTAAGACTTGTCCAGGCAAATGTAATACAAGTAATATATTGGGAAAGACAACTAAGTGTTAGAGCAGATTATCTTCTCATTACTTTTGCACAATGGATTTCTGGGGAGTACAGTAGGGGCGGAGGAGAGTTCTGTTCCACACAGCCATCTGGGGATTCTTTCTAGTGACAGGATCCTTCATCTCTGAAGACCTTGGAGTCACTCTGGAAGTGAGATGTGGAAGACAATGAGAATGTCATGGGCTAGGCTTGGAAGTACTTGCCTTCTACACATCCCAATGGCCAAATTGCAGTTACATGACACATTATGGGAGGCTGGGCAACAGAAACTCTAGTGGTGTGCCCAGGAAGAACAGGAAATGAGGCTGGCAAGTGCCTCACTAGTGTGCTGCAACTGACATGTGATTATTTTCTAAAAGGATTGTGAACACTGACATCAAGTAGGTACATTAACCTATTAACATTATTAACATTGTCAGAAGTTTCAAATTTCTTCTTCTTTTTTCTTACATCTTAGTGTTTTATATCTGAACAATGTTGTATCCTCTTTTTTTCTTAGCATGAGTTTTCCCAAGTTGTAGCATAATTTTGTAACCACCTCTGTTCATCTCTAAATGAAACTTCACTGAGTTGTCAGGCTAAATCATAATTCTAAAATTGAGTATTTGGGTTATTTCTATTTGGGAGGTATTATAAATAGCATTAGGCCTTCCAATGTGCTCTGACTTATGATTTGGACAGTGGCTAAAATGATGTGAAGATCTTTGAGAGGAGTTTAGAAGGACGTCATCTACTGTTGACCCTACTCCATACTCTGCTGTTACAGTGTTGAAAAACTATTGAGGCAAAACCCAGATGCTCTTTCTCACTTCAGATCCATCTTCTGCTCCTGATGAAACCTCTTATGGGTGAATTTTGTTTTCCCAGCCTTTGTGCATTTATCTCACTGCTTTGATGTGTTCCTCTTTATTCCCTCTGAAGCATGTGGGGTTAGGGTTTTGATTTAAAGTAAGGATGGTCATTGAGTCCACACTGGACATAAGTTGCATGACATTTTGAGTTAAAAGCATAAACTAAATTGATCATCTAAAACAGAGTTTCTCAAATGTTGGCACTATTGACATTTTACTATTGGGATGGATAATATATTGTTGTAATGGACATTCTTGTGCATTGTAGGACATTTTGTAGCATCTCTGGCTTCTGGTACAAGAAGTCAATGGCTACTCTCAATTATGACAACCAAAAATGTCTGCAGACATTGCCAAATGTCCCTGGGAGGCAAAATGGCCCCTCACTGAGAAGCATACAGCTAAAGTTCTACCTCTTTGATGATTTATTTTCACTTTTTGTTTCTTCATGGGACTAAATATCTTTTCAAAATTTTATCGACCATTTGTATTTTTAAGTTTAGAATTGGCTTGACATTTACTTTACTCACATTACCTTTTGGATATTCATCCTTTTAGTATTGGTCTATAAGAAATCGCTATATATTTTTTAAAAAAGAGGAAACAAAATAATATAGTTTGAATTTGTGCTCTTAAGTCAGATGGCTCCACCTTTTATTAATTGTGCAATAATTTGCAAGTTAGCATTTCTACACCTTCGTTTCCTCATTTATAACCTGGGAGTATGATAATACCCTACCTCACAGCATTGGTGTGAAGATGTAAGTTCCTTATCCCTGTGCCTAGCACAAAGTAAAAGCTCTGTATTTAACTTATAACCTTTTTGAATGTTTGAAATTATATTATAATCTTTACTTTGGGAAACACTGCACTATTAGCCCACGTGTGACCAACTCTACTTCACTCATTCATTCACTCATCCATACATTCTTTTTAAAATACTTGACAAACACCTGTGCAACCACCATAGGATTCTAGGACTGGAATAGAAACAGTAATGACCGTCTACCTCTGTGCGTTTCCCATACTCCAGAGACAGCCACCATCCTGAATTTTGTGCTAATTATTTTCTTACTTTTGTTTATAGTTTTCCGAGACTTGCTCACAAAAGTAACAAATACTAACAAACTACCTCTGTATCGTGTGTAGCTGTAGTTCATTCTTGTCACTATTGCACAAGAGTCAGTTGTATGAATAGACCACAGTTTGTTTACACATTTGTCTTGTGACACGACCCTTGGGTTGCTTTAGCGTTTTTAGTTACAAACAGTGCTGTGATGACCATTCCGGCATGTGTCTCCTGGGTGCCAGCATACATGTTTCTCTCCAGTGCACAGCTGGAGTGGAATCACTGGGTCAAGGCATATGTGATAGATATTAAACGTTGTACAAAAATAATGGCAAATTGTGTAACAATTTATACTTCTACCAGAATCACATGAGAGTCTCTTGATCCACATCTGCTACAATACTTGGTGTCATCAGACTTCTACATTTTTGCCAGTCAATGGGTTATGAGACGACCACTTATTTTGTGATTTTGATTTGTATTTTTGCAATTATCGAGGTTGCAAATCTATCTGCATTTTCACTGGCTAGATGTGTTTCCTCTTCTGTGTCATATCTTCCCATTTCCTTTGCCTGATTCTTTCATTAATCACAGTTATATAAACCTTTCTACATTGTATGAGTTTTGAGTTCTGCAACATTTGACCTTTATTTTTTACCTTTACCTGGGACGTTTTATCTTTTTGAATTGGATTCTTGACCACCACCTCTTCTGCTGTGTAGGTGATATTGTCATCCTTGCAAAACCGCTTGTGGTGTCTAAAGGCGACAAAGGTTTCTTGACGACCAACACTCTTCTTGCTATGGATGGAACAGACAAGCCTGAAGAAGTGCTCTATGTCATCACCTCCCCACCACGATATGGCCAGGTGGAATATGTCCGCTATCCTGGTGTCCCTATTACAAGTTTTAGCCAAATGGACATAGCAGGACAGATAGTCTGCTACGTACATAAGAGCAAGGCACCTGTCTCCACTGACACATTCAGGTGAGCCAAGGAAATGTTTCAGAACTCTTTCTCTATATTAATATTTAGAAAGACAAAATGAGGGGGAAAATGGGTCATTTTCTAGCCCTGATATAGCTATGTTCTTTTTCTGCCGCCCAGTTGTATAAAGGTGAAGGTACATAATTAAGATGACAACAGCAAGGGCAAGAAATCAGGGCTTATTTAAAAATAAACACACAAGCAGATTTAAATGCAAGCTGTTCTATGAAGAGGAATGTGAAGAGCTGAGGATGCCAGCTAAGGAGAGACATAGAAAAATAATTTATCACTTGTTTTAGTATGTTTTTATATATGAAGAAAAGGTATTTACTAGAAAACATTTGGCATAAGCAGACACTGCCTTGTGACACAATGTGTTATGGTAACTATGTCATAAATCATGTTGTCATATAGTGGATCATATTTCCCCAAAGAAACAGTATTATAATTGGGGGCTGTGCACCTGTTCAGGGATTCTGTATCAAATAAATCATTGGAAATAACAATCTGGTGAAAAGGCAAAGATACAACATTAATAAAAGTCTATATTCATTTAAAATATTGAAATCTGTTTCCAGTCACAAAAAGCAAGAGAGACTCTAGAGGATCTATTCCTCTAGCAGTTCTCAAAGCTGGCTGAACTCCAGGTTTTTGATGCGAATTTAGGTCTTCAGGGCAGGGGTGAGAACCATGAAATTTTGGACTTGCCTTTGAGGGAGCTATGGTAGATATCCAACCCTGAGTTTTACCAATTAAGAAGGAGGCACTGAGAACATTAGTTCATCTGCCATACATCCAGGGCTTCCGGATAATTGTCATCACATTCGAACACTCTTCAAAAGAATGCTATAAATGTAGCATAATCCTATATTATTCAGTGGATTTCCATAAACTGTTAGGTATTGTACTGTTACACCCATGTTCAACTACCACTCTCTATTATATTTTATCTATCTAAAGTCAATATGTCTGCTGTAAACACTGTTTAAATGTCAGTAAAGACGATTTTGCTTATCTTTAGTATTTAGTGTGATTAATGTAGTTCAACCATTAAATAATAAATTCAGGGAAGTTTGAACTGATTTCTTTTTTTCTCTTGATAAATGTCCGTAACAAGTAATAATCATTTGATAATCATTTGATTGATCACTATCTTTATAACCAATTCAGTGCTTGAATGTTACTAGTCATTAAAAAAACAAAATGAGATACAGGGATTCCTCTTCACTGATTCTTTTGCCCAAGAAGTGGTATAGAATACTTGTTGAGGCATTGGCTTGAGGTCAACTATGGCCTCCCTTACTTAGTCCGTTCACTTCCAATTATTACCTCTGCTAGCCTACATCGAGTCGCACATCCTCCTGCACTCCTATTTCCTCTTCAGTGAAAAGGAATGATGCTTATAGTACTTGCCTCGCAGGGTCATTGGGAGATTTAAATGAGCTTATACATATAAAGTACTTAAAACAAAATGTGGCACATAGGAAGGACAAAATAAATGTTAGCTGTTATTATTACTACTACTATTGTTGTTGTTATCATGTTTTTATATTCTTTCCTTGGCCTCTTTTTCCTCTTGGATCTTTACAACACAAAGCATAATCTTGGAGGAGGAAAGAAGTTACAAAGATTGCTCTTTTCTCCATGTTTACTAATTGAGAGTAGGCACTTCTTGGTTTAATCCATGCATATCAGATTCTGGGCTTTTAATTTTACATTTGTTTTTTTCATAACTTCTTGCTCTTTTCTATTCCTGCTCCCCTGTCTGTGCCCACTAGAGAGTCAGGTGAAGATATTAATAACTGTATTGGAGAAACCAGCGACCCTGCTGAAAAAACCAATGAATAGATGTGTAAAGATGTTCAAAACGAATGTTAGGTATTAATCAGCTGATGGTAATGAGCTGAGAATGAAAAACAAAATCTCCATATGTGAGGATTGGTGATACTGTAAAGTTTTCCTAATTTATACCCATAGAAAGTCATACTAGATAGCATTTTAGAAATCATTTATCCCAGGAATTTCTAAATTTCTAGATCCTCAAGAGTTACTTAGGAGATTTATACAAATACGAACTCTTGGGCCTCACTGCAGAGAAATGACTTTGGTAAGTCCTGACCCAGGAGTCTGTTTGTATTCTTTAAAGCTCTTCAGGGGATTCTGATGCTGTCAGGACCAGCAATCACTGGTCTAATCCAGTCTATTTTTCTAAATATGTTTTGAAAAGTTTTGAGGATAGACAGAAGCTCTCTCACAGCCTCCTAGAGACAATACTGGGTCCTCCCCCCAATTTATTAATAGAGCTGAAGAAGGTTCTGTGTTTTGATGGTCTGATTTTTGGTTTGCTTTGGCACACTAGGCTTCTTCTGGGCAAGGTCTTCTTTTAGCAAAAAAGCTATGGCTCTATTTCTTGATGTGAGTGATTTGTACCCGTAGTGATATAAAGATTCAAATGAGGTGGGCCGGTACAGGAAGAAGGGAATCGAGTGTGAGAAACTATTCCCTTTTACTTCTCTCCTTCCTTTTGATGATTTCAAGAAGGAAGTCTCTGGTTAATGCTGATAATGTCCTTAACAGCTTTTCAATGTTTACTGTTTTCCATTTTTAACAAGCAACAATACCTAGTTAGAATTAAAACATACTTTTCTTACATGTATTTTTGTAGTATTCATAAAATTTTTAGAAGTTTAAAGTTTTAGTTTTCAATAGTTAAAAGATTTCCTATCAAGTATATTTATTTAAGTAAAAAAGTCAGTTGATATAAACAAAAATGTTACATAATAAGAGTATAGGTTTACAGCCAAATGGCAAAAATTATGAAGGTAAATTTTGAGTGACTCAAGATTAGGAAACAGGTCTATAGGCAGAAAATAAACAAACAACAAAGGTTGAAAGCGTTTATTTAGCCCAGTCCTTTCATTTACATGGAGGAAAGCCAGTGTTGCTTGGACATCTGCATCGCATTAGTCTGCTAGACCCTTTTCTCTATATCATTTCCTTACACCACCCCCTTAAGAGTGACGGTTTGTTCCCATTTTATGCATGAGAAAACTAAGGGTCCAACAGGCAAAGAAAATTACCTTAACTGACATAACTGAGTATCAGAGCTGAATTTGGGCCGAGACCTCATTTTGGAGATTTCTTTCCATTACACCTCATTGTACCAATAATTTGTGGAGAATCTGTACTTAATGCAAAGGAACCTCCTCAGTGTGTCATTCTGATATTTGGCCAGCAGTTTTACGTATTTATAATGGACGAGTGTAGCATCTGCCCAAGACCCTTGTTTTAATCCTGTCATTTTCCTAACTCAATCATGGACTGCTGTGTTGTTTGTCAAGTGGCACTAAACCAAAGCTGAAAGCCTATTTTAATGAAAGTATGATCGTGGTGCTTTTTAAAAATTAAATATATGCAACCAACCTAATCACCGAAATTTATGTTGCTTGCTGTTAAATCTGGCAAGGAATTTGGTTGGGTAGAGGAGATAAACTCTGTGGCAGAGGATTTTTTCCCCCTTCTCTTTTTAATGTAAGATACGACAACATTAATTAAACAGGGTGTGGGGCGGGGGAGTTTAATGGTCAGATTTTACCTTCTGCAGAAATATTTTGTGAATCATAAATTTCTCCAGCATTGTTTGGTGCTGCTGGCCTGGAAGAAAGATTTGGCAGCACATTCTAGGACAGATGACACCAAGTGATTAGCAAGCTGACTTCAGCTGCTGGCAGCCATGTACTAAAAGAACATGCTAATGTCCTCCATTTTGACATGCCGGCTGGACTTTTTTTTTTCCTGAGGAACTGGCTCTATTTATGATTCCATTTTTATCCTTTAAATGCCATGACAGATGGCAGATTCTTCAGCCAACTCTATTGCCAGGAAATGCAGAAAGCTTGAAAGCACCATGGTAATGGTGAAATCAGACTAGGCAGTCACCCAGACAAATATGAGAGTCATTTCCCAAATTTCATCAGAACAGTGGTCATCTTGGCTGTGTCACTTCTCAGGGAAGTGTAATAAGGGAAATTAAACAAAATAGACTCACAGAAGGGGCCGCTACCTTGATACTTCCAGCTTCTTAACCTTGGAACGGATGTCATCATAGCAATGGCACTGTTGTTTTAAAACTTGAGAACACATTTGGAGGGTTTCTGTGGGGCGAGGGAGAGGAACATTTGGAATATCATCTGATTAACCTTTGAAGACACGAACAGCACTGACCTTGTTGTACTTGTTCTGCTAGGCTTATTTTGACTGGGAAGCCAACCATGACTGTGCACTCTGTCTCTTTGTCTGTCTTGTCTGTCTCTCACTTTCTTCCTGATAGTGTTTAGTAGTTTACATTGTTACTCGTAAAAGTGAATGATGCGTTTGATCCAGTCATGTTTAGAAATTGCATCCTTTTCACCACTGGCTTATTAGCTTTAGGTCAATGCAGACAGCTGCCTTGGTATCCCAGCTGGGAACACTGGCCTCAGTAAACATATTTCTTTCTCTTATGTGGTCCCTGCCCTGCTTGTCCTCATTCCCATCTGTCTGATGGCAGGCTGCCGATATCCGACGTGGTCAGATCCCCATCATCAGGCAGAGAAGAGTTTGAAATGGACAGCCTGAATCATAAGACAACTTCAGTGCCCTCGCACAGGTCACACACTCATAGATAAATGCAGCTGTCCTGATGATGAGTTTTGAGGACCCAGTTAGGCATTTTCAGAATTTAGTCTCTGGAGAAAATAGTCAGAATCACATTTAAAATGGCCTCCTCCAGTTGAGCCCCTGTCGGTCACTGGAGCTCCCACTTAACCTCCTTGCTCATGACCCCTGTCTCTCCCCTTGTATCCCTTTCCTTCCCCACTGATATTTGACATATTTTAATGGGGCAAAAAATCTTTTAAGTCCACAATTAGTACTAATACAAAAACTACATGTCTTGTGGTAAACTGTCAATGGCTGGTTTAAAACTCTCCAGAAGAGTATGTTTTGAAATAGGGATCTGGAAAAGAACAGAGAGCCAGTTTATTTGTGGAGGAGGGTGAAATGGGAGGCATGAAACATGTTTATTGAGGAGATTAAATGAAAAAGGGGGAAATTGGAATCACTGAGGGAACGCCTAGCTTTCTCCTTGTTTTACCTCTAGTCAGGTAATAGGCTCCAGAAAGGAAATGTGAAAAAATAGCAGGAAAACAATAAAGGTATTATTCCATGAAAAACTTTCCCTGAGAAGTAGACCATGATTTTTATACCTTAAAATTCATATCATTTGACCTTTAAAACTGTCGAGGTGTCTAATAAGTAAAAAGGTGAACACACAGATATTTTTCTGGGTCCACTTCTATTTTATTTTTTATAAAAAGAACTAATTTTGTAAACACTTCATAATCCAGCAGTGAGAGTACCCTATTTGGTTAGAATTTACTTATCAAAATTTCCGCTTTACAAAAGGAAAACTGTTTTATTTTAAGGAAACAAGGTGATTTTGCTCAATCTACAATTCTAAAGTTAATTCAATACCTTTATTTAGGCTGTAAATAATGCTGTGGGAAAAAAACAGTTCACATTCTTTACAAGGTGGGTGTGTGAAATGTTGAAATTTGCTTTGTTATATTTCTCTTAGCAATTTTAAGTTTTTGGACATATATTTACTTTTCTATGCATCATATTTTTCTTGCAGGCAGTCTTATCAACTAGATAATTAAAAAGCTCAGAAATTTTAGCCTCGCCTTCAAAGCAAAATCTGTACCAGCCAAACTCATCTCCCTTTACTTTTTGTCCAGCTGCTCTTCTCCCTGAGTCTGTGCCTCAGGCAAGCTGGTCCACTCATTGCACTCACACAACCTGGTTTCAGGTTCCTTCATGTTCAAAAGCAAAGCAACAATCCTTAAACCTTGAAAGATGGGAGACATTTTTCAAAGAATAAAAAACTTGGAAGATAAATTTGTCAGATTAGTAAAATAAATGCAAACTGTATATTTTCTCTAGTTCAAAAAAAAAAAAAAAGAAGAAGAAGAAGAAGAAGAACCCGCAAAGACAATTCTTATATAATTGAATGCTATTTTCAACTAAAATTCTTTTCGGATTTTTACATTCATGGAATATGAGGGTATTATCCATGAATATTTCTAGCAGCTACGTTCCATAGAAAAAACTAATAGACACAACTCCATGGTTATTTTGAAGTACATTTTTTGAGTCTATGGTGAATTTGTCAATTCCATTTAAGAATAGTGATTTCTTAACTTTTTGGAGTTTTAATAGTACATTTTGTTTGCTTAATTTCATGATACTCGATTCTTTTTAAAATAAAAATTACACATTAAAATGTTCTAAAAATAATTTAAATTAATTTTATTTTGAGATCGGCAGTGGTGGGTGGAATGTAATTTAGTGATCAATATAATCAAAAGTGCTTTATGGTATCACAAACTCAAGATTGTGAGATTTCGCTTACCTTAAATCTATATCATTTCAGCTTTCTCTTTATAATTCTGCAGTGGTGCTCAGGCACCACCACTCTTTCTTGGTGGATTGCTAAACCAGGTTTATCAAAAATTCTGCAAGAGCAAAAGACATGGGGTCCAAAGACCTGGATCCTAGTCTCATCTCTATCTCCTACCTACCTTGTGATCTCGCACCACATTTCTGAACCTTTCTTCTATAATCATGTTTTCTTTAAAGCAGAGAAGTAATCCTCGTCTATCATAACTCCTACATATTTTGTAAGGGGCAAATGTAGAAGCACCGAAAAAGTAAGGGATTATAGCATCACATGATATTTTAGAGTTGTTTGGTACTTAGTGATCATTTGGTCCACCTTTCGCTTTACGGAAGAGTGAAAATGAGGCTCAGAAAGGGAAAATGAGGCTCAGAAAGGGGAAATGAGGCTCAGAAAGGGGAAATGAGGCACAAGTACATGACCGAGTAATGTCATCTGCCTCTGAGAAATATACCACAAATATATGAATACAGTGAATTAGCCAAATTCAGCCTACTCAACATTTTATTGTATTGGCCTCAATTATCAGTCTTAAAAGTTTAGCTAATTAAATTTTCACACCAAAAAATACAATTGCAAAAGTATAAATACATAAAATGAATATACTCTTTAAACTCATACAGTGGATCTAATTGGATATGAAATTTCAATATGGGGCAAGGAACTAACTAAACACTGATAAGCCTGAGAAATATCATTGGCAGAATTAGCCTGCTCCATCACAAGAGTCTACCATCAATCTTGGTGAGAAAATACTTTTGGGTGTACAATGGACAATTTGTGTGTTACCTAATGACTGGTTTAATGAATAGATGTCCTTCTGAAAGACCTGCCCTTGATTTTTCAATTGAGTCCCAACACGACATATCCTCTAGTAAAGGTGTGTGTTGTTATCATTTCATTCCAGTAGATGGTGACACAAGAATCCATGCTGAAGGCTGCCTTGCCTCTCTTTGCCAGATTCATCGTCAGCAATGGACTGCAGACCAAGCACGGCATGTTTGAGATCATCCTGGAGACTGTGGACAGAGCCTTACCTGTGGTGACCCGGAACAGGGGGCTGAGACTGGCTGAAGGGGCCACGGGCCTGCTTTCCCCTGACCTCCTTCAGCTGACCGACCCTGACACTCCAGCAGAGAACCTCACCTACCTTCTGGCCCAGCTCCCACAATATGGCCAGCTCTACCTGCAGGGAACAGTGCTGCTTCAACACAATTTCACTCAGCAGGATGTAGACAGCAAGAATGTGGCCTATAGGCACTCAGGAGGGGACTCTCAGACAGACCAGTTTACTTTTGTGGCCACAGATAGAACTAACCAAGGCTTTGTTGTGGATGGGAGAGTGTGGCAAGAACCTGTTTCATTCACCATCCAAGTAAGTATGGCAAATATACAGTTTCTTGCCACAGATGTGGAGAAATTGACTTTCAGAACTATTTCCTTATCTCCTTCCTTTTCATTCAAAGATTTACTGTGCATCCACAGCAAGCCAAGAACCAAGCAAGGCACGAGGCATACTAACGTGAACAAACAGATGTGGTCCCTGAGTTTGGGTTAATGACTGACCTTAAGAGCCATTGGTAGGTAGTACAGAAAGGCACAAAAACCACGGGCTTTGGAGTCAAATACACCTAGGTTGAAATTTCTGCTTTGCCATTTATTAGCTGTTTGAACTTAAAAGAGATCTTTAACCCTTCTGATTCTACTTTTCCTTCTTTGGAAAACATGTCTTATAGCATTGTGGTTAGAATTAAGTAGGATTAGTTATCCCAGGTACCTGCATATTGCCCGAAACATATTAGGTATTTAATGTCTTAAAATTGGTCCATGTCACCTATTGGCCTGTTAGTGGCTTTCAACTAACCATATGAAACCTTACAAGGCAGCATGAATATTACACATGTAATAATTATGTGGATAATATTTGTAGCAGCTGCATTTTTTGAATGTTAACTATAAATCAGACCCACTTTACATATCTAATTTTCATAAAACTTCTATGAGGTACATTTTATGTTTTCCATCTTATAGATGTTCAGAAGTTTAGAAGTTAAATAATTTGATCAAACACACCTAAAAACTGCAAGTCTTTCTGATCCCAATTCAGTGTTCTTTTTGTGACACTACACTGCCACTTTTGTGTTGACTATAATGATTCTTGCAGGGCATAATACATTTTTCTTTTTTTAGTCAAAATAGATCAAGTATGTTCTGGCTCTCAGAGCCTTGAATCTCCTCTTCTTGGATGTAGTTCACCCTATTCTACACACCTCCATCAACAGCAAAAAAAAATATGTAAATCTGTCTGTCTCTTACCTCAGTATACTTTCTGATTATGTAAAATAATAATAGTTTTCCCTTACTCTTTAGTCTCTCTACTAGTCAGTATTCTCTGGAGAAACAGAAGCAGTAGGACAGATATACATATATATAGTGAGATATTTTTTTTTTTCAGGAATTGGCCCACACAATTATAGGGTCTGACATCCAAAATCTTCAGGGCAGGCCAGCAGGATGATAATTCCAACAGCAATTGGTGTTATAGTCTTGAGTCCAAAGGCAGCCTGGAGGCAGAATTACTTCCCCGTCAAGGGACTTTTGTCTTTTCTCTTAAGGCCTTCAACTGATTGGTGAGGCCCACCCACATTCTGGAGGGTGATCTGCTTTATTCAAAGTCTGCTGATTTAAATGTTAAGTCACATCTAAAAAATACCTTCACAGCAATATTTAGACTGGTGTTTGACCAAACAACTGAGTATCATAGATCAGCCAAGTTGACACAAAAAATGAACTATCTCAGTCTTTATCCAAGATAGGATTTGAGCAGAAAGGTGGGGAGTCATGATAATATAGAGTGGGTGCTTGATGAGTTATTGGCACTGGGGAAGTCCAGAAAAGGTAGTGAAATAATAATGTGCTGGAGAAGAGAGAAGGTATTGATATCATTGACACAGTATGTGAGAAGTACTTTGTACATAATAAGATTATTGTGTTTTTATTTCTTATGTTTTCATTGTTATTAGTCTCATCCCACTCTTCAGTCTATTAATATATTTTCCTTGACTCCTGAATTCCCATGATACATAGAGAAATGTCACCGTACCCTCCAACCAGAAATAATTTTATGGGTCTATTGGCAGCATATTTGTAGGAATTATCAATTCTGGTGCAGGCATAAGAGTTTCTTCCTATGTTCTAGAGCAGAGAAGGAAAAGTAGGTAGAGTCTGGAGGAAATCTAGAACCTACATCAGGTCTCTCCCACAACCAGTACTCATCTTAAAGAGCGTGGTTATTATTGTAAGAGACTTACCTCTTGGAATTTTCAGAATTTACTGATAGGAAAATGTTAGATAAATGTTATAAAGGTTCTTTTCCATCTAAAGTACAAGGTTTTACTTGCCAAAAAAAATTTATTATGTGTAAAAAAAAAAAAAACTCAGAAAGAAAACATCAAGCTTTCTCCCATAATATCCCTAAATGCCCTGGTCTTTCTGAGCAGAGAGGTCAAGAGGTTTAGGAAATGTTACCACCCTCAGCCCCAAGCAGTGCAGGAGAGATGACCCCCATCTATTGCGTTCAAGAGCTTTTTTTGATAAGACAATATGATGTCATCCACTACTGAGTGATGAATACATACAATTAAGTTTCCCAAGTGTGGTTATACTATTCCTATTGTTCCAACCTTGGTAGCTTAAACACAAAACACAGGAGCATATTACTGATACCAGCAGGCACTAATCTGACATTCATTTTGTATAAATAAGGTCTGTCTGACCAAGATACTGCAATGATTTCTGTAATCTTCCTTAAATGGTATGTGGCTGGAGGTGAGGGGCAAAGACCAACGTAACTGCTTTCTCAGGTTTAGGCATGTCCCAGATTTTTAGTAAATCCAACACAAGTTATCTTAAGGATATAGCCTTCTTCTCCTTTTTTTGAAAAAATAAATCATCATGGTATCAAGTCATTATGCTTTGGGGTCATTTCTTACACGGCTATGGGTACATCTCTCCCCCACGAAAACCCTCCCTTTTCCTTCATCTTTCCTAATCCCCAGACAATCTTCAGGGATTCCTCTTTCTTCATACAACCATCTCTGATTATTCCAGGTCAAGAACTTTTTCTGTTCTTGTACAGAACCTACCAATACATGAATTCTTAAAACAGTAATTATATGCCTTGTTTTATATTTTTAAATTCCAGTATATGTGTTACTATATCTTGCTATATGACCTTTTATGAACATAGCCTTCTTTTTTTAAAAAAAGTCTTATACTCCAATATTTATAAATGCTTCTGATATATTGAGACATAAGACCTGCTTTTGAAGAATCTAGAATTTTAATAAGACTAGGATACGTTTTAGCACAAGTATGACCAAAAGTAAACAGGGACCATATAATAATATTAAAAAAAAACATTATCAAAAGTATTTATTCCTTTTGTAACATTTTTGTTTATCAACTTTGAGAATTTCTTACATGGCTTGAAGTATTTCTATTTTTCCTCCCCTGATATGACTCATCTCTCCTCTTGGCCACAATATCTGTAGGAAAAAGGAGCTTCTCCCCTCCAAAGGCCATGAAAACTATATGACTTCCCATGCCCCACCTGACTTCACAGCTCTGAGGTTGCCGTTTACACTTTTTGAGAGAGGAGAATGACTATAATTTTCGAAAATGTTGCTTTTTCAACATAAAATAATTGTTATTGTAAAGAATTCATAAACTACAGATAAAGACAAGAAAAAAATATCCTGCACAATCATATCAGTCAAAGACAACTATCATTGGTGGCTTCCTTCCATTTTTTTATTCTGTGCAATAAAGAGATAATAATATATGTACTATTATGCATATTGCCTGTTTCCATTCTTCATTATATTATGAGAATTTCCTCATGTCATTAAATCTGCCTTGAAAACATAATTTTTAAAGGCTGCATAACATTCAGTCTTAGGTAGAGATGGCTTATAAATCCCCTGTTGGACTTTTATGTTTTATGGAACTTTTGTTAATTGCTGTTATAAATTATATTTTAGCGAACATCCATATATACACATTTTTGTGTACACATCGAATTATTTCTGCAGGATATACCAAGAAAAGGGAAAGTTTTGGATCAAAGTGTATGCACATTTCAGGATATATATGTGACAAATTTCTCTTTAGAGCATTTTTGCAAATTTGCACTCCCATCAGCAAAATATAAAAATGTTTGTTTCTCCAAACATTAACCAACATGATTTATGATTATTTTTTCTTTGAAGTATAGTTGACATACAATATTATGTTAGTTTCAGGTTTGACAACATAGCGATTTGACATTTATATACTTTATGAAGTGATCACCATAATAAGTCTAGTGACCATTTGTCACCGTACAAAGTTATTAGGATATTATTGACCATATTGCCTATGCTGTGTATTACATCCTTGTGACTATTTTATAACTGGAGATTTGTTCCTTTCAATTCCCTTCACCTTTTTTGCCCATCACCCACTGCCCTCTCCTTTAGCAACCATCAGTCTGTTCTCTGTATCTATGAGTCTGTTTCTCTTTTGTTTGTCTATTTGCATTTTTTTTTTATTTCACATGTGAGTGAGATCATATGGTATGTGTCTTTCTCTTTCCGAATTACTTTTATCATAACAACCTCTAAGTCCATCCATGTTGTCACAAATGACAAGATTTTTTTTATAGTTGAGTAATATTTCATATATACCACATCTTTTTTATTAATTCTTCTATCAGTGGAAAACCAGGTTGCTTCCATATCGTGGTTACAGTAATGAACGTGAGGGTACACATACCTTTTCAAATCCGTGTTTTCATTTTCTTTGGTTAAATACCCAAAAGCGGAATTACTGGGTTATACGGTAGTTCTACTTTTGATTTTTGAGGAATCTCCATACTATTTTCCACAGTGACTGCACCAATTTACATTCTCGCCAATAGTGCATTTTCTCAACAACTTCGTCAACGCTTATTTGTCGTCTTTTTCGTAATAGCTATTCTGACAGGTGTGAGGGGCTACATAGCTCGTCGTGTTTTTGATTTGCCTTTGCCTGATGACTACTGATGTGGAGCATCGCTTCATGAGTCTGTTGGCCATGTCTATGTCTTCTTTGGAGAGATGTCTATCTAGGTCTTCTGGCCATTTTTTAATCAGATTGTTCTTTTAGATGTTGAGTTGTGTAAATACTTTATATAATTTGGATATTAATCCCTTATCAGATATATTATTTGTGAATATCTTACTCCGTTAAGTAGGTTGCCTTTTTATTTTGTTGATGGTTTCCTTCACTGTGCAAAAGCTTTTTAGTTTGCTGTAGTCCTATTTGTTTGTTTTTACTTTTGACACCCGTGCCTGAGGAGACATATCTAAAAAAAATTGCCTAGACTATTGTCAAAGATTTTATTGCCTTTGTTTTCTTCTAGTTTTATGGTTTCAAGTCTCACATTTAAGTCTTTTATCCCTTTTGAGTTTATCTTTTATATAGTGTAAGTAACTGGTCCAGTTTCTTTTTTATTTTCCTTTCCTTTCCTTTCCTTTCCTTTCCTTTCCTTTCCTTTCCTTTCCTTTCCTTTCCTTTCCTTTCCTTTCCTTTCCTTTCCTTTCCTTTCCTTTCCTTTCCTTTCCTTTCCTTTCCTTTCCTTTCCTTTCCTTTCTTTCTTTTTTCATGTAGCCATCCAATTTTCTTAATACTATTTATTGAAGAGACTGTCTTTTCCTGATTATATAGTATTGCTTCTTTGGTTGTAGTTTATTTGACCATATAATCATGAGTTTATTTCTGGGCCTTCTATTTTGTTCCATTGATATATGCATCTGCTTTCTGTGCCAGCGTTATACTATTTTGATTACTATAGCTTTGTAGTATGTTGTTCTTTCTCGAGATTGCTGTTGCTATTTGGATGGAGTCTTTTGTGATTCCATATAAATTTTAGGATTATTCTATTTTGTGAAAAATGTCATTGTTATCTTGATAGGGATTACACTGAATCTGCAGATTGCTTTGGGTAGTGTAGACTTTTTAATGATATTAATTCTTCCAATCCATGAGAACGGTATAGCCTTCCATTTATTCGTGTCATCTTCAACTTCTTTTGATTATTTTTGTTAATTAGAAAGGAATTTGCCAACTCGAGAAGAAAAAATATTTGATTGTTACAAAATTCCATATGGAGAAATGGTAACTTTTCCCAACCCCAAGACAAATGTACGTGTTTGTACATATGCTCCCATAATTTTACCTGTGTGGAAACATATTTGTATTAGTTTCGAACAAAAATGATATTACAGTCATCTCTTATTCTGCAACTTGCTGTTTTGTTTTTTCTCAGTTAACACTACATCATGGAAATTATTCACTATCACTTCATCCCACCTCTTTCTTTTTATCAGCTGAATAGTAGTTCATTATATCATCACATACAAGAAAAATTTACAGACTCATCATTGACACTTATTCCTTACTTCTCCTGAGTGAACTAAGATTAGTAGTACTTTTTGGATAAATGAAGTTAAGAATTGAAGAATGAAGGTAGTGTTCTTACACATGTTTTCTAGAATTATTGGCGAATTGTGTTGATCCATCGAAACTCCTCCATCCCTAACTAAAAGTTATTTGCGAGATGGACTTAGGTCCATAATGTACCTGAATGAAGCCATTTGTAGTGTTTGAAATTATACACCTCTTCCACTCATGAGTAATTGTCCATCCACTATCTTCACAAATTGAGTCCACCTGTTCAGTTCCCTGGTTCTCATTCTCAATGAAACAAATTCACAAATGCCTATAGTAACTTCTCACTTTTTTCTTACTAAGGTATTTCTATTTTTATTGAACATTTTTGCCATTTAAACAGAGACATGCCAAAAAATGTTCATTGCATTTGTAAACCCTTATAACTTTGTTTCTGTACATCACCAACTGCTGGGAAAATGGGGATATTCTTCTGTGGATCTAACATTGTTTGTGATACAATTCTTGGGTCAATTTTAATGTATTCATTCAGCAGGTATTCTCTGAGCTCCTGTTATAGGTCAGGCACTGTGCCGATTGGAGGGAATAGATGGGGGGAAACAGACATGGTGTCTACCCTCAGGGAGCTTATTTCCTAATGGAGGAGACAGACAAATAAATAAAGCTGTGTTAAGATTTATAATAGAAAGTTCACCTCTGTTCCCGGCACTATGATATTTGCTGAGGATATTGTGAACAAGACAATCTTTAGCAGAAATTAACAAATGAGAAGATAAGAAATCTGAAATTCAGGAGAGTTTGTCATTGGTAATCAATAAGTCCCCAGAGGGATGTATAACATTGTATGTAATTATTGACAACTCAGGTGGACCAGTTGGACAAAACAGCACCCCACATCGTACATGTGCATTCCCCTTCTCATGTAGTGCTTCTAAAAAACGGCTGTTATGGAATTTACATCACTTCCCGTGTGTTGAAGGCATCGGACCCTGACACCAATGATGATCAGATCATCTTTAAGATTTTACGAGATCCCCAACATGGACATCTGGAGAACACAACAACAGGTACTGCCTTCCTTAATCCTTGTAATTGCTCATTTTAAAATACCCAGTGGCTGGCAATGCTAGAGAGTAATTTAATTAAGTGCAAGCCCATTTGGTAAACATTCCCCAGGGCTTACTGATACATGCAGTTTATAAATCAATACCGGTGTTAAAGAGAGTTTGAAGCTGTGCTTTCCTAAATTCATCTTGAGTGGGAGAACCAAATACTGGTATGTCATTTTATTGTATGAGGTCTGTTGTTTACAACTTTTTTTTTTTCAGCCAGATTGTAATATATTCAGAGGAATATTTAATGTCAGGACCAAATTCATATTTGTGACTAATTTTTTTCTATCATAAATTCTAAATTATGTTGGCCATTTAAAAAAATTCTGAGTTTTTTGGTAGAACGATTTCTCTGGATTATATATTATTATTTCTTCTTTATGAAGACAATGTTCAAAATGTATCATTAAAAATGATGCCACAGAATTATAGAGTTTATTATTGTGTCTTTCTACTCTCCCTGTAATATTACATTTTCTTTAAGGCACAATATTTCAGAGACAAATTAAAATTTAAAGACTAATTTAAGTTTATTACATAGAGTTTTAAGATAGTTGTAATAATGTTAATTTCCTTAAAAATATACTTTGACTATTTTTTAAGCTGAGTTTAAAATAAAATAGCCATACAATTTTATCAACTCATTTAATTTTTTGTTTAATTTCTCATTAAATTCATTTATTTCTTTTTTATAGGTGAATTTATCCATGAGAAATTTAACCAAAAGGACTTAAACAGCAAGACCATTATTTACATCATAAACTCATCTTTGGAATTTAATTCAGATATCATGGAATTTCAAATCATGGACCCCACAGGGAATTCAGCCACTCCTCAAATGTAAATTATTTTGCTTATTCCATAATTCTGCATATAATGTCCAGAATGTATCTGATTAGGAAAGTGAAGTGTTCTTTTTCAAACAGAATCTAAGAGGATAAATTGACAATTTCACAATTTCGTGGAATTTATTTCGGAGAGGGATTTGTCTTTCTATTACTGCTTGATAGTGGGAAAGCCAGTAGCTTTACAGAGTATGAGAACATTAAAAAGTTAAGTTGTATAGTGCTAGGTCACTCAATTTTTGCATGTAAATGCATATACCTTGACACACAGAGAGGTTTCTGTCTTGACAGTTCACTGGCACCTAGGACTGAGCTTGTAGGCTTGTGTACAAATCATGCAGCAAGGGGTCACTCTAGGACTGTGTTAGTAACCATAGTCTCATAAAATATCTAGAGTGGGAAGAATGAGGTAGTCAGGAGCAGTTAGCAAAACAGCTCTTTCCTTCCAAAAAATAAGAAAGAAAGAAAAAATAAATAAACAAATGATTACTTGAGACTGCCTTTAGAAATTAACAAACCTATCATAGATAAGATAAAGATGATGTAAAGAAGAAAATGGATTTGGAGGTATTTAGTGACAGAAGTATATACAACCCTCGGACAAGAATAACAAATCCTCAAAATTAACAAGATTAACAGACTGTTGTAATCTCAATCACTGGGTTCCTATTCTAGACTTTTCTTGAATGTAGACCTTGAATAATTTATCAGCTATCCAGTAAGTGTAGAAAGGTTATTCATAGTCCAGTTCTTGTGCTGCGTTTTTCCTTTCTTTTTAAACCTGGTACCCTTCCAAGCCACCTCAAAGAAATGTTGTTCATCCTAGTGTTAGTGTTCACCATATCCTAGTCAGACTACACATCATAAGTGCGTACAGCACCTTTATGGGGTATTTGTGACTGAATATGGACAAAGGAAAAAAAAGAAAACAGAAATCTTCCTCTGCTCTCTTCGTTCTTGCTTATTTTTGATCTTGGATTGTAGTTCCAAACTTCACCAGCAGAGGTCTCTGTAGTCATTGTTAGAAAAACTGTCATCCTCAAAACTAACAAACAACCTCCCCCCACCCCGCCCCTGTTTCCCAGGGTTTCACCTCCATTGCCCTGATAAAGTGTAGTACCTGGCCCAGATTTATTAACTCGGCAGATTTTTATTGACTTGCTACTATATGCCAGGTGCACAGTACTACAAGCTAGTATATAGACATAAACAAGGAAAACCTTACTTCTGACAAGTAAATATAATCGTGAGATTATAAAATTAAAACAGATGACCACCACCCATTAAACAGCTCTTGCTTAAGAGAAATTATTCCTCCAGATTATACATATATTACATAAAATATATGAACCGTTTGCAATTTCAGACAAACATCTTCGAATTCTCAAGAATATGTAAAAAGAAAAAAGTTCTGCTCCAAAACATTCATAAATGACTTCCCTTGTTTTTTAATATTTCAACTAAAAAACATATGGATAGTGATCAGGCTCGCTACTGATCTAATGCTAATAGCTGATCCTCCACATGTAAACACAGCATAGCTGATAGAGAGGGGTTTTTTTCAGCAATGGTGCTGGATAGATATTGTTTCACTTACATGCCCTTATTATTTCTTGCAGTTACCAAGGATATTGCTTTTGAAGATGCTTTACAGTTTTAAATAATCCTCAGATTCGTAAGAGATTCACAGAAGAATTTATATCCTTAATTGAGGCTATTTTAAATAGGCTTCTGCTTGTGTTAGATATCAATTTTATGCAGCTACGCTGAAGATGTTTCTAATTCAGATTGATATGATTGGAACCAATGGAATGAAATGATGTAGAGTACACCTGTTAGGTATTAATCCAAAAATAATTTGGATTTGTCTGAGATAGTAAGTTGTTTTCTTTAAAGTAGGTAGGGGAAGATAGAAATTACTCAGCATTTATGTCCGTAATTTTTAATTGGTATAATTGTCTCCAGCCTCATTTATTAGATGTTTTTTGGAACAAGAAGCACATTTTTCCATTAAGATACAATGTTATAAATAGGTTTTTCCCCCCAAGACAGCCAGCAAGAACCTAGTTACACAAATAATATAGATCACAGGCATTTGCAATATAATTGTTTTCTGCTCTATTTCATTGAATCACCATAGCCACCTATGAGTTATGTACCATCATAATATAGAATTTACAGGTGAGGAAACTGAAAAATGGGGATAGGAAATGATTTTTCCAAGCTTATGCAGCTCATTCACGAAGGAGCTAGGCTTCAGGCCCAAGAAAGGTGGCTCCAGAGTGCCCAGTTTTTTTCATGCACTACAGAACTTCTTGCCCGCCCTTACCCAAGCATGCTGACTGGCTAGAGGGAATGGAGCTGTAGACTTGTCATCAGCCCCCATGGCAGCAAGAAAGGACAAATACTTAATCTTCAAGAACTTTAAGTTTTACTTGGTTTTTAACGTAAATTATAGATGTTAATATTAGCATACATGCCACATCTAACACACTGGAAATTACAGTATAGATAATAAACAATAAACCATTGGATTTAGAGCCAAAGAACAGAGTTTGACCTTTGGCAATGCCATTGACCTAGGTGATTGTTTAAGCCTTAGATATCTCATCTGTCAAATGGGGCAATACCAAAATTTGTTTAGAGAAGCAAATTAGGTAAAACATATAAAAGTATCTTGTATATTTGAAGTCCTTAACAAATGTAGCTTGTGCTAGTGTTTAATACTGTTGTTCATTTATGTGGGTGCAAAGGTTGACTATAGGAAGAAGTATTTCAGAGACATTGGGTGGCTTGCTAAAGCTCATCTCTAATTAGAAAGTGATTCTGGGATGATTTGTAGAGTAGACAATCATGCTTACAAGTCAGTAAGCTAAATGCTGTGCAACTTTGTGTTCTTTGGCTTAGACAGGATTAATAGTTTAACATTCTGTATATTTGAAGAGATGAAGCCTTCTGTAATAAAGCTAAAGGGACTGGTGAGTGAAATCTGGAGCAGAAAGGGGGCTCTTTTAAGAAATGAGAAAGACCTATGTCCAGTGGGAATGTCCCAGAATCTTGGCTGCTAGTAAATTTTTGCTCTTGTGGTGTTTTTGTGGAATACCACTTTTGAAGAGTCAATAGATGTTCCATTAAAAAAGGTGTTAGGGAATCTGATTTAGGCTACGCTAATCAAGTTATTACTAGCTAGCTAGCTTGTGTGCTGTTAAACTGTATCACATCCCAGAATTATGGAGATGCTTGTGCAGACTGCAGATCTCTGAGAGAGGCATATCGAATGCAGCATATCTCAACTTGATTTGACCATAGAACCACTTCTCCCTTCCTTCTCTCCCCCACCTCCCACAATAGCTCATGGAACAAGTTTTTCATAGAATACATTTGGGAGACATTTTATTGTGAATAGAAATTATTTTATAACATAGAAACCCATGGAATTTGCATAAATGTTTAGACTTGGCTAAGTGCCTAAAGTTCAGGTACTGTGCTAGGTGCTTTCACATATGTTGCCTAATTTAATTTGCAAAGCACAGTCCTCTGAGGGTAAGAAAATCAGGCTTAAAACATTTAAGTGATTGCCTTGAAGTCCCATAAATGGATGAGTGCAGAGCCAAGAGTGAACCGTGCTCCCCTGACCTCAGAGTGCACGCTTATCCTATTCATCTTAGCAGCTCATGCCTTGGCATGACTCACTCAAGCTCATGCCTGTTCTCAAGTCCAGCTCGAATCTCAGGATCATCTGCAGAACTCAATGCAAACTACACAGGACTCATGACATTCATCGAAAACACCTTTGCAGACCAACCACAGAAAATAGCCAACTTCTGGCCACGGCAGTTTCCTAATATGTCTTCTACACTGACCTCTTTCTTGGGTCCACTGATAAAAAGTGAACTTCGGAAGAAAAGCTGACTCACACTGAAGTCTTCATAACTCAAAGACTACTTGTCCAGGTGCTGCATGATTTCAAGCACTCTGAATCTTCTCCTCCCTGTGGCTGTTCTATTATTTATTCTTGGTCTTCAAGGAGAAGGGACAAAATAAATGAAAAAGAAGAGGAATTTCTAATAGGCAGACTTTGCAATAGTTTGGCAGCTTTTATGAAACACCTTATAGGGGAAGAGGTTGAAACTATTGGTTAGGTAAAGCTTTCTTATTACCTGCAAGGCAGAAGTGAAAGTATTTGTTTCCAGACTCGATCTAGGAAAACACAAAGGAAGGGAGGGGAAATCGCACTTATTAAGCATCCACTGTGTACAGGTGCTTTATACAAATTAATGAATTTTAATTTTCATCATTTGACATGAGCGTAATTCTCCTCTTTGTAAAGATAATGAAAACTGAGGCCCAGAGAGAGTGAGTAGCTGGCCATAATCACATACTAATAAGTGGTTGCAGGATGTGTCTGACTCCAAAGCACTTGTTTAGGTACTCACTCTGCTGCCTCCTGGCTAAACACTGTTTCCCCATTATCATGAGAGAAAGACAAAAATGAAAACACAGGTGTTCATAGCATTAGATTATGGAGCTTAATAACATCCTCTCTGAATTGATAAGTCTTAGATTGACTACTTGGAAGAATTTTTTTTTAACATCTCAATTTTCTTAAGTCATGTGCTACTTGATTATAAATGAAAATCTAGTCATAAGAATAATTTAATCACAATTTTAGCTTCTATAAAATCTTTCACTGAGAAGCTCAAAATACTTAATGAGCATTCATTAAGGTTCATTTAACCCCTTTGAAGTACAGACCCATCATTATTATTCTTTGAGAAGTGAGGAAACTGAGGCATCCAGGGACCAACTACCTTTTCCACACAGTCTCGTTAACCTAGGTTGATGTCCCAGATCCCAAACTGGAGTTTTAATCCAAGTGTTTCTTTAAATTCATTGATATAAATGAATCAAGTATCCACAGGATAAAATATCAGATTCTATATTTTTGACTCTACATCAACACTATTAACATTTTGGGCCGGATAATTCTCTGTCATGGGGTGGAGGTTGAGTGTTATGTGTATTGCAGGATGTTTAGTGGCATCCCAGGCCTCTACCCACTAAATGCCAGTATCACCCTCCTCCTAGTGTAACAACCCAAGCTGTCTCTAGACATTGCCAAAAGTTGAGAACCATGCCCACTTTTTAGTTAATAACATATGTGTGTTAAGAAATCGTAATGTATGATAGAATACTCTTTTATCAATGCCATCTTTCTCTCTACTCTAATAAAGTCCAATAATAGCTAAAGAACCCAGAGTTAGTCAGGGTTAGAAAGAACAGGTGAGGGTCACCTAGCTAAGCAGTTTTTCAAATTGTGTGAAATAGGATATTATTAGGGCTGAGGAGAAAAAAAGTTTTGGTGGTCAACTTAGCTTGGGAATGGTGGGCTAGACAAGATCCATTTAACAAAATGAGCCCTTACTAGGTCCTGGTCACTCTATGAGGGACTTGGGACTACATCAGTGAACCAAAGACACCTGTTCACTTAGAACATAGTTTCTTAACTAAATCAAGTAGTATGTCATGCATAATACATACTTTGGAAAATGAAAAAGTTGGTCAGGATAAAGGGGCATCACAGATGCTGGACTCTGGGAATGGACTGCGATTTTAAATTGGGTGTTTAAACAGCTTTTCTCATGCCTGACTTGAGTTACTAAGTGGCAGAAGGACCAGAAGCCTCAGGACTTCTAATCCAGTTTAATTTCCACTCCTTTCTCCTATGTCTTTCATTTACAGTAGTGCTTTTGGGGAACCAAAATTCAGTTTCCACGTTAAATCAAATTTTCTAATGTGATGAGTGCCTCAAAATCACTTAGCAAAGTGGTTCTCAACTGGGATGACTTTTCCCCAAAGGGACATTCAGAAATGTCTGGAAGCAGCTTTCTAATTTTTTTTAAATATGTCTTTAAAATTTTATTATTTTTTTGGTTTCAAGCATACAGTACAGTTGGTTAGATATTTATATAGTTTGTAAAACGATCCCTCTAATTGCTCCTTCTCTCCCCTGGGTTGTGACTGAGAGCAGTGGTGCAACTGCGTGTAGTGGGAGGAAGCCAGGGATGCTGCTGAGTGTTTCACAATGCACAGGACAGCCCCTCACAACAAAGAATTATCTGGTCCCAAATGTCAACAGTGTCACAGTTGGGAAACCTTGACCAAGGCAGTAGAGGAGTTCTCACCTCTTGCTAAATGACTCACAATGATTGTTATACGGGTTTTGCATAAAGTGTATCCCGAAGGGAGAGGTCATTAAAATGTGAAGTTTTGAACCAACCCTTATCGACATGACATCTACACCTCAGAGCTTTCCAAATTTCTTTCAAGGGCTCCTACATCTAGTTATCTACCTGATGTCAAGCATACAGCTGTGTGGCTTCTAGCAGGAAGAAATCCCAAGTGATTAACGACACCTCTTACTTTTCTTCCAGGTGTTTGTGTAGAGTTTAAGCAACCACGGTCTCAGTGTAGAAAGATCTTCTCAAATATCGTACTGCAAAAAAACAACAAAAAAAAATACATTCAAAACATGTGTCGCACATATCTCATAGGTATGCAAGTGCTTTGCAATTTAAACATTTTTCTGGAAAATATATAGCCTGGCTTAAATTTGATGGCTTTTCAATAGATCTTTTTATTTGTAGTGAGTAGTTTTAAGAAAATAAAACAAAATATTGTGTAATAACAACCCTAACCTCTAAGCATTATGCAGCATTCTAATGGTGTGTCAGGGAAATGTACACACATTCCCAAACACCAGGACCCTTTATGCTTTGAAACTGAGCAGTACTCTGCATGGTCCCTTTATGAATCTAGATCAAACTGCATTTAGCTTTATGCCTTGAGGTCACCTGGGTCTGCAGAGTGACATTGATGAATTTTTGCTTGTCATGGTTAGTATTAGCAAAGGATGGATTCTCACGAGATTAGACACTAAAACTCACTTGAACTTTACTGAGACAGCTGAAATGCATCCATATTTATCTATCTCACTTGTTTCCACTCTTTTTCTTGTCTTTCCTATTTCATCTTTCTTTTTCTCCAATCCCTCTTGCTGATTTTTTTTCTTTCTCGTTTAGCTAGATCTTTTAGGAATTCTTTGCAACATGTTATTTAGAAAAACAATAATAAATGTTCATTCTATTGGCATTTATAATGTCCTTGTTGCTTGTTATCTTGTGATTCTTTAATCACAGTCATTTATTTCTTTGTTTCTTGATCTCTTTCATGCCAGATTTGAATTCTGTTGCATTAAATACCTGTGAGGGTCCCAGTATTATTTAATCTAAGGGTCTTGTTTTCATGCCAAAATGTTATGAAGCGAAGCATGCCAGTAGCAGTAAACTTTGTATTTTTGATTGAATAAACATGTTCACAAACCTCTGCAATAGTTCCGTGCCCCCACATTACCTTGTCCCACTGGCCTATGGTCCTTGGAGTAGAAGACAGTGCTATGGAGTTTATTTTGCTAGTGAACTTAATCTATAGGATGTGACTGTGACATATGATTGGTACAAGTATATAAAGTGGTTATTAGAAGGTAAACCTTCTCGCTATTATGAATGGTCCCTGGAAAAGCCAGGAGAGTCCAGTGAACCCTATTCTCCGCACAGTGGCACAGAATTTCTAGTTCTGCAAGAAAAATAAAGTTGTAAAAATAAATTTACTAAATATAGAGGAAAGAGCTTAAAACCAATTAGAAGTTTGGGATACAGTAAGGCAACCACTGAGGGTTTTTTAAATGTAGAATTAAAGGAAAATGAGTAAGACGAAAGCAAGGAAAGTGTGTTAAGTGATCACGGTGAAGATTGCTTGTGTTTTTCATATTGCTGAAGGTTGAAAGGTTTAAAAAAGTAAGAATGTGTTTAGAGAGAAATGTTTAGGTGAAATATTTCAAGTTTTCTCACCTCAAAAAAGAATATTTCAGGATAAAAATAAAGCTGTACTGTTCTGCTTGAGCTCAAACAACAAGGAGTTGTGAAGAATTTCAGTTGAGAAGGACAATAGAAAAGGAGTAAATCATGTGGCTTCATATTTCTGCTGGGAATTTAATCTCTGTTATCTATTAGCTTTGCCATAGCTTTTTTCCTTTGAGCTAGTTAGTTAATCTCTCTTAGGCTTGGATTTCTTTTCTGAAAAAAAAAAGGGAAAGAAGTTTTCCATATATTTTAAGGATTAAAGAAGAGTTTCTATTGAATGTTGGGCTCAATAATTATATTATGGGGGAAAAGTCTACTCTCCATCAGGTTTATTCAGTTATATAGCTGCATCCAAGCTACGTATTATTAGTACAGCCCTTTTGTATGCATAAAAGAATGAACAGATAATGGTTACAAAATACATGCACATTTTAATTCTTGCGATTTAATCTTAACTCAAGTTCAGGAGATCTGTCTAAAACTGTTCTTGTTGCAGCACTGAAGAAGGCCAAAAGATAAGAGAGATTTCATATCAGCATCCTTTCCAAAAATGAATGTCTTTTTGAACTTCATAAATGCTGGTCCCTTTTCCTTTAGAATGCTCAAGTTCGAGTCCTTTTTCTGTCATTAATAATTGTGGTACTTTCAACGGTTTTTTAACCTTTGTTTCTGCATTTGTAAAATGGAATTCTAATACTTGCTCTGTCTTCCTCAGGACATTGTTGTAAGCATTAAATGAGATAATGTTAGTAAAAGTTCTTTAAGAACTAAAATGTATCAAACCAAGTGTAAGGCATTTTTAACATTGATGTAGTTTAATGAACCATGGTATGAATCAGTGGTTTGGTAGGAGTACCCAGCAGAAGATCCCTACAGGCGTTGCATTTACTGTACATTTCTTATGATTTCCCCTTTCTCTTCTTTTCTTGCACAGCTTGGAACTGAAGTGGTCTCATATTGAATGGTCACAGACTGAATATGAGGTCTGTGAGAATGTGGGCATATTGCCCTTGGAAATTGCCAGAAGGGGCTATTCTATGGACTCGGCCTTTGTGAGTGTAAAGGTAACAACTCTAAAATGTCAACTCAAGCTAACAATTAGGCTGCTTATTTAGGTTTTTAAGAAAAAAATCAGAGTAACCAAGGAAATTTCAAATTGCAGAAGTGCCACACTCTTCCGGGGATTCTAAGTACAAAATCTCCTTGTCCATCCAGCCTTTATCTAGCTTCATTAGCCCTTAGATATAATATTTCTAACTCATTTTTAGTTTTTAAATCTGGTCATTAAGTCTTAAAGTTTGATTTCACAGAGAGGTATGTCTGTCCAACCTAGTGAACTTGGGCCAAACTCTGCTTTAGAAAGAAAAGTTGTTTGCAAGACATTCTGTGAGGTACCCAGAGCAAATTTCAGTCCCCAAATGGCTTTCTCTTACTATGAACCAGGGTCATTCCTGTGGTCTCGGTGGATGAGGAAAATCAGGACAAATGTATCTTAAGAGTCCTCAAGCCATATAATATTAAGAGAACATATGTCAATACAGTAATCATTTTTGATTTAGTCAACTTGTTATTTCTTTCCATTAATGCTGACCTCGAAACACAACCTATACCTATTAGAATTGAAGGATTTTTTAGAAGTTGCTGTCAAGAGAACAAAAGCATGAAAAGCTTTTATATATTAATGACAACAAATAAGCCTTAAGACTCCCTTCCTCAATCTAATGAAAAGGGCACTGATATTAGCTACCAAAAAAAAAAAAAAAAAAAAAAAAAAAAAACAAAAAACAAAACAAAACAAAACAAAACAAAAAAAATGACGTTTCAGTTAAGTCTCAATTACAATAATAATTCAGATCATCCTCAGACCCTGCATGCCTGAATTCTGCCATATCCAGGCTCAGTATTTATCTTTTCAGTGGGTATAGACTCTTTTTCCCAGATCTGTGGGTACTTTATTGTTTTTAAAACATTAGACAACTTGGTATGCCCTATAATTTTCCAGCATATTGTTTGTGGAAAAAGAAAGAATCTGGTTGGATGTTTTTCTAATAGTCCTCTGGTCCTCCATAGATAGCGCCATATGTTCGAGTCTGGAGTTTTGGGCCACACTACAATTCACCTTGCCAGGTAGAAAGAACATACATGGTGTAACGTGGGACCTTTTATCTACTTAAGCAGAATGCACACCATGAACCTACCAGCTGAGTGTACAGGCCTTTGTCAAACACAGCCCTGTGTCCTTCATTGATGATTACCCATGGCCCACAGTCTGCCACCTTATACCAGAGGTTATTAGCTGCTTGACTAAGAACAGGGAAAGAGAAAGCACGTTTACCAGTGTTGCTTGCCCTGGTTCAACTGATTTCTCCAATCACTTTGCCTCAGACCATTCCTTTTCCCATGTAGGATCCTGTAAACTCAGTGGTGGTAAATACTAGGTAATTAGACGTGCAAGAACCATGCAGGGATATATAAGTCTTGGCATATGGTGGGTACAGGTGTACAATGGGCTGCCTTTCTACAATGAAGAGTTCTTTGGGAGGAGCCCTGGCATTGTAGGCAAAGAGCAAATGAGAAGGTAATTCCCTTCTTTAGCAAAATGTTTCCACTCCGGAACCACTGGCAGATATTAGGGCCTTTGATTAGAAACAGAGAAAATGTCTGAGGACATAGAAATAGGAATTTTTAAGTTTTCAAGTGTACGTTTTATTCCTTTATTTAAAAAAGTGAAGAAATTTATGAACCCACATTCCTGATCATCTTAATCATTAAAAAAAATACAAAAGTAACAGCTGCCTGTTGAGCTTGCACTTGGTTCTCATTCGATGGCCTCTTTTTCAAACCAGCCAAGGATACTGTTCTTAATATATGTTTAGGCTCTCTCTGGCCGGTGTTAAGGCCAGGACTTTAGAGCTTTAAAATCGAGTGGTTTTTAGCCCTGAGGGTGGAGAACAGGGAATCAGTCAATAGCTTCTTTAAACTAGAGTGATTTTTTCTTTCTTTCTTTCTTTCTTTTTTTTTTTTTTTTTTTACAACTTGATGGAGCTCCTAAGCCCTCAGTTCTGAGTGTGGATAGTCTTTGTAGAGCTGTTCACCAGGTCTGCTGTCCCCATAAAGCCTACATCCAAGTCTGTGAAGAGGGACGGTTTCATCCAGACATGAAAGCGGAGCAGACTTTGTTTTAGTTCATCTAGTCTCAAGGCTTTCAGTGTCCTGGAGCTCGCAGGAGGCCTCGGAGTTGGCTGACAGACCACACCCAGGCTGTCAGGAGTACTTGCTTTTTTCTTTCTTCACTCTTCCACTTTTTTTCCCTCAGAGACACTATTTTAAAACAAGGTTAAGGTAAAGGGAAGGTAATGAAATAAAAAAAAAATCTGACATGTAACAAAGAGAAAGATATTGTTTAAAATTCATGTCGCTTTCTCCAATAACTGAATCATTTATAAAGGATAAACAAAGAAGATTTACTTTTACTTCCATTGATCTAGAAAAAAGTTAACTTTAAGGAAAATCCATGCAGCTTGGATCAAAAATGTTTTATTCCAATGAGAAAAACAAGTGGTGTTAAAAATAGATTTGAAGAGCGTGAGTTTAGTGTGAGACTAGTCTAGATGTTTCTGTATTATAGAATATTTTTATTTTAAAAATATTTTTTTCCTTTTAAGGTCAACCAAGTGTCAGCTACAGTTGGAAAAGATTTCACCATGACTCTATCTAAACTGATTCAGTTTGACCCAGGTACGTTTTGTGTCTACAGTTCATTTTATGTTTTTGTAAAGAAGTCTGGAGATGACAGAGTATTATGCAACTTCAGCCAACTAGAAACTCCTCAGGGAACTGTAATACCCCACTCCAAGAGAGATTGGTTTGGACTTGAAGCTTTGCCCTTCATACTTTATATTATTACAAGTGAATATTTATTTTAAATGAGAAGATCATAACAAATGAAAAATATAAAACATCAAGGCAAACATCCAAATCTCCAGAAAAAAAAATAATGTCATTTAAAAAATTATTTAAAGGCCTGGCACAAAGCTGAAATGATTTAATTGCCTCATATTTTTATGGAAATTTTAAAAATGTTATATTCATATAGATTCCTAAAGGGCATTTCTAAATTATCTTTCTCGGAATAGGTTAATATGTGGAGATTCCAGGGGAAATTATTATTTAATTAGATAGCACATGTTTTGCATTAAATCTGCGGGAAAATTTTGGTAGGTGCAAAAGGGAATATAAAGTATGGTGCCTGCTCTTGAGGGTGTTCTATCGTTTGGGAAATATAGATGTAAAAACAACTCACTAATAGTGCATTGGAAGGAAAAGGATGAGCCGCTGTTCTGGCTAAGGCAAATCCTGGGAGATTTCCCAGGATTCTGAGCAGGTAGAATAAGAAGAAGAGGACTTTAGGCTGAAAGACAAACACATTTTGGGGAACTGTGCCTGAAACACCAGGGCTGGAGCCACGCCTTCTCTCGCTGGCTTCCGTAGATGGGGGCAGGCAGCTCACTGCACTGCATAGTGCCCTCTCTTTCCCTCTGCTCAGAATCAGCAGTCCAGGGGCAAATGGAAAAGGCCTTGAGAAGAAGCCAGGGCTTCTGGCTTTGTGATCTTCTACAAGAGAGGTGTTCTGCACCTGAGAACACACCACAAAGTCAAAACTATCGCCATCATCTGCCACCGACTCATGACATTTCAAGCAAAGACAAAATAGAATAGCCGAAATACCATCACCACTCCAAAATTAATATCTTTAATGCTAAACACAGAAAAGAAATGCCTTTCACCACTAGCAGCATGATATTTGATGACTATATTATTCATTTGCTGGGACTGCTCTAACAAAATATCACAAACCAGGTAGCTTAAAAACAGAAATTTATTTTCTCACAGTTCGGAAGGCTAGAAGTTCAAGATCAAGATGTTGGCAGGTTAATTCTTTCTGAGGACTGTGAGAGAAAATCTGTTCCATGGCTCTCTTCCATGCTCTAGTGGTTTGCTGGAATCTTTGGCATTCTTTGGCTTCTGCCGTCATGTCCATATCAGTGTTCTCCTTGTATGTGTGTGTCTGTTCAAATGTCCCCTTTTTATAAGGACACCAGTCATAATAGATGAGAGGCCAAACTCTAGTATAATTTTATCTTAATAAATTACATCTGTAATGACCTTATTTCCAATTAGGTCACATTCTGAAGTACTGTGAGTTAAAACTTCAACATATGGAGTTTTGAGTGACATAATTCAGCCTCTCACAGTGAACCTTAAATTTGACATGCAGTAACCCAAGTATTGTTATTGGCCTCCTCCCTGTGAGATTTTTGTGACGTGCATAAGTTCATTCCTTAGGCTGACTACACTTTGTGAGAAGATCTACTCCCATTATGTATTTAATGTTTACCTTCAGGTTCCCACAGGCCCTTGCGTTCTGGTCAACCCTAAAACAAAGGGTTTGATGTGTTTGCACTAGGCCATTTTCGTACTTCATGTTAAGGCAATTCCAACCTTTCCGCTCTTCAAGAGCCAAGAGTCTTTGTCATCTGTTATCCTTATTATTTGAGGTTTGTTACAAGGTCATGGTTTAGACTTTCAGTAGATTTGATCAGCCCACCAGGCGCTCTGTTTGGGTTGATAGAAACTAGAGGAAAGTATTACACTAGAGGAATCTCTGAAATCTACTTTTTGGGGATTCTATTGGATTAGATAAATACTCATTTGCTTAGAAGAGTTTATATACTGTTTTGAGAAAATATTAATGACTTCTGGGACTTTAAATGGTCATGATTTTAGAGATTATTTAGATATGTCAAGAAAAAAATAATTAAAAAAGAAACAACACTAAGCTTTTTTTTTTTTTTTTTTTTTTGGAACTTATTAGATAGAATCAGTTTCATAAGCTGAAGTCTTACTTCAGAGAAGTTTTAAGTTCTCCATGTCCACAGGTCTCGTACATACTCATTTACTCCCATATTGTTAATCCTTGCCGCTTTTGGGTCTGGCATCTCCATCCACACCCCCACCCCTTTTGCCCAAAGCAATCTGTTTTTTTTTTTTTCTTTAAAAATAGCAGTTTGCATGATTGGTGAAGAAACAGAGAATGAAAAATCAAAGGCAGTGGGATATTATAAGGTTTGAGAATTCTCGGTAGACAGCTGGAGAGAAACCGAGTGACTTTTCAGGCTGGTGAGCTATATAGTCAAGCTAGTAAGCTAGCCTTGTAGCCATAGCACCAAACCAAAAGACTAATCCTGACTACTTTGCATTAAGCTTCTGTGACTAATCTTGAGTCAAAGTGTAAATGTTGTTTAGAAAATTATTGTTTTCTTTTTAAAATATATGTTCTTGAAAGGTTTGCTGCATTCTTAATTGAGATTTCATCATTCCTAAGAATCAAAATATTTCCTAAAGGAACGGGTGCCTAATGTGGCATTTACTAAAAATCATGGAGAAAACGTCTTTCAGTGGCTTTACAGGAAAATATTCAGGAATTGACCTATTCTGTAAAGTGGGATATGTCTGCATAAAATGACACCTTCTCTCTCCTTTTCAGCACCTTTTGTTTTATGGAAACAGGGGGCCAGTTCGAGCCTTCTGAAATTGCTTATAAGCTCAGTAATTTAACAAATACTTTGCACCTTGAAAGTGGGACAGGAAGGAAAAAGAAAAAACAAAGTTCTTACTTCCAATCTCATTAACGTAAAAAAGTTGGTCCTATGTGCACACCTGGTAGAGAGAAAGTTGAAATGCAGGCAAACAAATCAGAAGCACTTAAATGAAACTTGGAATAGATGTTCTCTAACCATCTGTTCCTACTCCATCATGTCTTACAAAAACTTTAAGGTTTTTTTTCTAGGGGTGGGGCAGGGAGGAGAGCTGCTGTAATTTAAAAAAAAAGAAATTAAGACAGCAATTGGTTAGGCCTGGAAATATTTTTTTGTATTGGATTTTATGTGAAGAATGCTTAACTCTATGGGCTTTGAGAATCAAAACGGTTCTCTGAATAGTAAAAATCTTAGCATTTATATATTTTCTTCATTGTCCAGCCTCATCTTTTTATACCAGTTTTATTACAACAGCTGCCTATGTGATCTCCCAGCTTCTAGCCCCTCTGCCTGCACCCCTAGGTCTTCCTATATAACACTTTCAGCTTTATTTTTCCAAGACATCCATTTTCAAGAGTCTTCCCTGCTGTCTTTGGTTTAAAGTCTGAAGCCCACCACCTAGTTAGTGTCCAGGTCTCTGCAGTCTGACTACGAAACTCCCACTGCAGCCTTATCGCTTCCTATTCATCTCAGTGACCTCTCCATACCAGCCAGCTAATCTGCTCAGCCTTCCCTGATCGAGGCCTCTGCTTTGCTATCTTCCTGCCTTTGCTTTTGTTGTTTTCCCGTTTCTTCCCTCCAAATCTTTCCAGCTCTGCAGCCCACACACATATAGTACTTACTGTCTATTCTGTATCTTTTGGCAGCGAACCATACATTGCCTTGAATAGTTGACTTTTCAGCTACTTACATCTTGTCTCTTCAAAGAAGTTTTAAATTCCTTTACGTCAAGTCTTGCTTATATCACACCTCTGGTGTCCTCCGTAGCATCTAAACCAAAGGTTATTATGTAATAGATACAAAATAATATATTTTGATGGATTAATTTATCCATCCATGTAGTGGGACTTATAAAATATTTCATATTAGGTGCTTCAACTTCTATGTTGGCAAAAAATCCTGAAAATAATTGATTTAAGAACTCGGTGGATACTGAATGCCTAACAAATTAGCTATCAGCCTATGTTTTTAATAAAAATATTTCAAATACACTTAATTTTTCCTTTTAAGTGCAGCCAAGAGTAGGGTAAGTGAAGAGTTTCATCTTTCCATTGAATTTGGTTATGGGTCAAAGAGACTTTGATTAAGATCAGGAAATCTATGTTGGCATGCCTTCAAGAAGGAGGCCATCATATAGATGGCACAATCGAGAGGCATAAATCTATAGAAGACAATCTGCAAGGACAAGGCTAGAAATGAAATGTTTAACTGCTTATACAGCTGGGTCGATAGGAATAAAAGCACTCAAATAGTCAAAGAGTAAATAGCAGAGTCAAATTTTCAAAACTTAGCCCGAGAAGGTTAAACCATAAATTTATTATCTTATTTTTTCTTAAACTTGAGCCTTCTTTCTCCACTAAACAGCACTTTATTTTCCTCCTGCTGCCACTTCTTTTTCCCCCCACTTAAACCCTGGGAGGATGTCCTATAATCCACGTCGTGGAAACTGGTCAGGGTTAGACAATCTCAGAAGTTTCTTCCAGCTTTAATATTTTGTGTTTATGGGGTTATTTTGTGTCCCATCTGAGTGATGGTAGGATGGCTGGGGATGTGTTTTAAACACCAAAACTATTTCGTATTAAGTTCACAAAGTTACTATAAACCAAGCTTGATTGTAACCCCACAATTAGAGGCAGACAGAAAGGGAAAGAACAAATAGGCTCAGTCTATTTTTACAACTCCCAGCCCATAAATTCTCTCCAGGAGGATATCAAACTACTGAGCATTACATCATCAGCAAAAGCATTTTCAGGCTAGAAGGATTTCAGGAAGTGGAGCCGCCGGTGGAGGCAGCTGTCTTTAGAAATCAATCATTTCAAGAGCTCCATGAATAGCACGAAGTACCATCCAATAATCACTTCTGACTGTCTGTATCAACATTTTAAGAGTTTTAAAACTATTAAGCTTTTAAGATTGCAGTACTTGTTTATTCTTAAGAAGAGAAGGGGCAGGTTGGGGGGGTGGGATTAAGTCTTGGATCTTGTCTCCTATTTTTTTTTTTTTTTTTTGCTCTTTCCTTGCAAAATGCAGCTTGACTTTTTGTTACAATGTTTGCATTTAAACGGAATCATCATTGTCCAGAAACAAATGTGGTCTTTTCATATTATTTGGAGAACAGCAAGACTTCAGTGAGTTGGTAGCAGTACAATAGCTCACTCAGGCTACTGCAGTCTAGCTGTAGACATGTTAATTAATATATTTCTCTGACACCTAGGTGATTGAAATAGCAATTAAAGAGTAATTAAAATGTTTACTTCTTGTAGGAATGTCAACTAAGATGTGGAATATAGCAATTACCTATGACGGATTAGAGGAAGATGATGAGGTCTTTGAAGTAATTCTGAACTCCCCTGTGAATGCAGTTCTTGGCACAAAGACAAAAGCTGCAGTGAAAATTTTGGACTCAAAAGGAGGTATTCTTTTGATCCTCATCTTGAAATCAGGAGCGATCCTGGCGCTGTAGCTGCTTGCTTTCAACAGCCAATGTGCTTGATAACGCCTTCACATCAAAATGCTTAATTTCTTGTCAAGAAAGCAACCTCAGTCATGATGTAGGCTCTTTATTCTGTTTTCTGCTTCATGTGGTTTTCCTCCTGCTAGGAACTACTGGTTCAGAAAAGCAACAAGTCGGTACCATAGTTGGTTTTTTTCCTCTACCCGTTTGTTGTTCTCACCAAGGGGGGAAACAATGTTGGTGAGAATCTAACGACAATTATTTTCCCCCAGAGTTTGTAGGGCTGTAATTATCTTCCTCTGTTAAAGAGAGCTCTTAATGCCTAAAATCTGAGCCCCCTACTGGAGTGTGACCAGGAAAGGTCTAAAGGAGGAAGGCATGGAAGAAAAATAGATGTGAAAGATGCAGCTGGCTTGGGGATTCAGGAGCAGTTGGAGAATATTAATGAATAACCTTGGGTTGCAGAGCCGAATAGGTCCTGGATAGTAATGTGCTAAAGAACAACCTGTGAACTAAATAAAACAAAGACCAACCGTAGTCCTTGGTGCTCTGATTTTTTTATGCAAATACCTTCTACTTATTTGTTTATTTAGCACTTTATAATTGTCCAGTTTCTACGCTCCCTCTTATATTTCTGTTTTTATACCTTTCATATCCTTTTCCTGTATGTTTTCCTCACCTGAAATCTATTATCTCTTCTCTTTCTCATCCTTTAATAAAAATGGACACTATTCTCTTTCTTTTATAATACTCATATTTCTACAACATCTCTCCCTACCACCTTTCATCACTAAATTGATTCCTTTTCCAGTAGAATTTTCTGTTCATGTTAAGTACATAAAATATATGAAGTACATACTTTACACTTAAAGTATATAATTCCAGATGGGGGTTCTGGGTTTAGATTCTTTTCACCCTAATTGACAATAGTTCCAATAGAAGAAGTTCTGTTAAGATTTAATAAATCTTTGTTCCATAGCAGTTGAATGCTAATATTTATTTGTTACTTGATTTCACTGGTATCTTCAAACGATTCCAGTTTCTACCTCTAGGAGACTGGGGAAAGGATGATCACTTTGAAGTGTTTGTGGAATGATACTTGATGAGTGAATAAACCTGCTAGATTGAAGAGTACTATAATATGAAGAGAAATGAGGCTGCTATGGCATAAGGATATGGTGTGATTATAAAATCATGACAATGATTTTAATTTGTGGTTTATGAAATCAATTTCATGACTTTATAATCACCCTGCAGATGTGCAGAAGGGCACAGCTTTCCTGGATGGAAACTGATGAAGAGTAAAGGAGTTTCTGGCAAATGGCGAAAAGGCAGCATCTGGCAGGAAAACCATCTATCTAAGTTTAATGACAAGCTTCTCCAGGGGCTGTGTCAATGTGATCGCTTATTTGTTTGTCTAAAATGAACTGACCTGCCATCTTGCCTCCAGGACAGTGCCATCCTTCATATTCCTTCAACCTAAACAAGCACAATGCATGGAAGAAGGGCATTTGGCCCCCGCTGTCCCCGGGGTCTTCCTCACCCACTATTTCCGGTTCCTTTCATCTGGAAAGAAGACCTTTTCCATCTTCCAAGCGGCTAGCAGTCACCGGGGGAGACACCATGCGGGGCTTTGATTCTACAGATCTTTATGGAATAAAGCTTAGGACGCGAGGGAATGGCAAAACAGTAAGGATGGGGACCTTCGGGAATTTGGAGTGTGAAATACTGATTGAAAGAATTAAAAGATATTAATTAGTATTCTGAAACACTGAAGAAGCTGCTTTGATTCTCATAGTAAGTGGGGGCCATGGTTCCTTACACAATTATGTAGTGCCTTTTGTATGCAAATATCATAATGCTGTCCCACTTCATTAATTGTACTAATTGATGTGATACATATACTGATTCATCTATTGATTTCTATTTTGGTTCCTTTTGTGATTGAGACAGGGGATGACCAATGACCCTGGAATAGAATGAGACCAAGCAGTTACTTGGGTGTGGCAACCATGGCTTTGACCTCATTAGCATAGTGTTCTAACCAGGCATACAATCTTGTGTTTGCGTGCATGTTTTCTTGGACCTCTGGGCACTATAGATGTACCAACAAAATAAGGATATCTTTTCTCCCTAACTGGAGCTATAAATCAACATTGATAAGTTGTGATTAGGTGTAGTGAGTTTTAAAATTCCAATGATTAGAACATGGAAAATCTTGAGAAACATATGTTTAAAAATTTTCAGACATCAACAAGATCTTACTGGAAGGATTATACCCTGTTGCTAATTATTATTAAGCCAATTTTGCTTATATTTTGTTCTCTGTTGATTTCAGGTTCATCCATCCTCTGTTTATAGAAATGGAACAGATATCATCTATAATGTAAGCGCAGTCTTAGAGATTTGCTAAATTTCTTGTATTTATGCGTGCAAAATATTTAGTGAATTTTTTAATGCCTTTTGTCAATTTCTCTTACACTCCTGTTTTGAAATTTGTTTTAGGGGCTTGGGTAGTCAGAAAAAAAACTATTTTGCTTTTATCAAATTTTTTAATTACTCATTTTTACAACAAATGTTTTGTTTGCTATCTTGGTGTTTGCTTTTTTCTTTATTGTTGTTTATTGATTTCCTCAGTACCATGGAATGGTTTCCCTACAACTGGAAGATGACAGGACCCCAACTCACAAAAGGAAGACCAAAGTATCCATTATTAGTCAGCCACGAAAGACAATTAAAGTAGCAGAACTGCCTCACGCTGATAAGGCAGAATCCACAATTGACTCACACTTCCCCAGACAGGTATGAAAATCTTTTTACTTCCTATGCACCTTACAGCAAGCTGTTTGCTGGGCCTTCAAGCTTGAGGAGAGTTTACCCAACACAACTGCTACTCAACAAATGAATACCTAAAGGAGGTAAGAATGAGATCGACGTACATTGTCAATTCTCAATTGCCTTTCCTTCCCACAGAACTATTGGCCCTCATTTCCAAAGAACTGCACAGTGGAATTGAAGGGGCTCTTCCACTTCGAAGAAAGCCTCCAAAAGCTATATAAGTGCAATGGGGTTGCCTGGAAAGCTTGGAGCCCCCAAACCAAGGTGAGACACAGGATGAGCAGCCAGATACCTTTACTTGCAGTGTGCCCTGTGATAAGGTAGCAGAGAGGCTTCTCTTCATTGGCCTGCCTTTATTACACTCCGAAGGAGAAGAGGGAAAAAAAATGGCCCCAGTAGTGTTTTAAACATCACAAAATACATTACATTTTATATCAATACATTTTAAAAAGAATTTTTTTAGCAATCAGAAAGTCACAGGAATAAAACTGAAACATTGCTAACTTTGGTATTGTTTCTGTATGAAGCCATTGCATTTCTCAAGGTGGAGACTTGGGGTTAGGGCTGACCTTTCTGGTGACAAAACTGCTTGATTCAATTTAGGGAACTCCTAGGACTCTTTATGCTGAGACTTTAGATTGTAAAGACCATTATGATATAAACATGGACAACTATTTTTCAGGCGGTGGAAGACAAATCCTGCCCAGCTGGGTGGCACCATCATTCAGGCTACTGCCACTCCTTGATCACAGAGCAGAAAGGCACCTGGAACACAGCTGCCCAAGCTTGCAGGGAACAGTAAGAAAATTTGTTTCACATTTGACTATTTTTCTACTGTTTCTCTACTATCTCATGGAACTATAGAATTGCTTCCTTCATTCAAGTGTTGATTGTCTAATGCCTACCTGACATTGTTTTAGGAGCCCAAGGAGAGTCTGAAGTTCAGAATGGATTTGGGACTTTTCTTTGATGTAGATTTTTCATGTTAAAACTATATCATTGCTACAGTATTACTTTTTAGCCTCTCTATCTCTATCTTTTTGGGAAAGTCAGAAGAAACTTTTCTGAGTCAGCAGCATTGCAGGTTATATTAATTTTTTAAAATATCAAATAGGAATTCCTGCTTATTGATTTGGAAACATAGCAGTGAAAGGTCTTATAGCATTAGACCTATGGCAATGTAAAAGGCATTGATGCTTATGAAACCAGACAAGTTGGACAAAAGGCCATTGGGTAATGGAATACTCAATGAAGGATGACTTGTGGTCCAATTATGACAACAAAATTTACCTAGTTCAAAAAAGAATTTAAAAATGCATAAGTAACACTTCCTGACTTCTCCTTTTTTTTTTTTTTTTTTTTTGCCCACCTGGATATTATCCAAAATAATGCAATTAGACTAATATGCCACATGGCTGGAAATTGAGATTGGTGGATATTGATCAGACCTTGTACTTTATAAAATTTAAAAAGTTATACTCATCTAAAAACACTAGTAAGAAATGAAAGAACAAACCACATTTGAGAAAAGCTAATCTCAAATCATATATCTTGATAAAGGTTTCGAATCTTGAAAATTCAAACAGCTCTTACAAATCAATTACAAAAAGACAACCTGATTTAAAAAATAATAATAATAATAAATGACTCAGAGGGATCACAAGAAAAGATATACAATTGGTCTTTAGGCACAAGAAAAGGTGTTCACCACCATTAGACATCAGGGAAATGCAGATTAAAATCACAATGAACTACCACTTCATATCCACTAGAATAGTTAAAATCACAAAGACTGACAATACTGACTGTTGTAGAGCAAATAGAATTCTAACGTATTGTTGGCGGAAGTGTAAAATGATACAACCACTTTGTACAACTGTCTGGCAGTTTCATAAAAAGACATGCGTCTACCCTGTAACCTACCAATTCTACTCCTATGTATTTACCTAAGAGAAATAAAAATATTTGTTAAAAAAAAGAAATAAAATAAATTATAAAATTTATAAAATAAATTTCATAAAAATTTAATAGCAAACTTTTTATAATAATAATTTGGGTCATTTGTCTTTTTGTTTTTGAATTATAGGAGTTCTTTGTATTTTGTCCATCAAAAGAGAATACTGTAGATATTTTTTGATAAATTGTTTTATAAATGATAAAACGAAATGAACTATTGAAACCTCTAATAATGTGGATACATCTCAAAAACATTATGTAGAGAGGAAGCAGCCCCACATAAAAGAATGTATATTGTGTGGTTTTATTTATATGATAGGAAAAATTAACATATTAGATGGTGTTAGAAATTTAAAAAAACACACAATCATCTCCGGCAGGAATTGTGGGGTGACTAGAAAATAGGTGAGATTCTAGAGGGATGACACTGTTTCATATCTTCCTCTGGGTGGTTGTTACGGGATATATACTGCTGTCAAAATTCGCATAATCGAATACTTTAAGATTTATGCATTTTATTGTAGGTAAATTATACCACTGCCAAAATTCACCTAATTGAATACTTTAAGATTTATGCATTTTATCGTAGGTAAATTATACCTAGATTTTTAAAAAGCTAATAGAATATTTCAAAAGTATATTTAAAAACTGGCCAAATCTTTTTGACTGATATATTTCATGTCCTAAGTATAAGGAAAGGTACCATAGAGATTAGTCAGGTTTTTGTTGATGAGTTAGTGGTATAAAATAAGTTAAAATGTTTTTCTTAATTTCATAAATAAGGATTGCTTAAATACATGTATTCCCATAATGCCATATGTTAAAGAACAATTAAGACATTTTTCCACCCAAAATAACCAGATGTCCTTGTTGTTGTTATGGGCTGTTTGTTGAGTTAGTTCCAACTCCTGGCAGCTCTATGAATGGGTGACATCCACAATGTCCCGACCTCAACAGCCTTGCTCAACTACTGCAGGCTCATTCCTACATGGCTTCTTTTATGGAGTTAATCCATCTTATATTGGTATTCTTTTCTTGCTGCCTACTATTTTCCCAAAATTGTTGTTTTATCCAAAGAACCCTGACTTTTCATGATGTGCCTGAAGTAGGATAGCTTCAGTTTGGTCATTTTGCCTCCATGTTTCTGGCTCAATGTGTTCTAGGACTCATTCATTTGTCTTTCTGGTGGTCCAGGGTCTAGATGTCCTACTTTTATTTAAAGTTTGTCTTAGGAGTAGTGGGATAGGCCTTTTTTCCTCCTATGGAAAGAGCTTCCATGTAGAATCAAAGCTCTCTGAAGTAGTAGGGAGAAGATTGCAATACACTTAAAATGAGAAGATCTGATTTCTCTACTGAAAAAGATGAGAGCAAGTGCAGAAGGACAGCTGTACTCTAGCCAAGGTTATCAAGATCAAACTGCTGCTGGGATTTGTTGGTAAAGTACAGATGAACAGAGCGACAGATCCCCAAAGCTCAAGTTTGGAAGCAGCCTTATTGCTCATCATCCAGTGGTTCTAACATGACAGTGCAAGGAATTCTGGTGGCCTAGAATGAAGCTTTATATCTGGTTCTTAATGTAATGAGAATAATAAGGACAACGTATTTGAGTAATGTCTTTCTATTCATTTATCCATGTAGGTGTAAGGTCACCAAGTGACTTTTCTTAGAAGGAGTTTTCTTTATTCTGAGATTATAATCTTCTAGCTGTTTTTGGTGTCAAAAATCATTTCGTATGAAATAATGCCAACTTAGAGCAATATCGTTGATGTTTTCATGTTGACAACCCTTTATTAGTGCCTCGATGTCTCTGTTTATTTTATTGATCCATCTAATTGCATCTGGGTTTTAATGGTGTGTAACACTCGTTATAAAGGGGTTCTTCATATATCTATTAATATTGTATGATTCATTTATTCTAGTAATAAACTTAAAGTCCAAATTAATTTAAAAGCCTAGCTACTTCCTCATGCATTTGACCTATGATTTTATCTGCAACCTGGTTTAAACCGCCTTTACACCATGACCCTTTTATACTAGCCTGACCTAATTCTACATGCCTCCTTACCAATAATGCCTTTTATATTATACTTTACAGTTTACATAATTCTTTCATATGTATTAGCTTATCTGATCCTTCATGACCTCAATGAAGAAAATGTGTATTATAATTTACATTTTACAGATAAAACAGAGATTCTGGGAAGCAGAATCATACAAGCAAGTAAATGGAAGAGAGAGGACTTAATTTTTTATTATACTCTCCAAAATCATCCCATGAGTATAGGGGATATCTCATCCTAGGTGAATTGAGAAGGACACCTATTTTAACTTTGTATTGGGCTAACCTAAAGTAGATTTTCAAAACTGTGTTAATTTTGTATCTTTCACAGCAAAGGCATATTAAGATTTCTATTAAGGTATAGATCCTAACTTTCCTTTGGTTTAGAATCAAAGTAACCTTTGAGGGCAAAGCTAAGGTACAATCAGTTTTTGAGTTTATAGATTCATTCAAATTCAACAAATATTTATTTGGATACAATATGAACCAGATCACATTTTTAAGTGTTATTCCCTATGCCCCATAGTATTTATTCCAAGGTATGTAAGAGAGGCAAAGAAAGGATATATGGCATGAGATTTTACAAATATCATAAAAAAAGCTCCTAATTTAAAATTTTAATTGAAAGAATGGGTATGTTTACTCCTCTTAACCCATGACTTTTCAGGTTCATTCTATTCTCTTCTCCTCTAAACCCTTTGGCTTGAAAAACGGATATTCCTCTGGGAATTATCAATTTCTTCTATGATATAAAATTTATAATTTCGATATTTTATAACCTGGATATTTACTTTCTCATATTTTTAGGAGATCATTTTCGATTCTATAATTAGAATTAATATGCATCCGGAATGTCTTTAATTTGGTCTCACCCACCATTATTAATTCTGGGCTGTATTTCCCCGGGCTCCCTTGCTACCTATAGATCCTTTACAGAGGGTCATTCACAGCACCCATGTTTCAAGAAGAACAGCAAATTTTACTTGTATCCCTTGCTCTTAATCAGATTGCTTACTCAAGTCAATCTTTATCTCCAATCTCCTTTCCTTCCCATTGGTGTTTTATTATTTTTCTAACTCAGAGGAGCCAGACTCCTAGATTAGGTATTTCTTGAATTTACATATTGTAATCTCTTCTGCTGATTTCCTTAGGCAGTCATTGTACATTTGGTAATTCTATTATTATAGATCATTATCTATGAAACCATTTTGTTTTTCCACAGGAGAGTCTGGAACCCCTGCTGACCTATTCTTAAAAAGTTACTCTGAAATATATCTATACTTAATCAAAAAGTTTCAAAGAAGTAAATGTTTATTTCTATAACTAGAAAAATTAAGATTTCTGTTTTTAATACTATGCTTTGAATGCCTTCAAGTTTCAAAACTGTCAAAAGAGTTTTATTTGTATGTATGTCTCATATTTTATTTTTATATCTATAAACACAAATCTACCTATCTAATATCCACCACACTTTATATGGATGTGAGCATAAAAGGAATAATATTTTTATAAAATAAACAACATGCAAATGCCTAATTACTTTTTTTAAAATAACTGTGATCTCACATTTTACCTATTCTAAACACAGCTATTTTTTTTTTTTTTATCTTGCTTTGTTGGGACTTTTTGCTTTTTGGAGAGTTAAAAAGAAAATCAAACTTGTACTTGATCAGCTCAAATGAACTTTACAGGATAGTTTCATGAATCATAAAGCAGGAGGAGATGCTAAGTAAAAGCTGTTACTTCCTGACCATGAAGTTACATCTATAAGGGAATCAGGAGAAGAGCAGGAATTGGAACCCAGCTCTCCCACACTCTGTCTAGCACACCATATCAACTGAGGCGTCCCCTCAGGCTTTCCCTCAGTCTCCATTTAAAACACATTTGATATTCTATGTTCTAAACTCTCAGCATGTTAGGATTACCATATTGGTTATGAGGTATGGGGAAAAGATGTGGCATCAATTCTGCTGACCTGTCAGACAGGAGCTGACAGTACATAATGAAGTGAGAGACAAGTCACAAAGCTCAAATCCAGCAGCGTAAGGCCATTCAGAAAAGAGCAAAAAGGCTTACATATCTTAGAAGGCCTAAAAGCCACTACTATGTTAGAGAACAGTAAAGTACTGGTATTGGTGGAGGTAAAAATCATTAAGTAATGGCTAAATTATGTTCACTCTATGTGATCTGGAAAAGCAAGGATATGGATCTGAAGTTCAGGAAGACAAAGCCCTTTTGGATAGGCACGTATCTGTGCTGCACTGTGGAGGGAGGCAAGATCATGAAGGGAATGTCTCTCTTCCGTGGGCCAACGAATAAAGTTCAATTCAACACCTGTCCACACTCATATACATACTAATTTTGTTTTCTACTTTCAAAAATACCGGTGGTTGCTAACCAGGCAAGGAGAAGAAAGAAACAATAATTATTTATTGGCTTTTTACTTAAAGCATTTTTAAAGAGCTTTTAATGAACACTGCTGGAGAATTAGATACAATCAAATATTCCTTATAGGAATAATTCAGCTAGCTGCAAAAATAATTCATAAAGAATTATGTTTGTTAGAATGTCTTTCATCAATAAGATAAGTGATAATAAATGCTGGCAAAGATATGTAGAAAAGGAAACCCTTGTGCACTGTTGGTGGGATTATAAATTAGTGAAGTCACTATGGAGAACAGTATGGAAGCTCCTCAAAAAATAAAAAAATAGAAATACCATATGATCCAGCAATTTCACTTCTAAGAATGTACCAAAGGAAATAAGAACACTACGTCGAAAAGATATCTCAACCTCATGTTCACAGCAGCATTTTTTACAATACCCTAGACATGAAAATAAACTAAGTGTTCATTGATTCATGAATGGATATAGAAGTTATGATACACAGACACACACACACACAGTGGAAAATTATTCATCCATTAAAAAGGAAATCTTGCCATTTGTAACAACATGGATGAAACTTGAGGGCATTGAGTCAAAAATTATAGAAAAAAGATCAGATATGCAGTGACCATAGGAGAGGATGTAGGGTGGGAGAATTGGATGAAAGTGGTCAAAAGCTATAAACTTGCAATTATAACATAAAAGTGCTAGGGATATGATGTACACATGATGACTACAGTTAATGCTGCTGTGTGGTATAGGAGAAAATCGTTAAAACAGTAAATCCTGAGTTCTTAAATACAAGGAAAAAAACATTTTTTTATTTCTTTTTTGGTACCTATATAAAATGATGGATATTAAGTTATGGTGGTAATTATTTCACAATATATGTAAGTTAATTCATTATACTGTACACCTTAAACTTATTTAAAAAGGGATTACATTTTGGGGAAAATATTTATATATATTTATAAGAACAAATGCTTTAACTTCTTCTATACAACATATGAAGTTTTGACAGTGAGGCCATGCTCATTTCATGGAGTACATTGAAAGAATCATAATTATTGAGTATTTGACTAAACACATCAAGATCAAAATCTAAGCCTCAAGAAATTTTATCCGAATTGTTTGGGTTACCTTACTGATCAAATTAACTGGATAACTGCCAAAGTTATGCCATTTAGAGATGAACTTCCCATAAGAGGAATAATATTTTGGCATCAAGTAGGTAATCTTTATAAGTGAACAGTTTCTGATTTTCTAAGAAAAATATTTAAAATCTATTGAACTTATGGTTTAAAGCTCAGATATTAAAAATATATATATATTACTTTCTTTGCTGGTCACTTACCCTAGCTTTCAGATACTCATTAAATTAAAAACAAAAACAAAAAATCTTGAAAAGTTCTTTCTATAGATGTACGTTTTTTCTATTTTAAACTGATTTTGATTTCTGTTATGCATGTCATATCAGCAGATATGTCAAACTCCTTGTCACTGATGCTCTCATCTTCATTCATTTGCTTGTAGTCACCTGAGCAGCCTTGTAACTGTCCTCTCCAGGCAGCATATGCGATGGCTCTGGGACTTCGGTGGAAGAAAGCCCTTTTGGATCGGCAAGTATCACAGAATGTTTTTCCTTCGTGGGCCAGTGATTGTGGTTTACAATAACAAGCAACATTAGATTGTCAGATAGTCTATCTTTTAAAACTTGTCCTAATTGTACAACACTTTCATTTTTAGACATCTATTTCAAAGAAATAATAATGGACGTAGTTGTATTTATTGGTAAGAGAACTCAACAAATGGTATTTCTAAAGTAATAAAATTAGAATTAGCTATAAATAGGGTATGGTTAAATGAATTATTGTATAGCCATTTGAAGGAATATTAAATATTTAATGCTTTCATAATACATTAAATATTAGACATGACAAAAGCCTATGCTTATTAATTTATTCAATAAATATATATTGGTTGTATACTGTATATAAAATATTTAATGTATTTATGGCAGGTACTAAGTAAAAAACCAGAGTTCATAGCCATATGAAGCATGAAATAATTTAGAATTAAAAATAAATTTATATATATAGGATATATGTATATATACATATAACATATTTAAATACATATATAAAAAATATGCTGAACGATTAGAAATGCTTTACCTCTAGTTGAGAATTGTAGGTGATCATAATTTTATTCTTTGTGTTCTAAAGTTTTACTATTTTCTGCAATTTTAACAATAATACAAATCCTTTCAAGTCACTTAGAAATAGAATTCTCAGAGCACACCGAAGTCAGTTTCTCAGCATCTCTTCTTAAAAGTGTTGTATTTCAGGAAACTAATAATATAATTCTTGGATTCTCAAAGTCTCTTTAATAATCAATGAGTCTCCGAATTCTGAAATTATCTGAGAGTATTAAGTTAAGATTGGAAGATAAGATTTCTCTTCATCTAAAACTGGTTTCAAGACTCTAACCCACAAAATATTTAGGCATAGCATCAGCTGATCAATAATTCTAGGAGACAATCCCAAAGGAGATAGGTTATTTCTAACCAAAGTACTTCATTTTATTCTACCTAAAAATAATTGGCAGAATCGGTTAAGAGAAGGTTATATGCTTTGTAAGTAACTAAGACTATTTTCATGGTCAAGTTGGGTTTTGGAGATGGCAGATTATGCTATTGCAGAGGATCCTTTTCTCATTTTATTCTTTTTATTTCTCTTAGGAAAGGAAATGAGGAGGAGAAATGCTTTTAAAAAATTACAAAAACTTTACAACATTAGAGTGTAGTTTGCAAAAATTGCCAGTGGTGGTAGAGAGGCAAATTGAGAAAAGTTCGTTTTTTTTTGGAATTGTAGCAGATTGAAAAAAAATCTTAAGCTCCAGATTAAAAACAATGCTTAGTAAACTACTTTGACATATGAAAGCCAAGACGTTTAAATATTGAGAAATAAGAACAATAGATAAAAGTGTATCTTTGTCCCTGAGGTAGAATTTCTGCCTGTAGGATAATATGAATAGTAATTGCCATTTATTACACACACATATTGCCATGTGCTTTACATGTATTATCTTATTTAATCCTCAAAACAGCCCTAGAAATCCTATTTTTATTCTAATTTCTTAGATGAGAAAACTAAAACTTAGAGTGGTTATGTAAACTGCCCAAAAATGCTCAACTAATAAGTGGTGGAGCTAGAACTTGAATTCGATCTGTCTGACTACACAACCTTATGTGCTTAGTTCTATCTTATAGGTCATATTCCATGTTTTAGAATGTAGGCCCATTTTTTCATGCGATTACTGAGCGTAGAACAATAGAGCGATATGATATCCAAGTACAAATGTAATTATTTGGCACATTCTTCCATTCACTTTAGGTTTGAATGACCAAGTGCATGCTGGCCACTGGGAGTGGATCAGTAGTGAACCTGTCGCCTTCACCAACTGGAGGAGAGAGCCCTCTCGACGTTCAAAACCTGGCAAGAACTGTGTTTTGGTTCAAAAACAAGGAAAATGGCAAATAAAGGACTGTAGAAAGGGCAAACCTCACAATTACGTGTGTTCCAGGAAGCTCTAAATGTAACTGGCCTTACAGGTGCCCTGTGGAATTTCTCACCTATTTATTTACAGGATTTGTGCATATTGCTCAATAGAAAACAAGGTGTCATGACTGATTTGGCACTTTTTTTTTATAGTGTATGAGTGAAATCTAGTTAAAAAAAAAAAAATTCCAGGAAGATTGATAAATGAATATTTCTTACAGGAAAAGATACAATTCTTACATTTCAATCCCTTTCAAAATAAATGTTTGATGTATTATTATATGGTGCAAGATTTGCTTGTTCCAGGAGACTCCCACCCCGACACACTCCATATCTCAGTCAGCACCAATTTCATGGTCTTTGGATTTTTTGGTCCCAATATCTCAAATGAGTCCATTCTGAAATCGATATTGCAGGTGCTTCTACCACTTCGGTCTAAGTGAAGCTAACCCTGCCGGTTCATTAAATCAAGGTTGAACTGCAAAGGGTGGCTTTGTCCTTTTGGAGCCCTTTCAAATGTGAAACCTGAAGTAAGAGGCTGTGGATCAAAAGGAGAATTCTCTGTGGTGAAAAAGGAAAGCTTTAGATGGAAGAATCTTGCTGATGGAAGCTCATCTGCAAAGCTCTAGTTCAGGTAAGAAATCAGGGGCTGCCTGTATTTCAGAGATCTACTCATCACTACTCATGAGACAGATCTCCTTTTCTAATAAGAATGTTGGCATTCATTGTACCATTCCAAGGCTGTCTGATTGGGTTTCCCTAGCCTTACAGAGTCATGAAAAATTTGAAGTAACATGAACCGCTCTCTTCATGTTTAAAGCAGTGACTAGCATTTCTCAAGGACATTTGGAATAAAGAGTATATATAAATGATGGTTAATATATGGAAGAAAAATACTGCTTCCTCAGAAGTATCTCAGTGAATGATGCTGATGAACAGAGAAAAAGAAAACACTTAAAACAAAGCCCTCAAAAGCCTATATGCTCAGAAAAGATTTTCATACAATTTTGAGCCCTTAAATCTTTAATAATTCTAGAAACGCCATGTTAACTTGACTCTCTAATTCTCTAATGTAAAGGTAACATTAATTTATAATGTCAGCTGAGTGAAACATTTAGTAACAGTGAAGTATGTTGCAGCCTTATAAGAGCTTCCTTCTGAAATCAAGGTTTAATTACAGGAAATTAGAAATTTATTTCTGAAACATTTACTCAAAATTTTTCTCTTTTCATAATCACTAGAAAGTACACTTGTGCCAAACATAACTTGCTGCAGGAGCACCAGTGTAACTTCAGAATCAAAATGAGGTTACCAAGTAGACCAAAGCCTTGGTGCAGGTTTTATTATAATAATACCTTGAGTGAAATTGCAAAAGACTGAAGACATTCAGTCCAGTTTCTGGATATAAAACTTGACAAGCTTGTTTTATTTCTGCTCAAGACTTTGATTAATAGAAATATTTGTAAATAGAGGCTAGAATCAGGCTTAGACATTCTACTTCTTAATAAAGTTAAACATCATTGTGGAGTCGGAGGCTCCTTGCCTTAGATATCACAGGTAGACACTGGACTGGTATAATATTCGGGTCTCCTGTATGACACAGGCAGTCTTTGGTGCTTAACCAAAAGATGCACAACCTATCCTCTGTACCTGTTCCAATCTCCTCTGATCCTCTGGCCTCTGCAATGCAGGAAGGTGTGACGCCAGATAAAGAAACAGTTGTTTACCGAAAGGGTTACGTCTAGGAGGGAAAGTGAAAGTTCAAGAAATGAGAGATTTAAGGGCCACATCATCCTACTGTAACTCTAGGACTATATTAACTATTGAAAACTAGAAACCCGGAACCATGACAACTATGTAGAATCTGGTCAACATGGTAGATTTTATCATACATTTCTGCAATGACAGTGACATTTAAGTGTAATTACAATGTTCGCACAAAAGAGAACGTTTTAATTTTTAATAGCAACAAGACATACTAGAAGAACATTTAAAAATATTCCTGATTGTGAAGGCATTAATCAAGCTATAAAAAATTCCAGTAAGAGATGGGGACTTAAGGTAGCTAAGAAGAAGAACATCAGAAAGAAGGACCCGAATGCCTCCCAGCCCTTCTTCCCACACTTGAACAGTTACTCAGGAAAAGACCCACTTTATCCAAGGGTATCAATCCAGCAAAATAGTGTACAGCCTTTCGGAATCTTGCAATTTTTGGTCTTTAAGAAAAATATACACTTATACAGCATATACTTGCTAAACATGAACTTAAAAAAGATAATTATTTTATCTCCTTCCAAGGAGTGATAAAAATGAACCAGGTGACATTTATTTACATTTCTGGTTTGTTTATTTTTAAGAGAGCCAAAAAGAATATGCACATATTTTCATTAGCAGTACAGTTCTGTATAATTTAAACCATAAATCGGTGCTGATTAATTTCTGCAACAAAGCAGCATATTAAATGTAATGTATCATGTGTTATCTAGTGTTGTATCAAAATTAATAAAATAAACATTTCTAGTTCTGAACCACCATTCCTTTAGTTTTAACATTTAAAATTTTTTCTACCTATTGTTAGATGAAATGGAGAAGAAAAATGGAGAACACTGAACATATCTTTTTTATCTTTATTTTTAGATCAGTCTTTAGTTAAATGGCTTCTGTCCATTCACCCAGCTACACATCCATCCATCTATTCATTCAACAAATATTGAATATGGAGTGCCAGCCCTGCACCTGACATTATCCTAGATGCTGGAGATATTGTAGCAAATGAGATAGGAAGATAAAAATATAAAAGCATAGCACATATAGGCACATTTCTAATAAGTTTTTTTTTTTTTTAAGTGAGAAGGTTTTTATTAAGGGGGATGTCACAGAAAAAAATCATTGATTATATTATCCTTTATCAGAATTGAAGGAAAACACACACTAAGAGAAATGGCTCAGGTTGTCTTCTGTTTTGTTCTCTCCTGGTTAGGAAACTGGTGTTAACTTTTTGAGTTTATATTCAGCTCAAAGCGTTATTGATAGCAGCTATCTCAAGTTTTCTGTCTCCAGATCAAGTTAGGAACTAGAATTATTAAATATATCTGATTGGTTTTGCAATGATATTTTCCCCCCAAAAGACAGCAGGATGGCTTTCTGTGTCTTTGATATTCCTGTAGCAACAGGAATAAAGAAGAGAGAACCTCAATATCATTTTATCAAATATTCATATCGTACAACAGAGGAGACTAAAATTCTCAGAAGTTAAAGTATAGGAAGAAATCGGCATTAGTACTGGGGTCTTCCAAACCGTCGGCTGAATCTCTTCAAACTATTCCACATGTCTATTACCACTCTGAGCAAATGGTTTTGTTTGTTTGTTTGTTTGTTTTTTATAGTCAAGTAAAATGTCTTTGAATAAGTGTTATAAAATTCACCATATATTTGAAAACATTATAGTGAAAGAAGATGAACACAAAAGGCCTTGTATTGCGTCCCAAATAGGCAAATCTATAAAGATGAAAAGTAGATTAGTGGTTGCCAGGGGGTGAGGAAATGGGAAAATGGGACTGATTGCTAATAGGTGCAGGGTTTCTTTTTGAGGGAATGAAAATGTTCTGGAATTAGATTGTGGATGGTTGCACAATACAGCAAATATATTAAAACCACTGAGGTAAATACTTCAAAATGGTAAATTTTATGTTATGGGAAATATAATTCAATAAAAAATGTTATTTAAAATCATCATATAAAATTTTAGAAAGCTATAAACAGGTTGAAATGTTTGATGCTTATTTTCAGTCCTTGCTCCATGTCTCACCCAGGTTTTTGTTTGTTTATATAGTTGGTTAAGTCGAAGAGAATGCTGATTCAACATATTTTTTAATTTAGAGTACTGCTTTATTGATTTCCTTCTTTTTCTCTCCATTAATCATGGGAGAACTGTTACTGATGTCAGAGTAAGTCTAGATATCTATAATGTCCAGAATGCTATGATTTTCTCAAAATTAATTTCACAAGTTTTTAGAAGAGGATAATGCAGGAAATGAATATAATATCCTCATAACTTAAACATGTAACTGTTCACTTTGAACAGTTTTTATAGGTCTTATATTTTGCTAGGTAATAAAGTTTAGTTTATCTTAAAATGGAAAGGGACAAAAATCAACCAACACTTCCATTAAAGGCCTTATCGTAACCTGTAATACTTTTTACAAGTAATGATATATGGGTTCATCTTTTGCTTCTATCCCTCTCTGTATTTGTTCTTCCAAAAGGCAACCAATCACAATTTACCCTACAGAAGAAGAATGAAAAAAATATATACCATCTTAAAACTGGTCAAAAGAAAGCTGGAGTGGCTATATTCATATCCGAATAGATTTTAAAGCAAAAACTATTACCAAGTATAAAGATAGTTACTTTATAATTTAAAGGGGTCACAGATTAATAATATCAGGAATGAGAGAGGACATTACTATAGATTCTATAACTACTAAAAGACTAAAAAGGAAATATAATAAATAACTTGAGATAATATATAACTTAAATGAAATGGACAAATTCCTTGAAAAAGAAGAAAAGACGGATAACTTGAAAAAACCCTATGACTAGTACAGCAATTAAATTTGTAGTTTAAAATTTTCTCACAAAGAAAATTCTAAGCTCAGATAACTTCATTATTGAATTCTACACATATTTAAGAAAGAAATAGTATCAATTCTACAAAACTCATCCAGAAAATGGCAGAAGAAAGAATACTTTCTAACTCATTCTAAAAGGCCAGTATTATTCTGATACCAGACCATACAAAAATAATACAAGAAAAGAAATTCACAGACCAATATCCCTCATAAATATAGATGGAAAATCTAAACAAAATTTTACAAATTCAAATCTAACAAGATATACAAAAAGATAATACATTTTGACCAAGAAATTGTTAAGAGAATGACAAACCACAGACTGGGAGAAAATAGTTATTATGCATATATTGGTAAAGAACCGTATTTTATGTTTCTTCAAAAATCGATAATAAGAAATTTTTTAAATGTCAAAAGATTTAAATAGCTATTTCACCAAAGAAGATATATGGATGACAAATAAGTACATGAAAATATGTCAACATATTAGTCATTAGAGAATTGTAAATTGAAGCTGCAATAAGATAGTATTACACACCTATTAGAAGACTAGAATGAAAAAGACTGACAATACCAAGTAAGGATGTGAAGAACTAGAATTCTACAAATTCTACACGGCTGATGGAAATGCAAAATAGTTCAACCACTTTGAAAAACAATTTAGTCATTAAAAAATGGTAAATGTACTTACCATACAATCTAACTATTCCATTCTTATATGTTTACCTAAGAGAAAATAATGCATATTTTTATTTAAAAACTTAATACATGAATGTTCCTAGCAGCTTTATTTGTAACAACCTAAACTGTAAATAACCAAATGTCCATTATCACGTGAATGGATAAACAAATTATACTATATCCTTACAATGAAATACTATTCAGGAATATAAACAACTGAGATATTGCTACAACAACATGGATGATTCTCAAAATAATTATGCTGAGTGAAATAAGCCAGAAAATATGTGCTCCATTTATAAAAAATTCTTTGCAGTGTCAACTAATCGATAGTGACAGAAAGCAGATCAGTTGTTATCTGTGAATGGGAGAGGAGGACGGGAAAGGACAGAGGAAGGGATTGCAAGGGACACAAGGAAACTTTTTGGAGTGACTGATTTGTTCACTATCTTGAGTGTAGTAATAGTTTATAGATATGCATATGTACATATATGCATATATGTCTAAGTATACCAAATTGTACACTTTAAATATGTGTTTCTTGTAAGTCAATTTTATGCTTCAATAAAATTGCTTAAAGTGAAACAATTACTACAACATGGTGGAAAATTTTCAAAAGAAAATGAAAGCTATATGCATAAAGATGTTTTTATTTCAGGGCAATAAAAAATTGGAGCAAAATTATATGATAAAAATGTCCAATGATTCAAGAATGCTTAATGGAATATTATATGGCCTCCATTGAAGTAATAATTCTATCACATAAAGTTAATTTAAAATAGCAGAATGTAAAATAATACATGTACCATTTTAATAGCTGCACTGCAATAAACAGACAGACTGATAGGGAAAAAAAAAGGGAGGTGGGTTTATATCTCAATTCTACCACTTACTAGCTTTGTCTTCTGAATTCTCTAAACTTCAGTTTTTTCGTTTATAAAATGGAATAACAATAACTAACTGGAAAAATTGTTGTAAAACTAAGTGTGAAACTATAAAGAATATACCTAATATATAATAGGCACTCGATAAAAAATATCTTTTTAAAAGCTGTAAAGTATGTGTGAGAGAGAGATGCAGAGGAAGAGGGTGACAACTTCAAACAGTGCTTGTCCTCACCAGTGAGCAGGGAAGGAGAGCTGGGGCGGGAGTGTTTGGGTTTGACATTCCCTATTTATTACAAATGAGAACTTTCCCACATGTTAGGATATTTGTGTTGAATGCAGAAATGTTTCTAGTTTTTGGAGAAATCCAAATGACCAAGGAAGCTATTTTTAAAATGCCTTACTTTCAGACATGGTCTATGATACACAAATCTCATTGCATAAAAAGACAAATTAGGGGATAGTTTTTTATGTAACAGAAAGAATTGTTTGCTTTGCTAAAGGACAGTTTGCTGCTAAGGATCTGGGGAATATTTTCTGAGAATGGCTTCTCCATGGAGTTGCATTTTCAATTTTTTTTTTTTTTTTTGGCAATCAGCATGTAAGGAACACACTTGTTATATATATATATATATATATATCGAGCATTCATTATGCCCCCAAATGAACATGCAAAGACTTAAATGCTGCTAAGTGGAGAGAAAGGTGGCTCAAGGTATATGGGAGTCAGGAGGAATTCAAGTTAGAAGCTAAAGCACAGAAAAGACCAGCAGAGACTGGCTCCCAGTAAATCATTGTCTCGAATACAGATTTCCTACCCATCAGATTCCTTGGGTCATTTTGGTGACTAGCCACAAATAACATGCTTCTTAAGAGTTTCAGGTTTGAATCAAGAGTTGAACTTTTGCAAATGTGACTAAGACCATCCCAGCTTTATGGAAATCTTGGGCCCAGGGTCAGGTACATAACAGAAGTCAAGCCTTACAGGAAAGTTCTGCTTTGCTTTTGCATTTTATGGTCATGATTTTTCAGTTTGTCTCATGCCACCTTGTTACTTAACTCCCACACCTCAGAGGGGAAAATGTGTAATATTTTAATATTTATGTTACAGATATTTAAAATTATGTTTCTGAATAAGTGTTGCCAAGATAGTTAAGCCAACCTTTATTTATAGTGGGTAGAAAATATAAATCTGTCTAAAATCTTTCATGAAACGAAGGTCTTAATATTTATTTCCAGAGTTGATTTTGGTGCCTGCTCTTGGAGAGCCTGAGAGAAGCGTTGTCAATACAAGGTGTCATTGTTTTAGCTTTCCTATCCACGACTTGCTTTTCTTCCCCCCAACTTCCCTCTCCTTTGGCAACTTTTCCTCACATTCTGTCCTACATTTGGCCCCGAGTCAGTTGAAAGCTCTGCAAGTTGATTTTCCATTCCCATCTGAATTTTAGCTTAGCCGTGGAACTGTTTTCCATGTGTTTTTCATCATTTGTTCATGTGTTATGAGCTTATAGGAACAATATGGTTCCCCCAAGCTGCCTGCATTGTATAAGCAGAAACTGGCAAGGTGGCCAGTGGAGAAATGGTTTTCAGACAGATGCCCCCTACACTCATTTCTGTTGGTGGTGATACACCGCCCCCTTCTTCCAACTGGAGAAAAACAATTTACAAGCTGCCTAAAGTTAACTAACACACATAGAATCAATCCTCTGGCAAGTTACCTTTTCTAGGAGTGTACTCCGTCAGGAGAGACTTTCCTGGGAACTGTGGCTGGTATGACAAAGTTCCAAGACCTACTCTGAGACCCCGGGAGGCTGGGAAATAAAAGTTTACTCCAAGTCTTCCCGGAGTCAGGGGAAGTTTGATTTTAAAATAGAGTCTGAACTCAGAGAATTAAGGATGTGTTCTCCAGGACAAAGAGATACCTTTTAGAAAGTAAAGCACAATAAGAACCTGTGTCAGAAGTTTCTGTCCACATTTTAATTGGATTTGGTATGATAAAGCAGACATTCACTAACATTCCGAGTGTAGAGTGAGGGGTCAGGAGTGGGAAATAAACAGAACGTATTTAACAAAATCCGTGTTCTCCAAGTTGCTGACAGTGCAGTCTCCAGCATAGACCTTGCTGTCCCTCCCTGGGTAGGAAGACACATGCACCCAAATTAAGCCAAGGCTAAGGGTTCACTAAATGCCAGAGTAAAGAAGGGACTTCCTTTATTGATGCCCCCCTCAAATCCCTGGTGTAATGAGTGAAATGGCTCCTTTGTAACCCTCTACTAGCCAGGGAGCTGGCTGGATGGCAGGTCTGCTGTTGCCGCTTAAGACTGGATTTTCATAGTTCTTTTGCTCACCCTAATCTTTTTTTCTCCATTGTATTTAGGACTGAATTCACGAGAAATGAGTAAATGTTGCAGAAAATTCTAACTGCTGCAAGAAGGTGTGGGTGATTCCGGGAAGAAAGATTTAAAGGTGTGCTGGAGCGAAAAGCTAGACTTCGGTGGGTTGATATGTTAGCAGAAGTGATAAATGGAGGTGGGGTTTGGACGATCCTTTCCAAAATTTGCCTGTGAAGGCAAAAGACTACGCTGAAGATCGGAACCTGAAAACTTTTATGAAATCAAGAGATGCTTTTAGAAAGTAAAGATTCAAAGCAAGCAAACTTATCAGAGGCAGCCGGTGGAGAAAAGGGAGTTTGACAATAAGCGGGGAGGCTATTCAACAAAAGTGGGTTGGACAGGATGGAATTTCAAGAGCAGAGTAGAAAGGAGAAATTAATTAGTATGGATGGATAGTAAGAAAGGAGGGAACTCTCATCTAATGGCTTCTCCCTTTCTCTGTGAGGTCATTGGCTGAAAATGATGAAAGGCAGAATGGTAAAAGGCTTGAGAGAATTTGAGAAGTTTTTAAATATTCTATATGGAAAACAAAGAGCTGACTAGAGTTTTATGAAAGATTGGGCAGAATCGAAGGTTCTGTTAAGGTGGGAGATAGTTCATTTATAAAGAATTGATTTTTGTCACTTTGTCATCATCTCTACCAGCACTCCGTAGCCTGGGTGTGGCGGAGGGAAGGTGGACAGCTGAGTGTTTCCAGGGTTAAGATTTTACTAAGCGGGTGCAAGAGAAGGAAACAGGGGTAAGGGAGTTAAGAATATTACAAAAGTTTGAAGTGATGGGCCATGAATGCAACCTGGATAGGGAACAAAGTGAAGATCAGAAAATTTATAGACATTAACTCACTCGTTCATTCCTTATTCAGTTTAACCCAATATTCTGGAGCATCTACTACACGGAAGGAATTGTTCTAGGGCCTGAGAGGGTTACTAAGAAAGACATAGCCCCACTTTCATGGACTGTAAATCCAAATTGGAGACAGATGTTAAACAAATGTTCACACCGATAATTGTTTAACTACACTTGTGGTAATACTACAACAAGGATAAAGCAGAAAACAAATGCTGTCTGAAAAACTTCATGAGAATGTTGTCATGAGAGAGTGGAATGTGGATGTCACAATTTAGGGTGGAATAACTTCTGGTAATAACAGGGATCAGAATGTAATGGGGATGAGGAGGCCAGTTGGAGTGGGGATCATCAGATTTTGGTCAGAGGTATTGAATGCAACATCATGTGATACTGATGGCATGATCTCAATCAGACCCATCCGCCTGCACACCGAAGTCACACAAGGTGATAGTGGGATTAGGGGTGAAAAGAAAGGCAGTAAGCCAGAGGAGGAGAGAAGAGCAGACAGTACTGGCCCTGGCAAAGTTTAGGGATGTGCAGTTACAGTACCCGAGATCATGTAGCTAACAAGCTGTAAGGCAGAGCCAAGAATCATAAAGTTTTTCTGGCTTCAAGTCCAGAGTTACTTCCACTTACATTACTCTCTCGGAGAGCAGCTTTCTGCAAAACAAAAAATTATCAAGGTAAATATTAAGGATGGGGAAAAAGGAGCACAACAGAGGCTAAGCATCAGTGAAGCCATCCCCAGGACCTATCGCAGACTGTGGGAAGTGGGGAATGAAGGGACAGTGGGGTGGCGGGGCACATGGCGAAGTCACCTCAGCTGCCTTGGCCTGCTTCTCAGATTTGCAGAAGCCCTCTCTGCAATCTTAGTAAGTAGCTGATTAGTCGAGTTTAGCTCTTGTCTATGACTTGTGCATGATCATAGCTACAGCTCTAGTTGTGAAAAATAAAATGCTTGTCTCTCGTATTGGAGTGTTTTAGAGAGCAGTGATATCACCGAAACTGCGAACAAAATAATGAGATCTTAAAAGGTAATTCAGGGATCAGTGCCTAAAAGTGGAAATGGGGAATTTTCGTGGCATGCTACACCATCCGATTTTTGTCCTTTTCTACTGGCTATACATTTTGTTCTCTTAGGATGATGAAATAATTTGCTAGAGCTACCATAACAGCCATAACAAAGCACCCTAGACTGAGTGACTTAAACAATGGAAACTTATTTCCTCACAGTTCTGTAGGTTGGAAGTCCAAAATCAAGGTGTCCTTGAGGCAATTTCCTTCTGAGGGCTCTCTCCTTGTCTTGGAGATAGCCTCTCCTTACATCTTCATGTAGTCTTTCTTCTGTGTGTGTCCTTGTCTTAATCTCCTTTTCTCATGGGGACACCAGGTTTATTGGAATAGTGCCCACCCTAATGACCTCATTTTAACTTAAATACCTCTGTAAAGGCCCTGTCTTCAAATATGGTCACATTCTGAGGACTGGGAATTAAGATTTCAACATATGAATTTTGAGGATACACAATTCAGCCCATAACAGGTGACAATTTTAAAAGACTACATGTAAATAAGTTGATAACAACAATTGCTTCCACGGCAGGGCAAGAAACCTGAGAAGTCAGAGGTGAATTTACTCCTCATTGTATAATTGTTTGCATTGTTTTACTTTTGTTATGTATTTAGTACCAAATTAAAAATAACAGAAAATGCACGTCTATCGTACCTCTTTGCACTTAACAAATATTTATTGAATAAAATTAACAGAGATACAGGGTGACAGTCTGCTATGCCTTAGGGATTTGGATCTGAAGTTCCCTTATCAGTACGGGAATGGTGTCTGCCTCGGTGATCCTTGTGTAACTTACTCTGAATAAACTAGACTCTCCTTATGGATTGCAAATTCCACCAGGCCTGGATAAGGACACCCTCACTATTTTATCCTCAGGACCCATCACAGAGTTGGCACTCAGATACATGCTGTATGAATGAATAAATCACTGAGTCCGGTAAGTGGAGCAGCTTTGGGGAATGAGACCCTTTCTAATGTGTTCTTTCCACCGAAAGTGGCAGTGGGGAGAGTACTACATTTTGAATAATTTACTTAACTAAATCATGACAAAAGATTTAAGGGGAAACCACTTAGTCTAATGTGCCCTCTTTTTTGTCTTTTGGAAAAGAATAGATTCTGCCTTCTTTTGGGTTCTTTTTAAATAAATGCCCATGACACTATTGCTATTCTATATTTTGAAAAGATAGGTAGATATGAGGCAATGGCAGATTTCTTCCCAAATCCATCAACCCATATCCCCTTTCCTGTCTTTCAGTTTCATGCCCACCTTCTACCTCAACGCCGTCTCTTGTCTTTTGTTGATTTAGGTCTGAGGTCTTCATGGGAGAATTTAGCTTCTTTCTTCTTCATCAGAGCACACTAGACCACTTTTTACTCCGTTCTGAGAATTTGTAGCTGTTACTGTTTCCTCTCATAGGCACACCGGTAGCTCAGTCCAGTCCTGAAGACACCCCAAAGTGCCTTCAAGTTGAAATTAGAGCATTCGGATCATGCCATGCATGAGTTGTAAATTGGAATGAATGAATTATGACATTGGCCCTTTTGGCTCTCACACAGGCCTGAGGTTGTCCCAGGAAGTCGCCTTAACAGGCTTGGACACATGTAAGCTCAGGCCTGCCTTTCACTGTGGTGTTTGCTACTAAATACACCAACAATTTGTGGTGCACTCTCCACCCAACAGCTTCCTGCTGTGTCTGGAGGCCCCCTCCAGACCTACCTCCATTTGGTTTCATCCAAATTGGGAGGTGACTAGATGTCTGTGTCACTGAAGACCCAAGGAGGCAGCATATTTTTGAGAAAAACTACAAAATGTGTGTTTATGTTCTTAAGAATAAGATGTAACGGATCACGTACTCAGCTTTAGAACTGATGAAAGGATGCAGTAGTGAAAGGTGACATGTTATCTGCCCTCAGCTGGACAGATGAGGGTTGAAGACAGGCTCAAGTACCATAGCTCTCATCACAGAGGTTTTACTTTGCTAGATTTACCCTTCGAGATATTTGTACGTTTTCTCAAGAGGAATGGCAGAACAAAAATAGATTCTTCATGAGTATTTTTAAATGACATTAGTAGACACCAAAATTAGGATTGGAAGAAGGAGAATTTAGGACTAATGAAGGGTTAAAAATGGGTAAGTGATAGCCGTATAGCTAATAAAGTTACCAAATGTGTGATACCACTAGACTCTACAAACTGCTCAAGGGCAGGAACCAATTTTTTATAATTTTTTATCGTCTTCTAGTATCCAACCTGATGCCTACATCTTCTACAAATCTTCTACAAATTTTAATGCAATGGACATTATTTTAATTGTATCCTACGTTCAGAGCTGAGCAACCTGAGACCTCAAGTGGAATCTCTGGGTAGTCTTCAGTTTGGGGAAATGCTAGATACTGTAATTGATGGCAATGAAACTTCAGGCATTGAAAAATAAAGTTTAAAAGGAATCAGGGAACATATTATAGCTGACTTCTATAATATATTTATAATCAGGGCATGGAGTGGCCAGCTCTGGAAAGTCTATCTATTGACTAGCTGAGGGGAATTAAGAAATTCAAATAGCTGGCAATTTAAAAAAATACTTTAAAAAAAAGTGGCAAATATTAATGCTCATTTAGGATGGATCAACTGTACCTTAATACTAGCAAAGGTTCTATGGTATTTGGTATAAGGAAAACATAGCTCTTCTGATAAAATTCTGGAAAATATGGTCCATTTAAAAATAGTTCATTATTGTAGATAAAGGGATTTACGTGAGGCTTTAGCTCATAGAAATCAGGTGTGACTATTAAAAAAACACATGTCTGGAAAAAAGATTCCAGTGGGTCACTTCTTAAAAAGAAAACCAGTACTAAAAACTGGGGGAGCATGTTCCAGATTATGTGTGTTACAGGAAACAAGGAATATGGTAATTAAACTAAGAAAGCAGAAATGTAAGCAAGTATTGGGTCAATTATCAATGGAAACGTTGTTCAAATGATATGGAGGATAGATTGGAGTCAATTCTGGGTTTCAGTTTTGCGGATATGTTTCTTTCTCATACCTGGTCTGATTTACAACGTTTTTGAATGATAGTCACCTAACAAAATTCCCTTTGATCACTGAAGACTCATGTTTGTCTCCAACTTTCTTTATCCTGGTCATCGATTGCTGTAGAATAAGGGAGATGAGGTGGATTCTATAAGGTAAAGAATTGACCAGTCAGCTTCATGCCACAGCTATCAAACCTGGTTCTTAGAATCCATGTTCTCAAGTCTGGCTCTTTGTTTAGAGACAGAAAAAAATCAACAGGACAGCTTGGGAGTAACATTTCCCCACCCTCAGTGAAGACTGATGAGCTGTCAGTCTATTAGTATCTCATTAGGAAATTTGTGAACAATTGAAAGAGTTTACCTGATGACTGACCTGTTGTGAAATTTAGCACTGAGTATTTGATTCTTAAGGTGAAGGGAATAACTTGGAAATTGTGTTTCCTTTTACTCCCTTACCATACAAAACCAGCAAACCCAACTTCATCTAGGTAAAAGGGAGAGTCCTCTGCTCAACAAAGGTAACATCCTTCTATTTCTTCCTTTCTTGTTCTCACAATTTTGATATACATCTTTGGCTACTCATGTATATGTGTGTGTGTGTGTGTGTGTGTGTAGAGCCTAAAGGTCTGGGCTTTTGTTAACTGTATGCCTTTTTTATCTGATATCCTTCTCTCATAAAAACATATTTTGTCTATTCTGTCCCAGCACAAAGCAGATAAACTGCAAATGTTAGCTGACTCTGGTCCTTCTTCTAATAACAGTAATGGGAAATCCAGGCAAAGAATGTGTTGTTTTCACTAATACTGCTCTTTAAATCTCAGACGATAATGTGTCAGCTAATGAACCCCTGGGTCCCAGGCTTTCACTGGGACCTCCTAAAATACACAAAACCAAAATGAAGGCAGGACACCATTAGCACTACATAATTCAAGCAAACAAATGTGTTTACACTGCCTGGCTACTACTGACCACCTGCCTTCCCATCCCACAAGGCAGGTATCTATATATGGGATGTCCTGTTCACAGCCCTGCAGGCAGTGAGTCTCTCCTTTCGGCCTCTCCATCTGTGAATCTAAAAGACGCCTGGGACCCTGATAGCATGCATCTCCTCTTACTCTGGCTCCTGGTGCTTCTGCCTCTGGGGAGGGCTGCCCAGCCCCTGGATGGCCGCCAGAGCCAGAATTCCGTTTCTCTGGTGCTCCTAGAAAGGAATCGCAGGGAGCTTCCCATGGGCAACCACGAGGAGGCTGAGGAGAAGCCAGATCTGTTTGTTGCGGTGCCACACTTGATAGGTGCCAGTGCTGCAGGGGAAGGCCACGGGCAGAGAGAAAAGATGCTGTTCAGGTTTAACAGATTTTGGAAGAAGCCTGAGAGAGAACTGCATCCAACCCAAGACCCCGTCAGTGAACACGTCCCACTTGGGACGCAGGCCTTCACTCAGTCAAAGGATCGGATGCAAATGAAGAAGTCTCCTCTTCAGGAAGAAGCCAAGAAATTCTGGCACCACTTTATGTTCAGAATGAGTTCGGCTTCTCAGGGAGTTATCTTGCCCATAAAAAGCCATGAAGTGCATCAGGAGACCTGTAGGACAGTGCCATTCAGCCAGGTATCTGGTTCTAGGGGGGAGAGGGGACAAGGGTTGGCAGGAAGGGGGTGAACAGCTGGGACAGGTAGAGAGGAGGGGAAGAGGCTGTCAGCATCCTGTGTCTTGCCTAACTTCCAGACTTGGTCCTTGGGTGTTTACCATAGGATCTGACAAAGTATGATTATGCTCCCTACATTTCTTTCTAAACTTACCATTGTTTCTTGGTACTCAGGAAACGATGCGAGAATGGTATGGTTGTACTGCCAATATTAGTAATCGTTCATATTAATGGCACACAGCTTTGTTTAACATGGTTTTATTTATTTTTATAAGGGGGTTGGTCTATCCAGAGATATAAATAAGACTATACCCTCAGTTAGGAAATAGGGGATTTAGAGCCATTACCAGAATTGTCTTTAGATGCAGCTCTGTACTCTATAAGGATGTGTGTGATCAGGTCGATTTTATCTGTAGATAGGTGGAATACACTAGACTCCTCCCCAAACAATCTCATACACATGTATGTTGGTCTTAATCCCTGTATTTCACATGTAACTACTTTATAAGTCTATGAAATATGTTAAGGTTGCCAGACGAAGTTGTCATATCATTCCTAGTATTATCATAGCAAAAATGCTTTAACTTATTTTTCGTAAGCTTTTAAAAAATACTCTTGATGTGAAATTACAATTCTCCCCTTAGCAATACCTATCTCCCAATTCATGTTGTGTTGGTTGATTTGCGGTTATTGTGATTGATTCCACACTAAGATGAAGGGATATTTTACTATCTACTTCCTCCAGTCAGTCCTGGCAAGCCTCATACTCCAAGTGTTAAATTAAAATTGAAAAATTGCATCAGGTCCTTAAACATAAAGATAGCGAACTAAAAGCAATGTAGGGGAGACTAAAATTTTACAGTCTAGTAATGTTACCCAATTAAACAAGAGGTATTATAAGGTAATTGACTGCACGGCAGTTAAGTATTCTGCCTAAAAGGGCAAGGATGTGTAACAAGTCAACTATCACGTAATAATGACTGCTTTGTTGGCCACATGAAATTAGAAAATTGCTCCTAAGAATCAAGAAGTCGAATTTCCTTTGAAACTATTATTTTACATTCTAATGCTAATAAAATAAAAATTAAGGTGCTTAACTAACATATTTTGAAAGGCACATGAAGCTAGGGGCGTGGGGTTATGGGAGAGGCAAAGGCGATGTCATGCATGATGACTTGCAGGCTTATGTGTTGCAACTTTGCTCCATGCAACTTCATAGATTTGAATGTGCTATACACCCTGCAGAATAGGATGGATTTAAACTCATGATGTTCCGATTTTATTTTATGAGCAATTGAACAAACTTATGTTGAAAATCTATTATGCACGTGCGCTGTGAGGAATCAAAAGGTAAGGCACGTTACTTACATAAGAAGCCAGGCATTAGAATGTTTTCAACTGGCAACACCCAATTAGACAAAATTTCTTAAAGTTTGGCATTTAAAAATTAGAGTAAAATATTTTTACGTTAATGTAGAGATTTCTGAAAGGCTAATTTTTTAATTTACTCAATAAAAGAAATATTTAGTTGAGGTGGTTTTTGCCCTTATAGATACAATCACTTGTATTGCAAAATATCCAAAATTGGAAGGTTTTTGAAACTTTAAATTATTCTCAGACTTAACAGTTAATAGCTTCTGCATCATATATGTTAGTGAGATTATGTAAGATAATTTAATGGAGATGTGTTTGCTTTTTAGAGTATCACCCATGAAGACTGTGAGGAAATAGTTGTACAGAACAATCTTTGCTTTGGGAAATGTGGGTCTACTCGTTTTCCTGGAGCTGAACAGCACCCGCATACCTTCTGCTTCCACTGCTCACCTGCCAAGTTCACCACGATGCACTTGTCACTGAATTGCACTGGCCTTGGCCCTGTGGTCAAGGTGGTGATGCTGGTAGAGGAGTGCCAGTGCAAGGTGAAGACGGAGCACCACGAGCATGGACACCTCCTACAGGCAGGCTCCTAGGCAGAATTTCCTGCCCAGGATCCTTTTATTTCAGGATTCTCAACTTAAAAAGCTATCCCACTATTACTTTTGAAAAGCAAAACCACAATAGCAAAGTTGCTGATTATTCAGTGGAAGTTTTCAGTGGTACATATTTTAAGGGAAAGGTGATTTAAAAAGCAGTAAGATAGAAAAATTGAAAGAAATTGGTACTAATTTGATATCTAATTTTGGCTCTGCTGTTGATCAGTCTTAGAGTGTTAACAGTAGCAGAAGCTTTCTCTGCCTCAAGATTTTCATTTATAAAAGTAACTCGAACTAAATGATTACTGAAGTCCTTTCCACTACTGATATTCCATAATCTAATGTCTCTGAGTTTTCGTAAAAGCCCTGCACTTGAAGAAGGAAAAGAAACTAGACCACAAAAACCAGCTTCTTTAATAGCTTGTCAAAGCACCAGCAAATGTATACTTATATAAAATTTGTAGAAAGGCCTCCTCATACTTACAGGTGCCATCGCATCTGAGGCAGTTTTATTTGACTTCTATCAGATGATTAAGTAATTCCATAGATGTAAGGAGTAACTTGTTTGGTTGCTTCCTTATTTTTGATACTCCCCATATAAAGTTCTTAATGTCAGCTTTCTGGCTTTGAAGAAGGAAGATTGATGTTACTTTTAGTGTTCTACGTAAAGAAAAGGAACAATCAATGGTAGCCAAACAAGTACCTATATTATAAGGAAGGATAAATACATGACCAGTACCAGGTTTAAAGGTTAATTCAGACATGCCAATGAAAGTAACCGAGGAATTCCAGTAGATGTCAAATTAAACAAACTGCAAATGATTTAAAATTGAAACAATTTATAGGTGGAATCCTTCATCCATATGTATTTTGGATTAGATAGTAAGGTTCTGTGTCTGAATGACTTTTTTTGCTACTGTATAAAAACTCTGTATTACAAATTTTATTCTACAAATTTCACAATTGTAAGTTCTGAAAATATTCTGAATATCTTAATGTATTAAATTTTAGTGTATGATGCATTCTGGGAACTGTCATGGCATTCAATTGTCTTATATTTTGTCCTTATTTGTTTTGTCTGTGCCATAAGTTAAAGGTACTATCTAGAGATTACCTAACAAGATGCATTTGTGAAATGGATTCAGAGGCTAATGACAATGGCCCAAGTGTTTTTCTGACACTTCAAACAGCTTTCTGTGAAGGTCCTTCAATCACTGTCTTCTGTAATTACATTTCTCCTTCCGTATTTATTTATATGCATGTGTTGTGCAGAACTGGCTTTCCCTAGCCATATTTCTTTTTCTATAATCATCCTTTAAAAATAAGTCTTAAAAATTATTTTAATTATTCAAATTCCTTAATTTTCGGTATATTCATAAAAAGTGATTCCCAGAATAATGATTATTTTCTGAAAAAAAAAGAAATAATGTATATTTTAATTCTATTACTCTTCAATCACACTGTCTAACCTGGTGTTCTGAAGAAGCGAATGCATTTATATTTAGTGTATATTTTACAACACATCAATGTAATAAAATATGTGCTACATAGATACGCATGTGGCATTTACATCAATGCCTATTATACCCTTTGGTGGTCAAAGACAACCTAATTGGCCAAGATATGGTCATAAGGATACAACTGTTAAGCATTAATGATATCCCAGCTGGTCAATATATTTTGGTGCCAAAAGCTATTGAGCAGCTGTCTAGTTTGCAATTGCCTAACCCTGATTATGTAAACCTCTCTCTGCCAATCCAACTAGCCTTCCCCTCCTTACACACTTGCAAATCCCTTTTATCTATTCTTGGAAATACTCTAGCCCAAGCCTCAATCATTAGTTTCATTCAAAAGCTGGTCTGCCCTTCCCTCACAGGTGAATTCAATAAGAGGTAGCTGATAGTGGTATTAGAGCTTACATTCAGAGTAATAGCATAAGCCTCATGAATTGCCCATATTCAACCATTTCTACTTACGAAAGAGGCAATTTCCAATGGTCCGGCATAATACATGGAAATGTAAAAAACCAAGAGGAAACACACAAATATTGAACATCTATTGAGTGCTAGATACTGTGCTGAGTCTCTCACGTAAATTATACCATTTATGTAATACATAAACATGTAAGTTATACATTCCTCACAAAAATCTTAGGAGGTAGGCAAATACCCTACTTTACTTTATAGGTAAGTAAAATAAGACGTAAAATGTTTAAGTAACTTGCCTAAGGTCATTTGGAGCATGTTTTCTATTTGTATTAAAATATTTGTTCATTTATAGCTCATCAATTTAGGTCGAACACTTCTAGGTCTCTTGACTATAAACCTTAAAGGATAATTCTTTTTACCTCTTGTCTAGCTCTCATATTTGGAGGACACCAAAGATATCTCTTGAAAGAGAAATCATCCTTCGGTCAGGTTCCCAGCCAAGCATTTCCGAGGTGGTCAGAGGAAACCCCCTTATCAATCTTGATCTCATTTTCTTCGGAGGTGGTCAGAGGAAGCCCCCTTATCAATCTTGATCTCATTTTCTTCGGAGGTGGTCAGAGGAAGCCCCCTTATCAATCTTGATCTCATTTTCTCCTGATTAAAATAAGGCTGATAATAATTACTTCAAAATTATTGTGACGACCAAGTGTAAGTAACAGCACATCAGAGAGCTTTATTTTAGATCCTGTAAAACTATAAAAAGTTAATTCACTCCTCTCCATCCAGATTTTCTTTTTTTAAATTTTGTTTTGAGAAATTTAAGAGAGAAAAGCACCAATAACACAACAAATTATCACCACTAGAATATTGAATATTTTCTCACCTTGGGCTTCTTGTCTATTTTTTTTAAATGAACCATTTCACATATAAGTAAAGTTTCCTCTAACCACCATGCTGTGTTTCATCCCCAAGCCCCTCTCTGACTCCTCAACACCCCTAACCCGAAGATACCTGTTCATAATTACAATATCCTTTTATATCTTTACAAAGGTGCATACACATCCATAAATAATGCATAGTATTATTTTTGTGTATATGGTCCTTTACTCAAAAGGTATTTATTTGTTCACTAGCTATGTGCAAGATACAGCTCTAGGTACGGTGACTATAGCAAGGAAACAAGTTAGACAAGCTCTTGGCCCTAGTGGGGGGAGATAAGCAATTTGAAAATCAATCAATTCATTGATCAGCCAAAAAAGAAAAATATCAGATGGTATGAGTTTTTAATTACATGCATGATATTCTATGTGAATTGTTCTACAGTTATTTTTTCTCCACATAAGATTCTGGCTTGTTTAAAAATATATATATATATTTTATCTCAATTCTAGAAACCTAGCATTAAGTATCCCCTACTGAGTGTGATTAACTTAGCTTTGATAATTTATTTTTTAATGTACATAGTCTCTTTACCTGTCAATACAATCCTAATGGGAATGTCTTGTATCTTCTGAATTTTTACAGAGACTTTATTCTACACAAGACTTTGTGCTGAGAAATCTGGGATATCGAAGGTAAATAAGAGGTTTTCCATCATGCTGGGTCTTACAATTTGGTAGCAGAGATAATATATGCAAATTATAAATCAATAATGATAGAACTAATAACAGCCAATAATTATCGGGCCCTTACTATGTGTTCAAATACTTTATATTTCTCATCTCCTAGAAATTAACACTTTATATCTATCTTTTTGACAAGGAGAGTGAGTCAGAGAGCTTCATTCTTTGAGTCCACAAATATTTATGATTGTAATGATTCTGGTCATTGTACTGGGTATAAAGAATATAAATAAAAGAATATGCAATTATCTGAATGTAATTCCCAGACTTAAGAAGTTTACAGTCCAAGAACAAGTAACTGAAAGTATTTGCCTCTGTAAAGCTACAATTATGATTCCCCCCATCGCGACCTCAATCCCAAACCACTTTTCTAGTGAAGCCTTCCTTTTCTCCCAGATAAGGTCAGGTTCACTGCTTATATGATTTCATGGTGCTTTATACCTTCATTTTGTAGCACTCATCTTGGTTTATAATTATACCTTTATTTATATTATTATAGTTAAATCATAAACTCCATGAGGGCAGGGGTCATATTGGAGTTCTCTCACAATTGTAATCAATGCCCAGGAAATGTTCACCACATTTTAGGTACTCAAGAAATATTTTTTGTCTGCATAAAAGAAATAATATCATAAGTATTACATCAAATGTGTATCATGTGTTAGGCATTGTTCCAAGAACTTTATATACATCATTTCATTAAACCCCCATGAAATCCTATGAGGTAGGGAGTACTGTATTAATTTACTGATGAAGATGCTGAGGCTCATATAAATTAAGTAGCCTTCCCATAGTACCACTTCTGGAGAGTAGCAGAAGCTGAATGATTCCAAAGTCTCAGATCTTTCCTACTATGCTACACTGACTCAAGATTTTAAAAAGAAGAATATATAAAAGAAATATATATATATATATTTATACACACATATACATACATACATAGGCTTGCACATGCGCACGTGCGCGCGCGCGCACACACACACACACACAATTAGGGTTAAACTCCTGATGCCTTCGCTAGTCTATTCCCTCTCTGACTCCCATAGACCATTATCCATACCTGTCATATGTCGCTTATATAAATAAGGATATTTTCAGCTCAAGTACCAAAAAACACAACCTGGCATATATTAAGTTGTAGGGGAATTTATTATTTCACTAAAAAGAAGTCTTGGAAGCAGCTAGTTCCTTGGTTGGTCAATCAGAAGTTCTACTATTCCATCAAAGACCTGGATTTTTTTTTCATCTTTCTGTTCAGTCACTTTCAGTGTGTCTTCCACCAGCTTAAACTCCTCTTAGTCAGAACATGGCTGCTACAGTTCCAGACATCATGTTTCACCTTACACACACTAATTTCTGAAATAGAAAAAAATGAATTCTCTCCTACTAACATCGTTATAAAGAGCTGAATAAAATCAATTACACTGAGGATAAATAATGGAACAAACTCTTTGCCTTGACGGCAAGGAATAAAGAAAGAAATAGTTATTGAGTAGGCAAGCATAATGTGTACCACAACCATTGCCACCTTTTAACTTACATTATCATTATTTACCTATTTATATTTCTTTCTAGACTGTAAACTCCTTTAATAGCAAATCCTGCATATTAAACATTTTCGTTATCCCATTCCTTTTAATTTAATGTTTTCTGTTTAATAGAGTATATTGCTTTAATTTTATTAAATACATAAAATATATTTTATATATTGTATTATATTATTTATATATTTGCATATATACATAAACATGGACATATACATAAAATGTATAACTTCAATGTTTTATCAGGGATAAATGCTCAATACATGCAAGCTAAATAAATGAATTTTGGGAGCTGCTCTTGGAAGGATAGGTAGTGTACATAGTGTAGGGAATTTTGAATAGCAGCTAACAGCTTTTAAGAATGTATTTGGCAGGCAATCAAGAATTTTTGAAGGTTTTCAAGCAGAGTAGGCTAGTATGGGCTTATAACAGTTGCCTCAGAGGGGCTTATGGGCTTCTTAAAATGTTAGTAAATGGTATGAGTATGGGCTTACTTCAGGGGAGAAGGTCCGGAATTTCCACACTCTTTTCAAAGATTTCCATGAGTCAAAAATCCTAATCGTGGGTATGATAAATTAGAATGGAGAGAAAGCCTGGAGGCCAGAATTGCTGGAAGAGACCTTGGAAATCATGTGCACAAACCTCTTCTGACTGGGATTCAGGAAAATCAGGTTTCCATTTTAGGGACAAAGGATGAATTTAAAATAGACATCAGTAGATCCTCTTCACCTTGCTTAATCTAATGTTCACATTCAGGATCTGGCAGTGGTGAAACGGGTGAGTAATAACACCATAAGCAAAGGAACGGACTTTCCTGTCATACTAGTTCTCCAAAGCCAGGCCCCACTTATCCACCCACATTTCCGGGAGAGAGCTCAGATTTTCATTTCATGGCCTGCCTTCCTCTTATTCTGTTTTGTTCCCTCTCCTTTCCTCCAAGAGAAACAATCACCAGTGACCCACCTGTGGGTGGGGACTTGGGTTAATATTTTTCAAAGAAATTATCACAACTTCTTCTTGTCTACCAGCCAAAGGAAACACACCTATTTCTATTCAATACCCAAAGAATAAGAATTTCCAGTAAGTACTTTTTTATAAGTCATACTTCTATTACTAAAAACGAACAAACAAAAACAAAACAAAACACAAAACCAAAAACAAACAAGAAAACCCCCTATATCCAGCCTAAACCTCAGGCAAGAAATAGGTGAAAATGTAAATGGACAGACAGATTTGATGATCTTACACCAGCTCAATTAAGACACTAAAAGGATGCTCCCTACAGAACCTGGGATCCAAGGAATCTCCTAGTATCTTTGAACACAAAACAAACAAACAAACAAACAAACAAACAACAACAAAAACAAACTGGAATACTTCAGGGCCTCAAGAACACAATGAGATCCTGTAATTGAAGGAGCTCCCATATGTGCAAACATTATGAAGGCATTGTGCTTTGGGCATTTCCTACTGGGGTACTGAGATGGCTGTGACAAACTTCCGCCATTGAGGAGACATAATTTGTCTGGCTGAAGAGTTCAGGTTTCATTCTACAGGTGACTGCTTCTTCACCTAAAATTACCAATGAACTTTTAAAATATATAAATTCTGTTCCATGGGTGGAGTTAGGGGTAGGGGACAGCAGGCAATAATCAATATACTTTTAAAACTCCACAGGTGATTTTGCCACCAGGCCAAATAGTGAGGAGGTGGGAGTCACTGAAGAATTCTGGTCACAGGAATTTTGAACACTTGCTAAGATTTCATCTAGAAGGAGAGGAGAGAGTCATGCTGTTCTCCCAACCCTTCTTAATCCTCCTGTTGTTCTCCACCAAAAGTCTCTTCTAAGTTCTTCAAATTTCATTTTTGTGCAATTCATGAGTAACATTACTCTTGCCCAGTGAAAGAAATTGCAAAGGTTTTTTCTTTTCTTTTCTTTTCTTTTTTTTGTTTTGTTTTTTGCTCAGAGGAAATAGAAGTGTTTAATTGAGTTGATTTTTCTCCCCAGATAAGTTGCTTTTTTAATTATATATCTATTACACTTATTTCTCCATTAACATTTAACACTATAATTCAATAACTCTCAAATATTAGTGTTCCTAAAACTTACTTTGGGTGCTCATAGCAATTCTTTTTTGGTTCCACATCCAGCATATCTGATTTACTGGGTTTGAGATAAGCTCAGGTATCTTCATTTTTCTACCTTTTTATTATGAAGATTTTCAAAAGAACAACAACAACAAAAAAGTTGGAAAAAAAATAATAGCACCAAGAATACTTCTATAGCTGCCACTTTAATTTAACAATTTTTGACATTTTTCTATATTTTCTTTATTTTTCAGTTTGTATGAATGTATGTATTTGTATTTACTACATTTTTTTATATTGTTGGACCATTTGAAAGTAAATTAGATGTCATGATGCTTCCCCCTTACTACTCCAGCATGCATCGCCTAAGAATGAGGATTGTCTCCTACATAATAAGGATAATAATAGGAAATAAGGAAATTAATAGTATTTCCAAAATGTTATCTAGTCTTTTGCATTTTAATGGATACCTTCTGGATCTAAGTCTTTCTCTCAAGTTTGAGGGTAGACGTTTCAGACATTATGGTGGGCTAACAGAGAACTTTGAGGATTAAGCAGGACTCATGGAACAACTCAAATAAGTCTAGATTTAGCTCAGATAAATTTCACAAATCAGGGCAGACAAATCTTGCCAGAATGTGTATTCTGTTTGACACAGAGTCTAAGAGAAGCCAGACAGGTCATACAGCTTCTAGGATGCACTCCCAACACACTAGTTTTAACTATAGGAAAGCTGAAATGTTCTTTCCTGCCCTGGGAAACTTCAAAGAAAATCCTCCTGCCCTCATTTTTACAGTAGAAAGTTGATCGGTGAGTGTATAGAAAGGCATCTACAGCATTAACTACATAACTGTTTTAAAGATAAGATTTGCTTTGATGGAAGTGATCAGTTGAATGATTCCCTGCCGTAATTAAATAGTTAAAATTGTGGCCTAGAGTCATTTCTTACAGCTTCAGGGGAGCTGTAAGAAATAGAGGCCATGGGAGTTGTAGTGTGATACTTCTGTACTCTCTCTAATACTGTCTCCATAAAATAGCATCAGCTGCTGGTGCACATGGTATAATTTTAACATGCTCTTTTAATATTTACAGTGTGCCTATAAAAGACTTCACAATGACAGTTGGTGATTCCTGTGGTATTTAATACATGACAACACAACTGTGATCAGATTGCTTCAGAAAAGAGTCTCTGAGAATGCTGTTTTTCAGAAATCCAGGCCTGGGGATGATCCCTGGGGGCAGAATTTTTTAAACCTAAGGTTGACTCCATTTCATTGCCTACGTGGTTCAGAAAGGTCCTATCTCCAGGATTTTCCCACCCAACAAAAATGGAATAGGAAAATGTTAAGCGAATAAGAAGGTTGCTTGTAAGAACAGGTATGAGCTTGAGAGTGTCTTTTTGTGTTTCTAATGCAGTTTCAGTGAAAGTTACTCCTTGACTAAGAGAGCAAAGGACAAAAATATCAGCAGAAATGATGTCATTCTCTCTGTGTGTGTGTGTGTGTGTGTGTGTGTGTGTGTGTGTGGTGTATGCGTATCTATGTGTCTGGCTGCTATCCAAAATAGCACAGGTATTTATTAAACCCAAGATGTGGTCAGTATACTTTAAGAGGTTGGTCAATCTCTCACCATTGCTTCCACTGAATTCTTTAATTATGTGTTTGCTTGCCTTGTGCTATTCTCTACCATGACACTGAGCTCACATTGCCTATGGAATTTTCTCGAATACCTCTACTTACTGTTGTAACCCATGTCAACCACATTTTCACCAGCTAAGTCTAAGGCTTCCTACTGTGGCACTGTGGGGTGTCAAAAGGTAAAATGTTAGATGGCCTAAATGTTTTCATTTGCTAAATGTAGATACAATGAACCTAAGCAAGTCTATTGAATTAGTACATTTGGAAAACAACAAAAGCTCATTCTCCAAAGTGTTTTAGAGTCATAAGTTACAGCAGAAAGTACATTTTATTACCTCTGGCACCGGGATTTTCCTTGAAAGATCCAGATTATTTTATTTTCCTAGTCAATATTATCTTAACATGAGCCATGTGGGCTCTCTCTTCCAGCCCCTTCATCTCCTTTCCTGGTGCTGAGCAATTCCCTCTCCTTTCCCTTTCTAAGTGCTTAGCACTGCCTGTTCTTATGTCTACACAGAGATAGAAGCCATTAAACTTTAAATCTCAGCTTTCCTCCTCTCCTCTTCAAAATACTCCACTTAGTCACTCTCTGGCTCTTCTTTTGCTTCTGACTTTGAGAATCAACTGTTTCTTTTTCTACCAAAGATAACCCTTCGATTTGCACCATTGGTTCTACCAGTGCTCCTACCTCACACTTTGTTTAAGCTCCCAATTTTAACTTGTCTTCCTTTTCTCTTTTTATGGTCTTGTCTTGGTGACAAACTCTGGTTTCCCCCATTTCTTTCTGCTATTTTCATTATAATGGAATCTCTCAATGAAAATCTCAGTCTCATTCAGGCAAAGAGGTTGGTATCATCCAAATTGCCCTATTTTTAATATGTTCTTTACACTGAACCAGAATGTTTCATCATTTTCCTAGACCCATTTTACTTCTTTCTTGGAACTCTGTTAATCCCACTTCTTAAATTAAGCTGTCTTCTAAAAATACTACAAACAAAAATAGTTTTTAAAAGTACTTTTTCCTTCTGTCTTCTACCTTGACCCACATTTCTCCAAAGGATGAACAATCAGGGTAACCTGCCCCAAATATAATTTACTCCCAAGATTAGTGGCAGGGGTTCTTTTTCTCTTTTCAGTCCAAGTTGATTGACATTCTTTCCATTCCAAACACGTTTTAACGCTGTAGAGTCCTAAACTATAAACTCAGCTGATCATTCAGCAGGATACAGTTCTTCACTAGCACTTAAGCAACTGTATGAATCTCAGGTTCGTCTTGATTTAACTTAATAGAAATCTCTCTAGCAAACATCAGGCAACTCTACAAAGTTGACACAAAACCACATGGCTTCACTAACAGGTTCCAATTCAAGATATTGATAACTTTTTTGAATGCTCACCACTGTGCCTCTTGATGATGCCACTGCCCTCTCTAATGGTCTTTCCAACTTAGATCACCCTACTCCAAAAGCTTGATGGCTCCTCACTGGAAATATTGTATTTGAAGTTCATCATGATTTGACTATTCTACCATTCCGTTGTACTCTGTCGAACTGTCGTACTTTCATGCCTCCTCTGATTACACTTTCCCTCATCTTGGAAGGATCCTTTGTCCCAATCAAAATTCTATCTTCACTTACCCGATGCGAGAACTTTTTCCATGAAGCCACTCCTGAATCACCTTGCTGGCATGACCAACTGCTTTATCAGCACTCCCATAGCACTTTGCTTGTAACTCCATGGAATTGCTTTTGTTCTGACTCCTAAGCACACAGTGGTTTTTAAAGAAGTATCTTTGATACGTTTTTTAAAAAGTTTATCTTACCTACTCTCTATGTCCTAAGCAAATTCTTAACCTGATGTTCATGACTTCATTGTGGTCCTCTGACCACCTCTGAGGTGTGGGAAGGTGGAGCAGCTTGTGAAACTTTATATGTAAATATATTTGTACATGTTTATATAATTGTGTGTGCTTGTGCTTTGTTAAGAAGAGGGTCCACAACTTTCATTGGATGCTAAAAGCTATGTGTAACCCCAAAGAAGTTAAGAACAACCATTAGAATATTAGACTATTGTGGAATGGGCACTCTGCCACTCAACAGATGGGGGAGATGACTATAAGCAACCAAGAAATCATGAATGTGCATCAAAAGTGGGTGCTTAGGGCATGGTACCCAGCTGGGCAGGTGGAGAATGCCATTCACCCAAAGCTGCCAAGGGCTATTAGCCAGTGCTGATTAAACTCTGGACTGCATTTGCACTGACTTTTGGAAATTGCAGGAAAATCCAGTCCTCCCCAGTCACGGCACAGAAGCACAATAGTTGGCTGAGCTTATCCACATAAATGACCTGATTGTGCCTTTGTTGAGAAGCTAAGTTGGCAGTGGCAGCAATGCTACTTGTCCTTGTCTATTTTTTCAATTCCCAGATAAATATTAGTTCGATTAATAATCATATGTCTGTCAGTCACAGACACCATGAAATTGACTAGAATTTTAGAGGGAAAAAATAAGAAAATAGTAAATAGGAAATAGGAAAGCTCCCTAAAATATTACATGATGACATATCTCTTACTCTCTCGTTAAGACACAAGTATCTAGGTATATGGATTATGGATTACAATACAATATAGTTTTGTCTATCATGAGTGATAGGGACTAGATAACTTGACCTTCAGTGTAAGGGATAGAGAAACCCTTGATTATACTTCTTAACTGCTCGTGCTAAAAAGGCTCCTGATTTTGAGAATGTTTTTCCTGCTATTTCCCCTTTTCCATGGCTTTTAAAGAAAATTCTCTGTGGTATTGGTTTGGCTGAAAAGAGACAAGTTCACTCATGAAAAAAAGGCATGAAATATATATACACTTACATTTGTCATGTACATTATGTGCCCATTCACTAATTGTCATTTTGGTGCTTGCTGAGATCATTTGCCACAAGTTATTCTGTCACAAGGGCATTCTGAGAGAGAGCAACATTCTTCCAAATATAAGAGGTAAAAATCCATGTTTCTACTTCCCCTAAAAAGACTCGTCATCTGATTATTTCTTTCTTTTCAAGCAAACCAAGTTGCAAAAATCCTTCTACATAAAATGGATTATGAAAATCAGATACTTCTTCCAGAAGCAATTGTTAGAGCCTTCCAACTAGCTACACATGAATAGAGAAGCATATTTCTTAATCCGAAAGGCAATAAAGCTTGTGTAGAGTCAGATCAATCCTGACCATTGAGTTCCTTTAGGGGTAAGAGAAAATATTCTAGGTCAGTAATTCTAAAACTCAAGTGTGCATTAGAATCACTTGGAAGGCTTGTTAAAACACAGGTTGCTGAATGTCACCCCTAAAGTTTCTAATACAGTAGATCTCAGGTGGAGTTGGAGAATATGAAACTTCTCACTAGTTCCCATGTGATGTTAATGCTGTTGGTGTGCAGACCATACTTTGATAAAACTAAGTCTCTAAGGTCCCAAGGTGTTTGTAATCAAGTCAAAAACTAAAACATAAAACAAAATACCTAGCAATTCAAGGTAACATTAGGGCCCAAAATACGCTATAATGTTTGTGAGAAAGAACTCTGGGCTGGCAGGATTTGAGCTGACGCCCAAGTTTGAATAGAATTAAGTTCATCAGAGTGTAAGATGGATGGCATTCCAGATGGATTTATGAACCAAGTTAGTAGTTAGAGATAAGACTAGAGTTGTAAGCAGGGACCAGTTTGTGGATGGCTTTCAATGACATCTTATAAAGAGTTCAGATTTTATGCAGCGGGTTATATTTCTTCCACCCACACATTATCTCCTCCTATGACATGCAGGCATTAAGATTCACCTCCAGATTATTGCAAACATTTTAACCTTTCCAAAGTATTATTCAGCCGAGGTGGGGCAAGAGGGGCGTTTTTAGTTTATCTCTAGTTGTTTGATAAGATACCAGTTTAGACTGGAAGGTGGATTATTTGCAACGTTGAGTCAACTTACTTACCCAAGGGTTGCAGGATGGGAAAGCCAGCAACTTTTTTATGTCTCCCGAAATACTAAAACTTGTTTGGGTATGAATTTAGGTTGCTGACAGAAATAGGAAAAATCTTGGATGGCTGGGGTGACTTAGGCTTTCTTTCATAGAGTCTGAAGTGGGCAAAACTATGCACTTAGAGGTGCTTTTCGATCTTTAAGGCGCACACGTTGGAATCGCCTGAAGATATTGTAAAAATGCAGATACTGATTCAGTAGGCCTGAGACTGTGCATTTCTAACAAGTTCCCAGAGGATGCTGATGCTGCAGGCTGCACTTTTACGGAAGGCACCAGGAGACATCCAGAACACCCTATGGAGAGAGAGGCCGGTTGATCATCTCCCCTTGAGGAAAGAGGATAACGCAATCCTTAAAGGAAGGCCCCTCTCCTGTACCGTCGGAGAGGAGAAAGGTGAATGTGGGGACAGAGACAAGAACAGCCAGCTTGAGCAGAGCTCGGAAGGCCAAGGCGCCCGGGTGCGTCAGGCACGAGTGTCCCATTGATGGCGGTCCGGTCGGCACGCGGCCGAGTCCACCGCACGGCTCCGCCCGCCCGCGCCGCGGTTTCCGGTATTTTGGCCTTTGGCGGTTCCCATCGTGGCTCCCCGGCGCGAAAGGGAGCCGTCGACAGCGGCTGCCGACCGCTGCACGTTGCGGGCGGGCGACTACACACGCCGCCGGCCCAGCCGCTCGGACTCCCGGAAGCGGAAAAGGAGCGCGGCCCGGCCTGGGCGAAGGCGGCACTGGAGGAGGCGGAGGAGGAGGAGGGGGAAGAGCCGCTGGCGGCCGCGAGACCAACGGCGGCGAGAGGAGCGCCAGCCAGCGCCGGTGAGTGTGTGCGGGCGCGGGGGCCGCCCGGCCGCCCCGCGCCCCCGCCCCGCCCGCCGCCCCCGCGCCCGCTGCCCTCACCTGGCTGCGCTCCCGCCCCGCGCCCTCTCCGCTCCTGCCCTCCGCCCGCTTGGGACCCCCCGCTCTTCTCGGTGCCCGGCTGGTCCTTGGCCTGGCCTAGCCAAGAGCATCTACAGCCAAAGCTGCAGCCTCCCGCCGGCTGCACCTCCCCTTAACTGGTGGTGGGTGGGTTCCTGCTCTAGCCGAAATGATTTTGGTAGATTGTCGTGTTTGTTTGTTTGTATGTTTGTTTGTTTGTTTATTTATCTGTACCCCTAGTTTCTCGCCTGTGAACTGCTGTACCCCCCACTTGGAGTCTTGCGCAGCAATTTCGGATTTATGCTACTCCAGCCTTTCATTCATTTCCAGATCTCTGGTATGGGGCTGCTGGTATTAGCAGGAGGAGAAATAGTTTACTTCTTTATTGACCTTCTGCCTTCCTCCTTCAGATCCAAGAGTGATTTTAGAAAATGGCTTATGGATGGGCAGCAGTTTGCACTTGTTACCATTTACTGTAATAGAATTTTAACTGGAGAGTCCATTTAAAGTTGTGGTCTTTCTCAATCTGTATTTGGGTCACGTTTTATGATTCCTTGTGAGTCAGTGGAGGATGTCTGTATCTCTAGGGCTGAGAGAACCTGACCGGCTATTACTTGAAAAATACTGCAATGTAGCAATCCATAAAAGTACAGGAGGGCAACAAAATCAAGGTCATTGTGGGTGGGTCATAAATTATATTGTAAAGTTACAGTCTGAAATAAAGAGGACTGAGGATAGTTAAGGGCAAGTTAAAAAGATGTGTCAAATGGATCCTCAGCCTAGTATGCTACTACGTGTACTTTAAAAAATTAACTACCTATCTCGTGGTGGTAATAATAACCGTAATAATAACCATACTGTAGTATGTGCCATCCCTGGACAAAAATGCATTGGTGTAGTAACTTGTTAAATCTTTCCAAATCTTTAGATTTTATTTATTTTAAAGATGAAATCAGATAGGTGTTTTATTTACCTTAGGTTGTGCTATGTGTCTTAATAGCCAAAAGATTTTTGAAGAATAGGTGAGGTGAGAAATCAGTCAAAAGAACCAAATGAGATTTGGTGTTGTGGAAAGAGAAACTAAATTTTAGCACCGTTACTATCACGATCTTGCTGTGGGATCATGGGTAGGTCAGTGATCAATGCCATTTTTTCATCTATACAACTAGGGAGTCAGACTAAATTCTGTAAGGTTTATTCGCTTTCCCATGCTTACCTGGCATACACTATGTTTGTAAATAATTTAAGACCCTTTAACATTTTTAGAATACATTTGAAACATTTACTTGAAGAAGTACTGGTAAAATTATATCAAAATATAAGTAAAAAATGTACAATTCCATACTTTTGGAATAGTGTTTGTGTAGTACTATTCTAGAATTCCTCATTTGGGATGTAAAGCAATATGAGTATATTAGGTCTCTTCGAACTGTTGTTATTTCTGTTAAATTTAACATACTTTAGAAATTGTATTTGGAATAAATGAAATAGAACATATGTTAGATTAAATGATGACTGTGTTGCATCGCCTATCTCAGGGGTGTTTTAAGATCAATCTAAGCATTTTAAAATGCATGCACATAACCATCAGCTTAACAGGTAGGTTCTAAAACAAGAAGTAATCAGTGAATCATAAAACTTTTACTTATTTCCCCATGGCCTCATTTATTTTAATTCATAGGGACTGATTCAGAACTTGTAGAAAAGGGCATGGGTAAAATAATGCCATGTATTAATGAAGAAATGAATTGAGAAGTCTAGTAATGTGTCCACGGAGGTTTTCCTTTTTTTTTTTTTTGAGCCAATAAAATTTTTTTCAGCGCAGAAGGCTACATAGTGGTGGTATCAGTACTACCAGGAATAACAGGGAATGCAGAGGAAAAGCTATTTTTATTACCAGAAAGTTGTTCCCTAAACTCAGTTGTACTTTATATTAAGGAATGAAGACTTTTGATATTGCTTTAGTAAAATGGTAGGATTCAGATTCCACTTTTCAAATATACTAAATACAAGTGGCAGTTTAGCCTTTAGTAGAATAATTGGTGCATCGATACCTCTTATTAAAGTTGAAAATGTTTGAGCTGTTTTGAGTCAGTAAAAAACGTAGGTGAAAGACAAGAATGGAAAAACACCAGTCTTTGTTATTGTCAGGATAGTGATCTTTTGGTTAACAATCATTGGTAAATTGAGTTAGCCTAGTTTAAAAATCACATCTTCATGGACGTGAAGTAGCACTGCTCACATTTTCACAAAGTCTTTCTGGAGAACTCAGCAGTTGAATCGGAATTCCCTACTTTAATTATGCTTTCTTCATTGACTTATGAAATCAGGTTCTGATTTTCTTCCATGCTTCTTTCCATAATTCATCAGTCCTTCTGCTTTTACGCGAAAGAGATTTAATTTACAGGCTTTAGTTCAGTCTCTCTATTTCAGATCGCATTTGTTTTGGTTTACTGCTTAAAAAGATCTTATGCCAACTCTAGTTGAAAGGCTGTCCTATCAGAGGTTTCTCATCTCTGACAAGTAGTTCTCTGAATTCAGTATTAGAAAAAGTGGGTAGCTGGGATATGGTTAAATTGTATCACCGCTTTAATCATGGGGACCCAGAATCATTTTTCATTCTGTAGTTTGTAAGACTAGAAGTAAAACTCCTTTTAAAATTTCCTTTCCTCTCCTCTCTCCTACTTCTCTTTAAAGTTATCATTTTTGGAGGTGCTTATTATTTGCCAGGCAATTCCTCATTTAAGCATGACAACAACTCTGTGAATTAATATTATGATTACCATTTCGCAGATAGTTAATATGAAGCTTGAAATGAAACTGAAGCTTGGAGAGCTAATAAGAGGCTCTGTTGTAATTTGATTGTTGTTCTCTTTTTAATATATGTACAGAATTAATTTTCTACTCTATTGAAATAAACCGAATACCTATGTGATATTTTAAAAAATCGAATATCTCAGTTAATTATTAAGGAGAGCGCAGTCTGATATTTTAGGTAGAATTTTGACCAGTTTGCAGAAGTTAAGTAGCTGTGTAAATATGTTTAAAAGTATATAGTTGTAACTTTATGTTTTTCAAGTTTATATTAAGTTGCAATTGTAAGGTTTACATTTCATATATTCATATACCCATGCACGCGCGTGCGTACACAAACACACACACACACACACACACACACCATTTTCTTTTGGCCCTGTAGGGGAAAGTTTTTTCTTTTTCTGATTTGCCCTATAAATCCTATAAATTGTTGATTGTATTTGTTTAGACACAACAATGTTAAAAATATTTAATAACATCTTATAGTTAAGAAAATTTGGGATATTCTTTGTTATCCCAAAATTTCTTGGATTTTTAAGCTTAGTATTGCTTCTATACCACATAGATGAGATTTGATTCAACAGTGGTGGTGGTGATATTGGTGAACTAGATGAAGTGTTCATCTTGTTTTGGATGCTATGGCTGCAGTGTAGCTCAAATAACTATAAATGTAAAGGAGGATTTTTCTTTGATTTTAAGCCAGTGAGTGACTGGGGTTTGACTCATAGATGGTTGACCTGTGCTGTTACCTAATAATATTGCTGACAGAAACTGTTATGCTGAAACATTAGGAAGCCACCCTAGAGTCGTAGTCTTAGCAGCATTATTGATCTTGGCCATGCTTCAGAACATTTTGTTATACCAGCTCCTTTACTCTCTCATTCCATATTTTGTCTCTAAGAAACAAAGGTGCAGCTAAGGAGACCACGATAAATTAGCTTAGAAAGTTAGAGTAGAAACAAATTACATTTCACAATCTAACAGTCGTAGACCATAGAAAATTGACCCTGAGAGAAAAAAATTAATATATATATATACACACATATATATATTACTTACATATATATATACATATATGTATATATACACATATATATACATATATATGTATATATACATACATATATATACATATATGTGTATATATATGTATATATACACACACATACATACATACATACACACACACATACACACACACACACATATAGAATGGAAATGAAATGATAATGATCTTGATATAGTTTTCACATCCTCAGTATGTCATAGTTTCTCACTGCTATGGTAAGCAGTATGCTTAATAAACTCATAACTTATCCTTTATTTCCTGTCTTGGAGAATGGTACTATCCTTCTCCTAGGCCCTAAGTCAAAAACTTGGGAACCATTCTAGCATGTGAACCCTTTGCTTAAAAAGAGTTGTTCAGCAACTCCTGTCACTATTACTCATTACGTTCTTAACTGCCTTTTTCCAGCATGCCTCCTGTTTTAAGTGTTTCTTCCTCATTCCCTGCTCTTCCCCATCCCCATTTTAAGTTACCACTTTTGGGTGCTTACCATGTGCTCTCATTTCTCATCTGAGTAACTAGTAAGCCTAGTTTATTTCATGTAGTCAGTCTTGGAGCTTCCAAGTGTTCCATTCTTCCAAGTGTTACTCTTCTTTCCAAAATGCAAATTTCATCATGGCATTCTTCTGCCTAAAATCTTTTAGTGGTTTCCCACTGTGTTCAGGGTGAAGTCCAAGCTCATTGTCATAGTTTAACAGTATGTTTCACTCTTAGATCATGCTCTGCTTGTGGGTCATGAAATATCAGAGTACATCACATATTGTAAGGGTGAATATCATTTTATTAAACTTTTTTGGTTGCATATTTCATACAATGGAAATATATACTTATGTATCTCATATATTCCTGTGTGTACTGGTAACATTACGAAATATATTTCTTAAGAGTTGATTGAGGTCAAAAGGTTAGACATGTTTTTTAGCATTCTTCCATATGCAATGATTCTAGTCATTTCAGTTTAATTGGCTTTTCTGCCTGCTTTTATACCTTTGCTTATTTGCTCCCTTATTCAGAAGAGCTACCTGCCAGTTTTCATCTAGCTAATTCAAAAATTTCATTCTTTGGAAATTTTTTTCCTGGTAACAACTTACCATAGTAAATACATTTGTATTGCAACCTAGTATACACATAAATATTCATATAAAGAAAGTTCCATGAAACAATAACCTTCCTGTATGAGATGCTTTCTTGCCCCCTTGCCTTCTGTCTTACCTCATCTTACATGATGTTGATCTTGGCCATTTACTAGTCTGTCTGTCTTCACTGAGGTTAGGGCTCCTCACTTTTGTATTTATACCCGGTGCCAGGGTGTAGTATACAGTCAATAGATGTTGATTAAATTAATGAAATGTTGAATTGGTATGTTATCTAGGACTCTTTACAATATTGTTTAAGCTTGAACTGTAGAAGATAACTTTTATAGTTGCTTCTCAATGGTTTTATTACAGGAGGATAACTTTTTTCCTTAAAACTTTAAAACTAAAAATTGTTTTTATGTTAAATTCTTTATATTTATCAATTGTCACTGCATCGTTCTAGCCTTGCATCATTATAGACATTACATTGCATTTTGTCATATCAGTGACCTCAGAATTGATTATCATTTGTGATTTGTGGTCAGCAAGTTTGATGAAGTCCAAATGCTGGACACATAATGCTAATTTGTTTTTATGGGAACTGAGTGGTTTCAAAGGAGAGAACTTTCATGTATAACGGTAATCAAATGCAGATTTGGGGGGGGGGGATGGGGTGAGACATGAAAGCACAGAATCAGGTGTAGTTGAATCATCTTATTTCTGAATATGTAAAACTTTGTAAATGACATTTTCACAGGATATTTAGTTACTTCCAGTTTTCCTTTGTGAAAAATAATTATTTATTAAACCATTAATAGATTCTCATGGAGAACTGTTATTGAGGAGAGAGATCCATTTGTTGAAATGTAATAAAAAAGAATGAATCAAGACAAAACCTCTAAATGCAAGCACCAGAAAAATTACAACACATCACAGTGAATTTGCAAGTGGTAAGTCTGCATTTAATTTTACATGGGAATATGTTTCTGAATTATGTGGCATGGGATCCTTAAAGTCTTATGTTTAGATGTGTTTAACAGTTGTTCATTTGCAAAGTAAAATTATGTTTATTTAAAAGCTTTTTATTAAATTTTAATTAAACATTTTCTTAGATAAGGCTTTTTTCATAGAGAAAAATAATCTGTAAGTAATACAAGTTTTAGACACATCTTTCTGGATTATGAATCTTCTATGGCTTTACAGCTGATGCTCCTGCACTGCATTTTTAAAAATATTAATTTTAAAAACATATAATTTAAGGATAATATGGAGTGATAAGAGAGGCTTTAATTAAACACTTTGTAAGGTTGTAGTGTCTAATCAGACCCCATAGGCTATCTTTATATTTCTGTTGGGTGAAAAGAATTTAGAACTACATATGTTTATTAATAAACTTAGAACATGTGAATACATACACAAAATGTGAAAGCCTTCCTTCTCATTGCTCTTTCTTTCCTCAGCTCAGTGATAACTACTGTTAACAGTTTCATAGATTTGTTCTTTCACACTTTTTTCCTATACATTTATAGAAATTACTTATAAATATATTTTTTATCAAAAAAATTACATTATACAAATATTTCTATAACTTAATTTCTCCTCCAACATTTAAATACGAAAAATTTTAACAGGAAAGTTGAAAGAATTATTGAATATAACATCTGACTACCTATTACCTACATTAACAACTAATATTTTACTAAACTTTATCACATACTCATCCATCCCTCTGTCCATCTGTCAATCCATTTTAATTTTTTTGGATCCATTTCAAAGTAAATTGCAGACATCAGTCCATTTCCTCCCCTTCCCAGTACTTCAGCATACATATCATTAACTAGAGTTCAGTGTTGGTTTACAGGGTTTTTAAAAAGGTAAATTTACATACCATGAAATGCACCAATCTTAAGTGTATGTTTACTGAGTTTTGACAATTCATAACCTCTGTATCTCACACTCATATCAAGATAGAGATCACTGTCAGACACTGCAGAAAGTTCCCTATGCTCTTTCCTAGGCTATCCGTATCCTCCCTCCCTTCAGGAAACCACTGTTAAGATTTTTCCCCTCCATCATAGATTTTGCCTATGTAATTTATTTTTCATCGCTCCAGTGCTATGTGTAGGTAGCCATATGCAGATCTAGATCTACCTCTTTTTTTCCTTTGTTTTTTGTTTTCCTTTTAAAATTGCAGTGGCTCGAAAATAGTCTACACTAAGAATGTGTTATAATTTGATCATTCCCCTGTCTTTACGTGTACATTTAGGTTGTGCCATATTTTTGTGATTGTGAAAAGTGCTGTATAGAACATTCTTATATGTATATATACCTGTCTACTCTAGTGAGTATTTTATAGGTGTTACTAGAAATAAAACTCCTGGGTCAAAGAGTTTAACATTTTAATAGATACCATCAGATTGCCCTCCAAATGATTGTATCAGTGAAAGTGTATGAAAGTGCCCTTTTTCCTCTGCCTTCTCAACACTGGGTTTCATCTATCTTTCGAAAATTTTTTCAATACAAAAGATGAAAAATATACCTAGTTATTTCACATTTTCCTAATCACTAGTGCTTGGTTATTGGATTTTTTTCTTTTCTGAATTGCCTCTATGTATTTACTTTGTATGTCTCTTATTAGTCATATGTTATATTATTTTTTCCAGAGATGCTTTGTCTTTTAACTTTGTTTTTGGTGTGTTTTGGAACTTCAGAGTTTCATTATGTGGTCAAATTTGACTTATGGAGCACCTTCCTTTTTTTAATTTGGAATTTATTTGTGAGCACCTTCCTTTTTTTTTATTTGGAATTTAGGAGAGAAAGAAAAATCACTGTGAGCTGAGGTACTAGGAACATTTTCATATGGAGAGTGAGATTCAAATTGACCTTGGAGTTTGAGTTGAATTTAGAGTAAGCAAAATGGTAAGGTCATTTCAGATAGGAGAAATGTGAGAGGGAATATATTTTTCATATTCATGGAGCGGTGATAAAACCACTGGCTGAGGTGGCTGATAAAACTGTATATTTAGAGACATATATTTGACTACTAGATTTCTTGTCAATTATTTTGGCTAACTTTTACCATTTTCTAAAATCTGTATTCTGATGTTACAGTTTCTATCACTTTAGTTTTATAGCGACTTGAGTATTCTTCCTCAGAAAAATGTGTAGTGAAATTTAGTTGCCTGAAAAGGCAAAAAAGGAAAGGCGGTTTCCTACCAGAATAGTTTGAACATTGTAAATATTTACGTAGTCCAGTTTATTAGAGTTGAATTGTAATTTCTTTTTTAAAAAGTTTGTGCTGTAGTAATTTACATCATTTAATGAAGTTAGTCACAGCACTCAAGTATAGTTACCAGATAGCAATCTTAAAAAATGTTGAAGGACCAGTATGTCTGCTAGTTACATCAAAGTTTGAGTTATGAGCTCACCATTTAATATACAAATTACTATGTTGGAATCTCTACCTAATGAAAGTATTTTACAAATGCCACTCTTAAGATGGACTAGCAACATTGTGTTCAGTTCAGTTGTTGCTCAGGATGTGTAATAGTTTCTGTTCAACCATGAGCCACGCCTGGTAGATATTACGTGAGTGGAGTGATCCTGCACCTCTACCAGTTACCGGTTTCTGTTTGAAATCTGATTTGAAGATCTTGGGAGACTACTGTTTTCTTCTCTACAATCTACTTGTGAAGATTATGTAGCACTAATTTTCACTAATCAGGTATTTAAAGAAATATTCAACATCTTATTTGTTTTCTGTTTTATTTTTCCGTCTTTCGCTCACTTTTCCTTGGGGATGCTTGTTCATCTAGACTTTGTTGCCTGTATATGTTTACATCCAGGAAAAACACAACTTTTAAACTATACTTTTCACTCTCTAATATTTTTCCGTTGTCAGGAATCTTCTAGTGATAAGAAAAATTCATTATTTTCTGAGAGAGGAAATTAGAAATAGGATTTAAAAAATGAATGAGTATTTGATAATTTGCTACTTGTTTTGCTGGCTTATTTGCTTTTCTTTTTCTAATATTAATAAATATTAAATTTAGAAATAAGTAATGAAATTCCTCTGTTATGTATAATTTGTAGACTATTGTTTAGTACTGAACAGGACTGAAAAGTTAAATGAAAGAAAGTATATAAAGTTAATAATATTGAACATGTTGAGAGACGGTCTTCTGTCTTTTAGCACTTGATGGTTGGCAAGATTATAAACATAAACATTCTTTTTAATGCTTCTCTTTTTAGTTATGTAGATAGTTTATCATTTGTATTTGAGCTCCTTTAGTTTTTAAAATAATACCTAGACAATTAAATAGCATGCTTTATCCTCTGTGACTTTCTTCATTTAAATGTGATAAGTCTTTTAAATTTCTAATTAAAAGTTAGTGAAGTTCAAACATCTTTTAAAGATCTAGGCATGATTCCTATTTTAGACCACCTCTGATTTAAACAGTTGGGTATTGTCGTGTTTGAGCTCTTGTCTTTTTTTCTGCTGCCCCAATATTTGTAGATTCTAGGGATGATAGCAAAGGGGTATTCTTTTAAAACTAAGTAACTCTTAATGTTTTTTTTCTTGAAGCTTTGCAGCTTTAAGAACATTGACAGGGCCTCCAAGAGATGATACAGGGAAGCCTTTCAACTGATGATAATTCTTAGAATGAAATAATCTGGGAATTAAACTGAAAATTAGAGAGTCATTACTTGAATTTCTTCTGACCCCTAATATCTAATCAATTAGTAGAACTTACTGGACTGATTTTACTATTTCTTCAGTTGATCTCTTCTCTAAAAGTAATTTTGGCTATTGTCTTCTCTTAGCCGAACTGATCTCTGTCTTTAATTTTATTCTCCATTCCAGATCTTCAATAATTTATTTAAAGTATAAGTTTCATTATGTTAACCCCCTGCTTCAATAGCTCTTCAGTGCCTAAGAATGAAGTCTTAGCTTTCTGACATGACTTCTGTATGTTCTTCATGATTTAGCCCCTTCTTTTCCAACACTCACTCTCCTCTGAAAGCTTTGTAATTTATGATGGCAGTTCGTAATAACCTCACACGATTTTTACTCATACATACCTCCTGCTCTTCCTTCTGTTGGCAGTATTGTTGTCACTCTTCTTTGCTTACGTAAATTTTATTCATCTTTTAAGACTGAATTCAGGTTTTACTCCCTATAGGAAGTCTTCCTCTGATTTAACCGGTCCCCATCTTTTGTGCCACTAGTAACACCTTGCCCACATCTCTGGAACTTACCATGTTCTATTAAACCCATTTAACGATTCTTTAGACTGTTAATTCTTTTAAGCAAAGACCGTATTTTAGTCATCACTGTATCTATAATACCTAGAAAGTGACTGCTATATAGTGGAGGCTCAGTGAATGTTTGTTGAACTGAGTTCAACTCATTAAAGACACTCCTCAGTTGATTTTGGTTTGCTTACAGGTTTGAGAAACACTTTGAATTTATTATTGTATTATTCTGTTGTAGTTTATGTAAAAGTTGTCCCCTTGACCTTGTACAATAGTTTATTATTTAAGCTTTATGTCTACTAAAGTATGAATATTTTTTAAGTCACCTTTTTGGTACCATGGATGTAGAAATATCTTAACTTTAAATGGCTAAGTGGGTTGGGGGAGGGGGTTCTGTTTGCATTTCATTAACACTCAACTGAAAAAAAGCTCCATTTAAATAGGAATCTTCTTGAGTTGATAGTGATGAGTAATTGGTCTTTATTCCATGAATTTAATTATTTTTGGCAATTCATAATTGCTTTTCACTTTCTAGTATAGTTTTTCAAAATGATTTTCAAGCTTTTCGTTATGGTTTAAAATTAAATTAAATTGCACAAATATTAAGTGTACAGCTCAGGGAATTTTTATATATGTGTATACTCATAAAGCACTACCCAGGTCAAGATATAGAATGCTTCTAGCCTCTCAAAGATTTCCTCATGTCCTTTTCCAGTTAATAAACCCTTTTCCCATCACAAGATTACCACGATTTTGACTTGAATGCCCATTGGTTAGTCTTATGTTGAAAGGCACAAAGAAAGTTTTTATCTTTTGTACACTCATTTCTCTCGGGTGTGCACATGGTATTCCTGGGCTAAGTGCAGACTAATGTTAACCTCAGAAGGTAGCGTCAATTTATATTTTATAACAATTCATAATGAAAATTGAAATTAAATTATTTGAAGTTTTTAGTGAAGTTTTTAATATCTTTGAACTTATTTTTGCTTTCCAAAGTGTTCTATTTTGTCAGAAATATACAAAGAAAACTAATATCATTTTATAGTTGCCAGTAATATAGTTTTGTTTTAGTCAAATAATTTTTTCTATATGAGTAACATTTTTCTTTTTTTCTCTCCTTAGGATCATCTCTCCTTGTGGGTTGGCAGGCAGTTATAGGACTGCAAAATGGGTCTCCGGATTCACTTTGTTGTTGACCCACATGGTTGGTGCTGCATGGGTTTGATTGTTTTTGTCTGGTTATACAATATTGTTATAATTCCCAAAATTGTCCTCTTTCCTCACTATGAAGAAGGACATATTCCAGGCATATTAATAATAAGTAAGTTTCTAGGTCTTTATTTCTTTATATAATTAAAGATTTTCCTCATTTTGAATATTTCTAGAGTATAGTGCTACTATGATCTTCCTTTTAACGTTATTAGTACTGTTATTACTGTTATTTACTAAATTATGGAAGTTTTTAAAAAATAATGGACTTTATATATATTTTTCAGGGTTAGATAAATGTGATATTTCTGAACGTAACTCTGCAAAATATATAAAGGTCATTTTGTTTAAAAAAATCTGGTAACAATAGTGCTAATTTGCATGTGTCTGTCTATTTTTAATGTTTCTTTTATATATTTATTGCAAATGTAGAAGGAGTTTTAGGACTGCAGATGATATCCATTACTGAGAAATGAGAGTTTCATGATAAAAATATTGATTATGATGTTGATTATAACACTGAACTTCTGGATAATTTTTGTCTGCTATAATTCATTGATAACGGCTTGCTTATGATTAAAAGAATAAGTTTGAAATGACATATTTTACATGTACACAGCATTTACAGTTGCCATGTACATTTTGTCATTTTGACTTCATAAGAGCTGTGGGAAATACGATCTCTGTTACACAAATGATAAAGCTGACCAGTATCATGTAGTCAGTGCTCGTTAGCACTTGAACTAAGTTTCCTGTTAAAGGTGCCTTCTTTTTCCCTTAACAAAATGTCCATTTCTTATTCATTTTAAAGGTGGAATTATACTGTTATTTTTTCTAGTTTTTCATTTTAAAACTTTAAAAAGTTTCTAGATTCTTTATTTTCAAATTAAATATATTAAGAGCTATCAAAAGGAACAGTTGAACATAACTAGTGCAAAGTAATTTTGAAGATAGCCAGTTAGAACTAATGAAAAAGTTTAATTGCAGAATGGGTTTAAAAATACTGCTTTGATTCTTTCCATTATAGTATATGTAGTAATTAAAAGGGAATCCATTTATGTTATTACTGCTAGGGAATCTCTGTTAATAAAGAATCTGATTTATAACAAATTTATCAGTTATTATCATGCAGTATTATTTGATGAATGAAATGAATTTATCATTTAATTTTATCTTTTGAAAATTATCTTGATAGATTAAAATATACATTTAAACTTTAAATATGCTGGTTTATAAAATGTTTTGAAGGGTAAATGACTAATTTTACTTATTTGTGTATTTCAAAGTCTTCTATGGCATTGCCATATTTTGTCTGGTTGCCTTAGTCAGGGCCTCAGTAACTGATCCGGGAAGACTTCCTGAGAACCCTAAGATTCCACACGGAGGTATGGTACTCTTCAGATTCATCAGTTTTACTACGACAGAATTATCTTTATTAATATGTTTTATTACCTTTAGTATGTATTAGTTATATATGTCATCTAACACAACTTTCAAGTTTTTTCTCAAATGTTTTCTTTCCACAGTTCTCTATTTATTTAAAATAGCAAATCCCAGGCGACTCCTCATATCCCCACTCCCTGGCTATCCTTTTCAGTTTGCTTGTGTATTTATTTGTCTCTCCTCCCACTCTAGATCTGTATAATCTCTGTGAGGGTGTAAATTTGTTGTTTTGTTTTCTTCATTTGATTAGTGCTATATCCTTAGTGCCCGGGAGAGACTGTCACTTAGTAAATGATGGGTAAATATTTGTTGAATGATGTATAATTTATATGAGAAATTATATTTTTATTCAACAAAAAAAATTTCAATGGTGCCATTTACCTCATGATATAATAAATATATTTTCCATGAAAAATTTGAAAGCCTTTTATTCTAGTTGCAGTTAAAAGTAATGTTTAATCACCTTATTACATAGTAATCGTTCACACCACAAAAATGAGGTTAGAGTGTATTGCTTGTTTTATTACATGCTGATATAGTAAGCCTCATTTACCTTTTATCTTGAGTTTCACTTTTTGATTATTTGCTCTGTAAGCTTTGAGAACTCTGTACTTTTTTTTCCCTGTGAACTGATATTTATTTATTTTTCTTTTTAAAATTAAATTTATTGGGGTGACATTGGTTAATAAAATTTATAGATTTCAAGTGTACAATTTAATAATACATCATCTTTATGTTGTTTTCTGTGTTCACCACCCAAAGCCAAGTCTCCTTCCATCACCATGTACTTTCTTCTGTTAAAAAATTTATATGTCTTCGTTGTACATTCTAGAGCCTGAATACTTTTTATAATAATTCAAGGGTTTCCATACTTGCTGCGCATTAGAATCACCTGGGGAGCTTTTAAAAATCTCAATGTCCAGATCACATCACATTAATTAAATTGCAGTGTGTCGCGGTGGATGCCAGGTATTTTTTGAGTACTGATCCTAGGTGATTCTAGATGATTCAGTGTATAGCTGTTTAGGAAGCAATTATGCCTTTCAAAATTGTATTAAGTGGCAGGTTGCTTATAGAGCCTCTCTATGAGTTTCTGATTATTGTTTTTTGAGACCCATCATTTAGGGGCTTGCTTGGCCTTGCAAGTTTAATGATTAAATGGGAATGATATGACACCGATGTTTATATAGCTGTAGAAGTTCTGAAAACTATGCTGAATATTTAGTTTTATTATAGGAACAGTATTACTGCCACTTAGCAGTGTGTGTTTTTGTGGGAGGGTAACACTCTGTGGTTTGTATAAAATCCCTCTTCTCAACTAGCCTAAACCAAAGGCTCTAAAATATAGATAACATGTATTGTCTACTTCAACTCTAAAACTCAATGTTCCCAGAAAAATCAAGCAGTCTTTTCCTAACTCAGAATCCGTTTCTGAAGAAATCTTTATTTTGCAGTGGTCAAACAGTGGCAGATAACTGCAAATCAGTGAATGGGGCTAGGGAGGAACTATTTTTATATTGAAAAATCTTATAGCTTTTCTAATGGGAGTGGCAGCTACTCAGCTACAGTGAAATTGTCATGCAGGCCTAGTAGTCTTAGATCTGACAGTTTTTAAAGAGATAACAGGGAATCTTAATGTTTTTGAGAAATTTCATTATTTTAAAAAAATATTGACATCTAATTAAAAATTTAAAAATATTATAGACTGTAGATAATGGAGGACACAACCTTGCTAACTATTTGAATGGCTGTATTATATCTGGTTTCATTTGACATTTGGCCTGTTTTCTTCACTGAGTCTAGAAAACTACAGATGAATAATTTTAGCTCTTTATTCACTTTTGCTATGATTTTGGAGAAAATTCGAAGTCATGTTTTTAGTGCTGGTTACCTGATTATTTTATAAATATGGTTTTAACTCGTAAAAAAAAAACCCAAATTTTAACAGTGAAAAATAATATAACATGACTAAAAAGTTGGAGCTATAGAATATTGATATTTATTCAGCATTGTTTTAAGGTTGAGCACATTGATATAATTGAAATTTTTAGAAAAGGAAATTTAAATACTAATACTTTTGTGATTTTAACCATTTTTTAAATTTAATTACTTTGAAGTAATTTATATGACTCTTTTTTTAAAAAAAAAAACAATAAATTTAGTATCTATATGACCCACCAAATATTAGGCAGTTTGAATCTAAGAGAATGTTCCATTTTCCCATGCAAAGATCTTTAGAGTTTGATTTTATAAACTTTAAGGCATGTAGATGAAATAGTCAAAGGAAATTATTAAATATATTATTTAAATTATTCACATGCATGTTTGAAATATAGAAATACTACTTTTTGTCACTTTCAAATTTTATAAAATGATTTTTATTCAATATCTTAACATTTTTAACAGCTTTATTGAGTATAATTCACATGCCATGTAATTCCCTCATTTAAACTACGCACAGTGGTGGTTTTTAGTATACTCACAGAGTTGTGCAAGTATCATCACCACAATCAGTTTTAGAACATTTCAGCAAACTCTTAATGGTATGTTTTACTTCAGTGTTTCTATCATCACTAGAGATACTTTTTTGACACATTGTTACAGAGCAAAATCTTTTTCCTAAATTTTAAAAAATATAGCACATTTTCAATTTGTCTGATGCTCTTCCTTAAAATTTTAACTCAAGCTATAGGGATGGATAAATATGCTGTTAATGCTTAGAGTCATGTAATTACCCATAGTTTTGCTTTTTTCTCTCCTTTTATATTGCTTTTTAAAGGTGATTTGTAGGATACTTACTGACATTTATTTCCTACAATGGCAACCAGTTCTGTCAGGGAATCTCTGTTAAGACCCAAAACTTGTATTGATTTTGGTAGTTTCAAGTTATATTTTTTCCCCAAAACACTACTTTGTCATTTTCAATGCAGTAATTGGGAAAGGGCCCCCTAATATACAAGTTGTTTAAAAGACTCAAATAGAAGGTGATTTTTTCCTTTCTGAGGGATAAACAAAACCAAACCTTGCTTTATATTCATTTATGGATTTACAGCATTAATAAGGATCCATGTTAAACAATGTAATACTGTTTACTTACATTAAACACCCTCAGTCACTTATGGAGTTTTTCTTTTTTTCTTCGATTTATGTTTTGCTTTGTCCTTCTTTTCAAAATGTTAGTTTTTATTTTTTCTATTGCTACTGTAAATAGGCAGTTGGAGTCTCTCTCATAAGACTTTTATTTTATCTTACTAGATAACTAGTAACAAAAGTCTTGTAGGAAATTATCAGACATCAGATCGTATCAGATACCAGGGTCCTTTTTGGACACGAATAAACCCTAAAGAAAGAAATGGAGGAGACTAAAATGGTTTATAAGTATGTAAGATAGGTTAAGATGGATGGATTTTTTTCTTACTATACAAGCAGAAACATAGATTACACTTTTAATTAAATTTCTAGATTTTTACAATAGTAGTTTTTACTTTGTTTTCTAAAAACAAAGGTGTGTGTGTGTTTGTGCTCATGCATGTGTATGACAATGAGATTTTGTAGGTATTTCTCATTTTAGAAACTTGTATCTTAAATTTAGCAAAAGTAATGTCTCAAGCTTTTTTTTAAAAACAAATTTATGGTTCAGACCATAAATCAGCAGACTCTTCTTTACTGTAAAGGGTCAGATAGTAAATATTTTCAGCTTTATGGACCATATGGTTTCTGTCACAACTTCCTAGCTAGGCCATTGTAGCACAAAAGCAGCCATAGACAATATGTAAATGAAAGGGCATAGCCGCATTCAAGTAAAACTTTATTAATGGATACCGAAATTTGAGTTTCGTGATTTTTTACATGCCACAAATTATTATTATTCTCAATCATTTAAAATTGTCAAAACTACTCTTAGCTCATGGGTCACACAAAAACAGGTTGTGACTCAGATTTGCCTATGAACTGTAGTTTGCCAAATTGTGATCTAGAATACAGAATTATAGACTTTCTCTGCCTGTGGCCAGATACTCTCTTCTCTTCTGAGGATAAATATTTTAAGTATGCGTAAAGAATTTTATTCTCTAGAATATGATATGCTAAAATTGCCAATAATGAATATACCATAGTTATGTTTTAAGGGACTAGTTTAAGAACATAAAGTTTTTATGTTGTCTTTTAATGAAAATTGGCTCACTGAGGAGAATCTTCTTTATGATTATATTTTTTCAAAGTGTTAACATTGGGATGTTTGGGAGCATCTAGTTAAGTGGGGGGAAAAGTGTGACATTGTATTTTGCCTCGTATGAAGTGAGTTTTATTTCACTTGCAGTAAAATAATACTAGTTTAACTGTATCTAAATTAAGCTTTAAAACTTGCTCTCTCACTTGATGTGCTTTCATTAAAATAAGAACTGTAAGTAAGAAATTAAAGAGGATTTTATTTTAAAATGAGATCTTAAATGTATAAGATAAGTTCTCACCTTTCACATTATTGAAACAATTTTGATAGAGGTTTTATTTATACTTCATTGATTTCTTCAGAGACATCTATAGCCGAATGTTTTTCTAACACTTTACTATATAAAATTCCAATGTATTGATTTTATTTCTGGCCATTAAAATAAAAGAATTAAAATAGTGGGTTATTTTATTTTTTTAGACTGTCAAGCACTACCTACTATGATCTTCTTTCACTTGAGTTTAGACAATTTGATTTAAAAAATTGTATACTTTTCATACTTTTGTAAGCACTTAGTGACTACCTACTGTGTGATAGGTTCACACTTTGCACATACTAATATTCACTCTGAGTGGGGAGTTAGATTGATTTTACATACTTTTAATGAGGTTAAGATATAGTTTAAACATAAGTGATGGAAGATTTAATTTTGTAAAAGTAAAATTTTTTTAAACAAATATTATTAAAATACATTCTGTATAACAAAGCAAGTTGTCTTGCCTTGGTAAATGCCTTTCCCATATAGTTTTAATGGATCTGATTAGAATAATTTAAAATGAAAGCACATGACTTTTCTCTTTATTTCTACAAACATCCTGTTTTTAGTATAAAACTTGTTTGCGTCCTCTTTCATTACAGGCTAGAGGAAATTACTCTTGATGGTAGGACAGTTTTGTAAAGAAGTTTATTTCCATTAAGCAGTAGTCTCATAATCTTTTCACTTCTGTAACTATTCTAATACATCCTAAACTAATCTGAAATTCTTTTCCAAATCTCTCTCATAAACATTGCCAAATGAATCCAGCGATATTAAAAATTAAATGGCTTTTGGCCGAGAGCGTGAGGAAACAGAATGCCATCTCTGTTTCTCTTGATTGATTTTGACTTATTAATCCATGAAACCAGGGCTCAGTGTTATTCCTTCTTTAGAGCCTTAATAAAATTTCTAGACATAAATTTGTTTAAATAAAATTCTGTTTAAATATAATAATTTGATTGTACTTTAGGGTTTTGTCATTAAATTTTACTTATAGCAACATATCCAAAACCCAGATACATTGTTTTCTATCTCTTAGTTTGACTATTGATGTTGTCATATTTTTATGGAGTTTAAACTTAGAAACATACAAAATCAGGTATACATAGACTAGAACAGCAACGTTTATGGCAAACACATTTATACTGGAGACTTAGAAGAAAAATTTCTTAGACATATATATTGAAGACTTCCTATAAAATCTCCTATTAAGTTGTTGCTGAATTTAAACACTACTCATTTGCCTTCATTAAATGGATTTTAATTTATTTCTCTAGAAAGGGAGTTCTGGGAATTATGTAACAAGTGTAATTTGATGAGACCAAAGCGTTCCCATCACTGCAGCCGCTGTGGCCATTGTGTTAGGAGAATGGATCATCACTGTCCATGGTAAGAAATGAATAATTCACTTTTAGGGAAATAAACCTAGTAAAAAATAAATCTTAGTGCTTATCACATTTATGCAAAAGATGTATCAAGGTTATATAGTTTTAAAAAATCTTTTTAATCAGGATACATTTTTGATCGTATGGTTTATGAAATCCCAAAGTCATTTTTCCACAGAGATCCTATCTTTTCTAACAAGGAGATATGTGAGCAGAAAACTAAGAATTAACATGTGCTCAAATACACAAAAGACTTAGGGTGATTATGTTAAATGAGATAATATATGTAAAGCATTTTGTATACTGTCTGACACTTCGAAAGTACTTAAATAATAGCTGTTATTGTTTCTAAATGTAGTAAACCATATACATCCCATTGTTTGAATTTACTTTTCCAGTTATTTAAAGAATAACACTTTTCAGGTACCCTGATTCTTCATTTTAAGCCTTTTCAGTATTATATATTGGATATAAGTATTAACATTGCATACATGCTGGATGTGTATAAGTGGTAATTAGTTGATTCTGCTGAACTGCCAACATTTTTGGTCAATAGAGGGCTCTCTTGTAATATTTAAAAATACTCAGTTCAGAAATAGAATTTTTTAAAATAAATGCTATGAGAATTCTTCATTGTATCTCATTTCAAAGCTGTCACAAAAATCTGTGAACAAGATATTGTATTTTAATTCTGTTTTATTTAGCATGGGATCTCTAAATATTTAAACTGGTATATTGTAGCACTTTATAAATATATCTATGCATATATATTTATGTTTGTATACACATGCATGCATGCATACAAAGTTAACTACATAATGGGCTTCTTAAATTTATGACTGCATTTATCTAAAGTGGACTCAAAGGAAGAGTTTAGCTTTGCCTAATAATGCTAATCAATTTAGAGTTTCTCTTATTTTTGATAGCTTATTTTAATAGCATAAGTTGTTATTAGCAGTCTTTTAGTGGAAATTTGAGTTTTACTATAAACTGATTATTTAAATAGAAGGTAATTATCCGAGATTAGAAAAATCAGGAAGAAAAGCATTTTAGATAAAAGCACTTTGTTTATTATATCAAAAAGCTTAAAATTGTCTAATTCTATCAGCAGGATATTATAGTGTATAACAGTTGGTTTTAAAATGTGCCTTGAATTTAAACAGATTAATTCTCTAGTATTTTCCACATCTCCGTGATCTGTTTACAATTAAAATAGCAATAGATTTTTAAAAGCTAGGTAAAAAGGTAATAGATTTTAAAAATCTAGTTAAACAAGTAAGTGTAATTATACTGAAAAACTCAATTTTATATACTTTTTAGAGTCATGTTTCTGATGAACTAAAAATATAACAAATGTTCATGGTATCATGGATATTGACACTTCCTTTTATAAAAATGTAATAGTTTAAGCTTAAAAAAATACCAGCTCACTAGGAAATGTTTTGGTACTATAGAGATTAGTGATATTATTCATTTATTTACTTTTAAAGAGTAAAGACTAACGATGACAAAATAAAGTGGTAGTGCTTAAACTCTAATTGAGGTGAGTTCTCTATTTCTAGGCTTCTTGCTTCCAATTTAGTCAACTTCTCAGAGTATTGGTGGGAGGAAGAGTGGAAGTAGAAAGAATTGGAGGATGAGAAAGGAGGGTAGATTAGGGATCTAAATAGATTTTAGGGTTTTTCATGATTGAACACTGCAATAGAGCATTGCTGAGATATTCAGTGTGAGGGAAATGTGCAGTGTGTATTGGAAGCAGGGAGAATTTTTGTTATGTTCAGAAACTGCATTGTTCTAACTACTTTACAGCTTTAGGTTCGGAGGTCAATCCTCGGATCACTCTTTCTGTGTATTTTAATTGTTTCCAAAAGAACTCTTATATAAATTGACTATTTTAGTGTTTCTTAAAGCTCTTCAGGTAAAAAGAATGTCATGATCATAGCAATTATTTCTAAAATTGTGGGAGACAGGAAGGATGGTACAAGAATAAGTCATCTTTCAAGCAACACAGTTCTCTGATAGTCTTGCTTGTAAATAACAGAACAGGAACTTTTCTTGTTAAAGCATGAGCTCTTAAGTCTAAGAAATGCCTCTGCAAAGTTATCTATTCAGCTCTATATCTGATATTAAACAATAGTTTGATAACACACCTTTAAAATAACTTAAGTTAGGAATTGAACCTATTATATCATTTTTTTCCCCAAAAGGTGGCAAGGTAACTTATAGTTTTGAACTAGTGTTTTCTGCTGGAATTGTAAAATATTTTGGAAATTTGGGTACAAGAAATTTTAAAACAATAAAATGTTCAGGTTGCATTATCCTTGAACTTTTCTGATTATAACATTAATCTTTCCTAGTTCTAGTGCACTATTGTATTGCTGGATGTATAGCTCTAAGAATTTGTAAATAGTTTTGAATATATGTTTATTTTCAGCCACCAAGGATAGCTTTTAAAAGAAAAATTATGAATGCTTAGCAATTATCTCAGAGTCACAGATTTAAGTTTTTTTTTTTTTTTTGCTTCACATCATTCAAATTGCTCTCCAAAGTAGAATGTTGTAATGGATGAGCAATGTATAGAAGATGATTCTTGTTCTCTTGACCACAGAGTGTACATGCTCTGTCACGTGTCTTGACTCCTTTGTTCCTGTTTCTATATCAATGAAACAAGGAGACTGCTATCTGCTCTTCCTGCCTCACTGGGTAGTTGAAGGGGGATCATATCCATGGAGTACCTCTGTGAAGTAGTAAGTGCTTTACAAATGTGAGGTAGCATGTTTATATCTTTTCATATGCAATGTTTGCTTTAGCATATCTCCATGAAGTTAAGCATATATGAAGTTCTTTGTTTTTATTTTTAGTTTTACCAGTTCTGAAATTGACATTTTAAAAGTTTAATATGATTTTTCTTTTTTTATTTTTTTTTCTTCAGGATTAACAATTGTGTTGGTGAAGATAATCATTGGCTTTTTCTGCAGTTGTGTTTCTACACTGAACTTCTTACTTGCTACGCACTGATGTTTTCTTTCTGCCACTATTATTACTTTCTTCCACTAAAAAAGCGTAACTTGGTAAGAAATGTTTATATCCACTAATGTTAGAGCAGCAGTATCATACAGTTATAAACATGTGGTTCTTTTAAGTGCAGAAGATTGAAAACAAAAGCAACAACAATAAACCCCCAAATTAATGAATTTTAAGATATATTGGAATTGAGAAAGTAGACCCTAATCTGACATTCCTTTTTAACCAAATCCATTTAAGATTGTTTATTAGTATTGAGTGACTTTCTTTAAAAAGCAACATTTTAGATCTTTTAATATATATGTTTTGGTTTCAGATATCTACAATAATGAAAAACAAAGTGAAAAATGTTAACTTCTTATTTCTGTCCAGGAATCAAAATAGACATCAGAATTTTAAATGTTCTCAAAGGAATATTAGGTTCTTGAGAAAAAGGACTCTCCCTCTCTACTCCCCGATCTTTTCACAGTAACAGTAAGAATTTGCAGGATGCTTTAAAAAATTTTATGTACCATTAAAGGCAGTGCTTCTCTTATTTTGTAGAGGAACTACAACAGATGTTAATAAGACTTGCCCCAAAAGGTGATAGTAGTGGTGGTGTTGGTGACAGCAGCAACTAGGAGTTTTAGGTCCTTGACTATATATATCAACCCTATGCTATGGGCATGCCATTTTAATTCTCACTTTAATGCTCACAACAATCACATCAGGTAGGTACAGTTTTTTTCCCCATTTTTATAATTGAGGAAACAGACTAGTAGGCTTTAAGTAAATACTTACTGAAGTGATTATTCAAGTGATTTCAGTTGTTGAGCGGGGATTTGAACCTAATCTTGTATTTTCTGAATCTACCCTTCTGTGTTTTTGTGTGTAAAGCTGGGATTTGAGCCTGATATTCTATGTTATTTAGACTCCGATTATGATTTTTTAAAAAAACCCTGTGTGTGTGTGTGTGTGTGTGTGTGTGTGTGTGTGTGTGTGTATCTGTGTTCATGTGCACCTGTTTGTGACAGAGGAAGAGAGTATGCACAGGGATGCCGATATGCATGTGAGGAAGCAAGGTAGGGGAAGAAAGGGGGAAGAAAGAATCCCTGATGAAGAAGGGGGATTTTTCTTTCCTATTTGTATAATTTTATATTGTTTAAGTCTTTTATATTAAAAACAATTTCAATGATGGTACATATAATTAAATTTTGGAATAAAGGCGAGAGTGAGAGAAGTCTTTAAGTTCTATGTATTTAGATCTTTCTTGTACATATTTTATATAATTAAAGGATATTTGCTATTGTCGCTGGGCTATATATGTTAGTGGGGGCTTGTTGTGATTATGCTTTTTAAATATAGATTGAGCAATTAAAATTAAATACTAATTGAAAAAGTTCAAAAGAGAACACTTCAAATATAGCTGACACTTTCACACTGAGTATTTAGTGCTTACTAGTACTGTAGTTTTAGAAATTTTATCTTATGGGTTAATTTCTGATATAATTGGTAGTATAGTTAGAATATATAAAAGGTTGTACATATTACCCCAAGATTAACTTGTTTCAAATAATTGAGCCTAATAAGAAAAGCATTAAAATAAAGTTTCCCAATAAGATTAAGATAATCATTTTGATAGAGAGATAAAGTTTAGTGACATTAAATTGGGAGGTTCTCTAGGAAAGAATGCAAGGAGGAATTGGCAAACTGTGAGCCTTCAATTAAATTAGACCTGCTACCTGTTTTTATTAAAAAAGTTTTACCAAAGCATAACTACTCTCATTTGTTTACATATTATCCACAGTTGCTTTAGGGCTACAACAACAGAGTTGAGTAGTTGTGACAGAGACATGTGGCCCGATAACCCTAAATATTAACTATATGTGTTTTTATATTGAGTTTGCCAACCCTGGTAGTTTGCCAACCCCTGGAAAGATCTTGGCTTTGTAAACAGATACACTTAAGATCAAAGCCTGGCTTTTCTTATCTGTATAACCTTTAACACTTCCTTTAACTTTCCTGAATTGCAATGTCTTCTTGTGAAAAATACGAATAATAATAAGATTAAATAATAGAGATAACACATGTAAAAGTACCTGGTATATTATAGACAATTCAATTTATGTTACATTTGTTTTTAATGAAAGCTCTCAGAAGGAGGGAACAGTTTTCCTTTGGCCTATGAAAATTTTATAGACTGTTTAACAACATTACTGGGAGATAGATAACAGACTAGATACATTCCAATACTCACGAATATAATGATAATATTCAACTGAAGGATTAAGACATTTGAAATTACAAAAGGTAATTTTCTTCTCCAAATGTGAAAGTTAGAAACCCCGGAAAAATTAGCACAAGTTAGAGGAAGAATTACTTTTTTTAAAACAGAAAAACTGACTGTAGGTGATAATATTTGAATACTTAGAATTTTGTATATATACATACACAAATCATACTACGTGCTGAGAAAAGACTAGCATAGTAAAAGTTTATTGTGAGATTAAAAATCTGGGAAGAAAATAGAAAAAGTGAGTTTAAGTATGGTTTTGAAAATTCAAACCAGATTTTCCTTAGAGCAGTCAATTGTAGAAACAATACAGATGATTTTTAGTTTTATAAAAAATCATAATATGTTAGACAATAGGATTACGAAATGAAAATCAAATAATCAGCAAGGTCATTGTAATAAAGCTACTTTGGTGTAATAAGCAGTAAATTATAAGTAGTTCTAGGGACCTGACAGTTATTTTATCTAATAGTGCTAATGTCCCTTTAGCCTAAGTCTTATAGTATCCTTATTGTTAAGTAGGATGCTTTTATAATTACCTTCGTAATAGAGTTAATGAAATTGAAACCCAAAGAGGTTATGTTACATTTCCAAGATCATTTAGCATCCTATTGAGGAATCTAGTATGTTTTAACCTTGTTTATGGTACATTCTCTGAATGAATGAAGTGATTTGTATATTATAAAGTTAGGTATATGAAGAACTTTAATGTTGCCCAATATAAGAAAATACTAAATTCATAAAATTAGAATGTTTATTATTGATGTTTCTAACCTACTTACTTTTACTAGAGTAAAGTTAAATTTTAGGACCAGAACTTTAAACTTGGGGAAAATATTTTATAATTAAAAAATATTTTATAATTAAAAAAGCCCCAAGGATCTGAAGCAAACTGAATATTCAGTAGCACTCAGTATTCATTGAAATGAATTCTAGTCATTTCTCTGATTTAGATGTTGATAATTTCAAACTCTATTACTAGATGCATGCATTGTAGAATTCTAATGTTTTTATGGGCTGGATAGATTGACTCTTGTATCACAAATTATACCTCTTTATCTGCAGTAATGATTCTTGTCTTAAAATATATTTCTTTCTGTTGTTAATTTCCAATATCTGCTTTCTTCTGGATGGTGTTTTCATGGCATATCTTTTTCCTTCTACTTTAAGTCTTTCTCAGTTGTACGTCTTGTCTGTGTCTTGTAGACGCCAGATATTTCATTTTTTTAATCTAGTGTGATAATCTTTGTCTTCTAATTAGAATATTTATTTTTATTTAGTGTAACTGATATTCTTTCATCTTGCTGTTTATTTTTTATTTGAGCCATCAATTTTGTTCCCATTTTTCTACTTTTTCTTTTACCTGCTTTAGAATTTTCAGTTAAAAAATATCTAATTTATCACTTCCCATGGCTTTTTTTTAACTCTTTTTTTAATGGGTTTCCAGAGTTATAAACATTCTTCCCTGATTTTTTTTGAAGTTGAATCTAAGTACTTTGACCACTGCCCCGATAGCGAATTCAGCAGCTTTACAATACCACCTGTCACCATCATTTTTGGTCTTGTGGGGTATAAAATAAATGTAGAACTAAAACACATAATGGGATGTTGTGTCGTTTATATTTTATGTATTATAATGTATATGTTATATGTTATATGAAGTCAGTATTCATTTAGAATTATCCAAATAGGAATGTTTTACCTAGTCTTTCACGTCGTCATAGGTTTCTCGGCTTCTTTCTAGGAATATTTTCTGCCTATTGATACAAGTCAGCTGAAACAAATTCTCCTAGTGTTGTTTCACCTGAGAATATTTTCATTTCTCTTTCATTTTGAAGGATTTATTTGCTTGGCATAGAACTATAGTTACTTTAAGTGTTAACAGGTGTTATTGCATTGTTTCATGGTTTCTATTATTTCTGTTGTAAAGTCACTTAGATAATTATTTATTTTATTTCAGCTTTATTGAGGTATAGTTGACATATAAAAATGTAAGATATTTGAGTTGTATATCATCATGATTTGATGTATGTAAACACTGTGAAAGGATTCCCCCATCTAGTTAATACATCCACACATATTTATCCTTTTTTTTTCAGTAAAAAAAAATCTTTTAGATTTCAGTTATACAATACAGTTAACTTTAGTCACCATATTTTACATTAGATTCTCAGACCTTATTCATATTGTAGCTAAAGTTTATATTATGCTTTTATCAGCCTCTCTCTATTTTCCCAAACCCTAGCCCCTGGTATACTTTACTCTGTGTTCCTGTGAGTTCGACCTTTAAAGAACTTTTTTTTTTTTTTTAATTCCACATATAAGTATTTGCCTTTCTCTGTTTGGCTTATTTCACTTCATATTATGTTGTAAGGATGCATCTATGTTGTTGCAAATATTCTTTCTCATAGCTGAATAATATTCCATTGTGTGTATATACCACATCTCCCTTATCAGTTCATCTATTGATGGACTACTTAGGTTGCTTCCATATCTTGACTATTGTGATTAATGCTGAGTGAACATGGGAGTGTGAATAATCTCTTTGATATCCTGTTTTCATTTCCTTTGCATATATACCCAGAAGTAGAGTTGTTGGATCACGTGGTGGTTCCATTCTCAATTTTTTGAGTAATCTCCATACTGCCTTCTGTAGTGGCTGAACCGTGGATTCCCTTTTCTCCACTTCCTTGCCAACATTTATCTCTTGTCTTTTTGATGATAGTCATTTTAACAAGTGTGAGGTGGTATGCTGTAGTTTTGATTTTCATTTCCATGAAATTAGTGATGTTGAGCACCTTACACGTACCTCTTGGCCATCTCTATGACTTGTTTGTAAAAATGACTATTCGCTGTTCCTCGGTCCATTTTTAATCAAATTGTTTTTTGCTATCGAGTTGCATAAATTCTTTATTTTGGATATTAACCCATTATCAGACATATGATTTACAAATATTTTTTCCCATTCCATAGGTTGTCTTTCCATTTTGTTGATGGTTTCTTTGCTCTGCAGAAAAGTTTTAGTTTGATGTTGTTACACTGGTTTATTTATATTTATTTGTTGCCTTTGCTTGTGGTGTCAAATTCAAAAAATCAAGAAAACTATTTCAAGATCAATGTCAAGGAGCTTTACCCAATATGTTTTCTTCCTCGAGTTTTGTGGCTTTACATTTTATGTTCAAGTCTTTAATCCATTTAGACTTGATTTTTGTATATGATATAAGGGGTCTAGTTCCATTTTTATTTATATATGTGTCTGGTTTTTTGCCTATATCATACTGTTTTGATTACTGTAGCTTTGTAATATAGTTTGAAATCAAGAAGTGTGATACCTCTAGCTTCTTTTTTTTCTGTAGATTGCTTTGCTTATTTAGAGTCTTTTGTGGTTTCATACAAATTTTTGGATTGTTTATTCAATTTCAGTGAAAAATACCATTGGAATTTTCATAGGGATTGCATTGAATCTGTTGATCGCTTGGGTAGTGTGGATATGTTAAGAATATTTGATTTGTTAATCCATGAACATGAACTTACTTCTTTTCATTTATTAATGTCTTCAATTTTTTTCATCTTTGTCTTAGTTTTCACTGTACAGATCTTTCACCTTGGTAAATTTATTTCTAGGTATTTTATTCCTTTAGAGTCAATTGAAAGTAGTTTTCTTAATAAGTCTTTCTGATTGGTTGTTATTAGTGTATAGAAATGCAACTGATATCTGTGTATTGATTTTGTGTCCTGCAGTCTTACTGAATTTATTACTTCTAAAAGTTTTTTGTTGAGATCTTTAGGTTTTCTCTATGTAATATCATGCCATCTATAAATAGAGATACTTTTTCCTAATTGGGAGGCCTTTTATTTCTTTTTCTTCCCTAATTGCTCTGACTTCCAGTACTACGTTGAATAAAAGTCATCTTTGTCTTATTTCTTACCTTAGAGGAAGAACTTTCACTCTTCACTTCAACCATTGAGTGTGATGTTTCTGCGAACTTGTCACATATAGCCTTTATTATGTTCAAGTATGTTTCTTCTATACTCAGTTTGTTGAGAGTTTTTTTTTATGAATGGATGTTGAATTTTATCGAGTGCTTTTTCTGCATCTCTAGAGATGATCATATGATTTTACCCTCCATTTTATTAACCTAATTTATCACATTGGTTGATTTGCAGATACCGAAGCGTCTTTGCATCCCTGGAATTAAATCACATTTGATCATGGTGTATGGTCCTTTTCATGTATTGTTGAATTTGGTTTGCTGATATTTTGTAGAATTTTGCATCTGTGTTCATCAGGGATATTGGTTTATAATTTTCTTTTCTTCTAGTGTTATCTAAGTTTGGTATCAGGTTAATGCAGGCCTTGATTATGGAAGTATTCCTACCTGTTCAATTTTTTTTTTAAAAGTTTGAGAAAGATTGGTGCTACTTTAAGTGTTTGGTGGAATTCACCTATGAAGTCATCTGGTCCTGTACTTTGGAGGTTTTTGGTTAGTGATTCAATCTCTTTGCTTAATAATTGGTTTGTTTAGATTTTCGGCTTCTTCATGATTCAGTCTTAATAGGTTATATGTTTGTAAGAGTTTATTTCTTCTAGGTTGTCCAATTTGTTGGTACATAATTTTTCAAAGGATCCTTTTATGTCCTTTGTATTTAAGTGATATCAGCTGTAGACTCTCCTCTTTAATTTCTGATTTTGAGTCCTCTCTTTTTTCTCTAGTGAATATAGCTAAAGATTTGTCTATTTTATCTATTCAAAAAAAACCCCCAGCTTTTAGTTTTCTTGATTGTGTTCATCTTTTTAGTTTCTATTTCATTTATTTCTGCTATTACCTTACTTATTTACTTTGTTCAGCTAACTTTCAGCTTAGTTTCTTTCTTTTTCTAGTTCCTTTATGTGTAAAGTTAGGTTGTTTGAGATTAGCTTTTTCTTAATGTAAGTGTTTATTGCTAAGAACTTCCCTCAGAACTGCTTTTATAGTAATTCGTAAGTTGTGGTATGTTATCTTTCCATTTCATTTTCTTAGAGATTTTTTCTGATTTCTGTTCTGATTTCTTCTTTGACCCGTTGACTGTTTAATAGTATATTAATCTCCATGTATTGGTGAATTTTCCAGTTTTCTTATTGTAATTAATGTCAATTTTATACCATTGTGTTTAGAAAGGATGGTTGATATGGTTTCAGTTTTCTTAAATTTATTAAAACTTGTTTTGTAACCTAACATGATCTGTCCTAGATAATATTATCTGTATGCTTGAGAAGTATGTGTATTCTGCTACTGTTGAATGAAATGTTTTGTAAATGTCTGTTAAGTCTATCTGGTCTAACCTGTAGTTTTAAGTCAAATATTTTCTTACTGATTTTCTATCAGGATGATCTCTCCATTTTTGAAACTGAGGTGTTGAAGTTCCCTACTATTATTATGTTGCTGTCTCTCCCTTCAGGTCTGTTAATATTTTCTTTGCTTCTTAGGTGCCTCTATGTTGTGTGCTATAACTATTTACAAATGTTATATCCTTTTGTTGGACTGACTTCTCTCTCATTACATATTGACCTTCTTTGTTTCATATTATAGTCTTTGGCTTCAAATATTTTTTTTGTCTGATAAAAGTTTAAATATTCTACTTTCTTTTTCCACCCCTTAAAGCAGAAATGAATCTCTTGTTGGCAGCATTTAGTTGAATCTTATTTTTTTTTAAATCCATTTAGCCATTCTTTTGTCTTTCGATTGGAGAATTAAGTCCATTTACATTTAAAGTAATTATTGATTGGCATGGACTTAATGTTGCCATTTTGCAAATTATTTTCTAGCTTTTTTCGTAATTCATTTATTCCTTTCTTCTCTTGCTCTCTTCATTATTTGATGATTTTCTATAGTGATATGCCTGATGTGTAGAAGTTGCCCACTAGTTTCTGATATCTTTCAAAGGGAATTGTTCCATGTGTAGCAGTAGATTCAGTGTGTCTGTGGAAAAGGTTGTAATCAGGGGGCTCCTTTTTTGTCATCTTGGACCAAAACGCCTATTTTTTTTTTTTTTTTTTTTTGCCTTTGTATTTTATGATGTGCTTCATTGTCGTTTTCCTTTTTCTGTTTAAGAATTTATATAACTTTTTGAATCTGGCTTGGTGACATTTTAAGTTACGGATTTATTAGTCTGTGTCTCTTCAAATATTACTTCTGCCCAACTTTTTCTCTTGCATTTCTGGGAGTACAGTTCTAAGTACCTGAGATCTAACTGTACTGCATAACTTTTGTGGTCTTTTCTGCATTTTCCTTTTTTTTCCCCCTCTGTGCTTCAGACTGGGTATTTTCTACTGACCTATTTTTCTGGTTTACTGATCAGCTCTTCTGCTCTGTCTAATTTGCCAAACGATTATGTTGAATTATTAATTCAATTATATATTTTACTTCCAGAATTTCCATATAATACTTTTTTTTTAAAGATCACGTTTCTCCTGAAATTCTGTTTGTCATCTATATTTGTGAACAGTTCAAAGTTGTTTTAATGTCTGTTTGATAACTTCAGTATTGAGATATATTTGACTTTTTTTTCCCATTTCTTAGTTTCCAGATATTTGGTTCTTTCTTCTGTCATATCGGATAAGTTTTGTTCGATACTAGACATTTTGTATGACTAATGACAAAAGATCTTGTTAAATGTTTTCTTTTACAAAATACAGTACTTTTTTCTTTTTTGGACAGTCAGTAAAAGACTCATCTTGATTCAATCAAGGGTTTGTAGAATAAACATTTCTAAGTTACAGAAAACTGATCTTAAGAGTGATTCTTTTGGAGATGACATTTATGGCATTTATTGAGATTTTTGTGAGGATTCATGATTATTGGGTTTTGTCTTTGTGAAGGACTGCTTTCAGTTTGCCTTTTCTCTTATAATGAAGCTCTTCAGGAGTCTCAGGTGAAAAACAGGTGTTTACAATGGATCGTAGCTTTGCTTTGTTGTTTTCCCAGTTCTGTGAAATAGCAGAAAACTCTGATCCGTTACTTACACTCAGTCTGTCATAAATACTGCTTGTGAATTGGCAAGTATCTTAAGGTAAAAAACAGTACAAAATAGAGGAATCACCTTAATGCATTTCTACTCTCTCTGAGATCTTGGCCCTTTAAGTCCTAGCAAGTTGGCTACTTTCTAGTGTCTTCAGTCAAACTGTTTATTTACCGATTAATCGGATTTTATCTGGATTTTAGTAGTGTTCTTACTGGAAGGTTTAGTCTCATATAACCTCTTCCTTTATAGGTGTCATTGGCAGTAGCATTTTATTTAAAAATTTCTTCTGAAGTGATTCTAATCAGTGCTACCTAACTTCACAATTCTATGAGGCAGCACTCAGAATCAATGTAAGCAGAATCCTACGGAGTTGTGCAGAACAGCGCTTCTGTAGCAGTGAAGCTTGAGAACCATTGAGCTGTGGGGAATGAGACCTGTGAGGGACTTTATGGTGTAGGTAGAGATTAACGAGATGGAGAGTTGAAGGAAATCGTTGGTGAACAAAAGAACAACAAGAGGCTTGAGACAGTAATTGGAAAAATTGGTTTTAAGGTCAAATCTGTTCTAAAATAGCAATATACTGTATAGAAAATATTTCTAAGACTAAATAATAGAATAGAACATTGTGCTTACTGTAGCAGTTCTTTCGATGATGACATTTATTGTGTTTTTTATAAAAGTAGAAAAAAATCAGTAATTTCACTACAAAAGTCACTATTAACATTTAAAAAAAATAAATTTTTGTAATAGAGTATTCTTCAAACAAACAATCCTATCCCATTAATTTTTTGCTAAGTCCTTACCTGTGTCTCTCATTTTTCTCTAAAACAAACAACTATAATCCAGCTCTTTGTTATGTGTGAAAAGCTGGCCAGCTAGTGTCATAAATCTTACTCATTCACCTTGTTACCCATTTCATGATTTGCGGTATGGAATAACTATCCCCAAAGGTCTCTAATTATCTTTGAAAATTGTATTAATGACTACTGTGCACCTTTCTTGTAGAGATAATAGTGCAGTTAAAGTATGCCATGGACTTAGACCCTTCCGTAGGCCAGAGGAGGTAAAAACTCTTGTCTGCATGTTTCTTTATTCCCTTTCAGGTAGGTAGATGGCAGCATAGTATCTTTACTAGCGCATCTTTAAATTTTAAACTCAGTGCTTATTCTCTAGGTGGGAAAAGAAAATATAATTATTCTTAAGTTATTTTGTTTTGTTTTAAGGAGAAAGTGTTTATTCATTAAACAGAAGAAAAAAATGAATTGCCCTTTCGACTTTGTTGTAATGGAACTTTACCTATAATCAGTAGAACACTGGTACATTCTGGTTAGGCTCATGGGAAAGAAAGAGTTGGAAAAAGGATGCTGTTCACAGGCTCTGGAAGCGGAAGAGTTTGGGACTCTGATTTTTTTATTTTTTTCTATTTCTCTCTCTTAGCTTTTTCTTTTCTGGTGAGTTATTTCTGTATTGTTTTCATTGCTTCATAATTGCCCCCATTGTTTTTTAGAGTAACTTAATGCTTTTTAGATTCCTTCTTAATCTTTACTTTAAAAATATCCATCTGTCATGGATTTTCAAGGATTTATATGTTTTTATCATGTGAAAGTTTCGATATATCCTTTAATGATGAAAGGTGGTAGTAAGAGGTGTAGGAGATAAGAAATTTATTCATCATGAATTAATGCCCAAAATAAGGATTTATTTTTAAGCTGTATATTTTGATTTATATTCTGTGTCATACTAAAGAAAGCCTACAGACAGACCTAAGAAGAATTAGTATTACTATCTTCTTTGTAAATAGTAACTAAAAAAAATCTCAACTCAATGTTAAGGCAAAAATGTATTCATGTCTACAAATATTTCAAAAACTTAAGGAATAGGTATCTTTCTAAATAAATTGGGTTAAATTAAATGTTAGAATTACAGAGTCCAAAATTAATAAAGATTATAAGCTTTGAGATATTTGAAGAGGTTTTTCAAATGTTAAGTGTCAGATTAGTTTGACCATTATTTGCATTTGTCATGACAATATAATATTAAATATTACTTAAAACTTCTCTTGAAACGGATGTCTTGCTTCAGTTACTGGGATGACAGTCATTTTGAAGATTACAAAAACCTGTAATTTGGAGAGTGGTTTAGCATTTTAAATGAATAAAATAGATGGACATTAAAGGAATACATTTTTTTTAACCCAAGTCCATGTTTGATTATTTTTCACATAGTTATTTTAAATGTTTATAAGCAAGTGCCTGGTCATTTGGCATATTATTAAATTTTAATAATTTATTTCATTTCAATGTATGCTAATTGTTTACCAAAACCAATATTAGAAAATTGCAGCTTTTTAATTAAATATGAAGGGAGGTATCACCATACTTAGAGTATACTTTCTAAAATTTATTATTTGTTGTTCCATGAATATTTCATTAGTTATATATTTCATAATTTTTACTTTATATTCTAGATTTGTAAGCATTTGATTAATGAAAGATGTCGACTCATTTGAAATGTTCCTGAGAAGATAAATAGTAGGTTCCCATTGTACAGATAAGGTGACTGAAATTCAGAGATGTTTAATAACTTGTCTAATCACAGAATTGCCAGTTGGCAGAGGTGTGGTTCGAGCCCATTATGTCTGTCCCTAAGTCAGTGTTCTTTCCATAGCACCAAACTGCTATTCCACTATTTGCATTTTTTTCCTAAGGACATTTTTAGCAATATTATTATAGCATCATTCATTTAAAAAAAAAAATTTAAAAATCCTCAAGTATCACAAAATTTCTTCAGAGAAAGCTCATTAAATCTCCTGATTGCTAAATTCGTCCTTTCATGTTTTCATTTTTTATTGAGACAACCCATCTTTAGTAGTTTATCTAATATAAACTGTGTCAAAATGCATTTTATAAAGGCATTTTAGCAGGTTAAAAATATTTTTAAAAATACACACCTGATGGCAATCTCATTTTGTAAGCGATACTGTCTCTCTGCATGAGAAAATAAGGGTTATTTTCTTTTTTAAATAAATAATTTGTGGCTATTAGGGTAGAGATTATGCAACTAATCATTTATGGCATAACACTTTAATTCTAAAGTTACATCTTTTAAATTGTTTTTGGATGATGTAGATTCAGATAATTTCTAACTGATTCTTTTATACCTATTTTAATGTGAAGGGCAAAAAATAACTGCATTTAGGACTATGGGGAGAGTGACAGAAGGGGAGAAAGGAAGAGAAATTTCAATAGAGGACATGCTGCTAATATTTAGAAAAGGAAAATAAATAATGCTTAGCAGTCCAGCCAGTCCTTCAGCTAGGAAGATACATTCTTATTATTCCAATTAGCTCATATCTAATAGTGTTGCTAGGGATTTGATGTCAGATATAACTATGCCACAGAATTATTTGCCTAGCTTTTTGGCTAACAGAGAATAGAAATAGCCAGAAGACCTGTTTGCAGATAACTTGAATATTATTAGTAAATCTATCTACCTACCTACCTACCTACCTACCTACTTATTTATTTATAAACTTTTTCTATAATCAATCTCAAAGTATCCTGAGTCCTTCTGTTATTTATTGCTATTTAAAAAAATTTTAGGCTTTACTCAATAAGATCTATCTATTTATTTATTTATTTATTTATTTATTTTTTTATCTGTTTGATATCTATAAGGTCATTTATTCATTGTGACTAGAATGGATAAATTGCTGAAATATTTATTTAGCCTCTTGGATTTGGGGCAAGAGTAGTCAAGTATAGCCAAGAATAATGTAGAATTAAGATAAATATGAAAGAAAATTGTGCTAATTCTATCATAAAGTTAATTTGGCATTTTTGTTCATGTATCCTGAAATGCTAGTGGAGATATTATCCCTTGGTAAAATCAGTCTGCCTGCCTGCCTTACTTCCTTCCTTCCTTCCTTCCTTCCTTCCTTCCTTCCTTCCTTCCTTCCTTCGAGGGAATAGTGTGAGATGTATAATCAGTTTATATCTTTAGGGAAAAAATAGTTTAAGAATATCCTGTTATTCAACAGTTACCAATTCTGTATATCAATATATGCCTGTGCCTTTAGTGATTAATGGAACACCGAAATCTTATAATTTTTGACCTCACCCTGCAATACCAGGTCTACTGGATCTCTGTCTTCATTAAACTTATTTATATAGCTAGTTAGTTAGTAATATTATAGCATTTAGCATAAAAAAATTAGCAGTTTTTATTTCCCTGTAAGAATGTTTCAGTCACTTTGTTGTAACCATGGTAGCAATTTTACTGTCTCACCCAGCTTTTACTAAATACTATAGCACTGTATTAAATGAAAAATGTGGCAAGAATATACGTTATCTTGTTTTCTTATTGAATTGTTCCAACTTTTCTAGAGTTTTTTATTGCTAAAATATTTGAAGGCAGGAAGAATGATTTTTTTGAAATATTTTACCCACACCCAAGAACCTGGCAGTCAGGTGTCAGTAAAATTTGCTCCCTAAGAAATCTGCATTTATATTTATCAAAATTTAATGTATAATTCTGAACACTCGATTATAGTCATTAGGTATAAATAGTGATTTTTTTTTTCATTTAAATTCATTTTTTAAAATTTCCATTAGGATTTAACAAGACTGAAAAAGTGCATTTTACCTGGGGGCTAGAGGTGAGGATGTATGTAATAGTTCTGTAACCTCTTTTCCTATATTTTAATGTAATGATAAAACTTAAATTAAGGCCCATCCTAAAAAGTGCTGATAACTATACAGGTATAATAGGATTTTATTTTATGCAAGAATAATTGCTATATGAACCTGACCTCAGTATGTGAAGTTGATTATTTAACCATTTTGAAAATGAAAATTTGTATACTTCAGATATCTCTGTTGTGATCTAAACTATTTCCATTTGTGAAAAACATAGGAAATAAATCCCTTCTAGTAGTACAGTGGGCGGGGTGAGGGAGGAGACTTTGCCCTTCAGGGGACATTGGTAATGTCTGGATACATTTTTGGTTGTCACGACTTGGGAAATACTGCTGGCATCTAGGGGTAGGGGCCATGGATGCTGCTAAATGTTCTTCAATGCAAAGGACAGTCTCCAAAACAAAGAATGATCCAGTCCAAGGTATCAATAGTGCTAAGGGTGAGAAACACCTTCTGTAAGAGGAAGATCCCAGAGTACTTCACATATTGTTAATTTTCAGACTGGTTTCATAAAAACACAAAACTACCTATAAATAGCAGTTAATAAATAAAAAGTACCTTCTACTGATATAAAAACTATTACATGTTAAATTATATTTATAAAACATAGTTGTTTATTTTTTAATATTACTCAGTTATTCAACAAATATTCAAGTGCCTGCTGTGTGCAGTGATCCCAGTTCTAGGATCTGAGGATGTAGTAGTGAACAAAACAAAGTTCCTGAATTAAGGAGCGTACATTCTAATGGGGAGAGATAGGCAATAAACAAATATATGGTATAGAAGGTAAATATTTGATTTATAATAAAACTGGGTATGTGATAGAAAGGAATGATTGATGATATAGTCAGGGAAGACCTTTTCATAGTGACACTTGACAGAGACCTAGAGCTCAAGCAAGTCACATGTATGGAGAAGAGCATTTCAGAGAGAGGAAAGACCCAGTGCCAGAACCCTGAGGCAAGAGCATGCTTGACATTTTCAAGGAACAGTAAGGAGACCTGGGTATCTTGAGTGAGTTAGAGAGAGAGTAGTAGGAGACTATTTGAGGTAATTGGAGGAGAAGACTGTTTTGTTAGGTTGTTTAGTAGTTTGGACTTCGGAAGCCACCAGAGGGTTCCAAACTCATTTATATTTTAGAAAGAAAACTGATTGCTAGGAAGAATAAACTGAGAGACAAAGATATCAGCAGGAAAACCAATTACTAGACTATTAAATTATAGTCCAGACATTATGGAAGTGGTGGAAGTGTTGAGGAGTGGCCTATTAAAGTTTGAAGAGCTAATAGAATTTGGATGTGGCGTATGAAATAGAAAGTGACAAGCTGAGGATTATTCCAAAGTTTAATTGCTTGAACAACTGGAAGAACAGAGGTACTATTTGCTGGAATGGTGAAGCCTGGAAGAAAAGTAGGGAGAAGTTTAAGTTTTGGTTTTATACATGTTTACTTTAAGATACCTATTCGACATCTAAGACATTTTAACTAGACAGATATAGGAATCTGGATTTCAGAGGAGTGGTCTGTAATATGTATACACACATATATTTAGGAGCTTTTGGCTGTGAACAAATCCAACAAAAGGCACCGAAGAGAAAAAGGGGACTTTAGGTAACAATTTGCAGACTGGGGAGACAGAGCCTCTGGTAGAACCCAGAGTGTTTTTGGCCAAGACAAATGAGAAGCCATTTTTTTTATAGAAAACTTCTTAGCGATAGTTCCCATATCAGTCCATTTTATGTAAATGAGATTTCCAAATTGTATAGTTTGAATTGGTCGGTGTGAGTGCAAATAAGGGTACATTTTGTACAGTTCTGATTGGTTGGGACAGTCACAGTCTTTTGATTGGGTGATAGCATGGCAATGGCAAAATAAAGAGGTTCACTCTAGTGGTTGACTCAGGCAGCATAAATAGCCAGAGCCTAGTGTGGGAAACTAAGAGTTCATCTTGTGGTTCTTCCATCATACAGAGTATATAAGAGGTTCCTTCAGTAAACCGCCGCATTTTAAATTTAGGCCCAGTTACCATAGAGAGTCTACGTCCATCTCAATAGATAAATTCTCTTTTGGGGTTCACATTAGATAATTTTCTTCTCAAGATCTACACGGCATAAAGATGGTATTTATAGTCATGTGATATGGTAGGAGATTTTCTAGGAAGTAAGTGTAAATAGAGAAGAAAAGAGGTCTGAAGGCCAAGCCCCTTCAGATTTTAAATTTTAGAAGTCAGAAGGCACCCTTACATTTTAGAAGTCAGAAAGATGGAGAGGAACCAAAAAAGTGACTAAGAAGGAGCAGCCAGTGAAATGGAGAAAACAATAGAGGGTCAGGAAAGTGGACGGTATATTGAAAGAGAAATTATAAGAATGTACCATGGAATATAAACACGTAGGGAGTCAAATGAAAGTATTGGGGGAGACAGTGATGAACAGTGAAACAGTTGGATCAACAGATTGTCAGTCCCATTGAGGTAGAGAATTTGTTAGCATTCTCGGCTCACCGGGAGTTAGCTTGAAAGACAGGAAGCATTCAGAAGATGTGTGCTTGAGTTTGCAATTATGTTATGGGTACAGTAATGCGAAATGATAAATGGGAAATGATTATGGATATAATCATAGAATTTAGATTACGATTAGGATAGAAGATAAGATTATTAGAAGAAATGAGTTTGAGGTTTTCACAGACCAGTATTAGAAGGATTATTTGCTAGATCATAAGTAACCAAATCTGACTCTTGGTTTGTTTTCATTCAGCTATATCAGGAGGTGATGCCCCCACTAATCCTTAGTTTTGTAATATTTTGAAATTTTAAATGATATAATTCCAAAAGATTATCAGATAGGACTGTTATTTCATGTAAGTACCCCCTCTTCTGTTGGTTTGTGCGACACGTCTGTGTACATGTTGCCTTTGTGTTTCTTTTTCCGTGTTTATCTCTGCTAATGCAAGTGTGTGATAGCCTTTGTACGTAGTACTCTCTGTCTCTTCAGGTGTTGGAGGAGGAGACTCTGCTCCTTTGTCTAGCTTTCTTCCTAAATGTTCATTCATTCGATAAACACTGTGGCGCACCTACTGTGTGCTAGAGGTAGTGCACTGTAGGTTCCAAGGACTCATCATTGAACAAAACAGGTTAAGTCCCCATCTTTAAGAAACTTACATACTACTGAAAAGCAGTACATAAAGAAGTGTGTGTGTGTGCGTGCATGAATGTGTGTGTGTGTGTGTGTGTGTGTGTGTGTGTGTGTGTGTATCAGATGGAAGTAAGTACTATGGAAAAATAAAATAGGCCAAGAAGATATAGAATGCTGGGATTTTCTGTAGTGTGGAAAAATGAGTAAATGGGCCCTGGTAAAATAAGCAGATGGGTCTCTGATAAGGTGATATTGAAGCATAGACCTGAAGAAAGTGAGGCTAAACATGTGGATACCTGGGGAAAGAGTTTGCTGGGAAGAACAAATGTAGCAGCCCTCACGTGGAAGTTTGCTTGATATGTTTGACAAACAGGAAGGAGATCAGTGTTATTGGATAAGAGTTGGCCAGGAAGAAAGTGGTAATGAGATTAGGGAGCCAGTCTGACTCTTCCTCTCTCCTTTTTCCCCTCTCTTACATCCTTTTCTGTAACGCATTTGACATTTTTTATCTCCCGTCACAGGCCATATGTAACTAAATTTTATTTTACGTTTTGTTATATGAGTTTTAAAGGAATTATGTTTCTATTTCTAAAATGAAAATTTTTATTTTTTATGATCACAACTTTCTTTTTACTATATGTATATTTTTTACCTTTTATATTGTAAAATATAATACACATACAGAGGAGTGCACAAAAATCAAAACATACGGCTCAGTGAATTATTGCAAAAGCCTTTTTGAGCAATATAAAACGTATTCTTTTTGTTATGTTAAGTATAGTTAATTTTCATAGCTACGAATATCGCTATAAATATTCATAGAATTTTATTTAGTATAAAACAATTTATCCATTTTATTGATGGACATTTACATTGTGGTTTTTGTCTAAAAAATAATGCTAACAATGCAACCTTGTTCATGTCTCTTGCTGTATATGTGTGTGTGTCTCACTTGGAAGTATAGCTAGAGGTGGCAGTGTTCAAAGATTATGTGTATATTTCTTTACAGACTATTAAAACAGTTTTCCAAAGTGGCCTACCACTTTAACCCCCCACTAGTAGAGTGCATGAGATCAGGTTACTTCACAGTCTTACTAATACTTGTTAATGCCTTCCTAAAGTTAGTTATTTTGTTGGGGATAAAAAGAATCTAATTGTGTTTTAATTTGCATTTTTCTAATGACTAATGGTATTAAGCCCCTGTTTGTATGTTTATTATGTGTATGAATAGCCTGTTTGGTGCAGTGTGCCTGTTTAAGTAATTTGCCCATTTGGTAGGGGGATTATTTGACTTTTTTTTTAGTTATAGTAGGATGTTTTAAGTTTGAGCCCTTTTTTGCTTATGTGTATTATAGATATTTTTTGCTCTGTGTCTTACCTGTTCATTCTCTTAATGGTAGTTTTTTGATAAACAAGTTTTAATATATTCCAACTTATCAATCGTTTTTTTTTTTGGTTAGTACTTTTTAGGCTTAATTTGATAAGCCTTTTTCATATCCCAAATGATCAATATAGTTCTCCTGTATTGTCTACCAAGTATTATATTTTTCCATATTTCCACCTGGAATTGATTTTTTTTTTGATTCTTATGAAATAGGAGTCAGGGTTTCATTTTCTCACGGGTGGATAGCCAACGTATTTAGCTTAGCTTATTGAGAAGATAGTTCTTTCCACTCTGCAATGTTATCTCTGTCACAAACCAAGAACCGTATACATGCATATCTGTTTCTGGTTCTTTTAAAGTCTATTGGTGTATTTATCTATCCTTGTGGTTATAGGACACTGTCATAACTGTAGTTTTATAAAAATCTTACCCAGTAGAGGAGCGTTTCTCAACTTTTTTTTTTTTTTTTTCATTTCCATTGCTCTACTACGGAGCCTTTTTAAACATTTTCTCCCCTTTTATGAAGTTAAATACTAAGGAATAAGAGTTTATCAGGTACAATTGATTTATGTACAGCCACAAACCAGTGTAATAGTTACAGTTTTTATTCCCCCACCTGGAGGCAATCTGATCCTTATTAAGAAGACATACAGTAAAACAAACCCTCCTACCCTGTTCTTTTTATATAGGAGAGGTATGCTAGTATATTTGTATTTGTTTGTTCCTATGAAATAGAAACAGCTTACTTAGCAATCTATGCAAATCAAAACGAAGTAAAATAAAAAGGTCCTACTAGTAGACTGTATACTCCAATAGTGAGGGATGTTTATTGTGACTGTGTTAATTCTATACATCAGTTTGGGTAGTTCACATCTTTACATTATTGAGTTTCCTGATCATAAGTATAGTATAGCTTTAAGAAGAAAATTGTTTCAAGAAGAAATTGGAAACATGGGTAGTTCTGTAATCATGAGTGAGTTGTTAAAATGTTTCCTGCAAAGAATATTAATATTTATAGATTTACCAGTGAATTCTAGCTGGAGCTAATATGAAAGTAAACAATAATTCCAGTCTTACATAAACTCTTTAAAAGAATAGAAAAAGGAGGAACTTGCCCCAACTCATTTTATGTGTATAGCATATATTTGATACATAATCTATCAAGGATAATAAGAAAAAGAAATTATAGATTAGTCTGATTATGAGCATAGATAACAACTCCTAAACAAAATATTACCAAACTGAATCTGGTTATATATAACTAGCCTGATGAAGATGAGTTTATCTTACATTAGAAAGTCAGTCAGAGTATTTTATCACATTAAAAGATTAAGGGGGAAAATCATATCTATAAAGACTATGTATCAATATATTAAGACAAAAATAAAAATCAGCATGTGTTCATGTTATAAATTCCTAGTAAACTAGAACTAGAAATCTTTAATGAGATAAAAGAACCCCCTCCCAACCCCCACAGAATAACACAATATCTATAGCATGTTTAATGATGAAATGTTGACCTTTTTCCAAGTTGGGGAGCAAAGCATTGATGCCCAATATGCCCTCATCACCATTGTTAAAAAGGTAGTGATCGGAGCTCTATTCTTTGCAGTGAGGCATGAGAAAGAAATAAATGGTATAACTACTCAAAGAAATAAAACTGTTATCATTCTTAGAGGATATGATTGTGTAAATGAGTTGTCCATAGATTCTTTTGGATTTTAAGTTTAGGAAATATGACTACAAAACATTTTAAAAATCAATTCTATTTTCTATATGCTAACAAACATCCTTTAGACAGTGAAACTAATAGCACAGTTATTTTTATTAGAATCAAGAAACAGAGAGTTCCTGAAGTAAATCTGACAAAAAAAAAAAAAAAAAACCAAGACCTCTAGCAGGAAATTGTGAAGCTTAATAGAGAGAATATGTTATGTGTTTGTGTATGCCTGAGTGTGTGTTGTAAGTTGAAAGTCTAATTAAATTTTTTTTATGGCAGTACAAATTATCTGGAATAATCAAGATAGTCTTGAAAAAGAATAAGAGAGGATGACTTAGCCTACTAGATATGGAGAGTTATTACAAAGCCATAGTAACTAAGACGTGTGTCATTGGTATCGGGATAAACAAATAAACCAGGAGAAGAGAAGAGAGAGCCTACATGAAACTCATGCATGTATGGATACTTGAACTCTGATCATTGAAGAAAGGACAGTTTTTTAAATAATCCATCCTGGAACAGTTAGATATCCATATAGGAAAAGTAAATTCAGACTCCTAAATTTCACTGTGCTCAAAAGAATAAATACCAATTTCGAGTGGATTAGTGACCTAAAAATGAAAAGCAAAGCTCAAAAGCTTTTAAAGACTTTAGAGAATGTCATTATTACCTTAGGGTTGGGTAAGATTTCTTAAATAGGAAATAAAAAACGCTAAAGGAAAAGATTGGTAAATTGGACTACATTAAAACTAAGAACTTAGGGTTATCAGAAGATGCCATCAAGACCATAAAAAAGTACACTCAGAGTAGGAGAAGATATTTGCAATAATGTACCCAAAATGTATGAAGAATGAATTGGCAACCTTTACCTTTTGGATAGGGATGAGGGAAATAATGTGATGGGGAAGGAATGCACAGGGGAAAGCCTCTGCATGGTTTCAGAAGTCCCCATTCTTGAGAGGGTAGTGTCACTTTTCTCTAAACTGAACTTGTATTTTTTGCATTTATCTATATAGCAGTACATTTCTTAACCAAAAATGGGAAGAAATACATTTATTAGTTTGCTAGGGCTGCCATAAGAAATTACCAGAGACTGGGAGGCTTAACAGAAATTCATTTTCTCACAGTTCTGCAGACTAGAAGTCCAAGATTAAGATGTCAGGCAGGTTTGGTTTCTCTAGAGGCCTCTTTCCTTGGTGTGCAGATGACCTTTTGCCTTGTGCTCACATAGTCTTTCCTCTGTGCCTGAGCATCTCTGGTGCCTCTTTGTTTCTATATTTCCTCTTATAAGGATGCCAGTCAGATTGGATTAGTGCCCACCATAGGGCTTCATTTTAAATTAGTCACCTCTTTAAAGGCCATATCTCCAAATACAATCACATTCTGGGGAGGTTTTTGGGGAGACATAATTCAGCCACAACATTGATTTTGTAGTCAAGATTTTGAATAACAAATGGGTTTTCGTGATTTTGGATATAATTCCCCAAGCCAATTTTTGGATTTAAAAAGTGCTATATTTAAAAAAGAAATCTAAGAAGTAAAGATGTTATGCTCTGGAGAACTGTGTGAAATGACTCAAACTATGGTTATGTATGTGTAAACTTAGAACACAACTTTTTTAAACAATGTAAGTAATAAAAAACCATTTCTAAAATATTTTTTACAATTCTTAAATGTATAACTAAATGAATAAATGTAATATTGTCAGTAGATCTTTTCATCTCATCTTCATTTTTAACATCTATAAATTCTTGTCGGCAAGAAAAAAATTTTTTAAGTCATTGGGAGAAGAGAGGATGCATTTTTTTGGTCATATATCATATTTTTATTGCAGTTAGCTCTACTATAACAGTATGTGCATTCCTGTGTTATTCACCGAACTATGCATAATCATGCATTGAAAACCTCAGTACTTATGGGAGGATGGAAGTACAACACTCAGAAAATTTTGTCAGTGACACTTAAATGAGTAGGAACCTAAAAAAAACAGCAGCACAGTTTTACACACATTAAATAGTTAAGAAATGCATAAATACTGTAATGAACATGGCACTTTAAAAAAGATCTGAAGTTTTCATGCGGAAATGGCATCAGAGAATTGCAGTGTGTGAATTATGGTGAAGTAGGGTCATTCGAATTTGAAGGGTAAGTTGTAATATCAGAGGTAGATGAGTGTGGCTCATAACACATGATAAATTGAATGGCTGGTAGATGTTTGAAGGGTGTCCGTGTGTTTCGTGTATTCCTATATGCCTTGGTTTAGCTGACTGCAGTTTTTTGTTTTCATCTAGAGTTTCTTACAGATAAAATGCACAAGTGAACACAAAATTCTTGCTATACTCAAATTACTGCTTAATGTATCAACCATGTTGGAACAAATTTGTTTTTTCAGACAACGTAGTAGCACAACTTTGCTGAATTTTTTTTTTATACCATTCATAGCCCCATTTTACCATCTTTAAGTGTTTTGTAAGGATTCTGCATTAGGCTCTTTTCCTGAAGTTTTGAAATAACTGCCTAATATTTGCCTGCTACACAACACCTGAGTGTCCTGGTGAATACTAAGTTCTTCCAGGCTAATGAGTGATTTGGTTATGGAATCTGAGTTTTGTTTGGGTCTGGTAGATGATCACTGTGATACACAGAAAAGCATCAGTTCTTTTGTTTCAAGCAAGCTCATTATGATAATGACCTTTCTGTTTTGGGTATTGCTACCAGGATACCTGTAAGCCTTACCCCGAATCAGTATTAAGAAAGTGTGTCTGTGGTTATGTTTTGGGGGTCCTTCCCATTCTTTTGTTGCTTTTATCCACTGCGGCCATTTCATACCAAAGCCCAGCAATAACAAGTTTCTAGGAGAAGTCATTATTCTTTCATTCTCTCTCCTTTGGTCTATATGGTTGGTAACAGGGGCTGTAAATAAAATGCTTCCCCTAGTTTTACTCTCCTTCCACTACAGTTTCTTTGGTTAACTTTTAAGACCCTCATTTTTATGCCTCAAACCAGAAAATCAACTTTCCCTTACATCATTTCCATTTCTCCTTCCCATCGAGGCATTCCTTCATGTTTCTGCAGTCCTCCATGTATGCATCCCTGGTATAGCACATATCACATTGTTTCGGAGTTTTGTGAAGCTAAATTTTCTAACTGCAGTACTTCTTAAGGGCACAGACCACATTTTTACATTACATCTTTACTAAATAGCATAGTGCTTGGCAGTGGTGGTTGGGTCAGTGGGTGGATAAATGAATAAAGTGAACTTGAAAGATCCATATGGTCCTATTATTATTATCCCCCTCACTTTAACTAAATTACATAATCTCTAAATATCGTGGTCACTCGAACTTTAATACTACAATTTAGCTTATTCATTCAAGCTTTTTAGCCATGAAAAAATAAAATTTCTTTTTGTGGAGCCAAAGATTCTACACCATCTGTTTTGTTTTTTTGGAGTTTTTTTCTTTCTATAAATAGTAAACAAATGTGGCTAATTTGCAACCTTAGGACTGAGGTTTTTCTTGACACAATAGAGTAGTAAAATCCTATTTTCCAGCTTGCTTCTAAGAAACATTTGGTGATGGAAGGAAATTTAACTTTGGATGGTAAACACACAGTCCACTATACATATGATATATTATTGAATTGTACACTTGAAACCTATTTGATTTTATTAACCAATTCACCCCGATAATTTTAATAGAAATTATTTTCAAAATTTTAAAATATTTATATATTGATTAAATGAAATAAACTCCAAAAGGGGGAGAGTACTTTTCCTTAAGATAATAAGGGGAAAATGTTTTGGCTCGATTCTTGATTATTATTGCAACTATAAAACACTTCTTTAATTGTTTTTAAAACTTTCTTTTTCTTATAGGACCTCTTTCTTGTTAGACATGAATTGGCCATAATGAGATTAGCTGCCTTTATGGGCATTACTATGTTAGTTGGAATAACTGGACTTTTTTATACTCAACTAATTGGCATCATCACAGTAAGTATATTTTTAATGTAATCTGTTTATCGACATATTCCCTAATTATGACCTTAATTCTAAAAAATTATAGAAAGTTTAAAAATTAAGAGAAAATTACCCATCATCATTTATATATTCCCATTTCCATATGCCTGTGCAATTTTTGAGTAGTTCTAATCAGTGTTCAGAATGTACATAGAATTTTTTATCCTGCTTTTAAATGTTAAGATAAGTATTTTTATATAGCTATAGACTACATGTTTATAATTTTTAATAGTTGGATGTACTCTGTTTAGTAAATATGTAATGTTTTAATTAACTGTCTTCCTGTTGATCAGGTCTTAGTGTGCAGTTATTTTTTTCTATGTTACAAATGACACTACTTTGGACATTTATTTTTTTTTTTAAACTATTATATCAGGTAAATTCTGAAAAATGCAGTTTCTGGTAGAAACATTTTATTAGTAATCATTTTTTAATGTACTTGTTAAATGGGATTTAGCACAACAGAAAAGATTTAAAAGTGAGAAAAATTATATTGAGTAAAGATTTAAAAGTTTGATAATACATTGCCTTGCAGAAGATATAGAGTAAACAGACTTTCTTATGTTATTGGCAGGGATGTAAACTGATATCTTTTTAAAAGGCAAATTGTCAGTGTCTATCAAAATTTAAAATACACAGTGCTTTTGACCAATCTATAAGTTTATTTTGTAGAGAGTATTTATTCACTTGTGTGTAAATAAACATGTATGTTAAAGATCTCCATTATTATGTTATATATTAAATGTATTATATATGAAAATTTAAGTTTTTATCAGAATATATTCAGTGAAAGAAATGTATAGTAAGAAAAAAATGCATCAAAACTTATTATAGAGCAATAGTAATCAAGAAGGTGTGGTACGGCCATAATGATAGTCATATTGATAAATGAAATAAAATTGAGAATCCAAAAATGCACATATATTCTGTGGACAGTTATTTTCATTGAGAATGCCAAGACTATTCAGTGGGGGAAGGAAAAGTCTTTTCAACAAATGCTCCTGGGACAACTAGATATCCACATGCAAAGAAAGAAATTGGACCCTTATCTCACACCTTGTACATATTTTAACTCAAAACAGATTATAGACCTAAATGTAAGATCTAAAATGATAAAACTGTTAGAAAAAAACATAGGAGTAAATCTTGGATTAGGTAGTATCTTAGATCCAACACCAAAATTGCAAAGAACCAAAGAAAAAATTGACAAACTGGACTTAATCAAAACTATAAACTTTTGTGATTCAAAAGACACTATTAAAAAAGTGAAAAGACAGCTTACAAAATGGGAGAAGATATTTGCACATCATAAGGAAGGGGTCCCCAGTCCTCAGGCTGTGGACAAGTACCAGTCCATGGACTGTTAGGAACCAGGCCTCACAGCAGTAGATGATCGGCAGGCTAGCGAGCAAAGCTTCCTCTGAATTTGCAGCTGCTTCCCAGCGCTAGCATCACCACCTCAGCTCCACCTCACATCCACCTCAGATCATCAGGCATTAGATTCTTATAAGAGCAATTGTCTCTGGTTCCAAAAAGGTTGGGGAACTCTATAAGGGGCTTGTTTATAAAATATATAAAGACTTTATAACTCAATAATAAAAAGATAAAACATGGGCAAAGGATCTGAATGACCATTTCTTCAAAGAAGATTCAAATGGATAATAAATATATGAAAAGATGCTCAACATCATTAGTCATCACAGAAATGAAAATCAAAACCATAATGAGGTTTTGACTTCACACACACTAAGATGGCTATAATAAATGACGACAGTAACAAAGGTTGGTGATTCATTATAAATTAATTATAAATTAATTACAAAGTAGTGATTCAATGACAAAGTAATTCATAATTACTTTATAGTCTGTTCATAAGTCATGTCAAAATTGCTAGATTATGCTTGCATTTTCTGAATTTATGTGTTTGATTTTACCAAAATATTAGTATATTTTTATAACCCCTCGAATGGATTTTCTCAGATTTCCCCAATTTCGTCTGATTAATGACTGGAAATGACATTTGGGAACATTGCTGCTAACAGTACAAGTTACTTATGAGGGCCATCTTTCTTACTAGTTATTTATAAGGGGTTTATAGCCGAGGGTAACAGTTTCCTTTTCACCTAGCAGCACTAGTAGCTTCAGAGTATGGGTTTAGCAGTAAAGGCTTCAAGATCTTTTAAGAATAGAAAACAGGCTCACAAATACAGAGGACAAAGGGGGATTGGGGGCTGGGAGAAGGGGATAAAGGGTTAAAGAAGTACAAATTAGTAGTTGATAGATAATCACAGGGATGGGGAGCACAGCATAGGGAATACAGTCAGCAGTAATGTAATGGCTATGTGTAGAGCCAGAGGGGGTGATAGAGTAAATGGGGGAAATATTTTCATAAACTATATAAATGTCTAACCAATGTACTATATACTTGAAATTAATAATAAAATTGAAACGCTAAAAAATTCCTACTTTAAAATTTTAGCATTCGCTCTGAGTTGGACATAAGTTTTTTATTTTATTTTATTTTTTTATCATATTTGTTGGTTTCTAAAGGATTTATAGTAGTCCCCCCTTATCCAAGGTTTTACTTTCTGTGGTTTCAGTTACTGGTGGTCAACCACCATCTGAAAATACTGTACTGAATGGAAAAATTCAAGAAATAAACAATTCTTAAGTTTTAAATTGCATGCCATCTGCATAGTGTGATAAAATCTCTCACCCTCCTGCTCTGCTCTGTTCCATTTGAGACGTGAATTATCCCTTTGTCCAGTGTTTCCACGCTGTATACTCTACCCACCCGCTAATCACTTAGTAGCCATCTCTGATCATATCAGATTCACTGTTACGGGATCACAGTGCTTGTATGCAAGTAACCCTTATTTTACGTAATAATGGCTCCCAAATGCAAGAGTAGTGATGCTGGCAATTCGGATATGCCAAAAAGGAGCTGTAAAGTGTATGTATGTATTGGAATAGTCATTGTATGTGCAGGTTCTGTACTATCTGAAGTTTTAGGCATCCAGTAGGGGTCTTGGAGTATATATTGTTTGCGTAAGGGGGGACTACTGTATATCAGATTCTGTTCTTAATGTTTATACTACCAATAAGTTAATATTTTTTAAATTGTACAGTTTTCTCTTTTGCTACAATATCGAACGTTTCATTGTTTTAGGATAGGGAGATTGGTTCTGATGTTGTATTGTTTCTAAAACTGAGTAGAAATCACATTTGTTAAATAACGCTCTCTCCAAAAGTTTCGTCTCTTTCTGTGTATATATATATTACCTTCTCAGAATGTTCTGTACTAGACAGGTCTTATGTCTGTAGAAATTACACATTTGTGAAGCATTCAAAAAAGAATAGACGTTTTAAGAGAAAGAAGGAGAAAGAATATATTTTGTTTGTTAGTCGAACCTTTAGTCACTGTACTTCCTCTTGAATCCAATTACTCTGAAAAATTACTTAAATTTTATTTCATATACTTGGACTTTACTAGTGAATTTCAGGCATCACTCTTTTTAGATTAAAAACTTTTTAAAAAGATTTCCAGAATGCATTTATGTCAACATTGATTTTAAGGTTCTTTAAGGTTTAATTAAAATTGTTATGCATTCGGTATTTAACATTAATTCTAATGAATTATTAACAGTTAGATAAAATGGTATTTAATATTTTAATTAAAGTAAAAAATACAAATACACTTACTTTCTTTATAAAACATGCTTGCTATTTTATTTTATGAAAACAGTAAGACTATCTAAAGGAAATTTCCCACCTAGACATGTTTTTATCATGATCCAAATCCATGGATCTCTCTTTACAATGTGAAAGAGTGATAAATTTGTCAGGTAGCATAAGAAAGAAAAGGAGAGAACAAAGCAATAAATTTAATCTTTCCACTGAAATCTTCCTTTCCCTACTCCTATACCCCAAAGACCACGAGGCATTTTGGGAAAACACCGGTAGGAATATCATTATATAAACCATGTGATTATGTAGTTTGAATTTAAGCCTCTTAGACAACATAAACAACAAATGCTAGCTTTTTTTAGGTTTAGATAGAGGTTTTGAAGAAGCAGCATATCAATTTCCAGCAATTTTTTTCCATCGTTTTTACTTGGGATTAATAAATCATTTATCTCCTGTGTAAGAGGAAAAGTCCTATCTTCTTATTGATAGTAGAAGGTAACAGGATAATCAGAGTAATGATAATCAGATAAAATAATTAGAAATTACGTAAATTTAAAATAGTGGATTTCCAATCTCATTTCCAAGGTTAAAAGTCAACAAGGCCAGATGTTTCTGTGGAATAAACTAATCTTAAACCCAATTTTAAAGGATTACCTTTATTTTTAGATTTAATTTTATAAATGATTTAAATATATGTTTGCATTTTTACTAAAATTAATATTGAAGTTAAAGTGTTTTCAAAGAAGTTGGTTTTAAAGTGTCCTTTATTTAGGGAACAGATTATTTTAATTATTCCTTACATAGACTGTTTAGCCTTTTTTGTTTGTTTCTGAAGGAAATAGATAGTGATGTTATTAATGTAATTGATGTCAGAATTTCTTATTGAGCGGTGGTTCGCACACACACAGCCAAGAATAATGTCCATTCTGACAACCACCAATACTAATAGTGCGGGGTGATTGTATTAGTCATGTTTTCAGTCACTGGGCTTGGAGAGAGTTAATCAAGAAGCGCTGTAACAGCTGGTACAGCGCCTTCTGGCGAGGTTCTGACAGTGAGCTATTGTATACCATGACACTGCTCTGACAGTTTATCTAGATTTTGTATACAAGCATTTTTGTTTTCTGGGCACCGTGGAGTTTATATAATAGCTGAAGCTTTTGATAGTGTCTCTGGAGCTTAGTGTTTTTCTCAGTTGTGAGGTTGAGGGTAGGGTGGGGAAGATATATTTACTTGCAGTTTTGTAGAAGGCTTTAATTCTCAAAAAATTGAGCTTTCGCCTTTGGTCTCATGATTACCCAAATAAATACAGAGTTACAAATGCAAGGGTGACTTAATTTTAACTTGGTTATTTTATGCAGTGAAAAGTGTCTTGTATTCAAAATGTTAAATTAGTTAAAATGAGATTATTAAATAGCATTCTCGTGGTCAATTAGTGGACATACCTGCCTTTTAATATATACCCAGAAATGTAGTCCCGAGATTATTAATCCTTATAATTAATTTTGCCAAGTATCCCACGGAATCAGTACTGTGAATTAGCAACATTCAACACAATCTTTTGTACAGATTATGTTTTGTTTGCTCAACTCCAAATCAGCATTGCAAATATGGAAATCATTGTTAATTATGCTGAACCCGGTTCACTTATATTTTTGTAAAAGGAATTCTGTACACCATTTTGATTTTATTTCTGAATTATATTTTTTGTTTAATAAAAGCAAAATGTATTTCTAATATTTTTGTTCAAGTTATCATATTAAATGAAATATCTTCTCAGTAGCTTTTAAAAACCTAGAAAAATCATTAAAGTTTAAAATGTCACTTTTATATGCTTTTTAAAAGCATTTTACTTTATTTTATCATTAGTTTCAAGTACATTGGTTAGACATTTATATAGTTTATAAAATGATCCACCTGATTACTCTATCACCCCTCTGGCTCTACATTTTTTATATGGTTTTAATGTTTTATACTAATGTTAGCTGTGATATTTCTTTGAAGTTTAGATGCGGTGGAAAACTTTATAGAAACTAGATTCCCCGTCACCATGGAATTAATTTAAAACATGCTAAGTTACATTGCCTACTAATTTAAAAGCACTCTTTAAAAAAATGCCTATTTTCATCAAAATTATTATATGTGGAATTGGATTACTCTTTAGCATAAATATATTCCTGTGTGAAAATGTATTAATATTGTCTCATCTCTCCTTGCTCAATTTAATAAGTATTGGAAGTATTTCTGATAAGATTAAAAGTAATCAAAAACAGTTTAAATCTGTTTTTATCATATATGGGAACTTAAATTTTTTTAAAGCATCACTAATTGCTTGAGTGATTAAATAGATGTTTTTGGGGGGTTAGTAAGCCAAACATTTACATTTTCCTTTTATTTGCAATTTTCCCTAGACATTCATATATTCTTTCATGTTCTGAATGTACATCATTTTTAATCTTACTTTAAAACATAAAAAATAAAATAGCGAATCTTATATAGTTAACTTGTAGATCTTTTTCCACAGCAATTCATAGCTTCTCTCTCACATTCTATCAATATATTAGTTACTACCAGTATCCTAGCCAAAGGGATACATTAGCTCATCTTCTACTAATAACCAAAATCTTACTGAGAGGATAATTTTGTATTAAAAATATAAGAGTAGTTGACCTTGAATGTTAATCACAAACATAATTTTTCAGCTGTTTCAAATATTTAGTATAAATCTTATTTATAGAAGATGTTACTATATATAATTATCCTCCGACATCCTCTGTATATTTCTGTATAGTTATTTTGTATATTCGACTGCTTTCACTAGACTGTAAGCTCCTTGATGCTCAGGACTATCATAATAGGTGCTTCGTAAATTTTGATGGATGGATAAATGAATAAATGAATCACGGTTTATGTATCTAGTACTTGGTTTCTCAGCTAGATTATAAGCTTCTTGTGGACATTGAATTTTATCTGTGTTGTCCCCTAGAGCCCCAGTCATTTTATCTTTTATTATAAAAACCATGTTTTTCGTTTAAATGTAATTTTTTAAAGTTCTATTCTGATATAATTGGGATATTATATATCTCCAAGCCCTCTCAGAAAGTGTTTAGTAGACAATATCAGTGAAAACAGGGACTGCCATTTGTTGAGGAGTTAAGGGCTCTAACATATATTAATTCATTTAAACCATGCAAAAACCTATGAGATAAGTATTTTTATTTGAAAATTGAGATACAGAGTTTTAGTAACTTCCCTAAGGTTTTATATAGCCAGGAAGTTGTTTGATGAAGAGAAGTATGGGGATTATTTTGAAAGGAGATTTTCAATGACTGTATAAATCTCCTGCCCTCTCACTTTGGTTCCGTGATTAAATGTTTATGTGAACTTCAAATCTCTAATAAAAGATTTAGGTGGTCCTCTGTTGGAGATAGATGCTTAAAGAACCCCTTACTTCAAATGAGAATAAAGTAAGTTCTGGCTTCAAAGGAGGAGAGAGAACTAATATTAACAAGAACTTTTTTTTCTTTGGACTTCAGGAAAAGATTAAAATGAAGGAATCATGCTTTTCCTGTTGATGTTCTCTTCATTTAGTGCTGCAAACATATATTTAGTATCCACTTTGAACAATATATGCTGCTAGGTGCTCGGGAAGGTACAAAATTAAATGAGCTGCTGCACATATGTTGATCAGAGGTGCTAGGAAGTCAAACTAGTAAGTCAATCTTAGAGTTAGTAGAAATTAGTAATAAATAAAACAGGTATATAATGTCTAGTTGTGAAAAACTTTCCTGAATAGTTTTTTTTACCTCCAGATTAAATCAACAGTCATTGAATTAGATATATACAACAGAGCTAAAAGTATTGACAAGACCTATACTAACAAAAAGTACAGGTTATCATTGAGATTAGATTGAATTATCTTTAAGGAGTCTTTATGATAGAATGTTTTTACTTTCATCAGGTTTTCATTTTAGCAGGTCTAGAAACTCCACTTTTAAAATATTTCCAGAGTTAATCAGACACAAAAGCAATGGCTCTTACTTCCAGACTTAAAAGTGATAGCCATAGAAGTCATATAAAGCAGACTGAATGTTTATTCCTTACACACGATTGTCAGGTATGCCAGAGGACTCTTCATATTCTTTCTCCCGTATAACAACATAAATGGCAAAGTGTTGGTTGGTGAGAATGAACTCAAAATAGGATGAATTAGTTGGATAGATTGTATTATCAAGCTGTCTATTTCAAGAGGACTACTAGATTCTTGGGTCTGTTAACCAGGAAAAGTGGTGGTAAATTCTGATTATTTGCCCTTCACCCCTCTCAATTTTTCTAGCAGGCAATAAATACTCCCTCTCCTTTTCTGCTAGGAACTTCTTTTTTCCATTTTAGATATAATCTTATAAGTTGGGATATAGCTTTACTTTATAATCAAATATATATTTCTAGATTGAATCTGAAAGATCGTTTCTTAGGGTAACATCAGCCAGCCGTTAGAAGTAGATAAAGTATTCGTCGATAAAATAGTTTTATCTGTAAAGTCTTGCTTTTTCTGCAAGTCTTGCTTTTTCTAGTTTATTCTTTTTTTAGAAAATAACTTTCAATTTTTAAAATAGGAAAGCATTCTCATATATCTCTTAGTTATGTAGACTGAAGACATTCAGATGTTTTGATCATTATACCAGAATCAAGACATAAATATTTCTCTGGCAATAAGATATCCTAATTGTAGATAACATTAAATAAAAAACTTTTTATTCCTTGAAGAACCAATTTTTATGAATAGCTGATTTTATATTTAAGAATTTATAAATTATATTTATACCTTAAAGATAGCCGTTATCTTACATTTTCTGATGGTCACTAAAGGCATTGAGTCTTTTATATTGAATGAAATCTTCTGTACCAAAATCGATTTCAATTATTTTTAGTTTGTTTTGTCTTAAATATTACATATTTCTGTGCTTTATAAAACAAAACAAAAAAGTATATTAAATCTGTTTAGGCACATGGAAATAATTTAGAGTTTCAATGTTCCAGCCAGTAGGAAACTCTTTCCCCTTCTGGTCTGCTGTTTCTAGTGTGCTTATGAATATGATAGCATGATAACTTACTTATGTTGCTCCAAGTATGTTACATAAATGCCAGTGCAAAAACTTTGTGACATATTCATATGCAAATTATTCTTTTTTCTGGATAGCTGAGTTTCAGAGAAGCATTTGCTATTTCTAGAGGAAAAAAAATATCCATTTTGGCTATTCTGACAAGTTGTGTTCATAGTGTCTTGGTAGACATTACATCCTCTGATAGAATAACCATATGTTTATCATTATTTAAAAGGTAATATTCTACTTTTTTCTTGAACCAGATTCTAGAAGGATGTCAAAAGCTTTTAAAAAATTAAAGCTTTTCCCATACGAGGTCTAAATCCAAAGTCTTTAAACTTGATTCTTTTATTGCCACATATAAGTTCCTCAAAGTTATAATCAAGTTGTAAATTCTGCATAGTAAAAATTTCCTGTAATATTAGCTAGCTATAGTAAGCTGACCTTATAATTGCTTCTTCATACTGAAATAGTTTCCAATTTTTAAGTACTATCCACAGCTGCAATTTTAGGTCATTTATATATACCTTTGCTGATAGCACTTCTTGCCTTCTGTCCTCTTTCCCTTTGTATCTTCGCACAAGCTATCTTAATTGTTTAGAACTGCCCGTGACCGACCCATCAGTTCTAAGAAATCATTAAAATTACTTCATTCATTTTCTTTACAGATATGAAACTAGAGGCCCAGCTTTCTTCTTAAGTTCCTAATCAATGTTGTCACAAAGTAAAACATTTTGAGGAAATCATGCAGCAGAATCCCCAAAAGTTAATTATAAATAGAATTGTCATTGGATACCATGAATATCAAAGCATGATAGGAAAACTAATAAATATAGAATATGTAGCTAATCTACAGTCTTGTCCCAAATTCCCGAGGAATCTGGAAATGAAACCCTGTTATTGGTGACTAGTCATCTAAAAATAATTTTTTTTTCCTATATGTGGTCTAACTGTAGTTATTTAACTTCATACATAACAAGTTAATATTATGAGCTATTCATGTAACTTCTATAAAAGTCTTTTAAAGTAAAGGTACTTTTTCTTAGTATCATTGGAGAAAAGTTCTACGATCAGAGAAGTTCTCGAGATTGGAGTCGAAGCCGCAAATATTTGCATGACTAGTACTGCTTAATAACAATACAGCCCACCTGCCATGTATGAGCAAGCTAGTAAAGGATAAGAGGAGAAAAATTTCTCTAACTTGTCTTTGAAGTATATTTAAAAAGCAGAATAAGCAGTTTGTGTTTTAATTATTTTGATATTACTTATCATCACAGTTTCTCAACCTAATTATAGATCTTCTGTTAACATGAATTAAACTAGCATGTTTGAAAACTACCTTTTGTTTGTTGAATTGTTTTTCTTATCTATTTGTTAGAGCCTTATAAAAAAAAACACATAATATGGAATTGTATTATCAAAGAGACTGATTTTTCTGTTGAAAAAAGGAAATAGTTTTTAACCAAAGAACACTTTTCAGAGTACCAGATGTCGTAGTATGGCAAATGCGTAGATTGCCTTGTTGAATTCATGTTCGTTAACAGAAATCCAGAACAGGAGCATTCTTTGGCTGTTGGCATTTTCTATTCATTTGTGTCTTTCATTTGTCATTTTGGTATTTATTTTTTTAATGCATCTTCACTAACAGTTTAATTAGAAATAAATAATAGACTTTTAAAAGAATTTTCAAGGAAGAAAGTATAATAAAAGGTTATATTTTAGTGAAGTGAGACTCCTACAATTTTTGTGAGATTTTGTAATTGAATAATTTTTTTTTTGATACAGTGTATTATTGAGTCAGTCTGTTTCATGGAACTTCAACCAATATATGTAGATAATTTAGAATTCTTAGTACCCATATATAAACTGTTTAAATCTTTGAATATTCTCTGACTATGACTAAAAACATTGTAAAATTAATATAGGATGAAACCTTGATAACTTTGTTGCATCTGAGTATATTTTTTTAAATTTTTAATAGGATACAACGTCTATTGAAAAGATGTCAAACTGTTGTGAAGATATGTAAGTATAAAAGTGAAGTCTGTAGTGTTCTTGTTAAAAATGGAAACAACTGGCCAGATTTGAAAAATGTGTGCATATAGTGGAAAGATAACATAATGACGGCTTTTTCTTGGTGCCTTGTCTAAGGCCTAAGCTAGACAGGCATAACCCAGTCTTACAGTAGGGGTCTTCTAGCCATGATAGTTTTTAAACAAAATAAGTGCTGATCATTCTCGTTCCTTGTCGAACTAAAGTAAGTTAATTTATTTGTCCTAAAAGTACATCAAAAGAGGTTTGCTACTGTGTTGTTGACACACGTTCTGTTAATCCTGAGATTCTCCTCTGCTTCAAAAGTTGCCTTAGGTTGATTGACGACACAGATACAATATATGCTATCCAGAGTTAAAACTCAGCTGCATGCCACAGTGAAAGAAAAGCTGTATTTGTGATGCTGGGACACAATTCATCAGAGTCCAGTAATGGATCCCCAGCCAACCTGTATTGTTTTAGCTGACTGAAGTGCACCATGGGAGTGCTGTCTTTCACTAATAATGCTGTCTTCTGTAGATCGAGGCCCCGAAAGCCATGGCAGCAGACCTTCTCAGAAGTTTTTGGCACTCGTTGGAAGATCCTGTGGTTTATTCCTTTCAGGCAGAGGCAACCACTGCGAGTTCCCTACCACTTTGCCAATCACGTCTAAACAGATGGATGGTGGGCACAGATGGGTCCTCCATGCTGGAAATGCGTTACAGGTTTTCTGATAATAGAACGATGACAGTCTTCAAGTCAATTAAAATCCACCCACCAATCTTAGGAATCATAATGTGCCCCAGGCTTAATTTTAATAGTGATCTTGATCCTATTGTGGGACTAATACAAGATCTATATTTAAGTTTTAAAGCATGTTTACTTTCAAATTAGCTTTCCACAGGGATTTCTTTAAATGCTTTTGTTATTAAACCCTAAAGGCAGTGATTGGGATGAAATAATAGTACCTAATTTCCTTCAGTACTGACAGTGTTACAGATTTTAATTTATGGGAAATTTCAGATGTTTATTTAAATTTTTCACTCGAGCAGTACTAACCAAATCTGAATTTAATTCTTCAGGTTTTATAAAAGGTTTTACACCTTATATGCAAATTTTCTTTTTCAAATACAATTTAAAATATATTAATACTTTTATATGTGCTGCACGATTTTTTAAAATGCAGCATAGAATCGAACAACAACAAAAAAAGGGCAGTGTTTTCTTAGAAGTAGCTTTGTAATGTTTTCTCTTTTTCTCTTCACCAAAAGCAAACTAAAAACACCACTAAAGTAGAGCACCAACTACCTACCTTATTTTAAAGGAAAGATTAAACTTTTTTTCCATGTTAACTTTCCCATTTTCCCTGTACTATTGTAACTATTGGTTGTTAATATACTTGCTCCAAGGAGAAAATTTAAACTAAGTGGGCATGCATTCCTATTTTATTGTAAAATTTTGATAAGTGAAAAGCAGAGAGAATTTGCAGTAACTCCACAGATACCTTTTCTAGTGCAGTTATGCAAGAATGCTTGTTTTAAAATGCTAGTATAACTAGATAATATATAATGTACAGTATAAAGAGGAATATTGTGCTTTTGAAAAAAATATTTCTTTTAACTTTTATATACCTACTCGTAGATCTAAAATTACACATTGAAGGTTTATATATAATAAATTTTGGCCAACTAATACTGAAATTTTATCTGTAGGAAATTACTAGTTAAATAAGTAAATAACTTTGGTGTACCTCTAATCATCCAACTTGAAATTAAATTTTAATTGGCCCACTATAATTTGGATTGAGAGACCTTTTTAGTAGCTAGTGTTAGAAAGTGACCTTAAAATAAGAAAATATAATGATCTGCATTTATCATTAGCTTTGCACAAATTTAAACTGTTAACAGTAATGGTCTCCTGGAAAGCATAGAACATTTGTGTGAAAAGACATAGCATGCTTTGAAAAAATTCAGCTTAAAATTTTTTCCATTAGAATATTGCAAAATTCATGTATCTTTTTAAAAAATGTATGTACTCAGTCTTTCCCTTGAAAAGAAGATAGAAGGGATCTACTGTTCTTGGAGCATATCAATAGTTTTCTTTTATTTAGTTTTGATAGAAGGGAATCATACCTGAGATATGAAAAAGGAAGTTACTGTTGTCAGCCAATTAACTATACTGTGGTTGGTTCTTTCAAAAATTGTAAATATCTTCTAAAATAATAGAATAGGCAATTCTCAGAGATGTGAGTACCATGTCTTTCATGTTCTTATTACAGTGCTTTATTATTTAAAATAGAAGTGGCAGATGAAAATATGTATTGGTGCTGATAAGATGCATAGTGAATTTAATATGAGACATATTTATAGAGTTTAATGAACCACAAAATTAGTATGTTCATGTCAGGCAAATGAGTTGGCTTTAGTGCAGGCTAACATATTGACCAAATTTGGCCTGGTGACAGAACTGTTATAAGTGATATATAGATAATGCAGATAGATATCAGTCGATACCCTAGCTGTAATACATGCCTTTCAAATGAGGACCTTGAAAACAGCGAAGTGAAGATCCCCTAAACTGCTTTATGGGCATAGTTAAACTTCATATAGTAGCAGTAGCTACCTTGAAAGTTACCTGAGAGGTACTCAGTGCCAACTTCTGCCTCAGTAATGAGGACCAGAGGTGGTCACCTTTCCCACTCTGGGAATTGTTTTCTTAGTTTTACCACTGCTAGGGCATTCTCTCCCCTCTTTTCTCTGTATACTCTCTGGTCCTGATCCCTCTGTATCTGAATCTTGTGGTACTGGAATACAAACTAATACACTAGCCAAGGCATATGTTTATTTTGTTTGAATGGCAGAAATGCTGCCGAGCAATATATTTATATAAGAATCTATATTAAAGTTATATATATTTATACTGTAACTTTCAGTATTCCCAAATTAGCACGCCTAACTATAGGTTTTTTGAATTCTTGTTAGACAGCTAGAGAAAAACTGACTACAGTTTCCTAGGGAGTGCATAAACTCTAGTGTTCTCTCTGCGCCCTCTTTTGGCTAATTGGTGTAATTATACTGGCTCTTAGAGATTTACTGCCCCACAAGTAAATTGTATAGCCATATTCTGAACATGTCAGAGGTCCAAATGTAGGAGTATACGTACAAAAGGGTAATATTTAATGAAAATGAATGTGTTCCTGTTCATGATGTCACATCTGATTTATACAAAATTATGACTACTTTGCTTCATTTTTGTATATTCTTATATTTTTTACTATCAATTACAAATTTATATGAGATCAGGATAAACAAATGTAAACCATTTAATGAATTTTATTTTAAATCTTATTTTGGAAAATTAAGTCATTAGAATTATAAAAGTCATAATATATTGTAGTTATAGTGGCAAACAAGTATCTAATGTCTTTTACTGGATACCTAAAAAATATGTTTAATTTTTTTTGAATCTCAGTTTTGGAATGATTTTTTTTTTTTTTACTGATTCTATTGCATTAAAATAATAGAGTAATAATTCTGTACATTTCTTCATTTTTTTAAAACTTTCCTACTCAGAGTTATAGCTGTAGCTTTAGTAGCCAATTTATTATGTCTTCTGGATAACCATGAAAATAAATATGTTGAGCTTTAGAAAATAATTATGAGATGTGAGGTAACTGATGTAATCTATAGATTTGATGAAGTAGTTCCTTATAAACATTCCACTTTGTTCTAAGCAAATTGTATTTTAAACGATGTTTCACATCAGCAAAGTCATTAATTGAGTTTCTGGAAATGAAAGAGTTTTACCTAGACATTATAAGTTACACCTCCTAAAGAATTATATCTGTTGTTATTCTTTTTGTTAAAAATCTTTATGGGCTCAAGATTGTTGACAAAAATCGACTGGTCAGTTTATAGTCCAGTCCCCCAAACAGTAGATATTCAGTAAAAGAGCTTCTGGTACTTTGTATCCAAGATTTATCATTTAAAAATATTAAGTTAACTGATGTTCCGTTGTAAGCAAAATAGTATTTTGCTTAAGAGTCGTATTAAAAATATTTGTGGTTAACATAAGCAATAGCTGTATTTAAATTTTTAGTTAATATATTAATCTCTTTTAACAGAAGAAAGCATAGTTTACTTTTAATAGTAATAGAAGTAGAGAGCATAAATATACATAAAGTTCAATATAACAAAGTTAAAACTTCCATCAGAGTGAACATCCATTTTTGCTAATATTTAGAGGTATTTTTCTCTAAGAATGGTGGCTAATTATAGCTATTCTTATCAGGCTTTTTCAGGTCATTTCTATACAAGTAGGTAGTTGAAGATATGTTTCACCCCAAAGGGTATATTAATTCTGAATGCTAATCATGGAGACTTAAGTTAGGACAACACTTCCAGTCAGGAAGTGTGAATATTTTAGATTATGGCCACGCAGTCCTCTGTGAGTTAGGCTATGGGGCAGTTCAAGTGTTCTCACGTGTATTGCTATAAAATCACAATGTGTCCAGCAGTGGTTTACAATGGCATTAATATTAACAAAGCTGCTAGTCTCTCCTCTTAGTCTCTAACTACTTCCCTTGTGCTTCATGGAGACATATATCACCTAGCTCAGATTTACTAAACTATTGCTGCTTCATTAAATAAGCTTTTGACATGACCTCTAAATACTTAGATATATCTAGAATTTATATGGTAAAGTTTATACTTACAAATGTTAAATAATTTACTAATAGATACAAGTGTTAGATTTTTCTACCCCGTTCTAGTATTGCTTTAAAAAATATAAGTCTTGATAAATGTATTACGTCGTGTGCATTTAGTATTTTCTCCTTGCTAGTAGTATTAACCACATAATTAACAAATGAATATGTTATTTAATGTCCACAGTGTTACCTTCTATTCTAAGAATCATCCTCTGAATTAACTATAAATTACAAATTTCATTATATTCTGAATTTAGTCATTCTCAATTGAATTCTAGAATATTCTACAGTAGAACGTGAGAAAGTAATAGACTCGGCTTGCTTAAAGTATTTTGAACCAATGTTGTCATTCTGTGTATCACTAGTTAGCATATCTGCTGCCTTTGGAATGATGGTTTAACTTCAGGAAAGTGACTGTTTTCTCAGAAATCTCCTTTCATTTTCATTGCACAGTTTTTAACAGTCTAGTACATTTTTGTGTTTTTCAGATGTTGTAATGCCTGTTAGTGCTAATTTGAAGCAGAAATAACAATGATATTTAAAGTTCTTAAGTCATAGGTATTGCTACTATTTTCCATTATCATATTTTTTTAGTATTATGTTTTCTTTCTCTAGTCCACCAGAGAGGACATAGAGTATAAATGTGTAGTAAGTAGCCAAAATCGGAGAAAGAGAATAGGGGAACTTATTAAGATGGAGGGAAGGCTAGACCAATAATGGATAATCAGCAAGCATTCTCAGCAACAGTGTAGACTCGATACCATCTCTGTGACATCATAAAATCCCCCTGGTACGATCATTTAGCCTTTTCTGTTCTTGAAACCATTCTACTTTGAGTTGTTGATGCTTGTCAGCATTTAGTTTGAGCTATTTATCTAAGGAATTTATATTGCTAATTCTCTTTAGCTGGTCAGATGCCTCTGAGAAATTATCTTAAATTTTAAATGTTATGATTGTGTAGTGTATGCTAATATGAAGTGTTAAGAATGTGAAGGTGCAGCTTTTTAATGCTGAGAAGAAATAAATAGGTTGTCCAAAGTTCAATTGAAAAAAGTGGGACCTTTTTCACGAGTCTCCTGTTGGAAAGAAAGGATACTAGGTATTATAGTAAATTTTGTTACCGGAGTAAAAACCAACAATTTATATACAAAGAGTCATTTTCACTTTAAAATTTGGTCCACTTTGGAGTTCTTGATACCTTGAAGGTCTCTATATCTATTAGTACTGTGAATACCTATAACATGTACTGGAGTGTTTGCCACAGTTGTTCAATACTCTCCGATCGTTTTCGTATTGATAGCTTTATATATAAACAATAATGTAGACAAAAAGGCAACAAAAAAGTGTGTTTCTCTTTATGGTTTTGCTTACCTGTTTGATTAAATACAGGGTTTAATAGCATAGGCTGTTAATTACAGGGAAAGGTTGTCTGCATATTGCAAGCTTTGTGTTCTTGCTGGTGTGCGTCTTGCTGGTGTGCGTTTGGTGATATTTTAACCTACTAGTGCCTGAAGTTAGTGTTTTACAACCTCTACAAAAGATCCTGGTGCTACTCACTTTAGCATTGAGTGACATTTTTATTTTCTGTACCAAAGAGTTAATTTTTCTTTTTGGTTGAATGAGAATTTTCTTCTCACATCCGTGTGTTTATAAAGCAGAATTTAATGTTACTAAGAACAGTTTTGATTAATTGACCTGAGTTTTTGCACACTGCTGCCTCAGTTTGATTTTAAATATTTCTCATTTGAACTTTTTTTTTTAAGTTAAGCAGATTCGTATGTTTTTTATTTTTTTCATTTTGTATTTTAATATAGATTGGCTGCTTTAAACAGTAGTTTAATAGGTTGAAGTTACAAAAGATAACTGCAGCACTTTCCACAAGATATTTTGGTTTTGCTTTATTTCTACAGGAATACATGAGAAATAATAAGTCTACTTTTATTTCTGTAAATGAACTGTATAGCTTATTGGGCCTGTTTAATGAATGCTGAAAAAAAATGCTGAAATGAAAAGATAAGGGCCCTCTCTGATTACAATGAAGAATTCTGCATCTGTGTGTATGTGTGTGTGTAATCCTTAGTGGCATTAAAAAATAATATTGGCATTTGTTTATTTTGCAAATAAAGATAAAATTAAAGAACACTTTTATATATAATATATATTATATATATATACATTTCTCAAGAGGAAATGCAAATGTACTCGATTTAAGCAAAACTGTAATAGAAAATTGAACTCAACAACAACAAAAAAGGTCTGTATGATGTTATTCACTTTACATAAAAAGTTAGAGTTATTTTAAAAACTAATTCTGCTTAGTGATTTATTTTACAAAAGATAGAAGAAAATACCCTTTAGAAGTACTCGTAATTGTCCAAATGTAATACCGCTATGTATACTATTCTGATTCCCTATGTTTGTCCACAAATTTTCAAAATACTCATATAGCGTCCTTATAACTGGGACTGAAATGATTTAAAATTTGGGCAAGAAAATAACAGTGTGTATGTATTGGAAAAGTAGACAATCACATTTGAGAATGTTTTGCATTATTTTCAGTGAAAAATTTTCTCATTTACTGTAGATACAATGTGGTTTTGCAGTGAATCCTGAATGGAAAAAAAGAATCAAGTCCAACACATGAAAGATGTCCTAGGATCATTTGAATGACATGTAGAAATACAGATATAGATGTCAATTATAGGTAAAAGTAGAATTCAAAAGAAAAAATGAGAAGCAACATTATATTTATCTCTAATTGTCAGCAATATATTTCCTAGATTTTGTTGCCACAATGTCAATTCTGAGTTATTCAGCTTAATTATTATATCATACATTATTTAAATTAATGTGGCCGAATGTGGTTATTTGTTCAAGCTATTGGGTAGTAGAGAATTCACCACTGTCTACTGTCCTCCAGAGATGAATATTAAAAAGAAATTTCTACTTTAGCATAGGTAGAATAAAGCAACTAAATGATATGATAGGAAGAATTTCTTCTCCAATCAGCAATACTCGGACAAGTGAGTTGCAATTTGAAGGAGGACTGAGCACAGATTATCATGGTCTTATGAGCTTTTTGTCTCTGGAATTAGTCTTTTTCGAAAACCTGACCAGCAAGTTTAATGAATAGGCAAAATCTATGATGATTTGAAGCTCCTAAAATTTGTGTCAACCTCTAATATTGTACCCCTGAAATAAAGGACTTTTGTTTTAATAGTGGTGTGTTTCAAGTGCCATAGTAAAGATCTTGTTTTTAAATTGGTAGGACATTTTTTCATTCAGTACATGTGTTTATGTCTGATTGCTGTTTTGCTGCACTGCCTGTTTTACCTTGTCTGTTCCCCTAAGAGCATTTGAGGAAAACCTTCACTTTTTCTAGTGCTAATGATAATAAGGAAAATAATAGTTGAGAGATAAAAGACTAGATTGAGAAGAGTGAGGACAATGACAGGTACAAACCACGTATCTGAGATATACTTGTTTGAATGAAGTCTACACTGGTTCTTAAAGTGGAAAACCATGTATCTACCTTAAGAAAAATGTTGTTTTTAAAATATATTTTAGTGATTTAATTTTATTCATGTAATATTTCTATTTTTCTTTGTAGATTGTTTTTAATTTAAATTGTCGAATTTTTACTTCTCTTGAAATGTATTATGTACTGTATTTTTAGAAATCTTATTTTTAAATAAATACTTTTCAAAAACATAGGACTGTCTCGCCCACTTCATTTTTTAATAAAATCAACCTGAATTCTAGATTTTAGCACCAGTGTTTTTTTTTTTTTTTTTTAGTTTTATGCAGTTTGGATGCTTATAATTAGTACCCTTAGGATATTGTTCTACCATAGTCTCAAAATTCATTATGTATTCAAGAACTGTATATACATAGTAGGGTTGAAATTGACAAAAAACAGTATTCCAAATTAGACATATGTGTCTTAGAGGTGACCTGATGGCTAGATTCAGTCACACTATTTAACACTTGTTGTGCCAGATACTTACTTATCTTTTTGAGAAATAATTTACATAAAATAAAATGCATAGAACTTTATACATCTAGGCATTATTTTAGATCTAAGGATATTGAATTACTTAAAGCCTTTCTCTTATGGAGTTATATTCTAAGAGTTTCTGGATAGCTTTTTAGTGACAAATTTCCTAAGTCTCAACTAATTGTTTTATTTGTATGGAAAAAGTCACAAAGAAGAAGTGTATATTAGTATAAATTGGTCAAAGACATAATTTGAAAAGATAAATCAGTATGTCTTAGAAACAGTGAAGGAGTCAAAACTGCCCCAAGACTGAAAATTAGGGGCTAGACTTTATTTTTTAAATTATTTCTTAAATTTTTATTGCCAGAAAACTAATGTTGATAAATATCATGCATCAATACATAAATGACTTGGTAGAGTCACATATAAAACTACAAACTTTGTTGCATTGGTAAATAAAAGCAAATTGTCGCATTCTGACAAACATTCAGGGATTATAAAACTTAATCTTGTTTCTCTTTGCTCTGATTCTAAGCACCATTTACAATAATTATGCTTTCTTAATGATGATAAATTACAATTCTCAATCCTTTTGATTGCAGGACTCCTGTACACATAAAAATTATTACAGGTCCCAAAGAGTTTTTGCTTATGTAGGTTTTCTTTATTGATATTGACAATTATAAATTTTAAAAATGCCTATTAATTCACTTGAACATTATAATAAACCCATTACTTGTTAACAATGTATTTTTATTGAGAGAGCCGCGATTTTACATTGTTTGCAAAGCTTTAATATTTGCCTTCATAAAAAATTTGGATTCTCATGTTGCTTCTACATTTAATCCATTGCATTGTTATTTTGGTTGAACTACCTAGAGAAACCTGGTGTCATGCAAATAATATACAGATGCTCCTTGATTTAACAATGGGATTCTGTCCCAATAAACCCATTGTATGTTGAAGATATTGTAAATTGAAAGTGCATTTAATATACCTACATTACCAGAAATCATAACTTAGTTTAGCTGGTTTCTATTAAATGTATATTGTTTTCACACCATTGTAAAGTTGAAAAATCATAAGTTGAACCATCATCATAAGTTGGAGATCATCTGTAGGTGGAAAAAGAGGAATATTTTAATAGTCTTTTCAATTGGCTGTGCACTTCTTTGATAGAACAAAAACTCAACAAGTGATGGTTTCTTAAAGTTTAGTTGCAATTTTAGACCAGAAACAACACCAAGAAACTTTTTATACTCTGTTACATTAAAATCTATTGGTCTCTTTTTCACTTTGGAAAGTTCTGTTAACTCAGAAGTAATTTTGTGGCATTCATTGGTCATTTGGAAACTATTTGGAATAATGCAGATCTTCCAAGTGTTAACACATTTTCTTCTATAAAGTAAATTAATTTTGAAAAATACTACTACTGATCTTGTTAGAAAAGTAAGTAGTGGAAAGCTGTTGAACTAGTAATGACACATTACATTTTTCAAAATTCTAATTTTCACTTGAAAGCTTGAATTGTATCATTGGTAACTACATACTGTCAGTGGTTTTTCTTAAAGTGACAGATCACTTGACTTATTTTTGATAAAATGTTTGCCATGTACCCACATCTGAAAAACCATAGTTTGTCAGTTATTCTTTTAAATTAAAAAAAAAAAAAAAAGTGGTGTTCCATGAAAAATGTGGCTAGTTCAGCTTGCAACTCAAGCAGTTGCACCAGTGCTTTTCCTCAAGAATAAACAAACATAGTTTGGTGACACAATCATATGTGGGTGAAATGCTTCATGTGCACTTCTCATACTGTCAAACAGAATAGTAAAAATAGACCCCCAAAAATCAAGATTTAATAAAATTAATCATTTTCACTGATCCAAGGGCATTATTAACTGAAACTGGCTTGTCATTCTCTTTTTTAAGCTAAAGTTTGTTTGAATCTACTCAATTTGTCTCTTTTAGGAAGGAAAGCAATGAGAGAAGGTAGGGCTAAATCTTACGCATTTAAGACCTAAGCTCATTTACTATATATTTGATAAGTGAAAAGGAATATCAGCTGTTTAAAAGAATTTGTATTTGTATATTCCTGCTTTTGAAGCCCTTAAAGCATCCTTAAAGGGTCACATCTACTTAGCCTTGTTATAAAGAGACAAAACTTAAAAATACCTGATAGTATTTTAATACTGCAAAATCATTTGAGAAGCTGCCAGTACTGCAGATGAGCAAATGCACACAAATGCTGCTCTATGCTGACCAATTACCCACATGAGCAGCAATTATATTAGCGTGCAAGACAATTGGAGAGAAAATTGGACCCTGTGGACATCCAGCTGAGCAAACAGGACTGAGGAAGGAGAGAGAATGTGTGTTACTTTGGAAAAAAAAAAAAATACATCTAAGCTTACTTAAAAAAATATTTGTATCAGTCACAGCACATTCTTTATTACATGTCCTCTGGTTGCCTAGTATTTTTCAAATTAGCCCTTTTCTCTAAACAAAAGAGCCCTTAAAGATCAAACACCCAAATAGCAATGTGTTTTGCACATAAGAAAGCCAGAATATTTCAGGAAATAGAGAACTTGGAATATACAAATCCAAATAATTGCATACTACTGTACATATGCACTTTTAAAGTGTGTCAGTTATAGTTTAATTGTGGCATAGTCTGGATGATATTTATCCTTTTTAATACCAAAATTTACTATTATAACTAGAAGTGTTCCCTACCTCTAATTTGTAGCGATTCTTGACAAAAATTGAGTGATTGAGGATCGAATATGATGTGGAGGTCTTGTAGTTCCACAATGAACTATGAATGAGTAGACCTTGTTGAATAAGTAATGACCATCAAGTTAATGAAATTTGTTCTATAAATTGTATAAGTAGTGAAGTTGTAGGCCAAACGCCCTCATTCCATTAAACAGATTTGTATTTTAATGGCAACTAGAAGTAACCGATACCAAAGTTTTGATGGTCTACACTTCCTATGACTTGATGTCTAATTTAGAGAGTTCTTGAATGTTTGAAAGCATTTCAGATATTCTCAACATGGAAAAGTTCCCATGACATGGAAAATACCAATCCATCCAAAGTGCTTCATCCATTCAAAACAAATTTTTCACATTTTTATTCCCCATTTCCACTTACTTTTTATGCATGTAATTTAGAATTTTGTTATTTTATATTCTCCCTTTAAAAATCAACTTTATTGAGGTATAGTTTATATACAACAAAAAGTACCCATGTTCCGTGTGTATATCAATTAATTTTTACAAATAGATATACCTATGTAGCTAGCAACACAAGATAATGGAGCATTTGGTCTCCCCAAAAAGTTCCCTGGGGTAGCTCACTCCCTACTCTAGAAAACACTGATTAGCTTTCTCACTATAGATTAGATTTGCCTTTTCCAGAACTTAATTTAAGTGAGATTATACAGTATGTCCTCTTTTTTTGACAGGCTTCTGCTCATTTGGGATTTGTTCATGTAAGTATCATTTTCTCTCAGTGGTTATTCTGTTATATGACTTATCCTTGATTTTTTTTTAAATCTATTCTACTTCCTGAAATAGTTATTAAAGATTGGTATTATTTCTCTAAATATTTACTAGATTTCACCAGTGAAGCTAACTGGACCTGGGGTTTTCTCTCCTAGAAGATTTTTAATTACTTATTTAATTTATTGTTGTAGGTCCATTTAGGTTTTCTATTTCTTCTTACATCTGTTTTGGGAATTTATGTCTTTGTAGAAATTTGTTTTATTCAATTTGTCTAAATTGTTGGCACAAAGTTGTTCATAGTATTCCCTTAGAAGCCTTTCAATGTCTATAGTGTCAATAGTGAAATTTCCTCTTTCATTGCTATCTTTGGTAACCTGCCTTTTTTGTTTTGTTTTCTTAGAGGTTTGTCAATTTTATGATTAAAAGACCTTTTGTTTTCATTGATTTTCTCTATTTTTGTTTAATGTGTCATTGATTTGTACTATAGTTTATTTTCAATCTTTGCACTTTGAATTTAGTTTGCTTTTCTTTTTCTAATTTCTTACTGCAAAAGTTTAAATGACTGATTTGAAACCTTTATTCTTTTCTAACAGATTTTCAATGCTATAAATTGCCTTCTTAATACTGCTTTAGCTATACTCCACAATTTTGATATGTTGTGTTTTTGTTTTGATTCAATCCACATTATTTTAATTTCCCTTGAGATTTATTTTGTGACCATAGATTATTTAGAAAGGTGATGTTTGATTTGTAAGAATTTAGAAATTTCTCAAATTAATTTCTATTGCTGATTTCTAATTTAATTCCATTGTGGTTGGAAAGCGTACTTTGTATAATTTCAAACCTTTTACTTTATGGAAATTTATTTTATGGTCTAGTATCTTATGTCTCTTGAAGAATGTTTCAGGTGTTCTTGAAAGGAATGTATATCCTGCTGATTTGGGGTATAGTTTTCTATAAATATGTCGGGTATGGCAAGTCGATTGCCTTCTATACCCTTAATGTTTTTTTGTTTTTCTATCAATTATTGAGATGAGGGTATTGAAATCTCCAAATATTATTATTGAATTGTATATTTCTTCTTTTAATCATTTTAATTTTTACTTCATTTATTTTAGGGCTCTGTTGTTAGATGAGTATTACAATTGCTGTATCTTTCTGGCTGTATGCCATACTGTTTGGTTTATAACATTTTATATGTAAAAGTATGTAAAACAAGTAAATACATATATTTTTATATATATTATATATAAATAAAAATGTAAAACAAGTAAATACATACATACATATATATACACATATATATATATAAAATAGAGTAGCAGAAGTAGACTTATATTAGAACAAAGTATTTTAAGGTAGCATTAATTCATAGTAGGTGTGATGAGTTGCAATGGTTATCATAATCATTGAGAAAAGTAATTCAGTAAAATACAGTTTAAAATCAGTAGAGGAATGAAAATGTACACTAATATATTTAAAACAAAAGAAGGCAGTAAAGGAACAGAAGGGAAAAAAGATATTATATAGAAAACAAATAGTAAAATAGTACATGGAAATTCAACCCTTTCAGTATTACTTTAGTGTAAACAGAGTAACAGTTCCAACCAAAAGTATAGACAGTCTGACTGGATAAAAAAGCTAGATCCAGCTATATACTGTCTGCAGTAGACAAAATTTATTTTCAAAATGTAAATTGAAAATAAAAAGATTACAAAACATGTACCTTGCAAACAGTGATCATAAGAGAGCTAGAATAGCTATAATGATATCAGACAAAATAGACTGTGCCAAGAAATATTACAGAGTGATATACAAAGAGGGATGTTTTATAAAAGAGGTGTACCGAAGGGTTGTAATTTAATGATAATGATAGTTTTTGCTGCTTCATGAAGGATTTTGAGACTGACTTTTTCGCCACAAATTTAATGATTACAAATAATACAACGATGCTAGTACAGTTTGATGTTCTGTGTTGATTTGACCACAGTTTTAGAACTGCTGATTTGGGACGTTTATATGTAATGTAATTATCATTATGATTGTGTTTAAATCTGTTATCTTATTATAATACTCCACTTTATCCCCCCCATTGATTTATTAACTGTACCTCTTTTAATTTTTTAATAGCTTCTCTCAGAATTATGATATGCCTGTTTATCAGTTTACTTTTAATAATTATTCTACTTCACATATAATACAAATATCATGCAACATTTTGCTTCTATTTTCCCCTTCTTTTGGAAATTATTGTATATTTTACTGGTATATGTTATAAACCTCACACTACATTGTTATTCCTTTTACTGGTCAATTATCTTTTAAAGAAATTTGAAAGAAAAATTTATTTAATTTGGCCATTTGTTTACCATTTCTGGTGATTTTCATTTCTGTTGTAGGCCTTGGTTTCCTGTATATTTTTTTCATTCTGCCTGAGAATTTTCTTTTACATTTCTTGTGATTCAGGCCTACTAATGAATTCAGTCAAATTTTGTTTGTCTGGAAAAGTTTTATTTCACCTTAATTTTTGAAGAATACATTGAATGTAGAATTCTAGTTTGGTGGGGTTTCTTTCTTCCACATTCAACACCTTCCATCTATTGTTTCTGGCATGCATATTTTCTGGTGAGAAGTCTGTTGTTATTTTTTTCACTCTCAATATGTCAATTTTTTTCCCCATTTTTTAAAAAACAGTCCCTTTATGTGGTTTCTAGCAGTTTAATTATAATGCGTCGTGGTGTGGTTTTCTTTGTGTTTATTCTGCTTGGTTTTATTGAACACTTTAAATCGATGGGTTTATTCATTTCATCAGATTTTGGAAATTTTGGCTGTTATGTCTTCAAATATTTGGTTCACCCCATCACTTTTAAACATATGTTATAATGCTTAGTATTCATCCATAGGTTACTGAGGCTCTTATTTTTTTTTTCAGTCTTTTTTTCTCTCCCTCTATCCTTCTGTTTGAATAGTTGCTATTTTGATGTTTCATGTTCACTACCTTTTCTTCTGCAGTGTTTCTACTGTTATTATCAGTAATCCACTGTTAATCCCATACAGTGAATTTTTCATTTTAGATACTGCATTTTTTTCTACAAGTAATATTTACTTCTTTATATCATTCATTTCTCTTCCTGTTATGTACATGTTTTCCTTTAGATACTTACACATGATTATAACGGCTGTGTTTTAAGCCACTTATCTGTTAATTTTATCATTTCTGTCATTTTTCCAACTATAGTTATTGACTAATTTTCTCATGGTTACGAGGTTACTTCTTCCTATGTCTAGTAATGTTTGATTGAATGCTAGACTTTTTGAATTTGACATTTTTGAGTGATGGATATTCTCTTTAAGAGTATCAGATTTTGTTATGGTAGACAGTTAAATTACTTGCAGATCAGCTTGATCCTCTCAAGGCTTGTTTTTAACCTTTGTTAAAAAGGCTAGTTTGATCCTAGTACTAAGGCATAAGTCTCTAACTTGAACATCTCCAGTCCTGTATGAATTCTGGAAATTGTTCAGCTCACAGTTTCCCAGTCATTTTTTGCTTAACTTTGTGGACTCTTACCATACACAAGTGTGGCTCAGTATTCAGCAACCGTCTCAGAGAGCCCCATGAATCTGCCCTGCAAATTCCAGCCTCCTCTGCCTTCCTGAATTCCAATCTCTTGTCTCCTCAATTAGGTGAGACAACTATACTCTGCTTGGGTTTGCCTTCCTTATATGGTGGTCTATGAAGTGACCGCAAGCAGAAATAGAAGGAGATTTTTAGGACTTAGACCATGTGTTTTTCTTTTTTAAGGTTGTAGTCCTGTACTGCCTGTCAGCTAGTGTCTGTGAACCATTGTTTCACACATTTCTGTCCACCTATATCACTTTTTAAGCATTAAAAACATTTAAAAGTCTTTACCATCAAGACTATGGACATATCCACCATTTCTTAAAGTTTTCTCTCACCTCCTTTATTATTGTGTGTATGTGTATTTCTGGTAAAAGCACTTAACATAGATATGCTCTCTTAGCAAATTTTAAATATGCAATATAGTATTGTTAGCTATAGGTACTTGTTTATCTTGTGTATCTGAAACTTTGTCCCATTTGACTATCACCTCCTCATTTTTCCCTACCCTCAGTCTCTGACGACCACCATTCTACTCTGCCATTTCTTCCTTGATATTAGTTAGGGGGCTGGGGCTGAAGGTGGGGGAAGACTGGAACAAGCTCCTCTCAGTAAACCTAGGACATTTTGTGCCATTACTTTATGTATTTGCTATAATTCTAGGACAGTGGGGAGAAATCTTGTTTTACAATGACAACAATAATAGCCATGAACCTTCGCTAATAACTAACGTGCACTGAGTACTTGCTTTGTGCACCCATGCTGCTGAGATCTTTACAGGCATTATCTTCTTTAATCCTCAGAACAAGCCTATGAAATTGTCCTAATTATCCCCATTTTATAGGTGAGGATATAAGGTTACTCAGCTATTAAATGGTGGAGCCAAAATTCAGACCTAAAGTCTGCATTTTTAACAACTAGAGCTATTTTTCCCAGATTGTGCATTTGGCTGTCAGTTTTGGTGATGCTGTTTTTGAGTTTCCGTCATTGGGTATATCTGCATGGGTATCAATTGGAGGAACTGCATGGGAAATGCTGGTGCTGTTAGAAGTCATTCTCAGATAGGAGTTCCGTTTTCCCCTTGGGGTCTTTTTAATTTTAGGATTCTGCGATTCATACATAAATAATAAATATGGTCTAGTAGAGGTTAATAAAATACTCATTGACTTACTGCCAACTTTACTCTAGGTCTTGGTTTCTTTGGTTCTCTCCGGGAATAACTACCTCTTTGGGAATTAATTTCCCCATGCGGATTTGAATTCATTCCCTCGGGCCACAGAACTGTAATCTGGAAGAGTTCATTTAGCAAATGGCACCCAGCTTTTCTCACCCTGATTTGCCAAAGACACTGTGAGGCTTTGTTTGAACACAGGCAACGGTACTGGACGACAGATGTTTGCAAATACCATTTGTTTAATTGCTCAAGCACTTCGTAATATATTTTTCTCCTAAGCTGTGGGAAACACATTCTTTATCAGCTTTAAAACAGAGTGCAACTTTGGAGGGCCTTTCTGTTTGTCTTTTTTCCTTGTGCATTGGTCCAGACAGATCGAGTGAACAAAAAGAAGAGAAAGGGGGAGCTATTGGCAGTTACCCGCAACCCTGCCTCTTTGTAGCAGCAACAGCAATATAGAAATGAGTACCTTTTCCCATCCTGCTCCCCACTCCCTAAAAAATAAGCCCAACGAATAAACCCACTCACAACTATTAAGCTGAAAAGACAGCCAAGGGTAAGGAGGGTCACATGCCAACAGCCTTCCTTAGCACGTCTCATAGCATCTGAAGTTGCCAGTGTCTCAATTCTGGGAATTTCACAGGGACCTGGCATTGCATTATGTCTGGTACAAGCACTCATGGGAGGTTCACGTGGGCACAATAAGCATACCCCACATGGCTTTTTACTCTGCACACAGTCACTTCAGTCTCTTGCACATGCTGCAGAGCCCCTGACAGTTGTACCTTAGAGGACACGGTAGGTGGTAATTGGTCTAGGTTTCAATATATTGCCAGCTCTAGGTGAGGCTCTCCAGAGCCACCTAGAGTCAGATTCTTCTTGCCCCAGAGTCAGCATGCCAAGCTGTGGTACCATTCTGCTCTACCTTTAAAGAATTTCCAGTGGTGCCTCCAAATCTACACACAGCTAGAGAGTTCGATTCCGTAGCACCTGGTGAAGGCTTGGGAATCTGAATTCCTGTATCAATCCAAAAGTGATTCAGATATGCAGCTGGGGTTAGAACTACTGTCTTAGTGCTTTCTAAAATGAGACACTAAATACATTCTTTGTATCTGACAGTTACAAGAAAAGTCTCTAAAGTGAAGATTCTAGTCCTGGTTCTGCCACTTTTTAGCTATGTGATCTTGGACACATAAGCTCTCTGTGCCTTATTTTCATCATCTCTGATGTGGAAATGATCATAGTATGGTCATGCAGTGGTTTGAGGATTAGGTGAAATAGCACATGAAAAAGACTTAGAATATAGCATTCTCTTAATAAATTGTTATAAGTTTAAACTTATTTAGAAAAAAGAAAAAAGGACCATATGTTTGCTTTTGACTTTTGTTTTGTTTGAATCCCGTAGAACAGGAAATTGCCTTGCTCTACATGTATCTAGGTACAGAAAGATCCTGTGGAGGTAACACTCAGTGCCAGATTTTTATTTTAATTCTTGCTTTAACTTATATCTGTCTTAAAAACTTTCTTATAGAACCCAGTTTTAATAAAGAGTTCATTTTATTTTTTTTAAAGTTCTATAGAGATTACTTCTGGCTTCTCTCAGAGTCAGGCTGTTAGCCAGACAAGGCACCAGCCTCCCTGTGACAAATACACACATTTTAGACATGTGCTCTTAGTATTTTTTAAGTTTAATTAGCTTCAACAGATATTCAGTAAGTTTATACTAGGTGTGAGGCACTTTTGGAAAAGGAAGGCAATAAGAGACAGGAATCCGACGTTTATTGAGCAGCTACTATATGCCAAATACTGAAATAAAAACTTTACGATACCTTATTTAATGTCTTTGATTGATACAGTTAGCTGTATTTGCAGATAAAGAAACAGAGACTCCTAGATTTCATTGTCTTTGTATTTTATAAAATCCAGGGCTATACTCTTTTCCACCTTAGAAGGTTCAAAGATGAAGATGGATCTGATCTTATTTGTATAGCATATTATGATTTATAATTACATGCACATCTACATCCTACATAGGGACTTAGATTCCAGTGCTGTTCTTTGTCTTTTAGTCCACATGACTTTTATGAAATTTATAATAACTTGTGTTTGTGGGGGCCTTGATGCTAAGGGAGTATTTTTGTCTTATCTCACATGATTATTGCAACAACTTTATGAAGGAATAACAGTCTTCTAGGCAATGTTTAGTGCTTACTAAACATATCATGTGCCAGGCATTACACTAAGAAATTTAAAAGTTGTCTCATTTAATCCTTAAAATAGCTGATAGGCCCTTTTTATATTCATGTTTTGCAAATAAGGCCACTGTAACCTATGGCAATACTAGGGTCAAAACTCACATCCAGGTCTGCCTATCTCCAGACCCTACAGTCTTAATCAGTGTTATACTGTATTATTATCTGCATTTTATGAATGAGGACACCAAGGTTCAAAGGGGTTGTGGACTTGCCCTTGGTATCACAGCTAGACTGAGAATCAAGCCTTTATTTGCCAATGATATGTTTCTGACTGGTCTAGTAAACAAACATATAAACAATGGTACTAAAAGGCAGAATAGGAAAGGAAATAGAAATGGAGAGGCTTCTGAAGGAAGTGAACTAGGCCTAATGGATGAATAAGATTTCTAGATATGGAAATAACCAGGAAGGATATTTCAGATGAATGTAAGATGATGAGCAAAAGTATGAGATGTGTAGATTTCAGAAAGCGACAGCTACACTCGTGTGAATTCATCACAGTACAAGGTACATGTAGGGTGTGTTGGGAGACTGAGCTAGAAAGCTATGTGTGCTTGGGTGCAAGTGCAAAGGGTTTGCTCTTGAGTTGTTAGAGAATGAGGAGCCATTGACTGTTTATGAGCAAGGCAAGTTTAATGATCAAAGCCACATGTCAAGGAAGATCATTGTGGCAGAAACAGCAAGACTAGGAGAAGGCCATTGCAGTGGTTCTGAGGATAGAAGGAGTGTCTGAACCAGTGTCAAAGTGTGGAAGGGGAGAATTCAGACAGCCATTGCAACATAAGAGTTGGCAGAACCTCACAACTATCTAGACATTGGAGGCTACAGAGAGTGAAGTATCAAGTATAGTTCTACGTTTGAGCCCAGGTTCCTAAAATAATTATGTTGCCATAAATGAAAATAGGAAATTAAGAAAGAAGAGTTAATTTAGGAGAGGAGATAGTGATCTCAGTCTGGAATAGGACAACTTTGAGGTGCAGCGGGTCATTAAAGCTGAGATATATTAACTTGAGTGAATAGTGATGCAACTGAATAATATAGTTTGAGGAAGCAGTCAAATGAAAGTGGTAGTGGATTGGGGCAGTAAGAGAGCAGCCATGAAAAGAGGAGAGAGAAGGAAATTCCTACATTCAGAGGGCAGGAAGCTGATGATTAGCTCTTACAAGAGGTTGGGAAGTAAACAAAAGTTTAAAAGGAGAACCAAGAAAGTACAATGCTATGAAAACCAAAGAAGGGAGCTTCTAGAAGAAAAGAATAGCTAACATTAGGAAATGGGGCAGTTAAGGAAGTTGAAATCAGAGAAAAGATCTTAAAAATAGGTTTGATTCCAGAGTTGGTGGTAAGAAAGCCAAGGAAACAGAAATTAAGAAGTGAGTGAGCCTGACCACGTACAATAGGCTGCTAACTCTCTCAAGAAGTCTGTCAGTAAAAGTGAAGAGATGAATTCAATTCAATTCTATTTTGCAGTGTCAGATGGCATACTGCATGCAAGGCAAAGGGTGTGTAAGTCAGTTTAATATATGAATCTGCATTTTCAAGAGATCTGAAGAAAAAAATTTTAAAAGTGTTAGGAATCAACATGAGATAGACTTCTAAGACAATTATTCTAAAGAGGATAGAAGAAAAATACAATACCACAAGATGGAAATGAAACTTGCAACTTATGGAAAGATCACAACTTTGGCTTTTATACAACATTCCACTAATAATTAGTGGAGAGAAAACTATAGCCTCTGGCCGAAAAAATACTCGAGTCATTTCCAACCCAGACATCAAGTTTCTGGAAACAGCTGGTAATGCACCTGGCTACACATGGTCCTTATCTTGTAGATAAATGAGACAGCTTCCTCATAGCAATACAGTGTTCAGTGTTTTCTTATTAAATGCTTCATTTCAAAGCATTCATTTCATCTCTTCCAACAGATTAAAACAAAAGGACAACATTCTTTTGTTTTCCCTTATTTATTTATTTATTTTTTGTAAGCTGCTGTCTCTGTAGCATGTTACAGTGATGGTCAGATTAAAATGGGCCCTTTCAAAAACACTCAGTCAATATTGGAATATATGGAGAAAATATACAAACTTCTGGTTTATAAGCTGTCATATGCTTCTGGAATAAAACCAAGTTAAGCAAAGAAGAGATTTTGATTCCAGATGATCCATACTTTCCTCTAACCTAAGACAAGACACACACACACACACACACACACACACACACACACACACGCTAAAATAGTATACTCTGTGAATCAATCCTTGGTTCTCTTATTGAAGTACCAAGACCTGTCCTTTATGGAGGATATGGAAGTCTCAGTTTTTTATGATTTCGACGTATGGCTTTCTTTAGATAGGTTTGTCTCCCTGTACATAGCCAAGAATCAGGAAGCCAATAAAATTCTCATTGCCTACATATCCCCTTACTTCAGGCCCTTACAACTTAAGAGACTCTTGTTTGTCCTATTTTTGTGTTCTTTTTATTTAGAAATTTGTAGAATGAGAAACGGTCACTTCATTAACTTTTAATGTTATTTTTAATAAAAGGACATTGTAGAAGACCCGCCAAAATTAAGGAAAAGTTACCCATAACTACATTCTAAGAGAGACCACAGTGTTTATTTTGATGTATTCTCATCTAGTCTTTTTTTCTTTTGCTGTGCATATTTGTTCCATAATTTTACTCATAGTCTAATATAATTTTACTGTTTACATTTGAAGCACCCACTCACTCTCCATGCCTCAAAACAGGATTGCATGTGCCCTAATATCTTCAGTTATTTCTTTATAGTTGGGTGTGTTTTCATCAGTCAATTTAAATTCTTTTTAGGAAAAAGGCTAATTATGAACTTGGAAATAGCGAAGTCTTTAAATAAAGGAGGACATCTAAGTAGGTTTTATTTATTTAAAATAATAATTTTTTATTCTAACAAATACACATATATAGTCTGGTATGTAAATCAGCCCAGCCCTGGTCTCTCTCCCCTAGAATCCCACTCCTTACAGACAATGATTTCCAGCACTTTTCAGGTTTAGTTCTGCTACCAATATATTTTTAAATAATATGCTTCTGATGCTCATTCTTTTTTGTTCAAAGTTAGGTATTGTGTATTGACTCATGTCTGTGAAAATGCAGATTTGGCTTTCCTATTGCCCGACCTCTACTGCCCAGCTCCTGTCTCTTTGATTGGATGTTGGTTTTGTTGCTGTCTGTCTTAGTGAAGGCATTGGTCAAAGGTCTCTTGACCTTGGCAAATTGTTCCTGTTTCACGCTTTCTGGAACAGTGTGTGTGGAAGGACTAAGGCTGTGGCTGGAGGCTTCCCTCCTAGAGAATCAGGCAGGTATCTTGAGATTTTACCGGGAAGATCACAAATGTCAGTATTTGTACTTTTTTTTTTTTCTTTTGAGGTGGTCAATTTCCCTACAGAGGAATCCTACAATCTCTTGCCTGAGATGTACAAATCTGGATGCTGGCTTTCTCAGAGCTGAGTTGGGCAAGCAGCCAGAAGTTTCATGTTTTAATACATAGACACCTCCTCATTCCTGTGTTCAGAGACTTTTGCCGTGAGCTCCGCCTGTTCTTTCCAACTCCAGAGTTCCTCAGGCTCAGCCTCTTCAGTATTAAACCTCCAGAGTTCTGATGAAGAAAGGTATTCACCTGGCTGTGTGGAAAGGGTAAAAAAAATCATGGATTAATGGCTTCTTTTACATTTGGCAAATCCTGTTTTCAGCCCTTCCCATGCCACCCTCCCGGGCCATCCTCCTGGGCATCCAGCCCCTAGTTCCTGAGTCCTCTTGGTCCTGTGATGAGATTCACTTTGTTGCTTGCACCCCACACATACCTTTTGTGGTTCACTAGGTTGGGCATCACGCATCTGCTTTACACATCCCATTTTCATCAAAATACTTTGTCACCTGTCTTCTTCTCTTCTTTTTGCCCTTGCAGGTTTGTGCATCTTTATTTTTTAAAAATCCTCTTTATATTCTTTTACTAGGTTTTCATGAGACACCAGAGAAGAATGCATCTTTAGTCAGCCCCTTTTACTTAGAGTCATAAGTTATGCTTTGAAGGATAATTTAAGGGTGAAAGCATGGGGGAATGGAAAAGGCATTTTAGGTTAAGAAAACTGAAAGTCTAAAATCAGATTTCTGAAAGGATCTGGCATTGTGTTTGGGAAATGAGGATTACAGTTTGGCTGAAGTATGGGTTATAACAGAGAGGGAAGAACTAAGGGAAATAGACAAGGCCCCTATGATAGCCTGGATATAAAAATGGCCCAAATTATTTCCCTCCCTCGAAGCACATGCCTTGCAATGTAACTTTGCCCCTTCCTCCGTTAAGAGGAGAGTCTGTTCTCCAGCCTCTGGAATCTAGGCTGCCCTCATGATGGTGCCAGTCAATAGAATGTGGCAGAAGTGGTGATAATACAGTTCTGACTAGGCCGCAAGAAGCCTTGCATCTTTTACTTGCTGTTTTGGAAACTGCCCAGTACCATGAGAACAGGCTCAGCTTGCCTGCTGGAGGATGAGAGATGTGTGACCCAGTCTTCTTCCTTTTCTCTGCTGATAGCCAGTCAATCCCCAGAAATAGCTGTTTAGCTGAATTACAACCGACCACACACATAAGAGAGCTTAACTGAGACCAGAAGAAAATACCCCTTCCTCAGACAAAGGCAGGGTCCTCTCTTCACCAGACTGGGTGCTGGGACCACAATGTGAATCAGACACAAGGGGCTCAATCTCAAGGAACAGGATGGATGGTGCTGTAGGAATTAGGTACCTCAAACCAGGAGCTGCAGGCTTTAGGACCGCGAATACATTCTTCATTAGGATCTTCTCCTCCTTCTTATTCTCTCTTTTTTTCCATATGAAAAAGAGAATGAGTTGAGAATGTCAGAGCCATTCTGTGTTCTCCAAAATAGCTCAGTCCAAAGGAAATGCAATGCAAGTCACACGTAATTTAAAATTTTTCTCGCAGTCCCATTTTCGAAAAGTAAAAAGAAGCAGGCAAATTGAATAATATGTTTCAGTTAACCCTGTATATCCTAAATGTTATTCTATCATAATAATTCAAAAACCTAAAGTTAAATTTGAAAAATTATAGAGACATTTACATTCTTTTTTCTTTTTCTTTTTTTTTTTGGGGGGGGGGGAGTCACTCTTCTTCAAATTATAGCATATCTATTAAGTTTTCAGCACACCTCATTTCAGACCAGCCACTTTCCGGGTCCTCACAAGCCACTAGCAGCTGCCATGTTGGAGACTGTGCTCCTCTGGATTCACCTCAGAGAACAGACTATTAAGCAATGAAGCCAATCTCATCCCCTGTGCCTCACTTCTGACGCCCCACCGCAGCTAGTCCTGGACAGAGGCCTCCTGGACGCCTGCTCTGATTCTGTTTTTAGGGAGGCTGCATCGTCTCTCCTGTCAGCGGTTGATTGGCCGCAGGGAGACCTCAGCCTGCCTCAGGTTCCGGCTCCCAATAGGCCTCCTCTCCTTACGGTGAAACATGACCGCTGGTCAAGCCAGGCCCGCAGGCACACCTCAGAGCAAGCCTCCTGTTTGCAGCTCTCATGAATTGCTCTTTCTTTTCCAGGGCTTACAGAAACCGTTTCCCTGACTCCTTTTACTCCCACTGCAGCATTAGTATGACCTGCGGAGGGAGCTACACAAGGCTTCCTTTGTTTCTCAGCTTGGAGTTGTACAATGTACCTGCTTTAGATAAAAGTCTTTACCTTGAAAAGCCACATTTTTGTCCCTTCTCTTCCTTCCACATTTTTACAGAGCCAACAATCAAGCCTTCACTTTCAACATTTAACCTTATAAAATATGAGCAGGTTTCGACTTTGGCAATGGATTTTAGAGTTTTCCAGCTCGCTGCCTGGAGTTTGGCTTTCTGAAAGGAAGGCTAAGAACTAGGCATCCATTCTGAAGGCTCCAGAAATGCCTTTATGATGCCCCTTGATAATTTGGTGACTCTATGTGTCATCCTCTAGTTCTTAAGAAAATCTTCCCGAAACTGAAGGGAGAAGTGGCCTTAAGAAACAGGTTTAATAAAATGACTGTGCAGCAGATAGTTCGAAGAGGATTGGGAACCCTGGGCATAAGTGGAGGGACGCAAATACTATCCCTGAGGATCACAGCCACTCGTGTTTGTGCATTAGAAAATCAAGCCATCTACCTCACCTCACCCTCCCCGCTTCAGGTAACCTGCTCCCAAGATGTGTATAATGTGGGCCTTCAGGTCACTGGTAACTTTGTTCTCTTATTTTAAACCCAAAAACCTTACATTTGCAGCACAGCAGGGCAGTTGGAAACTCTATGGAAAGATTTTCTGACACCGTCTTAGGTACACCTTTAAAAAACACTGAAAGCAAAGCAGCTCTCTAGAAGATATAGACATGATAATAAGCTTTCCGAGGCTTATTACAGGGTTCCTGGACATAGGATACTTTTAATGTAGGCGATGGAAACAATAAAAAGATAGAAGCAACACAAATATCCAATGATGGATGAATGGATAAACAAACAGAATGTGGTACATGCACACAATGGAATATTATTCAGCCTTAAAAAGAAAAGAAATTCTGACACGTGCTATGACATGGATGAACTTTTAAGAACATTATGCTGAGTAAAATAAGCCAGTCAGAAAAAGACGAATACTGTATTATTCCACTTATATGAGGTACTAGGGTAGTCAAGTTCACAGATACAGAACACAGAACAGTGGTTACTAGGGATCGGGGAGAAGAGAGGAATGGAGAGTTGTTGTTCAATGGATGCAGAGTTTCAGTTTTGCAAAACGAAGAATTCTAAAGATTGCATAACAATGCAAATGTACTTAACACTACTGAACTACAGATGGCAGGTTTTAGTGTGGAACTTTTACCTTTTCGGGGAGGGGAGTCTTGGAATTACTGAAACCACTTCTCCTCTGAAGGGAATGATGCTTGTTACTCTTTTCCTTCTCTCCCTCCCCATTCAATTCACTCCAGACTCAACCCTCTTCAGTGGTTTGCCATTGAGAAATTGCAGTTTAACTCAGTTTTCACCTTTTTATTGTAAATAGTGCTACTGTGAACACGGATGTACAAATATCTCTTTAAGATACTGCTTTCAATTTTGGGGGGTATGTACCCAAAAGTGAGTTTGCTGAATCACACGTTAATTCTATTTTTAATATTTTGATGAACCTTCATACTGTTTTTCGCAGAGGCTGTACCATGTTACCACCACACCAACAGTGCAGAAGGGTTCTAATTTTTCCACATCCTTGCCAATACTTGTTATTTTCTATATTTTTGATGGCAGCCATCCTAATCTGCGTGTGAGGTGATATGTCATTGTGGTTTCGATTTACATTTCTCTAATGATTAGTGTTGTTGAGCTTTTTGTGTGCTTATTGGCCATTTGTATATCTTTTTTATAGACGTGTCTATGTAAGTCTTTTGCTCATTTTCAATCAGGTTGCGCCAGTGGCCTGCTTGTGGAAATGAAGTTTTACAGAAACAGCCCCTTACCCATTCATTCACATATTGTCAATGCCTGTTTTCTACCCTACAACAGCAAAGGCCATATATATTTTCAAAACTTGTTTGTCCAGAGTACAGTCTGATCATGCTTAAAAACTTGCATCTTTTCTTTGCCTTCTGAAGCCTTGCATGATGGGCTCAACTAAAATTCATCCTTCCTTACAGATTTAAACACTTCAAACTAAACACAGTTTTCCTCATGCTTTTTAATATATTTAATATTTTTTTGTATTAAATTCATACATAGTCATAGTTTTTATAATGAAAAAATCCTACTTTATGAGGTTTATTTTGAAAAACAGTAACCTCTGCCAGTCCTCCTTCCCAGAGCAGCCATTTTCAACTTTGTTAGCTGTTTCTTTTGTGTTTGCCTCCATAGTTCTAAATAACGAAGTGTCCTGTTTTGATTCTTTTAGAAAACATTCCTACTTTTATTTTTGCCTTCTTCTTTCTTCCTGACTCATACACATATACTTTCCCTTCCACATTCTTTCACTGTAATTATACCATGAGTGATAGAAACATGTTTAGACTTCACGTTAATATAACTAAGTGAATATTTTCTCACAACTGAGTCATTCTATATGTTATGATTATATTTTCTTTCTTGAACAACTTCTTATTTTCCCTGGAGTTAATAATTGCGATGATCTTTAAATTGTTTACTTTTCTGTACACCAATCAGTGGTTCATTCCTAAGCTCATTGCCAGAAGTTAAAATTTTCTCTTGATATATTCACACGTCAGGTAATCCATCTGTTTTATGTTCTTCAATTTCATCTGCCCAAACCCTTCTGTCTCCTCATCTGACTTTTCGATTTGGAGGCAATAGAGGAGGCTAAGCGAAACGAAATACATATATTGCTTTGGCATTTAGAGAAAAGATAAAACACTTATCACCAGATGTAATCCCTATTTATTTTATTTTAAAAGTAAATAAGTGCTGGATGGCACTTGGAAACTATAGCCTTCTCCATCAACATACGATGGGATAATGATGATGCTGGTGATGATGACGTTGGCTGTACCAAAGTAATGAACAAACGTTTCCAAAGTATATATACACTTTGATCTTGCAAAAGCACAGAGAGAAGTCACAGAACGGGAACAACAGGCAGTGATCGTTCCTTTTCTGTGGAGCTACACATGACGCTCTGAGGAGCCAAACAGATTTTCAGTGGAACGCAGACACACGTGCAGCATACTTGTAAGAATAACTTATATTTCTCCAGTGCTTACTGTGCTGAGTGTTGTGCCTGCGTTGTCTCACTTCATCGACACAACAGCCCCGTGAGACTGAACTGTTAAGACTCCCATTTTATGGAGGAAGAAACTCTGCTGGCTTAACCAACATTACACAACTAATATTTATGGGACTCAGGAGTTGAACTCAGGAAGTCTGACTCTAGAGCCCCACGCCTTCCTCTGTGCTGTGCTGCGCCGGATCTTAGAAATGATTTACAGGGTGTGGTTCCAACCGACAGAGTACCAAATGATCGAAGCGAATACCAAGGTGCGTGCAAGAACAGTGTGCCAGCTACATTGCAAGCATTGGACCACTGGGATCTTTTTATGTTCACCTCAGTGTCCCAGGATTGCCTTGGGCATATTTGCTGAATTTAATTGAGTAGAACACACCATTTCCACAAATATGTCAGCAGATGTTCTCTCTGTGAAGGGAGAAAGGACACATCTTTCTTTAGCAATACCTGTAAAGTTCTGAAAAGTCAGAGCTAGCTTTTTTCCTCTGGTCTCACCTCTAGACTTAACGCTTTGTGTTCTAGATTATTAAACCTTGGCATTCCCTTACCTTCCCATGTCGTTGACACCTCTGTGCTTTTGTTAATGCTGTTGCACTGCCATGAAATCCTTTCCTTCTCATTCTTTCTAGAAAACACTTTTTCACCCTTACCAAGGTTTTAGATATCACCTCCTTGACTTTCCATGACCTTTCCAGAAGATTCCCTTCTCCATGTTTTACAAAGACACAGTTTATCTTGCCTCCAATATAGCATGCCCCTGTGTTCTCTACACCAGTATCTAGCACAGTGCTCAGTCGCTGAAGGTATCCAGTAAAAGCTTATTTAATTAATGAGCAAATGAATAAATAGGTGGATTTTTTTTTGTTTAATTTTTTAATTCTCATTAACTTTCAATACATCCATCATATTTTTTCCCAAGTACATATCAAATATCGACATAAGCTCTATGTGCTCAGAGTCGAGAAAGAATTGCAACTTTTCTCCTGAATCCGCTGTGCAAGATGTTGGTTATTTTCATTTGTGCTTTGATCTTGATACACGGTTGTAACACATTAATAATAAACATGATGTCTTCAAAAAGGCATAAATCTGCGGATCAACATCCAACAACTTTGAATTCCAGGGCACAGAAGTGCCTGTTGAAAAAAATACCCATACTGACACCACCAGTGATTAGGAGTTGCAGCAAATATATTAAAATGAAATGACCACTGGTAGTGTTTATATCCCATGAAGCTCTCTCATGTTGGTTAGTTTCAATACTTCATCACGTCCCCATTCTTTTGCTCGAGTATTTCCATATAGTAGTGTATGGTATAACTTAGCTGCAGTGCTTCCCAGCTATACCTGTTCCCTCTCCCCCCTCACCTATTTTCACAGGTAGAGGGTTGACTATAGCTGGCCTCAGAAGCCACTCCTGAATGTGAATCCCTAATGTTTTCTATGACGTAGGTAAGTCAGATCTCATGACTTTCTGGAGGAAAACATCTAGTGGATTTCCATAGTTGGTAGAATAAAATCCCAGCTGCTTACAATGGTTCACAAGTTCTAAATTGTCTCACGCCGCTTGGGTCGATATTTTTAAGTAAACTTTCTCCACGGACCAAGAACCTTTCAGATTCTCCAAAACCACTTTCTCTGAATGAGAAAGTTTTTCAAAACTGTTTTTTTGCATGGCTACCTTCTCCTATCTTTATTTTTTGTTGTTGTTGTTATTTAATAAAAATATTACATAATGTAAAGAGACTGACTGACCCTTAATTTCTAACTGACTATTTTTATTATACCCAACTGAGCGCAAATATTCCATTTCATTACTTTGTTATTTTTTTCAATATTCAACATACATATTACTCATAAAAATGCGACTTCCTGCTTTATTTCCAGTGTAATGCATGAAGGTTCCATAAAATCCACTAAAGAAAATGAAACGTAGCTCAGACAGGAGATTTTATCTATTCCTGTGGCTCCCCACTGTCGACTCATATCATGTAATTCTACTTAGCACTTCTGGGCCCATTTCCTTCAAAGTACTTTCCAAGCATTACCTAAGTGATGTAGTACATATGAGTGGATGGGACGCCAGGAACTTGAGCCGTAAACGTAGAACCGTTAAATACACTTCTAAGGAAATTAGATTTTAGAGTTGGAAGAGCACTATGGTTCTGACACTAACTCTCTGTCTCAGTTCAAATGACCAAACCTCCTCCTCCCCCCCAACGTCTCTGGTATGAGGACAAGGGGGATATTGTATTAAACGGATGAGCGACTGAGAAGTGGTGTTCCAAAGATTATGAAAAGCTATAATCCCCAATGGGCAGCCACATGAAAAGACTTTTTTTTTTTTCAAGATTGTCAGAAAAAGAACTGCCATCACTTCATAATCAAGACATAGTATACTATAAACTGAAAAAGCCAGTAAGGATTCAAGAGCAACCATTATTTTAAATTATGGTGATAGCTATTTATTGTCTGCTGTGCGATAAGTGTTTTGCATGCAGTACCTTTAATTCTCTTTTCGAAACTTAGAACAAAGTAATGATTCTACAATATCGAGGAGTTTTGCCCTGTCCTGTCTCTATGATTCTTTTTAACTTCAATCTGGAAGATTCTCTAATGTAAAAAAGACACCTTTTAGAAAGTGCTACTGTATGGAGAAGAAGGCCAGAGGCTAAATAAGGAATTGTGCTCACAGAATAAAGTTTTTCAGAGTTTTTCAACCTCATAGAAAAGTCTGGAAGGTTCAAGTTAACGAAGTTGTGATCTTTGGGGAGCAGAACCAGAGGATACTGAATGAAGGGTAGCTTTCAGTTAAAACACTTCATAGACTTCTGTGTGACGTATGGTTTTTTAACAAGAAGCATGTAGTTGATTTAGGAATTTCAAAATGTTATAATGGGAAAAACTGTATAAAGATCCTTTATAATCCAGGTCCTATTGTCACATGTTGTTTCTCCCTCCCAGTCTGGTGTCATCTGCAATCCAGTAGCAATCCTCAGTTCCAACCACGTGCGGAAGCATGCGGTCACTGTATCTACAGCATCTAGCAACTGCACAGGACCTAGCGGCCACTCAGTCATGAATTAAATGTCTTCTCTACAGGAATCTTAAAATTTCTGTTTTCCTTTAATGACTATAGAAAAAGTGAAAAATTCTAGTCATCTTGAGACTGATGTGGTATATTGGTATGTGTGTGATTGTGTTAGTGTTTAAGATTGCGCTTGTGACAAATGGTTCATGAGGAAAGAAAATTAGGCACCCAAATATGTAATGATGTGCACGTGCTGAGCTGAGGCCAGCAGCACTGCACCAGGCTGTAGAATGATGACTGCACAGAAGTCACCGGGCCCTTCCAATATCGCCATGTGGAGCTTGAAAGCACCTGTCCCTCCCCAGTAAGACCATGTGAGGTAAACCAGTAATTTCGTGTCAGCCAGAGAACATCATCTGTCACATTAATGTGTTTGTTTCACTTTTGCAGATTTTGTGTTTTATTTTTAACTCCTAGCCTTGTAGTTGTATGAAAGCCAAAAGAAACATTTAACCTTGTTTGTGCCTATATTTGTCATATTATAATAAAAACAATTTAAGTCGAACACTGAGGGTCTGTCAAAACTTTTTTTAAAAAAGGAATTACATTGGGGAAATACAATTTCAAATAGTTATCGAAAATATTAAGCCAAACAAAATGAAAGACAGGGCCCTATGACACGTATCTTGAATTATTAATCCACGACTGGGGTATATTTGTTCAATCAGATAAAATTACGCATAACAGAACTATTGCCCGAGCTGTGCAGTGCACTTACGCACAGACTATAATCACTGACTTCATCTACTGTTTATCAAAATCAAGATGCATAATGTCTTGAGCCACCTCCTCACCTATCAGATATTTAAATTTAATATTTAAAGAATAGTAATATCATTATTGTCGGGCTGTTGGTTTATACATCTTTTGTTGATTTATTTATTTAGTTTTGTTTGTTCATTCACTCAGTTGTTTAATATTTACTGTGTAGTATATTGTACATTATGCTGGGCACTGAGCTCTCATTGCTGCTAGTAGGTGAGAGTATATACTGCTATTGTAACAGTATGAATCTATAGCTTAAAATGTTCTTATCTTTTACTGAATAATACAGCTTTTAAAAATTTATCTCATATCAATAATCAGGTAAGTGTGCACAAAAGTAGCTGAAAGGATATTTAGCACGACATCTGTGGAAGATCTCAAATCAGCCAAAAAGTCTTTCGTCCCTCTTTGTACACCTTCTCTAATGTGACACAGCAGATTCTCCCACCGCAAGTGGTGAGGACTCTTTCTCCCTCCCTTGAAACTGTGCTGGATGTGTGAGTGGAATTGGCCTATGATACATTAATGAATGTGCAGGAAGCAGAGGTTTGGAAAGCACTTGCGCCTGAGTCCACTGTGTCACGAAGCCCAGCCTGGCCCAAGGCAGGATGAGAGACCCTGTGGAGAGAGGCCCTAGTCATTTCAGCTGTGTCGGCTCTCAAAGTTTCCTCAAAAAAATGTGAGCTTTAAAAATTGGTTTTTATCTTAAGCTGTGAAGTCTTGGGTGGTTTGTTACACAGGGAAAGCTAATCAATACTGCATTATTTGTAATTACCAAAAACAATCTACATTACGTCCAACGGGAGACTGGTTAAATGAAATCTCATTCATTCACGCAATGCAAAATGAGACTACAAGTAAGAATGATGATCTCAATTTATTCTTGGTGTGCTGTTAAATGGAGGGGAAATGATAAGACAATATATAAAATATCTCTTTTTGTTCAGAAAACAAACACCTAAACAAACCCTGAATAAGTCTGGTAGATTATACTCTAGCGGTTATATCTCGTGATTTTTAAAAATTCTTTGCTTATCTCTATTGTCTCATTCGTCTATTTGGATTAAGAGAAATAATAAAAAGCCGTTGTCTGTGTGTTTGCCCCGCTCCCCAATACTGTGCACTTTCCCTTTCTCTCCTCATCTCTGCTTTGTGAAATGCTCTTAGCATCTCTGCTCTTGGGTTATTCCTTTTCCACGTCTCTCTCCTTTTCTGCTTTCCTCTTTGTGGTCTTTGGCCTTCATGAAACATTCATTATCATTTTTTGCTTTGCTTCTGTCACAGCACCTTTCTTCTCTACTCGGGTCCCTATGCAGGATCTGTGGTTGTGCATGACGATCGAGAGCACTTGGCTACAGACATACTTTTTTCTACTCGGTAAGTAAAGTAGTATGAGAAGACCAGGGATGGAATGAGTGCTACCAAGTCCACAAGGATAGCACTGATATGGGTGGTGGAAGATGGCAAAATTGGTGGATGGGGAAGATGCTTTCAGGCTCAATGTCAAAAAAGAATGCGATGTTTGCTCTTTGCACTGCCCACTCTCCCAAGTACCTGTTAGTAATTATATTATGGCTTTGACCAAGGAGCTAAATATCTTTTTCAGTGTGTGTGTGTGTGTGTGTGTGTGTGTGTGTGTGTGTGTGTGTTTTAATTCTGAAGTAGGTGGACAGCCCCTTTTTACTGATGAAAATATGGAGTACCAAAATGACTAAGTGATATGTCTTAGGGTGAAAGAAAATCTAGTGTTAACTTGATCATCTGATTACTACCACTGGTTTATGTACTTTAAGCTTCCACAAGTAGATGCTCTGAAAGGAATAGTATGGCAAAAATGCTGGATATTTCTACAAGTAACCGACAATTTAGTCATTAAAAAATTTAAAAACCAATGAATGCAAAAGTAACAATTAATGGACTTAGGGAAAATGACAATAGGATTTGTCTCTACATAGCTGTCTCCCTCTCTGTATTCGTTTTTCCCTATGTATATATCATAGAAACAAACATTAAAAAGTGAGTTTAAATAGGTAAAGTCACTGTGCTTATGATACATATGGGTGCATTTTCCGAGCCTTTGTATCCGCTTTTCCAAAGACTCAATCAAAATGCTATGTTGCACTGTAATTATGCGGTTTTGTGAGCTTGAGGATAGTTTTTTACTTTTTTAATTGGTTCGGCCTCATGTTTTCCCTAATGGTTACAAATGCTTTGAGGCCTGGAGCTAAGAAATCTGCTTAGTGGAAGGTAATCCTGCCCCCATAGTCATTCACTGTGCCTGAGGGGAAACAGGAGTGTTTCCAATATTGGCAGTGTAAGTGGCTGCACTGATGCTGAACAACAGCAACTATTAACTGTGGGTGTGGGTTGATCCATAATTACCGCTGAGCCACTTTCTTGCCATAACCAAAGATTCGTCTGTTTGGGGTACTTTAATACCATGCAGTAAGTATGGAAATAAATTCCTTGAGCTATATAAAATCAGACTAAAGAACATTTTCCTTTAATGTGCTTTGTAAAATCTGTGTATAACTATCTATTCTTTATTGGAAATCCATATCTTATTGAGTGTTTTTCTCTATAACTTACCATGTTTGAGTCCAAATATACTGGAATAGATAGCAGTGATACTAAAATAATGTGGTTTGAACTAAACATTCTCTTTTAATCACATAGAAATTGTCTTATAGCTCTGTTGAACTTATTATTGCCCATGAGAGAAGGTTGGAGGCTGAACAACGCTATGGCGGGATGGCGGGTAGCAGTGCTTAAACTCAAAGAAAGAGTGGTATGCCAGTTTACTGGTGCTTTCAAATAGTGCAGAAACTATTTTCTTATTCATCAAATCTTAATTACTATGTACCAAGAACTGTGCTATATTCTCTGGATACATTTTGCTAAGACTCTGTCCTCAGGAAGATGTAATTGAAGTCTAATTGGAGACACAGGCCAGTAAACATATCTGGATAACAGTGCAGTAAGGGAAAACTTTAAAGTAAAGTATGCATTATGGTTATTTGGTCAGGTTTGGTTGGAGTAGGCCAAAGAAGTCTTTAGAGAAGAAGTAATGGTTACAGACACAGAGGTTGCAGCTTTAATTTCATTATCAGTAGAAACGTGACAATCAATACTAGTGAGGAAATACATGTAAAAAGCAAAGCACAACCCCTGTTACATTGTAAGTCCACATTAAACGATAGTTATCATCGTTATTATTGCTACTCACCATCTCGCTTTATACATGAGAAGATTAGACTAAGGCCTGTGGAGATGTCTGTTATCCCAGTTCACACAGCTAGAGGTTCCAGGAGCAGAAGCGAGGTTTTCAGACTCTCAGTCCATGTTTCTTCTATTAGACAGTGACACCTGCAAAGCTGAGAACACTGAGAAGCCAGACTTCTTCTGGCATCTTTCAGACATTATCCAGGCTGTGCCTCTCTGTGTAAAAACAAACTAATGACCATGCTCCTTTCATACTTGTGGAAATGACATTTTCTTGGTAGGGCAGGAGGTTGCTATTCTTTCTTTGTGAATTTGGTCTAAGATTAGCCAACTGTGGAAATTAGAGGAGGAGATGAAAGAGAAAGAAGGACAGAGTGCAGGAGGGCCGTGATACCAAAGAAAATGCTCTTTACCTCAAGCCGTGGACGTTAAAAACTCACTGTAAAGCTGTCCTGTTGCCTCCAAGCACTTAAATCAAAGCAGTACTGAGTGCTTTTTCTCTTCTGCCATGTCTTTGCATTGGGATGAGACTAGGCAGAGGAAATGGGTTTCTTCTGAAACACTGATCTTAACAGTCAATGGGGGAAGGATTCTGTCTAGAGTCAGGGGGCCCAGGTGGGCCTTATGAATGAATTTGACCTTGCGAACAGTAAAGAGAGGGAGAAAAGGAGATTTTTTTCCCCCAAGTGTTGCTCCATTTGCAGAAATTATGGTAAAACGCATAAATCGAATGCATAGATGGCTCAACCATCTATGAAGTTCTTTGATAAGAGTTCCTTACACCTGTCCAAGGTTCCAGAGTTCCCTGGGAGGCAGCAAGAATGAAGAGTACTTGGGGATGAATTTCTTGGTAATACGAGGAGAAGAGAGCAAAGGATGATCCTTGTGCCTCCTAAATCATGTTGGAACGCTGAGAGTTGAACTACAGCTGATAGCGCACATGTCTCCTTGTTAGAAGCAAGCCAAACTGACCTCATTCAAACTCTATCCTCCTAGGAAATTTTGTTTTGTGCAGCTTTCCATAGCTTCCTTATCTGAACTTCCTAACACTGCATGCAACAACTAACAGCTGTGGAATAGTATCGTTCTCCTACATGCAGTTGACAAGGCTAATAAAGGTCTTTAGGTTCTTCTGATTCTATGCCCAGTTCCTTTTCTCCTGTGCTCCACACTGCTATAATGCATGTTTCTGTAAATATAAATTAGCTGAGGCACAGTTAGTCAAAGGGAAAAGATGCTGGTACAGTGAGGAGATTGTGTTGGTTCACACACAATTTATTCCTAACAATGGGACCTGGAAGAATAAGAGTAGAACTATAATCTTCAGTGGGAGAGAGCAAAACTCTTAACTTGCGGCTGTCCTAGTAGCAGGAGCCTTATCAGCTGTATTTTTAAATATTCAAAATAGAAACTGACACCTGGACTCTCACCTCATGCTTGCCTGGTCTCCATCTTCATGGCAGCCCCACTGGCTCACAACTCCACTTCTAATGGCATTGTTTCATCTCTTCTCAGCCTTGCTCAATTTGCCAGCATTTCCACTCTATTACTTTTATGGACTTTTAATATCTTAGATGACAGCCTCTAGCCATGCTGAGCTGCCTACTGGGAAGTCCAAGTTATCTCTACAACTCTCAAGGATCATTGCTTTTGTTAGTGCTCTGGTCACAAAATTTCACCGGTTTTGAATGGTCTGCTCCTAAGTTTATGTTTCACATTAGTCCTGTTACTTGACCTCTCTGCTTCTGATAAAGACTATGTATTCACTGTATTAAACATCATCAAATGAATTCATCACAAGAACGGGTAATACAAGATGAGTTCTATTATTGAGTTCTACTATTATTTCTATTCTATGGAGAGGTTAAGTAACATTACTTAACCTCTGAGAGGTTAAGTAACATTTTTAAGTGGTAAAATTTGAGTTAAAGCTAAGGTCTGCCCGACTCTAGTCAGATGTGTGGCTAGTGGCTTCCGTATTGGACTGTGCAGCTCTGGACCATTTACTCTGCACCCTCTTGTCAGTTCTCTGAGTTTAATGGCATTCTGGACTTACAGTTTTTGACATTTTAAAGTGATATCAAATGTCCTGCCAACTGGAAATGCAGAATCAATGCTTGGAGTCACAGAGTGGCTGTCTTATAAGGGACCTCTTGTCTGTTCACATTTTCATGAAGTCTAGTATTAGAATTTAAGATAGTATTTGACTTCTCTGTTTTTTCTCCCAAGGCCAGATGGATGTGGTTAACCTGGAAAAGAGAAGACTGGGAGATATTACGATAGCCTAGTACCACTAACTGAAAAGCAGTTTTATGAGAAAGGACTAAATTTTTACATGAACAGGGAGTAGAACTGGGAACAGTGGAGATGACAACAAGGATAGCAATTGATGAAATTAGCTCTATGAGAAGAGAGAGGAGGCTGGCTTTGAAGACAATGGACTCCTTGCATGAAGGCTATTCGTGCAGTCTAGTGAGGCACTTAGTGGGCATGTTGTAAAGCTGGCCTGAGCACTGGGACATAGTTAGTTAGCCTACATTCTTACATCTCCAAGAGTCTGTGAGTTTGAAACGAGAATGTATGTTTTTGAAATTTGCATGATCACCTTCTAAATCTAAATTTAGACCTCAGTATGTAGATTTTGGCAGTAGAGTGAAGATGTCTTTCTCGTCTAGATGTCCAATATTCAGGCAATATGCTATTTTATGCAATGCCAACCATCAAATAGAGGTTAGATCTCTGCAAAAGAGGATAGCCTGCCCTCTTGGTTTATTTTTGAAACATCAAATAAAGATTATTTAGCCTTTGAAGTGATGATATGATTTCAAGACCATACTACCAAAATGAAACCTGCATTTCAGAAAATGTGTCATTGGTTTGTTACCAGCCCTTAGAAGTAGAATCCAGTGGTAATCTGACAATTACTTCTTACAAAACAGTGATAGAAGATAAGTCTAAAAGGTGTAAAAGATGATTAAAGTCAGGAGGAGCCTTGTTATTTTCATGTTTAGAAATCAGACCACACGAGTCATTTTATAGTTTAGGCAACTTGTTATACATTTTGGATGGGTTAGATCAGTGCTTCTCAAACTTTAATATGCATATGAATGGTTATGGACAAAATTGTGTCACCCCAAAAGCTGTATGTTAAAGCCTGAAACCCCAGTACCTCAGAATGTGCCTGTATTTTGAGATAGAGCCTTTAAGGAAGTAATTAAGTTAAAATGAGGACCTTAGAGCAGATGCTAAGTTAATCTAACTATTGTCCTAAAAAGAAATTAAGATAAAGAGGAGACATCAGAGATGCACATGCATAAAGAAAAAGCCATGTGAAGACACTGTAAGTAGTCAGCCACATGCAAGCCAAGAAGAGAGATTTCAGGAAAAATGAATTATGCTGACATCTTGATGTTGAACTTTCAGCCTTTAGAACTGGAGAAAATTACTTTCTGTGGTTTAAGCCACTTTCTCTGTGGTATTTTATTAAGGCAGTCCTAGCAAACTAATGCATGAATTACCTGGGGATCTTTTTTAAATGCACATTTTGATTCAATAGGTCTGGGATAGTCTGAATCTACATTTCCAATAAGATTTCAGATGATACTCATGCTGCTGGTCCAGTGATGATGTTTTGAGTAGCAGGGATCTAGGTTACACTACAGCAATAATTTTACCCTGAAAGCAATAATTTTACCCTGAAACTTAACAAAATTAAGTTTACTTCTTGCTGCGCATCTAACATAGGTAATCTTGGGTGAGAGTATCTACGTAGCCATTTAGGAACTTAAAATGGCAGTGACTCCATTATCTGGAATGCCATATGTTACCGAGTCAGAGAAAGAAGGTATTGAAAGGCTGTCAGTGAACTATTTATTCATTACCTCATCTTGACATGACACACATAACTTCTGTTCATTTTACATTGGCCACAGTAGTCACATTGCCTGGTATAGCTGTAGGAAGTCTAGGAGATGTAGTCTTCCTCTTGCCCAGAAATGAGGGGCTACCTGGATATCAGTGAGAGCTAGTAATTTTTATGTAATTTTTATACTTCATTCCAGTTTTACTCCTTTGGATATTTCATTGCTATCCAACAACAGTGCTGAGTGGAATCAGGAATATAGCTGAGTTTTCATTTGAGAAATGGAGTGATAGTATTTTCCTCTCATAGTCTACTAAACTATATTATAAACTAATATCTGGAGTGGTGAACAAAATCTATAACCTCACGATATCATTACAAGGCGCTCATTCTCTTGTGATGGTCTTTCAGAAACCATTCAAGATGTAAATCACTGGGAAAATATTAGAGTTTAACCTATTATTCTTAGTCTATGTATTCATCTCTGATGTTTTAGAAACATAAACTTACCCCCAGATATCCATTTCTTTAGAGATTTGGAATATATTTTTAGAAGCTGTGTTTTCAGAGAATTGGTGTGATTATAAATCTATAGAGAACTCTAAAGTCTAGTTTACATGAAAGAAAGTTTATAAGGAAGACAAGGGCTTGAGTCTTGCCCTTGACAGGTATCTCAACAAGATGAGAACCTTGGAGACCAGAGTAGGAAAAGGGGTGGGAACATAAAGGGTTGGACAAGAGGCTCAGAGTACCACTTTTAAAGGCTCCTCTCTAAAATCAAGCAATAATTGTATCTTGGTCTGGGCCATGAAACAAGTCTCATTGGAATTAGATAAATGATGTTCTCTGACCGCACAAAAGTAAGCTATCTAGAAAATAGCCAAATATTTGCAAAGTTAAAAATACACCAGTATATAATCTACAAACCCCCAAAAAGTCACAAGAAACATTAGAAAATATTTTGCAAAAAGTGATAATAAAAAACAATATGTCGAAGTGTGTTGAACATATCTAAAGCAGTGCTTAGCGGGAAATTTGTAGGTTTGAGTGACTATGAAAAAAAAATAAATATATAAAATCAATGATCTATGGTCAACCTTAAGTAATGTGGGAAAAAAGAGAAAATTAATCCCAAAGTTAATTTTTAAAAAGGAAATTCTAAAAATAAGAGTGGAAATAAATGAAATAGAAAACATACAATCAAAGTTGGTTTGTTGAAAAGATTAATAAGAATGATAGAAGTTTAGCTAGACCAATCAGGAAAAAAGTGAGAGAAAATGAATTACTAATTCAGGAATTAAATAACAGTTATCATGACAGATCCTACTGACATTAAAACAATGAGAGGATATTATAAATTATTTTATTCCAATTAATTTGACAACTTACATGAAACGGATACATTTATTTACAACATAGGTTACAGGTTATCTGAATAACCTGTGGCACTGCTAAAGATATTAAATTTAATTTAAACTTTTCCAGAAAGAAAACTCCAGGCTCAGATGATTTCACTGGTAAAGTCTATAAAACGTTTAAGAAAAGATTAATACTATTTCTCACACAATTTCTTCCAGTACACATGGAGGAATAGAATACTTCTCAGCTCATTTAATGAGTCTAGCATTAATGTTGATATCAAAAATAGACAAGGCAGATAAACAAAATTGACAGACTCTTAGCCAGACTCATCAAGGAAAAAAGAGAGAGGACTCAAATAAATAAAATCAGAAATGAAAAAGGAGAAATAACCATGGACTCCACAGAAATACAGTGGATCATAAGAAAATACTATAAGCAATTATATGCCAACAAATTGGACAATCTGGAAGAAATGGACACATTCCTAGAAACATAAAATTTCCCAAGACTGAGTCAAGAAGAAACAGAAAATCTGAACCAACTGATTACCACCAATGAAATAGAATCAGTAATCAAAAACCTCCCAAAAAAATAAGAGTCCTGGACCAGATGGCTCATAGACAAAATTTACCAAACATACAAAGAATTATCATGTATTCTTCTCAAACTATTCCAAAAAATTCAAGAAGAGGGAAGGCTCCCTAACTCCTTTTATGAGGCCACTATTACCTCAATTCCAAAACCAGGCAAAGACATTGCTAAAAATGAAAACTATAGGCCAATATCTCTTATTGACATTGATACGAAAATCCTCAACAAAATATTAGCAAACCGAATTCAGCAATACATTTAAAATATCATACACCATGATCAAGTTGGATTTATTCCTGGGGTGCAAGGTTGGTTCAATATCCACGAATCAATTAATGTGATATACCACATTAACAAATCAAAATATAAAAACCATATGATCACATCAATAAGTGCAGAAAAAGCATTTTACAAAATCCAGCATCCATTTATGAAAAAAAAACCTCTCAACAAAGTGGAAATAGAGGGAACATACCTCAACATAATAAAGGCTATGTATGACAGACCGACAGCTAACATCATACTCAATGGGGAAAGTCTAAAAGCATTTTCCTTAAGATCAGGAAGAAGACAAGGATGCCCACTTTCACCACTCCTCTTCAACATTGTATTGGAAGTCTTAGCCACAGCAATCAGACAAGAAAGAGAAATAAAAGATATCCAAATTGGACAGGAAGAAGTAGAAATAATCAAAGAATTCAGTAAAGTAGCAGGTTACAAAATAAATATTCAGAAGTCAGTGGCATTTTTATACACCAATGATGAACTTTTGGAAAGAGAAATTAGGAAAACAATCTTTTTTACAATTGCATCAAAAACTATAAAATACCTGGGAATCAAATTAACCAAGGAGGCAAAAGACCTGTTCTCAGAAAATTATGTCATTAAAAAAATTGCAAATAAATAAAAAAGATGCAAATAAATGGAAGTATATACCATGCTCATGAGTAGGAAGAATCAACATCATTAAAATGGCCATACTACCCAAAGAAATCTATAGATTCAATGCAGTCCCTATCAAAATACCAATGGCATTTTTCAGAGAGCTAGAACAAATAATCCTAAAATTTTTACGGGACCTAAAATTTATATGGAACCACAAAGACCCTGAATAGCCATGGCAATCTTGAGAAAGAAGAACAAAGTTGGAAATATCACACTACTTGATGTCAAATTATACTTCAGGTCTACAGTAATCAAAAGAGCATGGTACTGGCATAAAAACAGATAGATTGATCAATGGAACAGAATAGAGAGCCCAGAAATAAATCCATGCCAATATGCTCACTTAATATTTGACAAAGGAGGTAAGAATATACCAAGGGGTAAAGACAGTCTCTTCAATAAATGGTGTTGAGAAAATTGGACAGATAAATGAAAAAAAAAAAGCTGGGCCACCTTCTTACACAATATATAAGAATAGACTCAAAATGGATTAAAGATTTAAATATAAGATCTGAAACTATAAAACTTTTAGAAGAAAACATAAGCAGTAAACTCTCTGATATTACTAATAGTAATTTCTTTTTGGATATATCTTCCTGGGAGAGGGAAACAAAAGAAAAAATAAACAAATGAGACTACATCAAACTAAAGTTTTTGTACAGCACAGGACAAAACAAAAAGACAACCGACTGGGAGAAGATATTTTTTAATGATACATCTGATAAGGAGTTAATATCCAAATTTTATAAAGAACTTTTATACAACTCAACGACATAAAACCAAACAATTCAATTAAAAATGGACAGAAGACCTGAAAAGATACTTCTCCAAAGAGGAAATATAGATGGTTAACAGACATATGAAAAGATGCTCAAGGTTGCTAATCATCAGAGAAATGAAGATTAAAATGAGATATCACCTCACACCTGTCAGAATGGCTATCATCAATAAATCAAAAAACAGCAAATGTCGGTGAGGATGTGGAGAAAAGGGAACCCTCATACATTGTTGGTGGGATTGCAAATTGGTACAGCCTCTATGAAAAACAGTATGGAGTTTCCTCAAAAAGTTAAAAATGGATATACCCTTTGACCCAGCAATTGCACTTCTGGGTATTTATCCAAAGAAAACCAAAACAATACTTCATAAAGATCTATTCACTCCAATATTCATGGCAGCACAATTTACAATAGCCAAGATATGGAAACATCCTAAATGCCCATCAACAGATGATTGGATAAAGAAATTAGGGTTCATATCTACAATGGAACATTACTCAGCCATTAAAAAAAAAATGAAAACCTACCATTCGCAATGACATGAATGGACCTAGAGGTTATTATGCTGAGTGAAATAAGGCAGACAGAGAAAGATAAATACCATATGATTTCACTTATATGTAGAATCTAAGGAAAAAAAAAACTAATCACAAACAGACTCACAAATATAGTGGACAATTTGGTGATGGACAGAGGAGAGGGGGGTTGGAAGGCTGGGAGAATGGGGTGAAGGGTTAAAGAAATACAAATTAGTAGTTGATAGTTGGGCATGGGGAGCGTGACAGAGGGAATGCAGTTAGCATTAATATGATGGCTAAGAGGAAGGCCAGGGGGCAAGGGAACAATTGGGAGTATCATTTAATGAACATTATAGATGTCTAACCAATGTACTGTATACTTGAAACTAATTTAAATAAATAAACTTATTTTTAAAATGAACAAGGCAATTACAAGAAAACAACAGTAAATACCCCTTATGATACAGACACAAAAATCCTTTAAAAATTAGTAAATCAAATTTAGCAATGAATAAAAAGAATAATATTTCACCAAGGGGTTTATCACAGAAGACAATATTGATTTAACAGTCAAAAATTAATTAACAACATGAGATTAACGGAGAAGAATTCAATGATAATCTCAATAGGTGCAGAAAAAGCATTTGACGAAATTAAACTCATATATATGATTAAAAAAAACAACAACAAGTAGCAAACTAGAAAACAGAAGGGAATTTCCCTCAACCTAGGTCACTGAAAAACTTAGAGCTAACATACTGATGATGAAATATTGAAGCCTTTCCATCTAAGAATGGGAACTAGTCAGGAATAAATTTTCTCAATGCTATTATTTAACATTGCACATGGATGCTATGGCCATTGAAATAATGAAAGAAAACGAAATAAAAGTATACAGTTAGGAAAGGAAGAAATATAACTATTTCTTCACAGATGATGTGATTGTGTACAAAGAAAATTCTAAGAAATATACCACAAACAAAAACATCACAAACAAAAAACATCGACTATAAGAACTTATGAGCAAATTTAGCAAAGTTACTAGAAATTGGAAGTCAATATATAAAAATAAATTACACTTCTATGGTCTAGCAATGAACAGCTGTAAAATAAAATATAAATTCCCTTTTGAAATAGCATCAAAAAACAAAAGATAACTGGAGATAAAGTAAAAAAAAAAAGTGTAAGACTTCACAGGAAAATGCAAAACGTTGCTGAGAAAATTAAAGAAAATCTAAATATATGAAAATGTATAACATATTCACGATTGGAAGACTCAAAATGGTTAAGAAGCCAATTTTTCCCAACGTGATCTGAGAGCCAGTTCAATCTCAATGAAAATCTAAGTAGAAATTGACAAACAAATTATAAAGCTCATTTGGAAATATAAAGGAGCTGCAATGGCTAAAACATCCTTGGAAAAGAATAAAAAAGTTGTTAGACTTAACTTCCTAAAAATGATAGTAATTAAGACAGTGTGGAATTTGTAAAAGAATAGACAACTCTATCAGTGGGACAAACAGACAAATAGAAAATCCAGGCATTGATTCACTTATAAAAGGCCAAATAATTTTTGCCAAAGGTACAAAAGTGGTGCAATGGAGAATGGAAAGTCATTTTAACAAATGGTTCTGGAACAATAGACTATCCATATGAAAAGTAAAAACAAAAACACCGACCCCTACCTTGTACCATACACAATAAGTTGAGATGGATCATAGACCTAAACATAAAAACTAAATAATGCTTCTGGAAGAAACTAGAAGAATATCTTTGTGACCTTGGGTAAGCCAAGCCAAGATTTCTTAGATAGGAAATAGAAAGCAATAAACATAAAAGAAAAAAATGATAAATTGGACTTCATTATAATTAAAAATGTTATCGTGAAAATTAATAAAGAAACTGTGGACTGTGAGAAATATTCACAATACAGATTTTTAACACAACACTTGTATCTGTAATTTACAAAGGACTTCTACATCTCTATAACAAAAGAAATCAACTTAAAAATAGGCATTAGACTTATAGACACTTCACAAAGGAAAATGTGCAAATAGCCACATGGAAAAGGCTTCAAAATTATTAGTTGTTAGCAAATGCATATTTTGAGGTACTACTGCACATAGCATGGATAAACCTCAACATTATGTGGAATGAAAGAAGCCAGACAAAAAAGAATAGACACTGTATGATTCTATGCATATGAATTTCTAGAAAAAGTACATATATATGGTGATAGAAATCAGAAAAATTTTGGTGTATGGCCTAGAAGGAGGCGGGTATACCCAGAAAGCGTAATAGGAAGCTTTTCAGGGCATTGAAAATGCTCTGTATCTTCTTTTCTTCTTCTTCTTTTTTTTTTTTTTTAGGCAAGGTAACCCTTGTTTGACCTCACAGATTGCAAGGACCTTGTCAGTTTACAATCCCTTATTGTTAAAAATGTTTTAAGCCTACAGCACCAGGTCTTCCTAGGTGGTCTCCCATCCAAGTACAAACCAGACCCGATGCTGCTTAGCTTCCAAGATCAGACGGGATCGGGCTTGTTCAGGGTGGCATGAACATAGACTAGAAATGCTCTGTATCTTAATAGGAGTGTTGACTACAGAGGCAGGCACATTTGTAAAAACTCATCACTGAAGATATGAACAGGACACTGTATGTAAATCATACCTCAATGAAACTTTATTAAGGTAATAAATAGCAACAGGGCTCTTATCCCTATGGGGTGCAGTTCTCCCATGCATTGTTAAAGCAGCTTGGGAGGACCCTTGGCAGAACTTTTCAGTTCTAATCTCATTTTTTTAAAGATAGAATTATCTATAGAACATGGTAAATTGAGGGCACTTTCATCCCTCCACCTTCCAGTCCCAGCATGTGATCACCCTGTCAGCTGGTTCTAAGGAAGACCAGAACCTGAGATGTGACACCAGCTTCTGAAATTTAAAAAAAAAAAAAAAAAGTTTGACTTACAGGAACAATTGCTGGTTTTAGAGTATGACAGACTGGTTTTGACTCCAACTCCAACACTTATCTTGGACAAATGATTTAATTTGTTCAGGGCCTTGACTTCCAATTTTGTAAAATGAAGAGAATTATCTATCCTTGCCTTGGATATTATTGTGAGGAACAGTGCCCAGCTCTTGACTTCAGTTGCTTCTGTGAAATCTTTTCCAGTCCCCATGCTTCCTTCCTTCCCAGTTTCACATGTTCGTAGTACTGTACTTTACCTCCAAAGCACCCATCCCATATGCAATTTTGTATTTACTTGTGTGAATGCAATTAATGTCGTTCCTCCCCTACCTTCTCCACACCCCACAGACCACAAGCAACTCCAGGGAAAGGAGAATGTGTATTTTTGCCCACCAGCACCTAGTACAGTGCCTGGCACATGGCAAGTAAGAACAAACATTTCCTAGAGAAATGATGACTGGCAAAAGCAAGTCCAGACTGCCGTTGGGGGCCTTCTTTTTCCCTTTGTCATTTCCCTGAGTTCATTAGTATCACCTTTTACTTGTCTCACAATGTGTGTGTGGCAAAAAATAAAAATAAATAAAATAAAATAGAGAAGGGTTTTGGAGGAGGAAGGTGTTTGGGCTCTGTGGGAAGATTTGTTTCTTAATGGCAGCCTCAGAGAGATAACCCTGCCCTTAAGAAGCCCAGGGGTGGGAGACTTTGACAAAGTGATTAAGAAATCTACAGCCGTCTTTATTTCTTCCTAAGAACTTTTACACTGGCGAGCACTCCAGGCAGCCTATCACTGCTTTCCATCAAGGCTTAGGGGTTTCATGTTTATCTGTGTTACTTATATGTTGATCTTGCACTGCCTCACTGAGTGTTCTTAGGAGCCTGAGTTGTGAAACCCGCCTATCTTTTGGCAAGATGTGCCTTGTTTGCCAGGGGCAACATGGCAATATATTGTTACTTCACCTTCACGGCCACCTTTTTTTAAATCTTATTCTCTGCTTTCTGAAAGCACCAAGGCGGAGTACTATTACGATCCCGTGGACCGGGCATGCTTATAGCACCAGGCTCCTCTAGAGAGTACCCAACCCTGGTTTTGGTGTTCAGAAGTTTAAACATTAAGATGGAAATGTATTTACTTACTTTTCCCCCAATTTCTTATTTTGAAATAACTGTATACTCACAAGAATTTGAAAAAAAAAATGTACAAGAAGTCCCATGCCCCCTTCGGCTTTCTTTTTTGTCTTATTTATAAGTGTAACATATGAGCGTTATAAAATTTCAGAGTACAGAAGCATATAAGGTACAAGTTCCTCCCCATTAATAATTGAGTGAATACCCTTCTAACATTTTTCTATGCATAAATGCATGTATGGATACGGTTGAGTTGTTTTTCGTAAATAGGATCATGCTATCCTGCATCCTCCTTTTCTTTACCCAGAATCTAAGTCGAAAAATCTTCCCATGTCAGTGGCCTTAGCTGCCACACATTTTTGTAAACAGCTACATACAAGAGAAAATATTTCAAACACTTATGTTCACAAAATGTGGCTTTTTTTTTTTTTTGGAAACTTAAGAAAAGTTAATATAATTTAAGAATGAGCGCACTTCAATTCTAGACTCACGTATCTTAAATTTTTTTTTTTTTAAAGAGGCCTTATTCTAAAGGAAGCTCCAACCCTATTCCTGGTTTCACCCAAATTGTCCTTCTCTGAAAGAAACACCTGCCTTCGGGACAAGCTGCCGGTGGATCATTACCAGTATGTCTCCAACTTTAATAACCAGGTGGTTCCATTCTTTTAAATGCTCCATCTCCTTGTTTGGGAAGGTAAATCTGTTACTTGTTTCAAAAATGGCCTTTTGTCCACCATGCTGGACATGTCTCAGGGTGTTCCTTTGGGAGCCACTAGGGATGGGCGAGGTCAGTTAGGATCAGGTCCAGAGGACGGCTGTGGGAAGCAGATGGTGGGGATCACAGTGCTCTCTAGTGGGCGGACAACACCCCTGGCATGGGATCCACTGAGTCAGGGTTTGCTTCCAGAAGAAATGCCACAGGGCCACAGGACAACTACAACAAGGTCGGCATCACGAAGAAGACGGCATCACAAAGTGAAGGCGCAGCGCTGCAGACTTCCCCAGCTGTTTTGATGGGCTCAGGTACCCAATATGCCTCCCTAGGGCCCACGCTTTGGATTCATCTCTTCTCTAAGCTCAGATCAGAAGGGTTCTGACTTGAGAGTTTTGCAGTTGATGAGGACAGCACCCAAGGGTGAAGGGAAATAGCTCAAAAAATGGCCTTATGTTTCTCCCTGAGTTCTCGAGAGGGTGGACTACTTCCCCCGGAGGAGAATCAGAACGATTTAATACTTCTTTGCTCCCTTCTGACTCACATGCCACACATTCTCTTCTCAGTTACCCTCATGCTGACCCTGGTCCCAGTGGAAGGCTCACTGAACTTTCCTGACAGGAGCCGGTCTTTTTCTGCCAGGTCTGGGATAATGTGTCTGACTCTTCCATATAGGCTCTTAATGGAAAATACTCACTTCCTACTACTATTTGCTGAACTTGCCATTCTCCCATTTTTTTCCCACATGAGCTCCACCAGGCCCCCATGCTTGAAACCGGGAGTTATTATGGACTCTCTCTCCGTCAGCTCACACTCACGAGGCCTGCCACTCCATCCTCCATTATCACTCTCCACCCCCATCACCACTGTTTGTGTTTAGTCATTCATTTGACAAATATTTGAGTATTTGCGTGTTGGCTTCTGGGCATGGATGGTGAGCAAACGCAGACTTCGTCATCCCTGCCCTCTTAGAGCGTATGGTTTAGGAAATTAGTCTTCATCGCTTTTTCCTGTCTTCCTACTGAGCTTGTCTGTTCTCTGCTTTGCTAACTCAATTCATTCCTCAAGGAGTCTCCAGCACACCGAAAAAAATAATAAAATAAAACAACAACCAAACAAACAGACCTCCAGACCAAACCTTACTCTCATTTCTCTTTCTGGTGGCAGGAGAAAAGAAGCACTAGGTGAAAAGGTGAGAGAGCAAAGGCTGAACATCAGCTCCATTGATCATCCGTGTGACTTATAGGAAGCCTCAGTGCCCTACCTAATGGAGTTGTAGCAGATAAAATCAACGCTTAATTTATATCGATTTTAATAATAACTACAGCTTGTGATGAAACGTTACATGGTCTTAATTCTCATAACAATCCGTGAGGATGCTGTTTTCAATCCCCTTTGATGGGTAAAGAAACTGAGGCTCACGAAGTTGAAGTAACTAGTTCTAGCTAGCAGGTAGCAGACCAGGACCTACGACTAATTTCCCAAAAGAAACTGTTTCCCGCACATGCTGCACTTTCATCTATCTATACACTCATGAGCACAGGGCTCGCACACTCAGCGCAGCATTAGATTAGATTAGAATTGAACATCAGGGCCAAAAAGCTAAAAATAACATACATCACAACAAAATAGTTTAATAAAATAATTCTCCAAATAGCATCAAATCCTGTAGGCTTTCATAAGTCAAAAGCCGTGAGTAGTGACCACTCCCATCCATGGCCCCCAGTGGGAGTTAGGCTAACCCCACAGTCTGGGGCGACACAAGGGATGGACAAGGAGCCAGCAAGAGCCCTGGGAGGGTCAATGTGAGCGAAGCGGGCTTGGGGGTCCCTGCCAAGGACTATGAGTATACCAGAAGGGCTTCAGTGTTGCTTTCTCATTCTCTGCCCTCCCTCTCTCTTTTCTCTCCATATCTCTCTATCTGCTTCTCTATTTACTCTGATTATCTTTATATTTCATTTTCCTAAGTTTTTTTTAATCTCCTTCTTTTAGGGGGGTGGTGGTTCTTTCTTCCTTCCCCACTCCCATTCCCTTTTAAATATTAATTAAATACTTTGGATCAAATTGGGGAGGGCTGGTTTTTTTTTTTTTTAATCTGTAAATAAAGCACAATGGTAACAACCACACACATAGCTCTCACCTACCAAGCACCATGTTAAGCACTTATAGTAACTGCTGCAGTCCTCATGCCCACTACAAGGTACTTCATTATTACTAATTCCATTTTCCAGATGAGAAAACTAGGGCACAGAGCTCAGGTCACTTGAGTAGTAGATAACAACCCTGTAGGGTTAAATCCTTGCCATGTGGCTTCTGAGTCAGAGCCCTTGGCCAGGTCCCATGCTGCTTTTCAAAGAGGGGACAACCAAGAATAGTTGAAGGCAATGGGAAGCTCACGGTAGCCTTTCTGCAAAGGTTAGTGTCCTCCCACTCAGCTCTAGACTGATCCCTAGTTTATTTGCCAGTAGGAGAAAAATCAAAGCACTCCCAGGGCATAAGTAAGCAACAATTGGTGATTGATTTTGGCTAAAGATCTGGCTTTTTCCAAGCTTTTGTTCTACTGAGTGAGGTGTGGAAATTGGGGGACGCACTAGTGGTAGCATGGCTGAAAACATAGTTGGGGAGACTGCGAGTCAGGGAGATAACACTAGGTAGGCGGAGGCAGATGAAAATAGGAATTTGGGGGTAAAACTGAGGTTTGGGGTATTTTAAGAATTTAAGCTAGGAGGATGTAACATTCTGCTAATTTCCCTGCAAAGCTTCCTCATTAGTCCTTAGTGCCTTTGGAGTTTTTAATTCATGTTTTTAAAATCTAGCTAACATTTAGACCGTGTCAGGTGAGATTAGTTCAGCTAACGAATACGGTGATGCTGGTTTCCACCTGCGAGGCCAGGTTTCTGGCTCTCTCCAGTTTATAGACTACAGGCATACCTTGTTTTATTGTGCTTTGCTTTATTACACTTCACAGGTGTTGCACCTTTTACAAATTGAAGGCAAGACCCTCCACCAGCAAAACGATCACAACTCGCTTTACTGGCATTGCGGTGGCCTGGAACTGAACCCACAATATCTCTGAAGTTTGGCTGTATTTTGGCAGGCTCAGAAGTTTCGCTCCCATGAAAGACATCCCCCCAGGACTCCAAGTGGTGAGTGGCCAGCCTCTGGGCATTTGTCTTGTAAATACTGCCCCAATTCTGAATTTGTTTCCTTTTTAGCTCTGCCAGAGATACCCAGCCTGGCGTTCCCTAGCCATGCAAGTGAAGCACACAGATTTGTCATTACTATCCCTGCCTCTTTGTTCCCCAGGGTTCACACATTTGTACATAACGCCATGGACTCCTTCCCACTGGCTTTGCCTTTCCCTTGCTTCTCTTGTCATCTTTTATTATTTCCCACTTGTGTCATCAGCTACTCAAAGGAGGTGTCCACACAGTGGCAGTGGACATCTCAGCAGAAACACCTGTGTATCAGCCCTGCAATGTGCCAAGATTATTATGAGATGCTGAGGCGGGCGACAAAAGTGTTGGTGGGTTGAGTAGTGTTCTCAAACCAGCACGCAAAGTTGAGCTCTGCTCCGAAAGAGCCCCTCACAGCAGAGAAGGGTAGATGGGGGTCCTCCTTCCACTTAGAGCACCTGAACGAGGTGGGCTGTGGCAGGGACTGACTGCTGGGGAGAGGAAGGAAATGAGGAAGATGTAGAAGCCATGCCCGCCTCATTTCTGGCCCACGAGCGTCCCCAAAGGAGTGTTCTGGAAATGCCTGTGGAGGGAAGTCCTGGGCTTCAGGGAGTTGCTAGCCCTGAGTAGCCTAGGAATAAATGCCTGGGCCCATCCCTTCCCTTCACCCATGCCACTGCCTCTGACCCCCTGCTGCTTGTCATGACTTGGGGTGAAGATGATGTGAGATGAATGACATGAACTGTATCTCATTAATCTGAGAGCCCCATTGTTTACAGTGGGACCCCTGGCACATAGTAGGCCTATGGCAATACTGCTCTTATCTGAGAAAACAAAAACAAGAGACTATGATTGCCATTAATGGGTTTGTTATCCAATCATTGCTCAAAAAAAAAAAAATACAAATAAGGAATACAGAATGGGGTGTGGAGGGAGAGAGAGTGGGGGGAAGAAAAGGAGGCACTGGGATCATGGGGTACTTCAAAGGCAGAGGCCGGGGTGGGGCATTCCAGTCCCCCGCCTACCCGCCTGAGAAAAAAACAAAACAAACAGTGAGGAGGGAGAAACCAGAATCCGAGCCATGAGAGGATCAGCGGGTTCCGTGAAGGGCAGACTGCTTTGCTGCCAGCACAGTCAGGCCACCGTAAGCTCCTGTCCTGTCTGAGACTGTGGCTGTCATGTCTCCCCAGTGAATATAAAAACACCCAAAGGACGCAGCTTTTCCCAGCAGTTGCTTTTCAAGTTTGGAGTTCACAGGCTGAAACAAGTTGCCTTTGCAGCCTCACACCAAGCGCATGCAGAGAAAATAAAACGCCGGTAATACAGCAATTTTTTTTCCCCTTCACTTTGACCAAATCAAATAAGCTTTTGTCCTTTTAAATTGTCTGCAGCAAATGTAAATTCTAACCCTAAAAGTCGTTCAGAGACTACTAGCAATGCACACTGAAGAAAAAATGACAAAATGCCATACGAGGGGTTGCTTGGTGTTTGGGGTATGCGGTAGAGGCCCTCGAAATCAATATCTCCCTCACAGAGATGTCCTTGCCTTTTAGCATTTTAGCAAAAGAAAGGTCAGGAACCCATCTGCTTGTCCTGGCCTGGTTTTCTGATTATAGTGGCATGACTCTTTAAGATTCTCCCTGAAGATTCTTACTCTTTAGAAAAGAATGAAGGCTATTCAGAGCACGTTGTTTTATTAGTAAATGTTAGTTTTGCTTTCTGTGTGTGCTGATTGGAAGAATCAGTTTAAAGTCCAGCATAAAGCAAAATGATCACTGCTGAGGAGAAAATGAACCCCCTTCCAAGAGAAAGACAGAGAAGGACTAAGTGAGGAATTAAGTCTAGGGTTGGGATTATGGGCAAACCTTGCCCTGCCTTCTGCATTTTTATCAGGTCTTTTCTAGGTGAAGGAATCACGTTTCTAGGCCATCTTCAGAAGGGAGTAAGCACCAGGCATGGTGGCTCCTGGTTGAGAAACTGTTCTCAAGACTGATTTACCCTTGCAGACTGCAGGGCTCTTCTTGAACAGTGATTTCAAAGAGTTAAACTGCTTCCATATGTCCAGCATGAGAATGGAGTTTGTAGCCTTTGGCAACCTCGGCTGAATCCAGCTGCAGCTGCTACCTGTGTGTTCCACTCTGTGTGTGAGTGTGTGTGAGCGCGCACACACCCGCACGCCCGTGCGTGCAGTGACATCTGAACCATGTTCCGACTGTGTCAATGAAACTGTTATGTCTTTGTTGGGGGAGATATTAATTCTGAGCAATTACAGCTCCCTCTCCCCTCACTCCCTCTCACCCCCCTCCCCTCCCTTCATCTGCTCAGCAAGGACCATGGACCATGTCAAACAATATACAACAGAGAAGAATGCAAATAAACTTTAGTCTGCATAGCCCAGCAAAGCAGTTAGCCGCCCACTTGCAAGATACTTAACTCTTGTACACATGATACACAAAGAACGCTAGCTACTTTCACCAATCCCTTTAGACCAAAAAAAAAAAAAAAAAAAAAAAAACCAAAAGAACTGATCCTTGTCTTTCTATCTGTGAGGTTGCAGTTCCTCCTGCTAATAAAGGAGCTTTTCCCATGATGCAGTGTGATAAGGATTGGCCTACATGTAGTCCAGAAAGCAACCGCCGATGTTTCCTTGATTAGGTGTCTTATCTTCCATTGAGCTGCATCTGATGAAGACTGCTGACAGCATAATGGCTGGGAAAACATCGGACAGCTCCATAAAATGGCAGCTATGTTATGACATGTCAGCCAGGACCTGGTGGATGGTAAGTTTGGCATGATAACATTTTTTTTCACCCACCCCCAAAACTTACCCCCCCCCTCCTTTCTTTTGAGCTCCTCCTTTATTGTTCCATGCACGTGTTATAAAGTTCGCTGCCTGCGGAAAGTTCAAGCTCAAGTTGTGGGAGCCCGGGGTGCCTCCGCACACCAGTGTGCTAGATAGGATTTCTCTGCTATTGTGGTCAGGGACATAGGCCTTCTTTTTTAAAAAGGCAGTGTGAGTTTTCACATTTTTTTAAAAAAGAAAAATGCAAATGGTACAGTCGGCCCCAGGCTGGCTGGTGTGACATGTATGGAGGTGGGGCAGTCGGTGGGGGACTGGATGGAGCCTTCTTGGCTAATTGTTCTTGCATTAGTCTTAAAACAGAGTAATGTACTTCTTTCTTCGGCTTCTCTGAATAATGATTTTGATAGTGTATTGTATCATGTTGTGTGCGGTTCCCTCATCAGTATGCGACTGTCCCCCACGCTTCGCCTTAATTTGGAATCCACCTCCCTTTCAATGAATACTGTAACTGGAGCAACCACTGATTACTATGCCACTCAGCGTAATTAAATTTAGTTAATGAGGATATGCATATTCAGTTCATTATTTTTCTTTGCTCGGGCAAATGTGTGTGGATTTGTTGTTGCTGGTTTTGTTGTTTTCTTTTTTTACCCCCATATTTGTTCAGCTGCAAATTTGGGGAAAAGGAAAAAGAGCATAAAAATTGAGAACATTGATGAATACTGTGACTCAACTTTAGAAATAATATTGGGAGGAGAGGAGTTGTAACTTTTTAAATCAGAGTGCTGAGATCGGAGGCCGTAGTTTTGGGAAAGAAAACCTTTCGTGTAAAATAAGTGCTACGTGAAAAATTTCAATCTACTGATTTCTGTTGTGTGGACAATGGTCTCTTGTACACAATAGTCGTGACATGAATGGGGAAATCTTCAGGCAACCATTCCAGGAGGAATATTAAATTCATTCTCGGGTTAATTCATCTGAGCATGTATTTTCTCTTTGCCTTTTCTTTCTCCCTCATGCCCCTTTCATTTATGCCTCGACTGCTTTTCCTTGCTTGCTTTGATAATTATTACGCTTACTGCAAGGACTGTTTTTTCACAATTAGTACAGTGTGAGACAATGGGCGCTTTATTCTAGGTGAGGAGGGGTATGGCCAGCCCTGGTGGTCAGCCCTTCTCCGGTGCCCAGACAGAAGACAGCGCCTTCCGATTAGTCCTGGCACTGCTAGTCTCCCGAAAGGGGGATGTTGTGCTGCTGCTTCGAGGCTTGTCCTGAGAGCCCAGTGCACAGAGGGTGCCGCCGTACACTGCAGTTCTCCTGCGCTTCTCATCACTGTGCGGTGTGTGAGCTGCAGGAGAACTTTTCTGCCGCTGCTACTTGTTGCTGTATTGAGTACTCTGTCTCAGAAAGAAAGACCAGTTCCTCAAGGAGAAGTAGAAGCCTGCCTCCCTTCCTCTCTCTTTCTCTCTCTAACATTTTGTTCCCATTGGAGTACATTTTACAAGTGATATAAACTCTGCAGTGACAGATTTTCATGTATGGTTGTATCTCTCATTAGACTTTAGCACTGTATGTGTATATGGATGCAATGAACTTAAAAATAACTGACAGACATTTAAGAAAGATATTGCAAAATGTTTATGTGAAAGACTTGCTTGACGTGACTATATCAATACTTGGAAATGATGTTTTAATAGTTACTGTGCATCTTAACTATCACTTTAGCATGTTGCCAGAAGTGAGCTTTAAAATTAGTACTTTCACTAAATGGAACATGTTTCTGTCGGAAAATTTACAGGTATTACTCTATATTTATATACTTAAAAACCGGGATTAATATGGTTATAGTGAGATAATCACTAACTACATCACCATTAAATTTCATCCTCCTAATTCTGTACAGAGATCGTAGCTCTCTAAGAGAAGTATGTTGCAAATACTACAGTTAAAGATTTGTGTAAGCTGATGATTTATTTTTTAAAATTATGTCTTTTTATTGCCAGAGAGGATGCATAATGTATACAGGGATAGGTTCAGAGGTAAAATATTAAGTAAAACATGTTTGCATAAATTATTTTTATATTTCATCTTTATTAGGTTTTATGAATAGTACATAAGTTTCTTATAAAGGACAATACAGTTTTAATAAACTTTGTTGGTTTGGGGAAAATGTCTAAGAGATTGATATTTAATGCATCATTGAAAACTTAGAATGACAGATGCTTTGTGGGAAACCTAATTAATCAAGCTAAATTGTTGCTTATTATTAGTAACGGGAGAGAAAGGAAGGTGCATGGTGGCTGCTCTACCATGATTTCCCTCTTTGGGACTTAAGGAGTATAAAGTGTTTTAAGGTTCTTACAAACCAGTTTATTGTGATTCTTCTCTCACCACGACACTGCTACTTTTAGTTTTACAATTATTCTGGGGTTTTGTATAAGAAGGGATATCGTATCTTTACTTGGCTTAATCAAATGAAATTTTAGTAACCAAATCCTGAATTCCAAAGCTGCAGTGTTAAAGTATCCGGCAATTGCTTCCTGGCTTATTGTCTGTTTCACTTAGATTCTCTTATTGTGTGACAATGATCATAAATTCTACTTGACAGGGAAAAAACCCAAACAAGACGTAGTTGTCCAATTCTACATCTGTTTTCCTTCCTAGATAGGCATGTTTTAGTAAAACAGAGGGAGGAAAAACATTTTATTGAGACAGCTAAAAATAAACAAGTACAAGAAGAGTAAACTCTGTGTGTGTGTGTGTGTGTGTATGTGTATGTTAAATATCATCTACATACATGCAGTTTTGTAAGTGATGCATATGTTTTCTTTAGATTTTGCACGTAACTTTTAGGGGAAAATCATAATCGTGTAATATAAGCAGTTTAAATTACAGTCGGTTAGCTATATTTAGAGTTCTGTTGATATCTTTTCACATTATTTTAAAATACCGCTTGGAAGTATTAAAGACGTATCTGGTTAATAGCACTATTTCATTAACGGTTATTGATGATGCTGTAGTTTCCTTTAGAACCATTAGAAAGTAAAGCTATCAAAAACAATTTTTAAACTTTCCATTGTATTTTGTACTGTTTTTTAAAGCTTTCTGCAAGATGTATTAGAAATTCTTTGTTAGCTATTTGAAACATCAGAGTAACCTGGATGCACCAGACATTTTTTTCCCTCTAAATTTCATAAGTCTAATCCTTTGATCCCATCAGAACCAGACCAGAACATTTGTAACTTTACCTTAATCATGAAGGGGAATTATTTAAATATTAATCCATAAAATTAATCTGAAAAATGAATTGCCAGTTTATGAGACTTGAAATTCTCCCAGCACTGTAAATAGTAATCAAAGCAAAAAGGCATATAAACATAAAAATTGAGCTAGATCTCATATTATCTAAGGCACAAAAGTGATTCTTGGTTAAGCACCAATTAATCTACTCAATGTACTTTTTAATGTACTTTTTATTTTTTCTTGAAAGAAAATAATTTACTTTTTGAGAAATTGTTGTGTTAAAATATCAAACAGGTACCTTTACATAACTTTATCATTTAGTTTAAGACAATATTAGTAAGGTGACATTTATCAATTTTTTACCGTTTTAAAAATCAAATAATAAAATTTTAATGAAACGATTTGACAACAAATGTCAATATAGATACAACGCTGAGAGACTGTTTTCACGGCAAATATTTCTCTATGAGAAGTTGAGGTGAACTTAGGTTTACAATGAACTATTTTTAACTGAAAATTCTAAAATTAATGTATCTCGTAAAGGCTGAAACTAGTGTGTTATCTGTATTTTACATTACTGTAACCAAAAAGAGTTCCCAAGCAATCTAATTAATATGCTAAAAATATTTGAGAAAATGCCTAGACTCATAAATGTATTTAGACTTCTATGGTAAACTATGAGTCATGCAAACATATATCTAAAAATCAAAATTATGTATTTAATTTTAAATTGTATTTCCTTTAGAAGTGTAATTGAAAGTAGAAATGTAGTTGAAACTGATAGACACCATACAGATAATACCACATCAACCAGTTTCCTGAAGTTATTCTGTCTATACACTACCTCTATTTCCAGAATTTGAAGCAATAAAATTTATGTTTCATTTAACAAATATTCATCATGAGCTCACTATCTGCCAGGCAGTGTTCTAGGTGCAGGGATAACCAAGGCTATCTCTTCATTCTGGAATCAAACCCAGTTCGCGGTGTTATAGGCAGGTGATACTCATTATACTAATGAAGGCTTCTGAGTGATCTGTTTTCTCTATAATGTCATTAAATATGTAGATGTTACATTTTCAGATTTGTCACTCATTGTCAAAATTAGTTAATACATCTTTTCAATATTTTCTTATCCCAGCCATCTCCTGTGCAATTAATGACATCGATAAAGATTAATAATTTATTAAATATCAGTTCCTGAGTAATAAAACAACAGCAATGATGACAATGTCTGAGTGAAAACAATTTCAACTTTCATAAATAATTTTAACACTTTTTTACTACTTTGAATTTTGTCATAGATTACACTTTTTTTACACATCTTCTAGTCCTATATTCTTTAGTGATGCATTTTCATTTGTAATGCCATTTTAGCATATTTAATTAAAAATGAACTATATAGAAAGTATGGTTAAATACATTATTAATGTTCTTCCAAGACACTTTCTGGTATATGAATGATTTTTTAAATTTCATTTTCCATTATTTTCACTTACATGCAATACAAACTTTGGACAAGGAAAATATCCTTTGGATCCTATCTTAATAAATAGTGATTAGATGGTTAGTAATTTAAGCAGAGAGTAAGGAAACACAAACACCTATCTATCCTCTTTTCCAGTTCTTTTTTGGATGCAAAGGGTTATGTTCTCAAGGGGCACTATCTCTTCTATCTATGGGAAAGCTGGTGTTGATTTTCCAGTTTAGAGACTAGTCAACAAAGAAAGATATCTGATGCTCCCATTGTCATTGAAACTACAGCATATTTCTGGAACGTAGCTGAATGATGTCAATCACTACCTTTAGGCATTTTTTAATTCCCTGAGATTGATTTGTGACATACGGCGTATTATTATTTGTAATATATATTGTGAAGGGCTGAGAAAATGAACTTGGATGTAGGAAAATATACCAGTGAAAATATACCAGGCCAGTGAAAGAGAATCGTATTCCTCTGTTGCATTTTAATAGGGTAATGTAAAATGGGGTAATGCACCTTCAGTGCAGAAGTTCTATTCAGGAGTTCTGTTAAGGAATACATGCAGCTACACTGTATTTTTCACTAACTTTAAGCATTTAAAATAATATTTCATTTTAAGCGCCTAGAAAAGAGCCAGGAGAATAAAAATACTTGATAAATGTTATGATAATTATTATTATTCAACTTATACTTAACATGCTTTATAATGAGGGTATATTTAGCATATCATGTAATAGACAGCTTTAATAACAATTTTTGCTTCTCACTTTCTAACATAAATTTTAACCTAGTACCTCTCTTAAAAATGACTTTATTCACAAAGCAATGATTTTTTTTTAACTTCTCGCTACTATGTTCATTTTCTGAGGTTATAACATAATGGATATGTTTATGAGCACAGGGCTGAATCCTGGGAAATGTAGATTTGGTGACCTCTGGCAAATGAATTTGCTCCTCTCACGGCTGGTAGAGCCAGCTGTAAAGTGCAGATAATCATACTCATTACTCGTAGCTCCAACCTGTCGTGAGGATGAATGAGATGGAGTCGGTGAGGCACCTGGTGAATGCAGTGTAAATACCAGGTTCATGACACATACCCAAGAGGGCTAAAGCAAGGTGTGACTATTTATACGGCTCAAGGTCTGAGCACTTAGTAGGTGCTCCAAAAATACACAGGGTAGATTAAGTGAATGTAACTATAGCATTTTCTATGGGGCTTTCATAACCAAGTTGATTTTTTAAATTCATATACATTTTTTTGTGGGAACTGCATACATTACATGAGTCCAAACAATCAGTATTTTCCATGTCAAATTGTAGTAGAGATTTTAAAAGCAGAGCCTCCTAAAATATTTCTTTGGGCTTAGCAAGAGTCAATGGCTAATGTACACACATTAGCTTAATTTTAAAACATTGCATACTATTATTTTAAGGGTAAAAGAAATCAATTATTGAGGTCCTCTTATTTGCCAGGTTTTCCAGGCACTTTGGGAGGTAATTTATATCAGTAAGGACAGGAATTACTAGCCCCACTTTACAGATGACACCGTTGGACTCAAATAAGCAGCTTGCTAAAATGAACTCCACTGATACAAAGGGAAGAGGACCCAATACTAAATCTGCAAAGTGTGAAGTTAGCCCCTTCCTCCCCTAGAATCCAACAATAGGCTATTTCACCCAATGACCTGGGTTATCACATGCTTTGTGACCACTGTCAGGTATTTTGCTCCTGCCTGTTCTGCACCTGCCTCCCCCATCCAGCTTCAAGCCTGTCCTCTGTTCGAGACTCAGCTCTCTGTGTGTTCAGTGGGCCAGGTTACTCACCCTCAAGCCGTGTCTGAGAATTGCACAGCTCTGGGATTGGAGGTGGCTGGATTCTTTAGAAATGTGATTCTATTCATCTTTCCTCGAGACAATTAGACTCGCTATAGTCATAAGCCATCTGGGGGAAATTTTTTGGAAAGAAATTGGCAAGCAATGCGTTTCCATTTTCAGGTTTTGATGATATCTGTTTACCTCATGGGGCTCTTGTGAGGCTCCAATGAGATAATATATAATAAACGACTTGAAAACTGTAAAATGCAAAACGAATCGAAAGTACACATATTATTATCTGGTGGTGTTAAACATGGGTGGGTGAAGAAAAGCTTCCCAGAATTTTGCCAGTGTTCTGGAGCGTGAGATAATGGTAAATTTCCACCAGGCACAGAGAAAATGCTGGCTGTCTAAAATGTTATATGATGCTCTCCGAAAATTCTACTAAACTCAGAGGGATTAATCCTTCAGATGGCAATGCACTACTAGTTCACCAACATCTCGTTCCATAGCAGTGATGATAATCTCACCACCTCCTTTGCTCTTCCACTCATACCTCAAAAGACTCATAATAGTTATTCGATGAAGTTATTTTAATTCACACTTAGCATGTATTATAATGGAATAGATTTTGCCTATCACACTACAAGAGAAGGCACATTATGCTGTAAGTGGGAATTTTTCCTCTTATTTTCAGGATCGTTAGAGGTAACAATAGCATCAGAAACTTTTTGAACTGAAACATTTTGGCATATTCGATATGTTTTTATGCATTATGTAGGTTGTATAAATGTTCTAATATAAATGAAACTACTTTATTGTATGCCATTTATTATGTACAGATATAAGACTTATGTTACTTAGTCGCTCAGGTGTGCAACTAAAATTATAAGCCTCAGGAGAATGGGGACCAGGTTTTACCAACTCTAAGCAGCATTTTGCACATAAAAGGCCCCTAATAAATAATTGTTAAATTGTCTCAAGTTATTGCCATCCTATTTTACTAATGAGACAGTAATCTCAACGGGTGCTCAAGTTCTGAGTTAGTTAATGATGGCCCATGTTGCAAATCACGGCACTGCCCTTTTCAAGATAAAATTTAAATGGCTAGGAACATGTAGAGATTATGGTGAAATTCACCAAGTTTTAGAGCTAAGGGTGAGAATGGGAAGAAGGTCCAGAAGTAAAAGTGGCAAATTCATATTTTCCTGCAAGTAGACAGGCTCATAGTTATTACCAAGGGGTAAGTCAGCAGATGAATAAACCATATTTTTCAGCAACCATTATCTCCTACTTTCTCAGTTCTTCCTTTATCATAGTAACTAAGACATTTCAAGGGTCTAATAAGTTAGAGAATTTGAAAAAGGCTAATGTATTTTGGGAGATAAATGACAAAGTAAAGTGATTTATTTTTAATGGAATAAGTTTTATTTAAGAGGGCCGATTATTTTTCTACCCTAAGGTTTCAATTATTTTTCCATGTATGTTACCTTTATTGCTATGTTGAGAATGGCCTTGGTTGTGGACTAACATTTTAGCATTCAGTGTTTGAGTGAGGGCTAAGGGGAACACGCTGAAAATAACAAAAACCTAGAATAAAATGAGTAGAATATGGAAGTACATGGGTCTTTGGGAAAGTGGGGAAAAAAAGGTACCCAAAAACTTGTTGAGGAGTAATTGCTTCTAAATTATTTGGAGAACGAGATAAAGTGATGAAAATCATCTATTCGGATTAGACTGTTTCAACCAGTGTAAATTGCTGTCTGAATGAAAACTGAGACCATTACTTCTGAATACCAGCACTAAGTAAGTTCCCACTTTTAGCGTTATAAACTCTGTACCCCTGTCTTCAGAGCCTGGAAGGTCACCACTCCTACTCCTATGTCCCCTTTTCCTCAGTGGTGTTATAAAGTGAATTGGGGAGAGTATTTTCAAATTCCCTGCCAAACAAATATCAGAGGCCTCTCAAGCTGATATCACCCCTCTCTCTAGGATATATTGTTACATCTAGTAAAGACTAGTGATATAGCAACTGCTTTTATTTACTTCACCCCCTCATGCTTTTTGGATATTTTAATGTGAAATGATAGTAGAGAGACATGGGAGAAAAAAATTGATTGTGGATCATTACTTTTGCTCCCTAACACTCTAGTCATTGCTGCAGCTAGGAGCATTGTTTTCTCTTCCCAAACAGAGCCTCTGGCTTGAAGGAGCAGTGAAAGAGCTGTGGCTACAAGATAAGGAGTCATTACCTTCAAGGTGTCTTCAACTGTTCTTAACAAATTTCAAGGTTTAATGCGGGTGTTGACAGCTAATCTGGTGGAAATTATGCAGAGGGAAATAAATGTTTCTCATATTTGGACATTGGACAGGTATAGGTGAGAGGAAATGAGACTAAAAATACCATCATATATGTTATAGCACTTATTGCAGAGGACAAAAACTGTTGTGAGTTCCTAGACTCACAGGGAGTTTGCTAAGATTGATAGACCTGAACAACCTCACACAAACTTCTTTTACCTTCTCTGTAAAATTTTCTCAGATTTGCTATTGGGTGGAATTGTAGAATACAACAGATCCTTAAATAATGTCATTTCATTCAACGTTGTTTTGTTATAATGTCTATGAGGGAAAAACAAAGTCAATTCCTGGCTGGGACCACTGTATGTGGAGTTTTCACGTCCTCCCCACGTCAGCAGGAGTTTTCTCAGGGTGCTCTGGTTTCCTCCCACATCCCAAAGATGTGCAGGTGTAGTTCATCGGCATGTATAATGTCCCAGACTGTGTGAGTGTGGGTATGTGTGATGCTCCCTGCAATGGAAGGGTGTCCTGTCCAGGCTGGGTTCCTGTCTGGCCACCCATGACACTGAGCTGAAATAAGCAGATTGGAAAAGAATAATATTAATTGTTTTTATTAATCTTAAGGGTATGCATTGTTCGCACTTATTTCAATATTGAAGTGTTTGGGTCTTTATTTAGAAGTTTGATGATATTTCTGTGACCAGAAATATACCATAGGAACTTAACTCTTGTTTATATCAATTAGCCTATGGCAAAATTGATTTTGTTATAAGTCATTTTGCTTAAATTCACAATTTCCAATAACCTATGGAGAATGTTAAGTGAGGACTTACTATACTATGCAATACAGTGTTGACTGAAACTTTTAAAGAGACAGTGATGCTATTTTATCCATAAGTAGAAGGAATAAGACTAAATTGCCATTTTATTTTTTCAATAAGATATTAATTATCTTATGTGAGTCTATTCATTTTTCTGGCATTAAAGATGTTTATAAATGGTACCACATATAATACAAACCACATGTTTATGTTGCATGAATGTTCAATCAATTAGTTTACACACACAAATGCCGAAATATTGATGACACATGTTAGTTTTTAGTGGGAAAAAAGCCAACAGAGCTAATTTGATGCATTGATCCTAGGGACATGCACACAGATGTGAACCTTTGACTTCATCACAAGTGATTTGGCTGACAAACAGTAGCTTGTAATTATTGTTGCACCATCATAAATTAATTAACAAATCAATCAATCAGTTCAGAACCAGCAGCCCAGCCACATTTGTCAGTTTGGGATGTTTCCCTTCACTTTTTCTCCCTCACATGTGCTTTCCTTATCAGATGCCTTGAAAACATTTGCTTGTGCCAGACTGGCTTTTTCCTCAGCTCTGATAGGGTATTCCAAACAATTGCATGGGTATAAGGAAATGTTGCTCATTTACATATTGATTAATATTCTATAAACTCTTGGCCTGTCACTGGCTAAAACAAATAATTTTTGAGCATTCAAAGGTTTTTGGTCAAAGTCATCCCCCCGCAAGCAAGGAGGAGGAAAATAGCATCTCAATCTCTCAGCAAATAGGCAGCATGTAAAGGTTGCTAAGGTAACAGTTCCGAACATTGTTCAGAAAAGTATTTCTTTGATTATGTTTCCACCCCTATCCTATATTTTGAAAGATTTCATTAACTGAAAAAGTTGCATTTATTTGAACTGTGAGTTACTGCATTTTTCAGACACACTCAACTAATAAGCATTGCTATGTGCCAGGTTCTCTGCTAGGAATTTGATATATATTACCCTATTTAATTCTTACAACAACTCTCATTTTATAGTGGAAAAAACTGAGGTTCTCAGGGTTTCAGTAGGTCATTCAAATTTATGCAACTGATAACGGGCAGCACCATGATTAAGAATCAGGTTGTGTGCACTTCCTACTACACAACGACTAACCAAAACCATCAAAGAACTTCTGAATAGCACATTACAAACCCATGTCACCACATAGAGTTGATGTAATTCTAGCCAAAGCAAAGAAACCTAACAGAAGTTTTATTCTATTTAAACCTACTGTTTCTGAGAAGCTTTGTGAAATATTTAAAAATAGTATTGGATACCTATATATGCGTTTATGTATTTCTGCATTTATTATTTTTCTACTTTTACTAAGGTAACATGTGATAACATTGTACATTTAAGATATACAATGTGATGATTCAATGCGTGTGAAATGATTGCCACAATAAGGTCATTTAAACTCCATCTCCTCCCAGACTTACCTTTTGTGTGTGTGCACTTGGCAAGAACACTTAAGAAATACTCTTTTAAAATGTTTCAAGTATATAGGACTGCAGTCCCCATGCTATACATTAGATCCCCAGAACTTATTTATCTTATAACCGGAAGTTCTTAAATATCTTTCTTGAATCTACTTCTAAGAGTTTTATAAAGGGTGGAGACCTCTGAATCTTTCTTTGTTCTCAGAAGCATCATCCGCTGCTGGGTTAACAGGATGTTATTGCTTCCTTTTGTTTGGCTTCAAATTCTTGTCCTGAATCATTACGTGCAGTGGAATAACAGTTACACCGATAATCAAAAGAATTAGATTGATGTCTCTAAACTGATCTGTAAGCATAGGCCAGCTATTTAACCTCTGGATCCTGCCTACTACTTTGAACCGCTGTAAGAGTAAATGAAATGCAGTGGTTTCCAAATTTCTGAGGCCCCCCTATCATAACCTAGTACACACATACATAAAAACTTGGAAGGAAAAATATTCATAAAACAATCTTTACTCCTAATGCCTGAAATACACTTTTTAAAGCCTTTATTCTAGTTTATCTTTTTAATTGAAGGCGCTGACTAAATTTATGTCTTGGCTCACTTGTGGGTCATGATACCTGGTTTGAAAAATACTGAGTGAATGAGAAAGTTCTCTGTTGAGGTCGAATTAATATCTGCATAGAAGTGCTTCTGGTTTTTTTTTGTCTAGAGGTCTTAATTATTTGAGTCTCACCTTTTAAATGCATTTTATACTCTTTGCAATAAATAGAGTGATTATTTTGAGGTCTGTGGTCTTGGTCAGTCCTCATCGCAGAACATTCCACCAAGGTGTTTCTTCTCTGAGCTGCTCTAAGGATAAGAGTTCATCTAGTCAACATTTGGATGAAGAATAGGAAGAATGCAAAGTAGGTTAATGGTCACTGGACCGAGTTGAATGCATGTTGAAATATTATATATCAGAGAAATAGCTCCTATTGGGACAGGCCTTTATTTAGCAAATAAAGTGATAGAACGAGATTGAAGAATTTGAGGGGAAAAAATAATGTGTAGAGCCTATAGTATTTACTTGCCCACTGGAAACTTAAATAAATACCTTTTTGGTAAAAATCAAATAAGATAGACAGGATAGGTATTTTCCTAAAGTGATTTTTCTCCCTGAAATTTTCAGTAGAAGGAAATCTTAGGTACTATGTAAGCTCATATCTAATTTCACTTTATGTATCCCAATGTGGAATAGAGAAAAGTTAAAAATCATAAAAATTTCCTTTAGAATATGGAAACTTCATATTCTCATCAATCCGCATTTTATAATGTTTATAAAATCAAGTACTGAAGGGCAACTAAAATTAAAACGGAAGCAAGTATAGGATATAAAAATAGTTTTTGGAGGGTATTTTAGATTATACTGAGAGCTAGAATAGCACTATGGTTAACAGTCTGGGCTTCTAAGGCAAGACTATCAAATATGCTGTCAGTCGGCTGAATAAACTTAGGCACATGACTTAACCTCTCTGTGCCTCAGTTTCACTGATTATTATATATGAGGATAGGAACAGGGTCAATCTTGATTAAATGTATACTTTTCTCAGTATACAAGTCCTTGTGTTAGTATTAACTGTTAGCTGCAGATAAAATGTAATCAAAATGCTTTACAATAAAACACTTGATAATAAATAAGGTCTACAAATGAGGAAAAACAAAAAATAAGGTTAAAGACTGCAAACAACTCCTCCTTCACCCCCCGCCCATTAAAAAAAGAACTAAAAATCATAAAACCCAGAAACTACATGTTTGGGAAATGATTCTTAGCAGTCAAGACATTTGACTTTAGGGTCAAATGAGCAATTAGCCCAATTAAATTCCAGAAAGACTTCACTTACCGTTTGTTCTGACAAAGTAGCTTCTCCTAGATTCTGAGCTTCTGCCCATTTTCATCTACTAACTCAACTTATTTCATTTTTTCTCTAAACTCAATGGCAAATTTCTAGAGAACAGATCAGATCTTACTTTGCCTTTCATTTCTTATCTTGACTTCTCCCAACCCCCAGTACCCTTGTCCCATAAGACTTAATGAATGAGATTGAATTTACCTTAAATTCCAGTTTCTTAGCCTATCATTAGTGCCTTGGACCCACAATTTATAAATTATATAAATATGTAACAGTAATATATGAAGTAATATGTAAATTTATAAGTAAAGTCAATTCTGCTTTTCATTGAGGCACCCCAAACACACATACAACTTACAAATGAGTTGCGCTCTAAAAGGTCTCTATAGTCGGTGATTAGAAATTTTGTACTGTGTAAAAGGTTCTCGAAGGACCCATCAAAGATGACTTCACCCACAGTGCACCAGATGCAATAATGGCTCCAGGCAACCAGAAATGGAAGCATAGTACCTTTCCACTCCAGCGGAAGGACACTTCCTCCTTCCAATAGCCCCTTTCTCAGGGAGAACTCCCCCATCTCCAAGGGACTGAGATTAGACCCCAAGCCTTTAATCCAAAAAGTGGAGTTAAAAATCGGCAAAATGGCCTAAGGTCCCTGGATAGTGCAAAGAGGGTGGAAAAGGACCAGTAGGGTAACATTCACTCCTCCCTCTTTCCCATCTCTTCTGTCTTTTATTTTTCTATTATTGGCAAGGAAGAGAGAGTAATCCTGCAGCTTTCCTTCAGCTATAACTTGGTTTCCCCTTCTCTCCATCTTTCTCTCTCTTGGGTCTCATCTCATAGCTCTCTTAAGCCCCGAAACTGTGGACAGAGGTAGTTGTGGTTGAAGGTTAGGGTTGAAGATGAACGTCTAACAGACACCTTCCTTTTCCCCTTTCTTATGTCTACTCTATTCCTTTTATTCCACCAATTCATCCCTGATCCCACCACCATATACTAGATCATGATGAAAGCTGGAGAATCTAGACTATAGCTTGAATAATGGATGGTGTTGGTCACTAAGATTCTTACCAGCAATGAGCCTCTCAGTTGGTGGGAGATGATCATAGAGGTGGGTACAGGAGGCAGGAAGAGAAGTTTCTTTCTCAAGGCAGGTGTGCTCAGCTAACTAGAGCAAATCAAGAGCTGCATGTCCATAAACATAAACACCTGTCCTTCATTACTTATCTTGCCCCAAAACATAAAACCATGGGTTGACAGGTCCTTAGCCTCAATATAAAACATAAATGTCTTTGTGATGACCTTGTTGCTAATGTCTTGTCATTTAGAACATCCATCTTTACAGTGACATATAGACCCAAACCCTTTCTTCCTATTAACACTGCATTTGAAACTGCATAAATCTACTCATTCTGTCAACAAATTTTTATAGAGCATTTACAAAAAAATGCTATGCGAACATGGCAAACTTCTTTCCTTTCTCATGGAGCTTACATCTAGTGTAGAATGCAATGTGACAAGTCTTTTGTTAGTGAGGTATTGGCTGTTGTGTAACTATATTAGAGAGGCACCTAACTTATCTTAGAGATGGTGTAGTTTCTCCAGCGGCATGTAAGATCATAGAAGATTAATTTCTGCAGAGGGATCAGCATGTACAAAGGCCCAGTAGCAAGAGAGAGCATAGGAAAAAGACATCATGCTGTTAAGTAGAGGCACTTAAACTGAGCAGAAAAATCCACATTAAAGCCCTGCTGTTTTGCTGACTGATACAAAGGAAAAATTCTAGGAACAGGGCCCTGGGCTATTAAAACGCTCCAACCTACATGCCACCACTACTACCACCACCATCATCACCATGCCACACTCCATGTATCCGCTGCAAGACAAGGATTTCATTATAATGAAACTTCACAGACATAGATCAAATAACACGGGACAAGGGTCTAAGCTCAGATGGCTGCTGTTCTGCAAGTTTCTGGTTTACCCAGCCTATTAGACTGTAGCCAGATGTACTGTGTTACCTACATAATCCTTATCAGCAGCATTCCATCTGTGTCACCCAAGTAGCAGGAATTAGGCAGACACCCTTTTGGCAAGTGGCCCGAAGAGTACAGAACGCAGGTAAGTCTTGGAGGCATGTAACCCACGGCCCTCCAAGCTGGAAGAGAAGAAAAACACATTGAGTTTCTGCCCCAGATACTCACTTGAGTTGCTCTTGCATTCCAGAGAGAGGTGGGTGGGGGGAAGTTTGGAGGTTAGCTGCGGGCCTCGGAGTGATGATTACTTTGTAATGGAACAAATTAAATTATGTGAAATTTTAGATGCTTTCCCCCTGCCCTAGCGGCTCCCAATCTATTTAGGGGTAGACAGGAAAAGGGGACCTTCACAACAGCTGCTTAGCTGCTTGAGCTCAGAGAGGAAAACCATAATTTGTCTGTAATCCCTAATGCCAACAGTTGTTCATTAAGAAACAAAACTAATGTAATCTTGATTATTTGCTCAGATTTCTACTCTATCATGTTTTGTACATCTGGCAGGCTAATGTAATTTTCCTCAGAAACCCAAAGCAATCTGGTGCTCAGACAACACCATGCAGATTTAGGTAAATTCCAGGCTCAGATTAGCATAATACTAACTAATCACGAATATCATTTGCATTCATTAGAGTGTTGGGGAAAAATTGTTTCTAAATGGCAGAAAATTGAAAGAAAGATTAAGGGTAAAGGCTTGAAAATCCTGTTTGGCTTGATGTGACTATATTACAGATGATTTTTCTCTTACAAGGCCTAATATTTAATGTGCAAGTATTAATTAGAGTATTGGAAAAAGATTGCATCTAATTAGAAGAAAACTAAGAGAGATTAAGGATCAGGCATACAGACTTGCTTTTCCTTGATTCAAGTGTGGAACAGATGATTTTCTGTGCAATGCCCAAGAGCTTAAATGTGTAAAAGATAGGGTGATTAATATTTTTTAGAAAGGGCCAAGCCTTTTTTTGAGATAAGGGAGAAACACCATTTCTTTCTCTCACGGAGAAATGAATTATCAGTTGGTGCCTTTGTTTTTATGATCAAGGAGAGAGGATAACAGAATTAAACTCTAAGTCTAAAATACTCCCATAAAGTCCACACACTGGGAAAACCTAAAAGTCATGGTAATAGATCCTAAATGATGTACTGGTTAAAAAATAATAAAAATATCCCACTCCCGTACCTCCTGGTCATTAGCTATTTTGCTTGCAATTTCCCACGTCCAGTCATTTGGCATAAACAGAATTGTTTACAGGCTGTGTGCTGGGGCCTGTGCCGGACTGTGGTTGAAAGCAATTGTCTGTAAATCCTGTCTCTCCACAGCTCGGCTGCTGTGGGGCTAAATTCAGCGCTGCCTTCCTGAGGGCTCTTAGCAGGTGCTGGCCAATGGCTTTGGCTTCTCCCTCTGACAGATGAGCAAGTGGAGCCCATTCCCCTGGTGGGAAGCCAGCTGAGCAGCCATTAGCAGACACGACTTTCAACGTCCAGGCTAGCTGAGCTGCTAGCTGAGCTGACTGGGCTTCAGGCTTTGGCCTCAGGATGGCACAGGAGCCTGTTAACGCAGAGAGTGGTTTGGGGATCAGCAGCTTTGGCAGCATCTGGAAGCTCCTTGGAAATGCAGATTCTCAGGCTCCTCTCTAGACCCACGAAGTTAGAATCTGCATTTGCACATGATTCCCCAGGAAAAGCATAGACTCATTACAGTTTGAGAAGAGCCTATGCATAAGATACCAGGTCTGAAACTTTTAGAAGTATAAATCTCACATGGAGAACTTGTTACAACTCAGATTCCTGGGTCCAAATTTCAGTTTCTGGAGGTCTGTGGCAAGTAGGATCCTTGGCACCACACTAGAGAAACAAACACCTAGGTAGAGGAAGGAGTGTGGATCCAAATATACCTCACCTACCAAGTTAGTGGAAAGTTGCTTAATGGCCATTAAGTCTCAATTCATTTTTCAAATGGGGGAAATAGCGCCTGTTTTAGAGGGTGATGGTGAGAACTGAGTGAGCTCACATCTGCGAGAGGCTTAGCACAGCATCTTGTGCATTTAAGCCCCGCAGAGGTATTAGTTCCATTCCCCCTTTCTCTGTTTGCAAGCCACTTCCTCCACCTGGCCTCTTTCCGTTTCCCCACCCCACCCCTGAGGTCCTTTCCCATGCCGCCCAAGTGCCCACCTTAATGGCAGCCGCCCAATGACTCTTAAACCTTCACCTGCGCAGTTCTATCCTCTGGCGACGTCGCCATACTCCAAGCTTTTCCCAAATCTTCCAAATGTATCCATCCCTTAGCCTATTCTCTCTGCTTTGTGCTAAACTGGAAGATGGCTCAAAGCTAATAGCTAAGATTGTATGCGGTGTCTTAACTACGCTGTTTTTGTTGGGGACTTAGGGGATAATGTCTTGACCTAGTGTTTCTCATTCATGGTTGTCTGAAGATGGTTAAAAAAAATGCCCGACGCCTTCCTCCATAGAAATTCTGATTTATTTGTCTGGAGTGAGACTAAGCATCTGTATATATTTTAAAGTTCCTCATGTAGTAAAAAATGAGTGCCAAGATTGGGAACTGTGCCTTTAAGAAAGGAATCAAGGAGACCAATAAAAAGGATATTTTAGCCTGAAAGACCTTTCAGGACTCTTCAATTAGACTCCTTCAGCCATCTCTTAAACAAAATGCGTACTAAATGTTGATCTACATCTCATTCAGTTATCCTCCACATCATTTTTTAGATTTTTTCTTGAGAAATGCATCCTGCGATTAGCTTTAGAGGCCAGGGCCCTTCTTTGTTAAGTCATTTAAACATCCTGTGGGAAAGCCACTTCTTTCAAAGACAAACCTAGGAATGTTAGGAGTATCTGTTTAGTACCTAAGTCCACAAAATCTTCCTCCTATTTTCTGTAAACTACTTTTGGGGAGAGAATCAAGTAGGTGTGCAAACCCAGGAAGATGGTGGACATGTGTGTGTGCATGTATGTGTGTGAGTGTGTGCTCTTGGAAGATAAAATACTAAGAAATTTTAGTAGCATCTTAGTGGAAGAATTGTGGGACTGGATAACAGAACAATGTGTATCAGATTTCTGCGTTCCCATATTAGAGCTCTGAAAACAACCAACTGCATCAACACAATGTCTAGTAATGTTCAATAAGTGTAATTCCTTTTATCATTCACCCATCTACTATAAAAGGTACATTGCCATAAATTTCATAGGCAAAATTCTCTAGTTATGGTACAATAAAACTAACAATGTAAAAAATCATTAAAGACAGAATAAGTGTGGTAAATAAGATTCAAACTAAATACAGAATTTTTAGAAAATAAAAAGATAGCATAGCGCACATTCGTTCAGCACTATGTGTCAATTATAATTACTTTGCATATATTATCTTGTTTAATCCTCCCAAAAATCCTGGTGAGTATTATTATCGTCTTCCTTAGATAAATTGAGGCATCGAGTGGTCAAGTAACTGTATTAAGGCCATGCAGAGACTAAACAATGGAACTGCATTTGAGATAAAACAATGTGTCTGCAGAGTTTGCATTTTTCACCAGTGTGCAATATTAAGAATGGAAACTTATGGGATTTGTCAAAATCAAAAAGAAAAACTATGGCTTTTATTAATTTTTACTTCTATTTTTATTTAAATTGAAAATAAGCCAATTAAGCCTTTACACAAGAAGATGGGGTGAAATAACAAAAACCTAAGGAGAGTAGGAATATAAGATTTTTTTTTAAGAAATTAATGATTTAGAAAAAGAAAATTATAGAATGGAGAAATAGAAAGTTGGTCTTTTGGGGAGAAAAAGGAAAACAGAAACATGTAAACATGTAAAGGCAAGGTCACGTAAGAGGATTAAAAATAAAAAGAATGTATCTCTGTTAGATGGAATAGATGTTTTGTAAAGAATATATAAGCTATCAAACATTGGCTCTATAAGTATAAAACCTAAGTAGTTGTATGATCATGAAACACCTTTTATAAGTGAAGGTAAAAAAATTAATTTTAAAAAAGAATTTTCTCTATTAATAATGCAATGCTTGACTTTATGAGAAATTTCTTTTAAAATCTTAAAGAATTTCCATGTTTGGAGCATAAACATATATGAAAGGTTATTCAATTCATTTTATAAAGCTAGCCTAGCTCTGATTCTAAAAGTGACAGAGCAAGGAAGGAAGAAAGGAAAGAAGGGATGGAGGAAAAGAGAGAAAGAAGGTAGAAGGGAAAAAAGGCAGAATAGAAGATAGGAGAAAATTTAATACAATTTAATTTATAAATAGGGATACAAGAAGCTAAATAAAATATTAATACATTGAGTCCAGCCCTATATTAAAAGCATATTAAATTGGTAAATCAAATATTTTTTTTTCTGTAGGGTTTTTGGGTTAATGTTAAGACTTCTCTTGTTTAATCCTTTACAGCAATAGCTAAAAAGAAGAAAAACATTCTTCATAATTATCTAGATACATGCCAACAAAGATACACTAAGAAATATGAGGTTACTGTATTAATATTATCAATATCTATCTCAAAAAATAATACAAAACCATACTTAATAGTAATACTGTAAAGCAGAATTTCCTGGAGTGTGTTCTGTAAAATAGTAGTCCCTCTGAAACCTGTTAATTTTATTCAATTTACAGAATACAAATCTCAGAATTAGAACCGAAGTACATATAATATTCAGAATGCATTTCAAGCAGTGCAGCATATGGCTAAGGGTACAGGTTCCAGCAATCATACTTCATCAGTTCTAATTTCGATTCTGCCTCTTATTGGTGGTATGATCTTGGGCAAGTTATTTAACTTTTCTGAACATCTCTTATGTGTAAAAGCAGGAAAAACCCACTTCTACTTATACAAAATAGAAATAATCCTAGTACTTCATAACATTAACATGAAGTGATAAAATAACTTTTATAAACTACCCAGAAATTTTATATATTAAGCACTCAATAAGTACTATTATTATATAATAATTACTACATGATAATTATGTGACAAAAGGACCTTTTAGATCAATGGGGAAAGATAGACCACATAATAGATAAATGGAGATGGAGCAACTGGCAAACTATTGGAGAAAAGAAATCATTAGTTGGATCCAAAAATTTGTACATACACTAAAACAAAACATTAATGATTAAAAAGTAAAAAACAAGAATTAAAGAAAAGAAACCCTATAAAACAACTAGGGGAAAATTGAATATTTGTCTACGTGTATCATAAAAACAGAATACACATGGAAACTCAATAAACTTGACTATATGAAAATATATAATATAAATATATAACAAATAATGCCTTGATATTCTATCATTTTAATTATAGATTATATTATATAATATAAGCATATATAATGCAAGTACATTATATCTTCATGTATAATTTATATATAAATTTGAAAAATTAAAAATTTTTGAAATAGAAAGGATTATAAAAATTAGTACACAAGATAATTAATTTTAAAATATTCAAAAATCATGAAAAATGTAAAGAAGCAACACAATACACAAAGAAATACAAAAGGACTATGAATACATAGGAAAATCTTTACTAACATTCAAAGATAGTAAAATTTAACCAGTGAGCAACTTTTTTACTCCTACATAACTGGTAAAAAAACTAAATGATTCCTAGTATCGAAAGAAGAAACACTTTCCAACATTGCTGCTTGGATCATAAATTGGTAGGCACAACACAAACATTCTGGAGGAGAGATAGACAATATTTTTCAAAAATCTTTAAAATTGACACATCTTTTGACTTAGCAATTAATTGAGGAAATTATTCTGGGTGTGGAACACAAATTTAGTTCCAAGGAATTGAAGTAGTGTTAAAGCTGGAATTACGTGAAACAGCAATGCTGTGGGGAGAAATCTTCATTACATAATACCAATAAGGGAAAAGAAAAGGTTAAAATTCAGTGTTGTGATATCATCCCTAAGAAGAAACAAAAACACACAGAAATGCTGAAAAGATGCACAGCAAATATTTAATAGTGGTTATTTCTCAACAATGACTTAAGGAGTTCTGATTTCTTAATATGTGATTTTTGTTTCATAGTGCTTTTGTGAATTCTGCAATTTTATACAGTGAGTAAACAAAATGTATTTGTTTCTTAACTGGACTTACTTTAAAATATACATGAAGACAAAGACATATTCGTTCACTCTATGGAATTAAATCTATGCACTGTTTCCTCTGCAGTTATGATACACATTATAGGCAAAAGAGCTACAAATACTACTCATGTGGCTCTAATCTTAATACCCAGTTTCTTCTCCAAGACTCTGGTTTACAATAAACAGAACTTTTGTTACAAACCCAAACTCACACTTTAGTCAACAGCAGCAAAGAAAAGTGTGTCTATTCTTCTGCGGTTTTCGTCCCAGCTCATGCCTGTCCATACAAAGATACAGCATTGCTTTCTTCTATCAGGGCTTTTATTGCTAATTGCAAATAAGTCAAAGTCTAAGGCTCCAAGTAATCACATCTCATATTTAAAATGAGTTTTTATCAATTGCATCGTGAAGAAAAACTGCTCCCTCAAAAACACTCCGAAAATTGCCTGCACCTGCTAATTTCTAACCAGGAAGAGCCATTTTCACTGTGGTCCAGGTCCTGTGGCTTTCTGCCTTCTTACTCTTCTATCTCTCTATATTTGCCCTCATACTTCAGTGGTGGAAGGGTTATTTTATAACCCCTTGGCCTTTTGACAAACAGAATGACTTCCAGATTGGACCGAAGGAAATAAATTGCAAAAGAAAGGGAGCCGGGAGTATCGTTGATGTGTTTACTCCCTGATAGTGCAGGTTATATTTGGAATTTGCCAAGCAGACTGTCACCGGTCTATAATAGTTGTGTCAGTGATATTAATAAAAATATGCTTCAGACTTCCAGTCAAAATGCAAGAGTAAATAAGTCCCGCATGGAAGGGAGGAAGTGGAGGGAATTGCTTTCCCACATTCGCTCAGAGGGAACCTCCTCATGGTTTCACTCCACTTCTCTATGCGGCTTTATGGCCTTGCTACTTGTCCTCGCTACAAAGTAGCAGCATTCTTTCTGCAGTTCCCTTTGCAACTGGTCTTCCTCTCACTATATATGTATAAATATATCTACATGTCTCTATTAGTGAGTGTATACATACATACATACATACATACTTTAGGAGGTACCAGAGGAAAAAGGAGATGGGAAATCTTTTTTTAGCATTAAATTTTTGATGAAATAGAGTCCAGTTTAGCAGACGCAAGAAATGGTACAATGGTCTACTCTTTATTGATGGCACGTAAGGAACTAATTTTTGCCATATTATCTTGGGCGGGAAAAGTGGATGGAGGCTGATCGGTCATCATTTACCTTCTACAGAACGTGAGTAGTTGGCCACTGGAAAAAGTGCTTGCACTTACAAATTAATTAACACACAACTAGCCAGCATTCTAAATTAGCCAGAACGCTCTGATTTACTCCTGTAGAAGAAAGAGATTAGGATGTAAATTGTACAAGGGTATGGATTTTGGTTTATTTTGCCAGTTGATAAAATCCCCAGCACTCTGTGCCCAGCCTGGAGTAAGCCCTTGAGAATTGCTTGCTGAATGAATCAACCGATTTCAAGAAAACTTATTTCAAACATTTATTTTAAGCAATGTCTATTCTATTTCCTGCGGTCAGCATGTCTTTTTAACACGGTCATCCTCACTACTCTAAATAACTAATGTGCTAAATATTGACCCTGAGGAAATATTAAATTATCAAAGAAAGTCATTATATTCAATAGCTCCCATTTTTTAACAGGGATACCAAACTAATAAGATTTAGTTTGTGAACAGGGATGAAGTAAAGAGGTTTTAAAGCTTAGTTAATCAAGGGTTTTAATTAAGCTGCATGTTAGACATGACTCTTTTGGTTTTAAGTGACCCAAAGCAGCTTGAACTAACACACACAAAAGGGGGCCTTATTGGTTCACGCAGTCCAATGTAATGTGGAAGAGATAATAGTGTAGGAGGAGAGGCACGTCCCTGGGCCACACTCGGAATCAGAGGCTAAAAATCACCAGGCTCACATTCGGGCTCACATCCTCGCTACTACGGGGTGTTTAATTCATTCCCACAGGCCACAGAGACTGTCTCTGTGAGATGGGACACAGGACCCAGCGCTTCCTAGATTTATGCCATACAACCTTCAACTTGTAAGAAACTGTCATTGTTGATTTTATTTAAACTGCTGGGAAGGATTTCGATTAGATTGCCTTGGATTAGACCCTCTCCTCCAGACCAGTCAACAATTTCCAAAAGGTCAAAGTGACATAAGAAAATAAAATTTCGCAAAGGATATTTATAGATGAGGAATGGCAGTTTCCAGAGGAAATAGGAGAAGGTGGTTCCAGGGAGACAGTCCTGTCAACGTCTGCTGTGCTCATCTGTTGCCCCAGGGTGTGACCGATCACTGCTTTACTACGTAAATATCATATACATATACCAAATGGTTTGGATTCCTGTGCTTTACCTGTGTCATCTGTCCATTCTTACGCAAGCAGTTTATGAGATGGAGGCTGACCTGCCGGGCATTGCATGTGGGTAGCAAATTCTCCCTTGGAGCATTTGTCAGTTGAGAGGGAGTGCCCTAGAGTGTTTTAATGATTCCTTTTCCTCTTCCTGTCATCCAGTCAAAGTGAGTTTTAGAATTCTAGCCTTTTTCTTTTTTCTCTCTCTCTCTCCTCAAAAACCTAACAAATCTTACAATATACAGGTGATGTATTACTGAATTACACACTTGAAATCAGAATAATTTTATTAATGTCACCCCAATAAATATGATAAAATAAAAACAAAACCATATGCATTTCCTCCTGTTAGGGAACTACTCCCCTAAACTCACCTTTCCAGAAAAGACTCTTCTTCTCTCCTTTTATCTAAGCACTCTCACCTACCTCTCCCAAGTTACAGCAAAATTCAATGAAAAATTTGTTTTTTACTTTGAAATCTTTATTATTTTAAGGGTAGAGAACGAGGAGGGAAAATAGGAAATGGTAAGGTTGAGACTATTTGGAATAAACCTAATCTACATATTCAAAATTTCAATAAACATGTGCTTCCAGTATCTCCATATTTATTTTGCTTCATAGTTTCTCCAAAAATAATCCCCTCTAATTATTTGTTTCATATTATCCTTATTAATCCCTCATTTTTCCAAGTGTAGAATTATTACCTATCCCCTCTCAAGAAAGAGTTAAGAGATATTATAATTGCCTCCTTGTATGACAGCAATTTTAGAGTACAATTTTCTGTGGAGATAATAGGTAATCCAGGCTATTAACAGAGTTGCTGAAAAAATTCTTTACCTTACAAAGAAGTTTCAGCTTCACAACTTGTTTTTACTAACTGTAAATCTGCAACTTCTTCTGAGGTTTTTTGTTCAAGTAGTAGTTCTTGGTGGGCATCAGGGGCTGAGTCCTTGAGGAATTTCAGCCGTTTGATCCTCGGGCAGGATCCTCTGTGGCGGCTGCTCTGGCTAGTCCATCTTCACTGCGCCCGTCCTTGTTGCTCCCGGTGCCCCCTGCCCAGCCCTGCTCTTCTCCCCACCAAGTCCTGGAGGTTGGGTAAAGGGACTTCCAGAGATGGAACAGACTAGCTAGTCCTACTGATCCTTTTTGGGGCCAAATACAGCTTCCAGATTGCTGAAAGACCCACCAAGGGCAGGTGGTCGCGCAGCATGGGGTCGGGGCGGGTGGGGGGGCGGCGTGGAGGAATGCTATGTAGAGTTTGTGTTGGTAGTCCACTTGCCCCAACAGCAGTCTCTGGCCCAAGTCTCAGATGGCGACCCTTGAAGGGGGCCATGCTTCATGTTCCATTCCCAGTTACTTCTTCTGCACCTCCTGTCCTTGGAAAAGGCCCCAGCAAAGTGAGATTCTGCAGCTAAAGTTTTTTTATGTTTTCCCTCCAGGAAAGGATAGGAATTATCTACCAGTATTTAAGAAAGTAGAGGAAAAAGGAGGAGAGTTAATATTTATTAATCACTTGCTATGTGAAAAATGCTTAGGCAACATTCATACACATTTCTTGAATGACTGGAATTCGATGGGGTTCCAGCAAAATAATTTTCACATCACTCTCTTTCCAGCTCAGTCTGTTAGATTTTCTGCCCTGGGAGGAGATTTGGGGCCCCTTCTTTAGCTCTTCCCAGTCACTTTCAGGCACCAATAAACATTCTCCTTTTCAAGGACTTTTCCTCAATCCCTTATTTGCAATTCTGAAATCTCCAAAGCTCTAAAAATCAAAACTTTTTTGAAGCTGCCTACAAAGTCATTTGGTGAAAAAATCTGACATAAACCAATGTGAGGCTATTTGTCATCACTAGGTATGGCCACTTTGTGCGGATAACAATTTATTTTACTGCAGAAATATTAACCTGTTTGATTATGGGGTGCTGCCCTATACTCACTGAAAACAGGGCATGCCCTTTCTAAAAACATGAAAGTTCTGAATTCTGAAATCTATCTGTCCCCATGGGCTGTGGATAAAAGATTAGTACAGAGACCTGTATTTGAATTGTCAGTCCGTTCCAATATCAAAATGTGAAGTTCTCACCCAATTCAAAGTTTCTCTCCCTGGGCAGCATAGGATCGACTCATGAATTTTGTAGAGCAGAGACAAGAAAGAGGTGAGGCGGCCCTGCTATTTCATAGCTATCTTGTTTTTCCTCTCATCCTCAGCTACTCCCCCAGCAGCCTCTGCTTCTGCCAGAGTGGGGAGAGAGGAGGAGGAAGGGTGGTAATGTCCCTGGTGCTGTTTATGTCTGGGTTTGGTGTTCTCTGTGGTTCTTCCAAGACAGCTGAATGCCTCCTAGCACATCCCTGCAGGGGCAACGGGCTCAAGGGTGCAGAGGAGTTCAGGGGAGCCCTGCTTAGGCAGGGAAAGGGAGGGGGGGCGTGCAGCATCTCTGCTTAGAATGAGGGCGTCCTCCTCTCACCTTGTCCTCGTCTTTGGAGCTTCAACAGAAACAAAGACATGTCCCATTTAGAACTCTGTTACACATGCGTTTTCTCATTTTGAATGTTCACAATTAACCTGTGAAATAGCCACAGCCAGTTTACAGGTGAAAAGGCCAAGGTAACAGAGGAAAGTAGGGATTAAAACTCACATTTACTCATGCTGGTAAGCAAGGTGATTTCAAAAGAAAAAAAATTAAATCTAAGATTAGGGGAGCAAAGGGCACGAGGAGGCTATTAAGAAGATCTTTATATCAAGGAAGCCGAAAGGGTAAGTTTAAAGGAATCTGCATTTTCATTCTATGAGCAGCCACTACAAATGAAATAACTTGTTTAAAAGGCAGGGGAAACACTTGTCTCTAAAGGGTATAATCGTAGGAGCCGAAAGAGTCCAGTTTCTAAAGAACCACATCTAGACATGAGGAAAAAAGAGACATGACAAACAGAAACTATACCACCGTGTTTTCTGGAACTTTCTGTTCCCACTCACCACTCATCAAAACCCAGAAAAATCTGTACTCTTTAAAAGTCAAAAGTGGGTTTGAGATCTACTGGGATGAGTTTAGAAGCCTCCATTGTGCTCAGAGTGGGTCTAAATTTGGAAATAAACTCAATCCCACAGATTCATTATACAATTGGCACGATGAGGAGAGGAACTGAAAACTTTCCTTGTCTGGATTTCTCGCTTCTTTGGAAAAGGAGACTTAACGGGAGAGGCTGACATTTCAAAGACATAGCTTAGCTGAGTTTAGAAACCTAGAAGTAGGCGGTTTTCAGAAGGCACCTGTAAACACCATGTAGATTAGTTGTGGGAAACGCGTGAGAGTCCCAAGATGGCATGAAGAGAAACAAAGAAGAATGTTCTCCTCCTACTGAAAGGAGAAAAGTGTAGGACTCTAGGGTGGGCAAGGAATGTTTCATTCACCCATCCATTCATTCAAGAAATACTTATTAAATTGGGATTTTCGTTTAGTTTGTTTTCTGCCAGAGTTCGGCACTGGGATACAGAAGAAAACAAAATGTGAAGCAAATAAATCACAAGTGGGTATATAATTACAGACTAAGATAAATGTTCTAAAGGATAGTATTACTTTGTATAAAAGGAACCGTGAAGTTTCCTTGAGGAAACTGGATGTGAGCTCTCTGTGAATAATAACTATGACTTATGTTAATCGAGCCAGCCATGTTCTGATGCTTCTTATGTATAAAGCCATGCAAGCCTCACAACACTGTGAAGTAAACACATGTTCTTGCCTATCACTGGAATGTTCTCTCCTATTCTCCCACTTAATGCCTTGGAGAAATCAGTGCGGTGGAAGGTAGGCTACGAAGCAAGATTTCCTGTGTTTGAATTCTCACTGACTTGCTGTGTGACTTTAGGCAAGTTACTTAACCGCTCTTTGCCTTGGTATTCCCATCTGTTATACTGGGATCATGATAGTACCTACATGGGCTGCAGGAATTTAAAGCAGACCAGTGCGACTGGTGGAAGAATGTGTGAAATGTGGCTGGAGAGGCAAGTAGGGTGCAGATCTTGAATTAGGAATAACTGAGTGCCTACTCTGTGACTGGCTCTGCACTGGGAGCTTTACACAGTGTCTCAGCTTGGTGGCTTCTCTTCAAGGAAATGCTCATTAAACAAATAATTGGGTAAGTAAAAAAGCAATCATACTCTTTTAAGGCTGATGGGATACAGTGCCTCAGGCCAAGATTCTTCTTCAAAAAGAACTGCGCCACTTGAATAGCTTTCTGATTTTTAATTAGTCTCTTTTCTCAGTTCCAATGACAGTATGCAAGTTAGTTGGAAGACATGAGCTTTGCATCTGAAAAATTAGGGCTCAAGTCCCATACCTGCCTTGTTTCAGGTTGTGCGAGCTTAGGCCAGTCCCTCCCATGAGCCTCATTTTCCATATCTGAAAAGATACATTAATCAGAACTGCCTCTCCAAGTTGCTATAAAGATACATGAAATGTACGTGAAAGCCATATTTGTAATCCATAAAGCATCATGCAGTGTTACTGACCATTGAGAGCTGACTCCCTGTCTTTCTACTGGGCTCTTGCTGAATGCCTCAGTCAAGACAGGGGGCACAACTGTCTTTGACAACCTTCTCAGCTTCCACTTCAGAAGTGCTTTTTCTCCCTGGCTAGATCCTTCAGCTTCCACCTCCACCATCCTGGTCCTCATCCCCAGGACTTTCTGCTAGCCATCAAAATGTCTATTTACACAGGCATAGTTAAATAAGGCTTTTCTCCTTCAAGGAATATTTGTCATGTAGATGACCTCCTACAAGAAAATAAGTCTCTACTGGCATAAATGGTGGTTCTGAAATCCTCAGTTTCAATACTTCAGATTTCTCTGTCTCTCTCCCTCCCTAACTCTTCCCCTCCTCTCTTTCTCTCACTCTCTCTTTCTCTCACGTGCACGCACACACGCACACACACACATGCACATACTGACACAATTGCCAATGACTAGCACATATGGCCTACAACTATAAAACCCTGAAGGCGGGAACCCCATCTTAATTGCTGAATTCCCAGTGATCTGCTCAAAGTCTTACACATAATATGTGCCTAATAAATATTTGCTAAAGAACTGAGTAAGTGGCTAAAATAACCAGTGTCACCATTGCTGTCCATGTTGCAGACAATTCCTAGACTAGCTCCTGTAGCTAGTATTTTCTAGTTACACTCAAGAACCGCATCGCACTTTCTCTAATTTGGAACTATCGGACATCCTGACTTTCTCTGAAGTCTATCCCCCACTCCTCTGTGTATTTTTAGTCTTCATCTGGGATGGCCCGAGCTATTTCTCCCTATTTAAAGTCATCCTTGGATGCATCCTTGAGGCATTTTGTCCATCTCGTTCTAAAGGGAGCTTATCTACTTGTCTTTCAGCTGGGATTTAGTGTTCCACCGGTCATTGTCCTCCCTGCTCACCCAAGCTGCCCAGTGAGAAGTTGGAGTCACTCAGTGCAGGCAGTTTGGTTCCGTTCCAGAGCCTTTTGATAGTAAGCATTTCTGATCAGACTCCCATTGGCTGAAACCAAATGTAACATTCACAGCAGAACCTTTGTCTGTTTTACAGTCATAATTCAACTCTTGGTAAATTCAGATATCTGGGAAGAGATCCACAGCTTCTCCTGACCTTCTAGGGAAGCATAAGTTTATAAAAAAAAAAAACACTAACATTAGAGACAAAAAGATCTGGATTTAATCTCAGCTCTACCACTTCAGGGGCAAGAAAATTTTCTTTTCTGAGCCTTGGTTTGTTCACTCATTAAATGGATATAATAGCTCTTTTATTTGTCTAGGACTCTTTTGGTTACAAGTGACATAAACATACTTGATTCAAGAAAAATAAAATGTGGAAAATCCTTGGCAATCTGTTCCATTTCAGGCAAGGTTAGAACCAGGAGCTCAAATAATCTTTCCAAATTTAGGTACTTTCTCTATCTCTCAGTTCTACTTCTCTCTGTATATTATTTTATTTTGAGGATGCCTGTCACCAAGTGGCAGGAGAAATGTCCCTTATTTAATCAAGTAAAAGAGACCCTTGTTCTTCTAGCAGGCATAACTCACAGAAGAAATCTACTTAGTCTAGCCTGGACCAAAGAAGTACCTCTGTATCTAAGGCTTAAAGCTTGGTAATTGACAGCTCACCGGGCCTAAAGGCACATGAGAGAGATGGTTACTCCATGGAGGGGATGCTGGAAGATGAATTCAGATTCATTACAGAATTCTCTCAATGGGGTTCTCATGAAGCATATGTGAAGTGCCTCATGTGTTATGAGATGGCATTTGAAAAGTCTCTAAAACCATATCAGACACAGTGGAGTTCAATAGACTTCAGTTATTTTTCTCTCTTTCCGCAACTCCTTTGTAAGATGAGAGATTCTCAGTTATAGATCCCCAAATCTATATCATGAATGAGTAATTCTCTAGGACAAAACCTCCCAGAGTCACCGGGACTGCTTTAGTCAAAATAACTTGAACAGAATAACACTGCTTGTAAGAAACTTTATTAATGCATGCATGCCCTTTGGCACCTGTCCCATGGTCAGCTTATAGGGGATCCCCCAAAATTCAGTTGGGTGACACTGATAGAATATAGTATGAAATAATCCCAAAGTAACATATGACAAAGTTGCTTTCTAGTAACAAGATAAAAAACAGAAACCTAGATACCTAGAATATAACTTAAGCCTTTATTTCTCAAAATGGTTTTTGATCAAATTTGACATTCCATTCAAATAGTTCAGATTGGGCAAGGTCAACCCATTTGCAGATTCTGATGACTCTGTGGGCATCTTGTGGTTTATAGGTTTATTTTACAGTTCCTCCAACTATGGAATGTTGTGCAGTTTGATCTTGAAAAACCACAATAAACTAAGTTTTGTTGACCTGATGACTACCTCAATTTGAAAAAAAGAAAGTACATAGGGCTCATTATAGGTGTGTCACATGATAAGTGGGGAAGAGAGACCATTTTATGTTCATAGAAAACAAAGTAAAATGCAACGATTGGTATTTTATTTACCAAAGTGTCTTTTTAAAATCTCAGAACAGCCTTGCCAGGTAGTTTTTATTGTCCCCATTACACAGATGAAGAGACTGAGCCTTACAAAATTTAAGTAAGTTTAAATAACTTGCCCAATATTTCAAAATTAATAAGTGGAAGACATGGAACATAAATTCTATTTGGTACTAGAGCCTTAACCACTACACCATAATAATTTCTGAATTAGATCAGGTGATACTTAAGATACTCAATCTGTGAAAAAAATTAAAAAGAGGGGAATATACTGATAATGGAATTTAACAATCTCTTAGCTTACCTTTAAACATAGTTCTGGTCTAAGAACAGGCTTTTCTTGTACACTAGCTTCTATTGCCTGCCCATCTGTATTTTTAATAAAGATAATTAGGGTCACCTTGGTTCAGCCAGACCTTCTTATTTATAATTATACTGCACCTGGAAACCTGAAAGAATGTACAGATTCATTTTAGCTCCCAGCCGATGATTGGAATGGTTTGCCTTGCCCTCTAAAGAGAAGCGGACTTTAGTGAAGAATTCAGGAAATTAGGCATTGAACTCATTGAAATAGTCCAGCAATTAAAATTGATCTCTAGCTCTTTGTTTCTCAAACACAAAGTTCATTTCTCTTCTCCTTAATCTATTGCTGCTACGATGTTGGCGAAAACACTGAGCAGCTCCGCTGATCCTGAAATCCCTGTAGATATGTTTGGGATGGATGACATTAGTTTGACTTTTCCTTCACCTCAACCACAGCATGCCTGCCTTGGAATCTCTCAGAACCATAAGGATGCATCATTTACCCTGTGATTGGTTTCCCACAAACTGTGGATACAGGTGACTTGCAATAGTAACCTTCCTTGGGCCACACCTTTCTCCCCAGCATTTTATTTCACAGGAAGATGGAAGAAGGATGTCAACAAGATTGTTGTGAACAGAGAGACCAGGTAGCAGATCATTTTGTCTGTACCACAAACAACACTAAATGGTTCTACATAGATGCAGTCCGAAGATTTTTCACATTTTTTGTCATTTGAGATTTAAGAAGAATGTGTTTGAGATCAGTAAATAGCTTTTCAAAAGTTTAAGAGCCACACACAATCACTGTCTGAAAAGAGAAAGCACTGCAGTGTTACTATTGTGATAGTATTGCTATTGTGATGATTTTTAATGAGTGTTCAATGAGTTCATGAGTGCAGTAAGTGTGATAAGTCAACAGTGATCACTCCCTGGGTGGGATAGAGACCAGGGAACTGGGAGTAGTCAGTCTGAAGGGCCTTTGAGGTATGAACACCAAGGAGAAACAAGAAAATAACCTGTTCTTCTACAATTCGTGCTTATTCCTGGAATAGAGGACCCAAGTAGACTTTGGGCCCATGAAGTTTTTGCTAAAGTAAAGTCATTGGGTAGGAAGGCAGTGGATGTGCTGAGTGCCTCCTTCAGAAATTAAAGCAGATGAAGAAATCTTGATAGCCATAACAAGGAGTCAGACCATGTAGCTGTCCTCTAGGAACCACTGTTTTGCCAGCTTTGTAGCATTCCACATTGGTAACATTCTCAATTTGAAAAGAGCCCGATACCCTGACCCGCCAAAAAATGAAGAGGCTCAGGGAAGCTAGTCAAGAACTTCTGCACACAGCAGTAATTAAATGACCCTTTCATGGTTCTATCGTATTGGTGGAAAATTAAAATGTACCGTTTGTCTTTGACATGTATGTAGTATGAAAAAAGAGCCAAAAATGAAAATAAGGAATCTAACAATTAACCCAAGAACATTCAACATTTCCTAATATGAACTTTAAAGATGTTGATTGAGTCAAAAATGAGAATGTTATTTATTATCCTGAATACTGACTCCTTTCATGAGGGAAGGGATGTTGTTGTTCTTATTGTTTTGTTTTTGCTGAATTTACACATGGAAAAATATTTGCCTAATGAGTGGAAGACCAAAAGTGTGAATTCCACTCCAACATCCCACCAGGAATCCTTATAATAAAAAAACAAACCAGAAAACTTCCTCCACTACGAAAATCTCTCATGTATCAGCCACAGCCTTAAACAGTTTTTAAGGAAGAGGTGTATTTCCACAGGTATGCCCAGTGATGGTGCCTCTAATTGATGTGAAATCTGATCTAACTTAAAAGAACTGATCTACTTCAAAAGAAAAGCTTGTCCTCTCTGATTCTACCACTTTAATTAATGAGAAATAAATAATAATCCTTTTGCCTCAGAAGACCTTTCCCATATTGTGAAACAACCTTTACCTACAAGGGAAAGAACAAGGAGGGAGGGAGAAAGAAAATAGCCTCACATGGAGATTAAAGAAAGTCTTTCATATTTTTTAATTTGTGTCAAATTAAAAAGCACAGAGCTCTAACACACTAAAGCACATCCTAGTCCTGTGAAGGGTCCATTCGGCCTTATCTTCAAGGTTCACTATTCATCCAAGAAACATTTACAGACACCTAATTTGAGTTGAATAAGAGCACAAAGTCTTCTGGTCTCAGTGCTGAACAAATAAAGGAGTTATGACATCCCTGTCCCCAGTGCGTTTATTTCATAATCTAATACATTCTTGAAATAAATGATTTAAGCATAAGGTAATGCCATTATGGAAGAATTTAACAACGGAGTCTATTCAGGGATTTTCCTCTGTTAAAAGATCTAACGATAAAATTACATAGAAAAATGTTTTCTCCTTTTTAAAACTTGGTGAAATTACATTTCGCAAGCAAAAAATGCTTCTACCTCAATTATCAGTGCTTATTCCTTGTAATCCAAAAACTAAAACAAAATCGATAACCCTCTCCACTCCTGTACTGTGGCGTGACAATTTATATTGAAATAATTTATCTTGAAACAACATCTCCTGAAACATGGTGACAAAATGAAAGCCCTAACAGTAGAAGCCAAGCCAAATCTCTTAGAGACTTAACAAACAAGCCCTTGAATGGCTCTCCACCCTATCTTTGTGGAAACGTTTGTATCATACCAAAGGATAGAGGGCACCCCCTTAATGTACTGTGTTCCAACGTTAGCTCTGCCCCTTGAACAGTAGTAATAATCACTGTTAACATACCACTGCTGTAATGAGCTAAAACTTCACTGAAATACTAACACCCTGTGAGGCATATTCATCATTCTTTGTCAAACATTAGGCTTATGAGGCACAAAGAGATTAAGTCGTTTACCCAGTTGTTCAGTAGTAGAGTCACAATTTAAATTCAGAAGTGACCAGGTTCAAAGCATTTCTGCAATGGACACACCCCCTTTTATTCACATCAAGGCCCTCAGTCCCTTTACCTGTAAAATGAACTCTGCAAGTCCTCTCTCACAAAATTGTTGCTAGGAATAATTGAAATATGGTAATGAATTTGAAAATACATTTAACTTTGAAGTGCTGTAGCAATGCATGAGATTCTGAGACATTATTCAATTGGATGAACAATTCATAGAACATGGATTCAGAAACAAAATCGTCATTAATTTATCTCTTCATCATCATGATTTTTAGGTTTTGGGTCTCCATGAAAAAATGGACACAGATTTTATAGGGCAAATAAAAGTCACATCTCATTATCTTTGAATTTTTAAAAATGGACCTGTAAATGAATAATAAAACTTATGGCCAGTGTCAAGAGAACAGAAAAAAACTCAAAGAGAAATTTCCACAAGAAGCAACTTCTAGATTATCCCACCAGGATTTTGTCCCTTTCACATACAGAAAGCTGTGTCTTGAGAATTCCACAATGCAATTGGCTAGCCATAAATTCTTGAGAGACCTCCTACCCATCACTGCTACCTCCTCCTACCAGGCCCCTGACTCTCTCCCTCAGCCTTCTTCTCCCATCCTCCTCTTGCCCACATTCTCTGCCCCACAATGGGCATCATTATCCTGGTTCCTCATGCTGTTCCATACTGCCTGACACTACCTTTTGATCTTTCTTCCTGTTTTTGATACATGCTTTTATTTCTGGGTTAAGATACTTTCCATATGCTCTGTTCTCCATCACCTGAACTTGCCTCCAGATCTCCATCAAGTAGCTCGGGAGATGGGTTGGGATAATTAGCAGCAGTTGCCTAGCTCAGAGATATTTTTCTCTTTTGAAAGTATTCAATTTCTTCTAGTCACAGAAGGATATGTGTATGTTAAGAATACCTTTGCAATTAAAGAAAATTCAATAGAAGAATCTTCTCCAATTTCCTATACTCAAATACTGCTAACCTTTGGGTCTTGATCATTCTGGTCACACATCTTATAGTTTTTCCCCACCTTCTTACGTGTGTAACAAGGATGAATGGAAAGACATTAAATTTCACCTGTTTGCACCTTTTTCCACTCCTTCCTTCTACCACAATCTAAGGGAATTTTATCTTTTGTTACTAGGCCTCTCCTTGTCACTCTACTCCCCCTTCCACCCTATTATCTACAGAGAGATTCAGAGTTTCTTTCTCATCTCTTAATGTTGTTCTCCTCAGGGGTGTCAAGAGAGATGAAGTTACATTTTAGTAGGCAGGTAAATGTCAGCTGTGGAAAGAGTTTAAGGATGGGTGCTGAACGTTAGAGATATTAAAAGAATGGAGAAAGGGAATTTTTAAAAGTACCATTTGAGGTTGTAATTTGGATCTCTTCATATCATTCCACTTAGACTGCTATGCTGCACCCTCAAATTGTTCCCAAATCTCAGTGGCTTATAGCAACATTAATTTCATTCGCTTACATGTCAGTCATGGGTGGGTTCTTTGCCAGCGCTTCATTGCCAGGCCTAGGCTGAAGCGCCAGTTATATATACTATCGTGACACACAAAAGGAAAATAAAGATGGTAGAACCACTTTACGACTCTTAAAGCTTCTTTTCATAAGTGGTATTTTTCACTTTTGCTCATTTTCCTATGGTAAAGTAAGACATGGCCGGATGGCCGGCCTGATGTCAGCAGATGTGGACATGTAATACTCCCACAGAAAAAGGAAGCCATATATTTGTAAGTAATAATAACAATTTACCATGTAATAGTAAATTAAATCTTTTTAGGGAACATTTGTTCATGGAGATTTGTTTGCAAGAATTTTATTAGGGGTGCTCTTGGAATGGCACCTCTGAGGGAGTATGGGAAATAGGATGGAGAAGAGACAAAAGATGAACTGTGATGCAGTCTCAACAAAGGCTTCGGCTGATCTCCAAGGGTGCTCTGAAGCTGAAATGGCCCCTCATAATTGTCCCAAATTGAAGCAAAGAGGTTGGATGTTTGCATGGCAGCACATACCAGCCATTGGAAGGGACTATCTCATGGAATGGGAGCATGACCTTGGGTGGGGCAGCCCCTGTAGCCAAGGACAACATTCCTAAAAGCTGGAGGAATCAGTGTTTCTGTCCCCAAGAGAGGGGTAATCTAGGTGGCACACACATAGTGTGTACACATGTTCTTTAACATCCTTTATGAAATACCTATAAAGGCTGCAATTGCTTTTAATTATTATTTATTATTATTATTTTGCTTATGAATAGTGTTCTACTGATGCAACAGCAGTCAGAGGCTATCATGAGGGCGTTATTTTATATAAATGTCGTGATCACAGGGCATATGTAAGTAGGTATCCTGCTTTTCTTTATGTTGTTTTAAAAATCTTCATAAACAACATTTATCCTCTGGTTAACAGAAACAGAAAATAACAAATAAGAAGCTGAATGTATTTCTTAATCCAATTTAAGAGTACTTCCTTGGTGGAAGGTCTGCAGGAAATAATGATTAGTTTGGACAGCCATGGTACTGGCTGCTGAGTTAGCCGTGGGAGGTGTGTGTGGTGTGGAAGGAAGGAAGGGAAGGAAGGGAAGGAAGGGAAGGAAGGGAAGGAAGGAAGGAAGGAAGGAAGGAAGGAAGGAAGGAAGGAAGGAAGGAAGGAAGGAAGAATTCTGGTTTCCTTTTTGATCATATGTCTGATAGGTTCTAAGAAGGAACCTAAGTTTTTTGATTTTCTAGTTTTCCAATTGGAATCACCCAGTTGTCATTCTTCTGAAAGAGAGTTTGCTAAGGAGCTGGAGGAGGGGCATAGAGACCAGATGTGCTGGGCATTAGGCATTGAGGCTACTTAAATCAGCCAGGTCCTACTTGCCTGTCTTCTGTAATCTGAGTATGTTACCAGTTATTTCCCAGAAGATCTTAAATTTTAACAAGCTATATCTTTCCATTAGATCTGAAAAGTGCTTCTCTGCCAGATATTTACTTTCTCTAAATATTTTAATTGAAAAAGGGTAACTATAATGCAAATTGATCATTTTGAGTTTTCTGCCCTTTCACCAGTTTTGGCTGGAACTCAGCAAGGCAAATGTTACCTAGCAAACTTATTTTTTAAAATTCCTGCTCTGCATAAAGGGAAGAAAGGCATTGAAAAGGCAGTTTTTGTATGTGCTCAAAGCTTGTCTGAATCCAGGGTAAATTTTCAATGTAATAATTACCCCTAATTGGAAGATAAAGCAACCCAGCTTTGCAATTTTGACACATGCCATGAATCCCCTATGTAAATCAATTTTAAAAATTAATTTTATTGTTTTTATGATTACAAAAATGATATATGCGCAATTTAGAAAATGTAAAATATAGACAAGGACAAAGAAGCAAACAAAAATTGCATACACTCTGCCACACAAAGAAAATCATTGTTAATATTTTTTGGGTATACCATGCACATGTTTAAGTGTGTTTGTATGTGTGTATACTTGTGTATGCATACATACTACATGCTTGCTACAGTTTTGAACACAGAAAGTCTCACCTAGAGAAGGCGTGTTATCTAATGAAATTCTCTCTCATCAAGGCCAACAAGGTAGATGGGAGCAATCACACCTCTTCCCACCATTTCATTAAAACTGTTCTCACATTTGTCACTTCCTTTTCCTTTTTGCTTAGTCCTTGGGTATTTTTTTCTCTTTGACCCAGGCTACCACTCTCGAGACCCTTTGGGAACAGTGTCCTGCCTGGGACTTCCATGACAAAAAACCCTCCTGAGCATTATCCTGCCACTGGGCCACTCACTGCTGATGGCATGGATTATATTCTCCCGTATTAGTTAAACGTTGCTGCTCCAGAGAATTCTGTCCTAGGATTTCCTCCCTCCTCATATTGTACTCCTTTTGGCTTTCCTAAGGAGCTATATCCTGTTATTCTAAGTCTTCCTTTCCACTAGTTCTTCCCTATTTCTGGAACACATTCTTCTTTCCCTCCATGCTCATGTGCACACTTTACCTGCATTACTCTTACTTATACTTAAGATTTCAGTTTAGACATTACAACATTTGGAAAGTCTTTGTAGACACCCCAAGTAGATATACTTTGCATGTATGCCCCTAAACACTCTGTTCTTTTCCTCTTCCTGGCATTTAGAGAGCTACTATGTAAGTATCTATTAGTTTGATTGTGTCCTATTAAATTGCAAGGCTATTAGTCATCACTATATCCCCAGCTACTGACAGTGTCTGGAATTTAGTAGTCTCACAATATTTATTGAATAATGAGATGCCAACATAACTTAACATCATTTTTTTTGTAGTGTCCTGTGTAGTTTAATCAGTGAAGATTGGTGCAACAACTTATGTCAGTTGAATTCCTTTATCATACGTGTCTTAGTCCATTCAAGCTGCTGTAACAAAAATACCACAGACTAAGTGGTTTAAAAAAAAGAAATTTATTTCTCAGAATTCTTGGGGCTGGGAGTCTGAGATCAAGGTGTCAGCATGGTTAGTTCTTGGTGAGAGACCTTTTTCAGGTTATGTCCTCATGTGGCCTGACTTAGTGCCTGGGATAGAGGGAGTATCAGTCTCGTGTCTCTTCCACTCTTCATAAGGGCATTAATTTCATTATAAGAACCTTATCCTCATGGCCTAATCTAACCCTAATTACCCTAAGACTCCCCTCCAATTATAATCAAATTGAGGATTAGGGTTTCTCCATATAAACTTTGGAAGGACACAAGTATGTAGTCCACAGCAATATGATAGACACATGACTTTTTTCAATTGAATCGCCTCTGAAGATAAAATAAAATGTTTTCCTTTACCCACAACCTGAGGGTTTAGATCAAAGTACCAGATAGTGAGGAACTTTCAACCCAAGACCCAATCATGGAATGAACATGTAATGTCCCTTGCCTAAATATCTTTGACTATTGGAAACTATTAATCCCTCCATTTTGAATGGAGTCTAGCATATTGCAGATGGTCAACGATAATCTGTTAATGAATGATGTTCAGTACATTATTGCTCTGAGGCCGAAGATGGTAGATAATGGGAAGTAAGACTAGATGTTTATTCAAGATGTAGGTAGATTTAATTTACAGTTATTTGAATCCACACAACCTGTGTTTGCACTATTAGGTTTATTTGTTTAGTCATTTCTTTGATAAATTTATGCATTCTTGACTTTCTTTCTCCAAAAAGGCGTTGAGGTTGCTTATGGAAACACATTTTACAGCAGAATAATAAAGAAATAGATGAGAAAAGTGAAGTAAAGTTAGCATACAATGTTGCATGCTATAAGAACCTGCATCATTCGGCTCTAAACTTGCTACAAGCTGAAACAAACCAATTACCAAGGGATTAGAACACAAACTTCATTTCCCATGGCAGGAACTTTTGTCTCTTTTGTTCACTATTCTATTTTCAGTACTTAGAACAGTGCTTAACAAAAACTGAGTGAGCAAGATATAGTTTTTGAATTAATTAAAAAATATTTTCCTACTCTTAAGTACTAAAGGATCTTCGTGAAAGGGGAGACCATATAATAAAACGCATAGCATCCCAAAGACATCCTTGTGATAAATAAAAATTTAATTTCCCAGAGCTGTTTATACTTTTTAGACTTCCATGTAAACTGATTGCATGGAATGTAATTCAACAAAATGAATTTGATGATATTAGTTTTATAAGTTCTATCCGTTATAGCTTTTTGATGTCTGTCTTGAGTAAGGCTAAAATATAGGCTATTTTCAGACAGTGTTCCATGAAGGTTATTTCTCATAACATTTGATAAGAAATGGGCAGCAGAGAGTTTGAAATAATATTCAACAGCAAGAAACTGAAGTGCACATACTCATGGTTGCTGATGAAGGATACTCGTTTGCTTTGGCAATCAACTTTCTACAAGAAAAGGTGGAGCTACTCTTAGATATTCTTACTTGCTGACATAAATAGGGTAACTTCTCTGTACCAGGTGCTGGGCCAAGAGTTTCTTTTAATCCTCCCAACAAACTTATGGGGTAGGTACTATCATGAAACCCCCATTTCATAAGTGACAAACCGATGCTTAGAGGGATTAATGATAACAATTATAGAACTAGTTAGTGGTGTTAGGAACAAGATTTGACCTAGGACATCTGACCTCTTGACCAGTATTGATGCCTATGTGAAAATTAAGGAAGCTTCGGGGACGTGCCAGAATCAATATACCTCCTTTTCTCCCACACAACGTAAACACACTTGACCAGTACTCTCTCTAAGCAGAGGTATGAGTTTCCTCAGAGCTCTATTCAGAACACTATTCAGGACCTCAATGTAGTCTACATGCCCTATAGTAATGAAATAAGTGATGTAATAACAATACAATAATAACAACAACAACAACAATAACAATAATATCTTAATCCCAAAAATTATTGTCAAATTTTTAAATTTTACGGTCACAAACAAAAAGAACTGAATAGAATTTTTAGAAATGTGCAATTCTGTTTATATTCAAACAGTCTAAGCAGAAGTTTATGATTCGGTCCATAGCCCAGTTCCAAAAGGGCCATTTTCCTGTGTCTCTTCTTTAAGTAAATAATGCACAAGATGATCATTGTCTGAGTGCAGTATCATAATAGGTTTTCTTTTTATTTGAATTTTCATTTATTGATTTTGTTTCTCTTCCACATGAATAATGCATCCTTTCAGAAGGCTTCCAAATTCACATTATTTGGCACACTAAATAAAAAGTCCTTTCTTTTGAGCAGTAACAAATACAAATTATGTGGTCAATGTGTTTTTAAATTGTTTAAATATGTATTTACATGCTCAACCAAGGCATTATTGGAGTTGTTTGTATAGCAAATAGAGTTTTAAATTGTCCAAATATCTGTTCATCATAATAAAATAACTTTAAATGAGGCTGTTGTTGTTCATTTGGGGGAAATAGCATATTTAAATATTGATATAAACAGCATTCCCTGTAATGACTAGAAGAGGGTCGTAACAGTTGGGGCAAACAAAGCAGGCCTTTAAAGGGTTTGCACAGATTGAGACAGTTGAGTAATGCATTGTATCAATCTTCCCAAGTGTTCTTTGCTTTGTGTTTTTTTATATAATCAAAAAAGAACCTAAATAATGTCTAACCTGTCTGCCCCTAATTCATCTTCCCCAGAACAGTGAACTGCCTGTTGGAAGATTCCTGCCAATATGAATTAGCGAAGGAAGCTAACAGTACCCCAGAGAGGGGGGACACAAAACTGTGGGGGACAGGGATGAGCAGTGTGGGCCCTCCTGCCCCAGTAACATAAGAATGGAGTTTTGGTAGAGAGATGGTGATTACATGGTTTACTATGCCCTTGGCTATGGCACTGTATTTGGCAGGGGTTTGTTTGAAAGGAGAGAAACAGAGGAGCTGTTTCTGATATGGGCAAAGAAATTTAGCAGAAGCGACATACATGAACAAATAAGCAAATAAGTATTTGTTCAGCTCAGTGAATAAGGAATTATCTCCTACAACATGGCATTTCAGGAAGAGTTTGGTGATCATTTTCCTTTCGGTTACCCCAGTATTTCAACTTGTAGAAGATTGGTGTGAGGTCAATGGGGAGAGAGAGCTGTGGTGAGTTTCGAGAGTAATTTAGCCAGACTGGTACCTGGAGGAGAACCAAAGGTGAAAGTGGCACCTGCACAAGGGATGGCTTGAGGGGAAAGACTACAAGAACCAGAAAGGCGGAGGAAAATCCTTGCACAGCACCAGGTGTTGGGGACCAAAGAGCATGAGTCCTATCTTAGATGAATCTCTTTGGCAGACATCAAGGCCCCATGGGTTTCAGCTTCCTGCCTGCCCAACTCTAATGTTCTATATTGCCATGGTTAACTTTTTAGGTAAAGAGAGACCTAGTGAATGCTACCATCTTTCTGTAGGAATGGTCATGGATAGGGGGAACACTTAATTTACAGGTGGCCAGCAAAACCCTGGGACCTTAGGAGATTAGTCAATGGAGAAAAAGTTCTGAAAGGATGAAGGAACCCAAAGGAAATAGAGAGGAAGGTCAAAAGCTTATTTTCTTAATGACTATTTCTTTTTTTATCCAGAGTGTCTGGGTCACCCTTCGGGTATAGGTCTTTCCTATAGAAGACGCTTAGACAAAGCTTCTAATACAAGTAGGCTTTGGGGAGATAATCTCAGAAAACAGCAGGAGATGAATGGGAAAGGAAGACAGGGAAGGGAAGGATGTCAATGAAGGGTACCTTATCATTCCAGGTGTCTCAATCTCTAGAACTCTGTGGGATGGTGTAGATCATGCCTCTGCATTATTCCAACCATGGTGTTAGGATGCCCAGGTACTTATTGATGTATATCAACCCAGTCTTTGGCTATTTGTTTATCAAATTGGCTATCCACTTAGTCATCGGATGACAGCAGCTTCCGGATGAGAGCAGTCATTAGATTCTCTCTCTAGCACTTCCTACTGCCTTGCACCCAGGTCTGTCATACTCCCCAACCTGACAAAATCCACAGACATTTTGCTCTCATAGGGTTGATTCACAGTGAGGATCCAAAGGGTCATAAATAAGGCACCAACAATGTCTGCTACTATTCTTTATGTTTTTAAATTAAAAACCTAGATCTGAGATTTCTCAACTCTTGTTATATAATGATCTCCAGCAGAAATGGTGTGAAAGACAGAAATGCTTTGTACTTGAAGAAGAGGGTATGGTTAAAAGTACCAGGACATCTACAGAATAGATGTATTTTTATCTCAGCAGGAGACAGCCATGTTTCTCTAAGTGTTGATTAAACTGTTCCCCATGGTTGTTCCCTTGTTTGTCTCATTCATGTTGTTCTCATTTACCTCCTTTTGCTTTGGGAATTTGCCAGCATAGAACTTGTTTCAACATCTACACTGATTAGATACAAGCTTATGTTAAACTGGAAGCCAATAAATGTTTGGTTAGTGAACCTATGGGGATCATTAACTCAAAACAGAATTTTGGACAAATAGATGCAGGAAGGTTACAATAAACATATAAACACAACATACATAATGGACTGTCCTTCTCAGTCAGGGACACTTCATATAACACTTGAGGGCTGACATCAAGGAGAGCCCTCAAGTTCCTCCACAGAGACTTTCTTGAGAAGAAACTAAATACCTGGATATGATATCATCAATTACTTTTATACTTGCTTTGAGCTCCTGACCTGGGTGCAGAAGCAGCATAGTACAGTGGAAGGTTTAGGAGTCAGGAAGACTTAGATTCAAATCCTGAGCAAGGTAATTAATTGCCTTGTGACCTTGGACAAGATATTTGAAACTCTTTTTCATTTTAGGAAATAATCTATCTCTACAGCTCAAATTATAGAGAAGATGAAATTAAGACACTGTATCTAAAGAACTGAAGAGGGCCTGATGTATAAAATGTAGTGCAAATAAATGATTTCCCTTCACTTTTGTTGTCTTTTCAGTTTAGAAAGATTCTCTCTCTCTTTCTCTTCTTCCTCCTTCCCTCTCTCCCTCCTTCCCACCCTTTTTCTTTTCTAATCAGTGGTTTCCAGTATATTCACAAGATTGTACAACCAACACCACTATATAATTACATATTTCTTTTCCTTTTCATTTGCCGACAGTGGGTTTTGTTTGTTTGCCGTGGTGTTTACAAAGAGTTGTAGAAGAATCCCCTTTACTAACAAAAACTTACATCTGAAATCCAATTTCTGCTACACACTGCATTCATACCTGTGATCTCAGGCAGTCTTTGGGAGGTGTGTGAGGCATTACAGAGCCCATTTTGCAGTTGATGAAAGGGAGATATTGGGAGATGACCAAGGGCTAAAACATCTGTAAGGGGCAGATATCAGATCTTGTGTTTTTATTTCCAAAATAGCACTCAATGGTAACATTTTACTCCAGAATGTTACCAACATGGGCAAGGCACTGTCCTATGGATGAAGCAGGCTATAGCTCCCAGGGTGAAGTGTCAGCAGTTTGAACATGTTGTCAGAAGGAATATGGCCAGAAGCTCAGAAAACTCACACCTACAGATTTCAGAGGGGCCCTCTGTTACTCTCACAGCTCTTTCTTGGTAGGGAATTCATTTCTGAAGTCTACACGTTTCGGAACCATGAGAATGTTTCCCACAAAAAAAGAGGAGAAGAGAGCTATTCTACCACCATTTGTTGGAACACTGACCCGCAATCTCGGGCCTCCTGTAATCATGGCACAAGGTGCTTGTGTGCACCTTTCCTCCAAGATTCAAGATCAGTGTCTTTAAGATTAGCAACCTACGCAAACTCTAACCAGACTTAGATTCTCTTTTTATTCATTAGGCCAAGGATCTTGGATCCCTATTTAGTTTTATTTCCTATCATTTTTCCCCCCTTTTATGTAGGTTTGCAGTGGGTTTAAGGTAGCAATGTTTAGAAATCACTTTCTTGGTCTAATCCTAACCATTTAGCATCTTCAAGGATGATGTAATATGCCAGTGACTGTTTAAAATTGTTATAAGAGGATTTAAAAATATCCCTGTGAACATCGATGAATATACATGCTATTTTGTGAACAGATTGAGTCTATCAAAATTTCAAACATGCATTTCTTAACCTGTGATTTTACTTCTAGAGCTTTCCCTACAGCAATCTACTCATACAAATGTGAAAATATCATATGCAAGAATGTTCACTGTATCATTATGATAGTAAAAAATTTGGAGGGAAAAGCTAAATAGATATTGATAGAGGGAATTCCTAAATATAACGTACTGTGAAATACTACCCATAAGGTTGATTTAAATGACATGGAATGTTATCTATGATGCTTTTTTAAAAATCTATCATGCTGATAAGAAAAATAAAAGCAAATTGCAGAACAATGTATATCATATGATTCCATATTATAAAACATAACAGTACCAAAATGATCTACATATAAATGTAAACTTTTTTTTCTTTATTACCTGGACCCTGTTAAATGAGTCTACTCAGTATTTTTAGGAGTTTGAATATGCAGATTTTGTAGAAAGAGATGAAGAAGTCTACTTTGTTCTGCATTTTCGAAGGATAAAGGAGAGGGCAGGAAAAATGAGAGAGGAGAGAAAGAAAGAGAATTGGTGGGAGGCTATTATGAAGTGATTACCAAAATGAGCTTATGTAACATATCCATCAACTCACATAATTACCTCTTTGTATGTGTGGGGAGAACTTTTAAGATCTACTCTTTGCAACTTTCTAGTATGCGATAAAGTGTTATTAACTATAGTCACCATGCTGTACATTACATCCCCAGAACCTATTCATTTTATCATTGGAAGTTTGTACCCTTTACCATCTTTAATCATTTCTCCCTGTCTCTGGAAACCACCAATCTGTTCTCTGTTTCTACGAGCTTGGTTTTTTGTTTATTGTTTTTTGTTTTTAAGATTACACATATAAGAGAGATTATATAGTATTTTTCTTTTTCTGTCTTGACTTATTTCACTTAGAATAATGCCCTCTAGTTCCATCCATGTTGTCACAAATGGCAAGATTCATCCTTTTTTTATGGCTGAATAATATTTCATTATATATATAATCTCCCCACAATTTTATTATCCATTCATCCACGGATGGGCACCTAGGTTATTTCCACATTTTGGCTATTGTAAATAATACTACAATGAATGTGAGGTGCATATATCTTTTCAAGTTACTGTTTGTCTTCTTCACATTAATACCTGGAAGAGAAATTGCTAGGTATTATGGTAGTTCTATTTTTTAATTTTTTGAGGATCTTCCATACTGTTTTAGAAAGTAGCTGCACTAATTTATATTCCCACCAACAGTGCACAAGTGTTCTCTTTTCTCCATATCCTGGCCAATACTCGTTATTTCTTGTCTTTTTGATAATAGCCATTCTAACAGGTATAGGGTGATATCTCATTGTGGTTTTGATTTGCATTTCCCTGATAATTAATGATGCTGAGCATCTTTTCATGTATCTGTTGGTCATCGGTATGTCTTCTTCAGAAAAATGTCTTTTCAGATCTACCCATTTTTAATCAGATTGTTTGTTTTTTGCTATTGAGTTCTTTATATACTTAAATCCTTATCAAATATATGACTTGCAAATATTTTCTCCCATTCAATAAGTTGCCTTTTCATTTTGTTGATGATTTTCTTTGTTGTATAGAAAAGCTTTGTAGTTTGACATAGTTCCACTTGTTTATTTTTTCTTTTGTTCCTTTGCTTTTGGTGTCAGATTTAAAAAATCATCACCAAAACCCATGTCAAGGAGAATACCACCTATATTATCTTCTAAAGGTTTTGTGATTTCAGTTCTCACATTCAAGTATTTAATCCATTTTGAGTTAATTTTTGTATATAGTATTAGACAGTAGTCCAGTTTCATTCTTTTGCATATGGCTGTCCAATTTTTCCAAAACTATTGAAAAGACTCTCCTTTTCCCTATTATATGTTCTTGGCTCTTTCATTGTAGATTAATTGACCATATGTGTGTGGATCTATTGATCTGTCTATTTTTATGCCAGTATCATACTATTTTAATTACTACAGCTTTGTAATATAGTGTGAAATTGAGGAGCATGATGCCTCCAGTTTTATTCTTTCTCAAGATCGCTTTGGACTTTTGGTGTCTTTGTGGTTTCATGTAAATTTTAAGATTGTTTGTTCTGTTTCTAAGAAAAATGTCATCGAAATTTTGATAGAGATTTCATTAAATCTGTATATTGTTTTATGTAATATAAACACTTTTAATTCTTCCATCCCATGATATAGAATAGATTTCCATTTATCTTCAGTTTCTTTTATCAATATATAGTAGTTTTCAAAATAACGTCATTCACTTCCTTAGTTAAATTTCTTTATTGTTTTCCTTTACCAACTATATTTGAGAGTGTTTTTCCCCCTAAGTGATCTTCCTGGGTGAAAAATTTAAAAAAATAATAATAACAGTTTGAAAAACTCAAGGAAATTGACCTTATTCTTTTCATTTGCAAATCAATCACAAAAAAAAATACTTTTTCCTTTTGACTCTTTATATTTGGTTTAGGGAGTCAGGACAGAAGTCTCATATTAGTATAGAACTTATTTCATTATGTTTCCTATTGACATGTGGCTGTGACTCCTAATTATACTGACTAGTCAAGAAATTTGTTTTCCGAGTTGGATTTATTAAGTTATTCTTCATTGTGAACAATCTCGGTATCATTGCTGATTTATGGCCCAGATTCCTTGGAACTTAGGAAGTTAGCTTGATGAATATGGAGCAAATGTACTGATTTGAATTCCGTTTATCAGTGGTAGTCTAGATGAAGAAAAAGGGGCATGCTAATAATCTAGGTGTGAAGATGGTAGAGCTGAGAGCGGGGGTGAAAATCACAAAGTTTTCTGAGAAATTTGAACCTTTCGCCAAAACAATAAGAAGAGGTCTTTGGAAGTGCCCAATTCACGTTCCTTTATAGCAATTCGTTGGCTGAGTTGGTAGACACAGAAACATATGCCATTGTGAAGGGCTGGAAAAGGTCAGGGAGATTGGACATGTGATTGAGTGGAAGGGGAGGGAGAAGAGGAAGCATATGTGGGGTGGAAAAATAGGGCCTCTAGTAGGCAGCATCCGAGCTCTGAGGTAGAGAACAATGAAGAAAAGGAAGCAGTGGGCAGTCAAGACTTATTGCCTTCTTTTCTATTTTTTCATGCTGCCTTTGGCTCTTGGCTATTACAAGTTTTCAGTTCCTGGACTGCATCATTCAAGATGAAATATTTTCTCACTTTTTGAATTAAAACATACTGGCTCCACAACCTCTTTGCTTTGTCACCTTAATGGTCAAAAAAGTGTTATCTCTCTTTGAATTTGTGTCTTCTGGGCAACCTGAGAGTCAGAGCTTTGAAGCCAGACTGCCTGGGTTCAAGTCCCAACTCTACCACTTCCTGTTACGTGACCTTGGGCAAGTCACTTATCTATTTTATACTTTATTTTCTTCATTGCAAAATTAGAATAATAATAGTACCTCCTTCGTGAGCTTTTATGAAGGTTAAATTAGTTACTGAGCACATATTGCTGGGTAAATGTTAGGGGGAAAAATTCTTGAAAACAACACATGTACTCAGTGTACATATTATAATCCTGTAGTGTGAAGTTGATGTCAGAGTCGTATAGTCTCATTTCCTCCTCACACCATGTCCAGCAACCTCATGATAACTCTGCTCAATGACTTCTATATGGAGTAGAGCCAGCTCCAGGACCAGCACTTATGAGGTGACAGTGAAAAGTGAACAGTTACTTAAGAAAAGCTATGTGTTGCATGTCAGAAATCTTTTCATAACTGAAAACAAATAAATGAATTTTTTTAGTAAAAGTAGGGACATAAAAAATTATTATGGGCCTAGAGAAAATGAAAAAAGAATGAAAAGCATGTGAATTCTTTTTTGTGAAATATTATTTGAAAGCAGGTATGGCAAATGCCATAAAGTACATATACGGAACTTGACAACTAATGCAAAGATTGGAGGGAGGGCAGTATGGCCTGAGTAAAATGGAAGCCAGCTACTATGGTGCCAGTACCTCAGGACTTTGATGCTGGGAGAGGAAGCTACAAAAATACAGCACAGAAATAGTGAAAAAGTCACTTCTTTTGCCTGATGAGTTTGCTGATGAACCGTCACAAGACCTGCAAACAGGCTATGTTTATTAAGCTTGGATTGACTATTGAACTGGGAACTTTTTCACACCTTTCTTTTCTGAAAATTATTAAATGACAAAATCCAAAAGAATACCTTTAATTCTAGACTTAGAATTTTGGCCACGTGTCAGATGACTATTGACTTTCTGTCATGAGGTTAAAAATTACATCTCCTGGTGAGAAAGTATATGTATAATGTTTATCATACGACTGCATTTTTCCAAGGATCCCTACTGAAACATAAGCTGTCCCTTCAGGGCTTCCCTGACAGTATCGAGGAGAATTTTGCAACACCCCGGGCCTCTAAAGCCAAGGAGTGTTTATTCCATCCTCCAGAATTACAAAAGTCCCCTATTCTTGGGTGGTGTGCAGGGTGTAGGAAAATATATACCATGAAGCACTGAACACTGGGTTTTTTTTTTTTGAAAGCCTGGATGTTAAGATACCCACTTAATATGGCACAAGAAAGCTGGAGGAGAAAAGCTGAAATAATTCTAGGGCAATGCTTCTCAAACTATATGTGGGGAGAAACCAGTTTTGATTTGGTTTGTTGTTTCCATTGTGGTCCTGACCAATACATTTATAAATTATAATATAAATCATAATAAGTTATAAAGACAAATAACAAATTTTAAAAGTTGTATAAATATAAGCTTCAAATTTAATTACTTGGTTCCACGGACTTTTATTGTCATAACATTTCAAACCCTTGCTCTCAGTTTCTGTACTAATCTCATCGTAGACTGGAACAGAGGTTTGCAGGTAGGCACTAGTCCATGGATCACCACTTTGAGTAGCACCAGGATAGGAAGTGTTGAGAGCAATCGATTTTTATCCATGACTTTGACTTACTCTGCAACCATTTCAGGACACACAGCAGTAACATGACATTGTTAGTGCTCATTTAAATGAGTATATCATCAGAAAGATACTCTGTTGAAAAGTATTCTATTAGGGACATAAAATCAACCTCAAAATTTTATACGACCCAATGATCCATAAGTAAAGCATTGATTAAGGCAAATTGTTTATAATGATCCTCCATTGTTACTATTTTTACATGTGAAAATGCCTATTAGGTGAACTTACTGAGGGGAAAAATGTAACCCAAGGTCCTGGGATAAAGGCAGAGAATGAGGTTTGCCAAGTAACTGGGTGCACTAAGATCTTCACAGTTTTATCTCTGACTAACGTGTGTGGACCAGTCACTTCTGGGATCTCAGACAATTAAGCCTATTTTCTCAACCAGGAGACAGCTCAGACTGGGCATAACCATGGAGTCTGTTGAGCCACTCTGAGACTGAACGTCACTAATTGATTTGGTGAAGTGGCAGACTAAATTTCCTGGATGAGTTCCAAGGCCTTTCGACAAGCAAAACAGGGAAGAGAGTAGGTATTTGCTACTTTTTAAGCAGCAAAAAGTGGAACCAGAAAAACCCTAAATTCTGCTTCCAACTGGTAAAAAGAACTATTGTAGATGAAGTCTGGCCAAGGGATCCAACGTCCAAGATGAACAAATTTGGTGTTCTTCCTAAATAGTGGCTGTAATTTTTGTCGCTTTGCCGTCTTCTACTAACTTGGTTATCAAAAAAAAAAAAAAATTAGTAATCATTTTCTGGACATCAATGACTGCACATTTCTATTCCTATAAAATCAATATTTGGCCCAAGCTTTGGCAACACTTCTGGGGTACATTCCACATGTGATTTACATTTTACTGTCTAACTTTGTTTATAAATAAGCCCAGCTACAGGTCAACAGTGATTAAAGACCAGCCGACACCTGACCTTGGGGAGGGGACGAATTTACTTAGAAGCAGTTCAGCTTTCATCCAGACTTCTCATCCTAAATGTGCAATGTCAGTGCTGTGAGGAAGGAAGTTGGCGCTTTAGTCATTAAACCTGTTAATGTGAAAAACTAGATCAGCGATTTTGAGTTTGTTGCTTCCTACGATTATAGATGTTTATATTTTATTCCCATAGTGTTTTTAATAGCAACTTTATGCTAATTCAATATATCCCTATCGTGTAGATAATGGTATCCAAAAATATCAAGGCATTTGGAATTTTTCAGATAATTAATGCTTTAAACTATGAATCAAGCTCAATGATCTAATCATTTCCAGTTCATGGTCAGATTTTAGATGTCATGTCTCTTTATTTCCATTTATTTTTCATCTGGAGGTGGAAAAAGTTTAGAGTTTATCTGTCCCATTCTATTCTCTTCACAGGTGAGGAAACTGAGAACATTGGGGGGGGGGGGAGGCATGAAATGAGTTACCAAAGGTCTTACAACAAATTATGGGTAGAGTTTAGGTTCCATTCCCTTGGCTCATTGTCAGATGTTCTTGTAGGCATTACCTCTTGGTTTTTGCAGAAATCAAAGTTTGTAAAAGAAACTCTGAATATAGTTGCTGTGGACATATGGTCTGGAGTTTATACTACAAGATGCTAATCACTGCCTGCCTGCTCATATCCTCGCTAAAGGAAATGGCCCTACCCCTAACCCCTGCTGCCTAATCAGCCAGATTTTGTATCATGTGACTCATCTAATCCCACTATTGTTAATTAGTCTGGAGACAACCATCCAGCCCCGTGTTCATTCATAGAAGGGTAAGAAGGCAAATAAGACACTCCGATTTCTTCTGGAGGAGGGTGAACCAAGGAAGAATGAACAGTTACCATCATAAAATTGAAAGATCACATCTATGGCAAACAAAAACCACAAGCAATTCAGAGTTATGAGAGAGCAGGAACCAAGGGTAAGTAGAGAAAGCCAGTAAGTAAAGAGAGAAGAACATAGAGCGGACGTAAAGCTGCACACAGACTCTGCGGTGTGGCCTGTGACAGCCGTGACTAAGTCCACCAGGTGCTGTTCTTAACATTTTACTTACATAAACTGATTTCAACCCCACAGCAACTTACGAGGTGGATATTAATGTTATCTATACTTTCAGGTAAACAAACTGAGGTACAGAGAGGGTAATAAACTTGCTGAAGGTAGCACAGCTTGCTTCACTGCTGTAGTGCCTGCCACTCTGTTTGTATCCCATTTGGTAATCTCTGATATTGTTTAAAAAAAAAAAACTGAAGATGTAGTTATGTATTTAATCATGATAAAAATTGAATGTTTGGGAAAGACTTGATTTGAAATGTTCAAATGTATGATAAAAATTCACCTGGGAAAAGCATCATCATTTATATATTTCAGTCCTAATAGTCTCTATCACTCCTTGAGTGAGAGTTGGAAACCTCTCCAGGCAGAACCAAAATGGGGAGACAGTAACAAAGATATGGGGGAGAACTTCCTCAGGTGTGTATGCTAAAATTAGGTTCTTCTGACTTAATGTCTGAAAGGGAATATAAGATAGAATGGAAAGAGGAGGGTAAGTGGAAACATAATTAAGAGCCCACATGCCTAGCTTCTAACCCATTAGTCTCAGGCAGCTACTGAATGATTTAGGAGAAGGCGGGTTAAGGGAAGAAACAAGTGAAATGCCCAAGACTAAGTTATATCCAAACTTGGAAGCAAGTATTCACTTTAGAGCATGAGTGTGTCAAAGGCAAACTCACCAACTCAGTGACTGATCATATCAGTGAGAAGAATATAGGCATCTCAAGAGGGCCAAAGCTATGATCTTGGGGAGCCAGCCTTTTCAAGAGTTTTAAAAGACAGCAAGCTGAGAAGGCTACAGAATTTTAAATACCTGGGATTTGGGCAGCTGGTCAAGAGGTCAGGAAGAGAGGGAGTAACAACATCAGTAAAGTGATATTCATTGGTCACTAAAAACCATGTTTCCCAAACTTGCCTTATGCTATGTATTAGAATGCATAGCTGAGAATGGGGGGTGGGGGGAGGGAGAGGGGGAGAGAGAAAAGAAACCAGCCAACACCAGGTCCCAATCTAATTTCACCAAATCCACACTTCCAGGGAAGAGCCCTGGAAATCTATACATCAGTAAACCTGTGTGTAATTTTATCATCAGGGAAGTTTGTGAAACACCACACTGATGATCTTTGTCTTATGTCATCCTCGTACTGACTCTTTCAGGTTGATAATGTGTTATACATATCCCTTTGCCAGATGATGAAACTGAGTCCCTGAAATTCACCTCAGGCTATGCAATTGAGAGGTAACAGAGTTCAAATGATTCAATAGACCCTTATACTCCATGGCTGAGACTGTTTTGTGTTTTGCCAAACCCATGTGGTACCCGTGGAGTAGGAACGGTCTAGTCAGGGCCCTCTGATAGGTGGGTTCTGAGTCAACCCATTGCTAAATGAATTTAGGGCCCCGCCAGGTTCAGTTTTCCCCTCTATATTCCAATGTTTGCATAGCTACCAACTTCAGGAAAAATGGACATCAAAAAACAATCTTGAAGGAGAAAGAAGCAGCCCAAGGAATGGAGCATAACCTGGAGTGTGCAGAACTTGAGAAGTGGGCATTGTTGTAACTGTTTCCCTGTCCAGTCCCACTTATGTTACCTGGGTGGGTAAGTGTGGAAATTGTATGAATGGGATGTGGTCAGGCATTTATGGTAAGGGAGGAAAGAGGGAATGGCAGGGGCAGGGCCGGGCGTTAGGGGGCAGATGTGGGGCAGGTGAGAAATTACCAGTATCTCTGGAATTATTTTCATTCCAAATGGTAGCTCCTCCTTCACTTCTGGTTTCAGAGAGATACTTTATATGAGGCTAGGCTTTGTAACTCCTCACACTTGTTCTACATGTTACTCCCTGCCTGTTTCATCATGGCAGTTTGCAATAAAGTCCTCAAGTAAAGAGGACCTATGATTTCTTTGGGAAAACAATAAAGGAGGTGGATTTAGTTCTGTATCTTCCCAGTGGTGAGATCTTGGGTGACTTACTTGTCAGAGCCTTAACTCTCTTGTCTATAAGTGAGTGTGATCATACCTACCACTTGAAGTTGTCTTAAAATGTAATGAAATACATATGTGAAACACCTAGCATGCAAAACTTTCTCACAAATGTTAGCTCCTTCTTCATACATACCCTCTCTGTCTCCACTCCATCTTCTGTCCAGTCCATGCCACCATCTTACTCTAATGGATTGTATCTCATGTTCCAAATCTTTCCTGAGAGAAGTACAAGAAACAAAGTGAGAGTTGCTATGTGCCGTGCGTTTCACACTCCAATAGTGCAACAAATGTAAAGCTCCCCAAACCAGATGTAATATCCACTCCTACCCCCTACTCCACTTGGGTCCTATTTAACAAAGAGCCTCTGTTCACAGGTAAGTGTGTATTTCTTGTATCTATATTATGCTAGATGTTGAAAATAGCCACCTTTGCCACCCCTGACTGCCTCAGACCTGTATCTTCTCATCTTACTAGAAAAGAGGTTTCTTTTAATTAGCTATTTTCCCACTCCTACAGGAAGTACAAGTATAAGCATTTTGTCTACATTGGTTACCTTTATTGTAAATATGACAAGTCCTTCTTGAAAGCTCCTTATTCATTCATTCAAACACTGTGCTCTGCAACTAAGATCTGACACAATCATGCTTTGGAGCGAACATTCATCCTTGGACACTCAGTTTGAGTGGGTTGGCTGAATTGGTTGGTTTTCTGCATTTGGCAGTTTGTGTGTAAGCTGTTTTTTTCCCTCTCAGAATATTTGCCATACATAAACTCTGGGGAAACTATTTAATTCCCGCCAAAAAGCTAATTACTCTTCCTCAGATAAAGCGATATCTCTACAGGATGACAGTCATGTTGAAAAGAACACAGACTTGAAGTCATACACACCTGGGCTTGATTATCATTTCTACCACTTACTATCTACATTGTTATTTGATCTCACTAAGCCTTGGTTTCCTCATCTGTAAAATGGGGACAGGAATGCCTCCCATATACATTTATTGTGAGGACTGAATCAAATGCAAGGTGCTTGGCACCCTGCAAGGACTCTGCAGACACAGATCTTTGTTTCCTTCACCAACGTGCCCCTAGAGCCAAAAACAGTTCCTGGCGAATCAAATATTTATTGAATGAATAAATATTATTGAATGAATATATATCTCATGATTGACTACTGAATGAATTAATAAATAACAAACATCAAATGAATAAAAAGTTTATAAAACTCTACAGCATCAGAACACAGACATGCACCCCCAGACACTCAGTAAGTGTTATTAACAAGAGCCCGCAGCCACACGCACATCTGGCAGCTCCAAGGCTGTTTCCATCTGCTCCTATCCCCCCTCTGGCTTTTCTACATGGTGTTTTTCCTACGCACACATCCCCGACTTTTACAGGCTTCTTAATACCTTGACAACGTGCTTGGATCTATCTGTGAACTGCTCAGCTGCTTGTGTTGGTGGTGTCGGGAGCAAGAACAACTTTCAAGTGCCCCAAGTGGGACACAGGTCACGGAGGAAAGTGAAGGTGGCTCCCTTTGGTATAGAAATAGTCTGTTCCTCCAATCAGGACAGCCTGCGGTGTCCTTGCTGACCCAGTGCTTGGGTGAACTTGCCAAGTGATAAACTATTTAGACTCTAAGCCGTTCTTGTCAAGAAAACACCCCCTACTTCCCCTGACTCCTTGAGGGGAGCCTTCAAGAACTCTGTCATCAGTGTGAGAATGAGCTTTGGCTGTTTCTCCCGCCCTCGTGGCCTGGCCGCTGGGATCCCACAGCCCCTTTTTTTGTACATCAGAGATTCAAGGCCTCAGATCTAGCTCCCGGGTGGGGAATCTTTGTGACTCTGGAATTTAGCTTTCTAACTTCACTAAAATTCCCCATACTTCAGAGCCCTGGCTTGTTTTCAGACGAGGTGGAGTTCAGCCTTGCTGACTTTCATTCAGTGGGGCTGAAAGCAAGGCCGTCCTCCCTCGGGTGTTTTCAAGATCTGGGGCAAATTATACTGTGTCTGCTGTCACCTCAGCCCCATTACCCACATATTTTTATCTGGTTAAATGAACATCAAAGGCAGCCATAAAGAAGAATAGAGAGAGAGGAGGCATCACAAAAGGGGCCTTGGGGGGCAGAGGAGGGCGTGAGGGGAAGAGAAAGAAAGGAAAGAGAGGGCCCCTTGCTGGCAGGACTGCTGATCAGCCCTGCAAGGAGGAGGAAGAGGAGGAGGAGGAAAGGGCTGGGGGGAGGCTCTGAAGCGGGAGGGTCTCAGGGCCCTTTGTGCCTCAGATTTTGTTTTCATGATGAAAGCCCCCACCTCCATCTCTTTTTCCTCTGGCCTCGTGATCTCCTCAGCAAATGGAGCAGAGAGGCTGAATGGAGAATGTGAAACACAGGCCCGTAGGATGGTGCTGTGTTCCTAGACCCTCTGCGTGCACCCTCCAGTACAGGAACGCAGAGTCCTGTGTTTGCAGAGCAACCCAGAACCTCTATGCCTGATATTCACTGGAAAATAAAAGACATGTTCCCCTGCTATAGTATTGCCCGCCTGCTACCACTTGGCAGCCCTTCAGGATTTTATGACAAATAGTAATGAATAATTAACAAATCATTTGAGCTGCTACCAGAAGCCTGAAGAGAACAGCAGCGCCTCAGCCCATGGCATCCCAGACAAGCCTTGACAGTGTTTCCTCTCTTAATAAAGGCTGGCCAAGATGCTAGGTCTCTGATAACACCCTGGAGGCCAGATTACTCCTTCCTGCGTTCTGCTTCTCACCTGACTGCTCAGAGGAGAGTGAGACAAATAGAGCTGGCATCTTGACTTTTTCTTAGTTCTGCCACACTTTTCAGTCAGAAGCCAAAGTTATGGGGAACCCATGAGCTCTGTGAGCTCCATTAGAGCAATGGTTGAACTGGGGGAAGGGACAACTTTGCACTCCCCCCCCCCCCCCCCCCGCTGCCGGGGGTACGTTCGGCACTGTCTGAAGACATTTTGATTGTCATAACTGGCATCTAGTGGGTAGAGACCAGGGATGCTGCTAAACATTCTACATTGTATAGGACAGATCCCACAACAAAACATTATTGCATCAAAAATGTCCACCCTGCAGCAGAGTAACAGAATGATATGCCCCCCATTTCAATGCGTCCTGGTGCCTGGAGTGAGCCCAGAACCAAAGAAACTTGGGCTCCCTCGAGTGGTGACTCACACTATGACAGCCAAGAAGCAAAACCCAAAGCTGCAGGTTTGGATAATGCGCGCGTGCGCGCGCTTGTGTGCGTGTGTGTGTGTGTGTGTGTGTGTGTGTGTGTGTGTGTAACAAGTCATTTTATCCATCACAAAATATGCTTTGGTTGATGGTGACAGCAATAATCATGAATCATTAATGAGCCATTTTTTTCTCTCCATGTTGTTAATATCTGTGCAGAGGCCTTTGAATTGAGAGCAGATTTCCTTCTGATTAGTCAGAGTGCTTATTTTTTGAAATATGTTCGTTTAGAGTAGCATTTGAGTGTGAATGCATGTGCTTTCTTTTTGTTTGTTTTCTTCCTAAATAGAATGAATCTCTAAGAGCTTCCATCACGTTTGCTAGTCCCCTTTTTGGAAAGAGAACATTAGAAGCAGAATAAATAGCCCATAGATGATCCACTTATATTTTTTAAGGAACAAGGCTAGAGAGTAGAAGGTAATTTTAAGATTTCAATTCTGACCACAACAACCCTAAATAGTATAGATCTTGCACAGTCCATTAGAATTTATCTACAGTGAAGAATTTGCAAAACATGTCTTACATAAGACAGATTGTTTGGTTTCCCAACCAAGCAATATTTTTCACTGGATTATTTAATGTCTAGTTGACCTATATCATTTATCTAGTAGCCTGTCATCAAGTCATTCCCATGTTCATACTAATAATATTTATTGAGGAAATTCCATGTGACAGGTACTGAGTCACATGTATTAACTCATCCAATCCTCATAACAATCACATGAGGTAATATTACTGCGTTTTACAGATGAGGAACTGGAGACATCAGAAGACAAGTAACTTCATAAGATCACTGAGCCAGCAAGTAAGCGATCAGGACAAGAATCAAGGTCTGTCAGATCCCAAAGCATGTTGACTATCTCACTCAAGTTTTCAGGGCTCTGGTCAGTCAGAATAGTGCTCGCAGCTAGCCTTTGGGGCCTCTGCCAAGCATTCCACCTCTTCTATCCAGCCTTCATTCTTGCGATCCTCTCTTCATAAGTCCTACACTTCTGAGCTCATTTCCTATTGGAGACCACATCAGCTACACTCTTTCTCAATTCCAGGTCTGTATGCTCCTTTTCATCAGAAATGCCTTCTCATTTCCTCCCAATACTTCATGTTTTGTTTTCGCTTTAAAGCCCAGTTCCCATCATCACCATGAAACCTTTTCTTATCGTTTCCATTTTGAGAACGTACACTAACATGTTTGGATGCAGGCCTGCCTAAATCTTAAGTTCCGACTCTTTCCACAGACTGCATTGTCTAAGAAAAGAAAAAACGATCCCTGCCATTCACTGGTGTTACAGTATGAAGTTTCTGCGCCTCCTCCCTATCTGCAAAATAAACTGAGTACAGAGAGTATACAGATATCAAATTATAATGCGGTACACCTGAAACTCTTATGTTATTAAACAATGTAAACTCAATAAATTTAATTATAAATAAACTAAATAGGGTGAATTAAAATATCCAACCCACTTCATAGGATTGTTGCAATAAATAAATGAGACAATGAAAAAGTAAACACTTTGTAAACATAAGGCATTGTTAGATTATCATCCTGGTCTTTTTTTTTCTCAAGTTTTATTACTTTTATTTTTCTCTTTTCCACCTACTGCCACCAATTTTGTTCAATCATACATAAAGTAGTTTAGTTGTGATGGGTTGAAGAGAAAGTAGGCTTTTTTTTTTCCTGCTTTCCAGGACTTTCAGCTATAGAAATGCAAAATATTGTCAGCAGCCTCAGACCCCACCATGAGTTGTATTTGCAGAAAAGAAGGGAGAAAACCAAATAACTTCAGTCATGTAAAATATCTAAATGGCTTCTTCTTATATCCCAGAAAATATAGATTTTAATAGTGTGAAGAAAATTTAATTATGCGACTCAGCCATGTACAAAGGGATTATAGATTTTCTTTATCATTAACAGCATCACCACCCTGACACTGATAGGTGAGGAAAGTGACTGCTTTTTCTAGGGTATTTATTAAATGCATAGGAGGAGGGGGAATATTTGCTGGGATTTTCATTGGAATTACATTGATTAACTCAGAATTGACATCTTCACCTATTGGCTCTCTCCATCTAAGATCGTGGAATAGCTCTGTTTATTCAAGTCTTCCTTTATATCTTTTGGTGCTTATGCCCATAAAGACTATTATATATTTTGTTAGATTTATTCCTGAGTAGTTGCAGTTTTTCATGCTATGTCCATAGGCTCTCTTTTATTGGTTATTACCACAGGTTTCATGTCCTTGTATTATGTAAAAATCGTGCCATTGTATGAATATGAACAACCCAACGTACATCACACAGTGGTCAGCCTGGCAATAAATAAACGCAGCATCCTCTCTGCCTTTCGGGGAAGTGCTGTATGACTTTTAATGACTATAAATAAATGAAAAATTAATACAGTAAACTGATAGGCTGTGACTCTGTGCTGAGATCCCCAACTTCCTAATATCTGAGAACATTGTCCTATTATATAAGCCTAGTGGCCCCACAGTCTCAATGGTCAGGAAAGTCTCACATTCAGGGAGGGAAAATTCTCCCAATTGAGTCACTTTAAGAAATCTAAAAGCCAAGGGTAAGGATCCAATAAGCCTGCTCTTTTCTTCCTTGTTACTCACTCTCTAGAGAAATTTGGTGATGTGCCGTGCTGCATACTGGGTTGCTAAAGGATGCGTTTTATGCACCAGCCCAGATCATTAATTGCATGTAAAGATTTTTGAGTTGTTTAACTTCCAGATAATTTAAAACCTATTATAGTAGAATAACCAGAAATAAATTATGACCTAGAATGCAAATATATGTATGCATGTATGTATATATTTTTTTAAGTACTAAAGCACACTGCTCAGGTTTCTCAAAGTTTCCCAGTTAGTCTCCTCTGTTTTGGTGTTCTTTGAGGGAAATGCCTGAGATGGCCTGGGGGTAAGTATCAGCAAAGATGTACATGGGTGACGTTTGAACCCAGTTTTTAGTATACCTTTGTACCATTTGAGTCCAGTGACCCTTAAGAGAACCCACTTAAGACCACAGCCAAAGTTTCCACTCCCTGCAGGGAGAGCATGTCATTTGGCATCATGTTGTATGGAAATCAGGGAACCATTGATTAAATGTGGATGGGAAGAAACATATTTGGGCAGGGACTTCCATAGTGGAAGAAAGACTGTTGAGCTGGAAGGACTTCTTCCACTTGTTGCTGATCTGTAAGATCAAGCCAGGCAGAGAATGTGAACACTGGCAGAGTTTTAGAAAGTTGATTAGTTGGCTACGGCATATCTATCACTAAGTCCTGTTCGCTTTTCTTTTGAATTATTTCTCACTATCACCTGTGTTCCTCCAGTCCCAGTGCCACCTCATAGTTGGATTTCTTCAATAGATTAGTTCATTCACATTCTCATTCAATAAACATTTACTGTGAGTCAGTTCCGTGTCAGTTGTTAGTCCAAACACGGGGCTCCCTCAAGGAACTCACAATGTGCTGAGAGTCAAACAAAGTACCAATTACCAAATAGTGGGCTAAGGACAACCACAGAGAATGGTGGGGGATGTTATAGGACCATGAAGATTGGGCTTATCCAGCTTTGGGGGTCAGGGAGACTTGACATCTAATTACTGAAGGGCAAGGGGGCAAGCAGAGAAGGGGGAAAGAGAGGTGAGAATCTCCTAAGCAAAAAAAAAAAAAGTGGAAAATAAGCAGATAAATATAAAGATCTAATGTAGAACTTGGTTCCTAAGGACAAATTCAGGATGAATGGAACAAAGTTGGGAGAGGAATGAGAAATGAAGCTGAAATAATAAAGTAGAGGCCAGGTTTACAGAAAGCCTGTATGTTATACTAAGGAATTTGGATTTTATTGCCCTTAGGTGAATGGGGAGCCATGGAAAGATTTTAAGCAAGGGGGTGACATTGTTAAATTTGTTTTAGAAAGTTTACTCTAGATGCTCTTCAGGAAATGGATTATCTATGTACTCATTTACTTAAAATTTTATAATTATATATTGGTCCATACAGAGAATGCTCATTTATTATGTTGGTTTTGGGTTTGTTTTTTTTGGTTTTGTTTTGCTTTTTATAAGTCAGCTATAATTTTATCTTCAGTAGAAATAACTCTCAAAGGATGTCGATGTTGATTAGCATTAACTGAACTAGCTTTTTTAACTTAATTTTGTGAATAGGTAATCTGTGAAAATGGCTCAAGATTTAAAAAGTACAAAGGATACATGTAAAAAGTATAACTTCATCCTATTCCCTGCCTATCCAGTTTCCCTTCCTGTAACAGCTAATGTTATTAGCTTCTTGAATGTTCTTTCATAGAACATTCAATGCTTATAAAAACTATATATATTCATATATTCTTTATAAGATTTGTTCACATCTTCTTTATTATCCTTTTTAAGATCAATGCTAGCATGCAATACACATTATTTTTTGCCTTCCTTTCTCATGTAACAATTTGATTTGGACATTTTCTTATGTCAGTATTTAAAATTTTCTCATTCGTTATTTCAGCTGCACAGTGTTTGGTTATCGACCACTTTAATTTATTTAATCAAGCTCTAGTAATGGACATTCAAGTTGTTTCCAGAATTTTGGTTTTGTAAACAATGCTACAATTAAATAATATTACTACTGTAATTTCTATGTGTGCAGGTGCATCTGTAGTATAAATTCCCAGAAATAGTATGGCTGAATCAGAGTATGTACTTTAATAATTGTGATTAAGGCCAAATTTTCCTTCATAGAAGTTGTACCCCTTTAGACTCCCACTTGAAATGCTTGAGCTTGCCAACACAGTATGTTATCAAAGCCTAGATTTCTGGAATCTAATAGGTGAAAAACATGCTATCTTCCTTTAATTTTAATTTGTATTTGCATATAATGAGTGAGACTGAGCCTCCTTTCATATGAATAAGAGCCAGCTGATTTTCTTATCCTTGGCACTATTGTTCATATCCTATTCTCATTTTCCTAGTGGGTTATTAGTCTTTTGCATATCGATTTATGAAAGTTCTTAAAGATAAGAGAAATTAATCGTATATCTGTGATATGAGCTGAAAATATTTTTCCAAGTTTTTCATTTGTCTTTTGATTCTGTTTATAGTGATTTTTGCCATGGAAAAAAAATGCATATTGTTAAGAAATTGAATTTAGCCATTTATTTTTTTATAGGCCTTCGAATTCTGTATAACAGTTTAAAAAGTCTTTTCTGTCTCAAGATTACAAAAAAAAAAATTGTGATTTCTTCTAGTACTTCCTAGACTTCAGTTTTTATGATGTGAACCATATGAAATTACCACTACTTGACAATTTTGATCTACAGAATGAGCAGATGGTTCAATCTAATACAGTCAATTCTTTGATCCACTTGCAATTTATTCTGGTGCAAGATATGAGGTCAAGTCCAACTTAATGTTTTTGCAGATGCCAACTCAACTAAGTAGGCCATCTATTCCCACTGATTTTTAATGTCACCTCTTGTATAGCAATTTTGCAAATTAAGTGTATATGCTTCTGGTTTTCAAAACTCTTCCAGTGATCGGCCTGCCCATTCAGATTGCTGTTTTTTAATTATTTAAATTTTATGGGTTAATATCTCCTTATTTTTTCAGAATTTTCCTATTTGTGCGTGTGTGTGTGTGTTTCTCCATGTGGATTCAGAATTTTCTGGTATAGTTTCTAAAAAAAAAAAAAAACTAATAATAATCTTGTTTGTATTTTTACAAAGATGACTTTGAATGTATAGATTGAGTGTGAATTGACAGTTTTATGATGTTAACATTTTCTGAACTGGTTCCTTAATTGTTTTAGGTCTGTCTCTTGGCTCTCTAATCCCCTTGTTCTGTACTCTGTCACCTAATCTTTCTCAAGTATCATCTTCATTAAATCACATCCCTGAGTTGCCCTAATCCACACCTTTACTTGTTTTCATGCATCTTCCCTTCAGAAATCTGCCATGTCCTCCTCTCACCCCTCCACTAACTAAAAGCTTTGATAAATCCACTGGACCATCCAGCTCACACCTTTAAATGAAATCTTGCTTGGCTAGTGTGACTCTACACTGCTTTTTCCTTCCATAAAATCACTGCTCTATGTCACCAGTTGCCACTAAATTATACATGACTTTTTTTACACGTGTATTTAACCTGAGTGGTTTAGGTTTCAAAAGCAGACAAACAAACAAACAAAAATCATTTAATTACATTTACATTAAACCCAGATTTCTGTAGTTGAAATAATGATGCATACTCAGATTTCAATTACTCAAATCTGCATATGCCTAAACTTTTTTTGTCTAGATTATATATCTCTAGCCATTTATTTAAACTGTCAACAAATACAAATTGCATACCTACCATGTGCAGGCACTCTGATAGTCACTGGACATTTGTATCAATTAAATTAAGTTAAGTAACAGTAACAAATAACCCCTAATCATGGTTTATATTCATAAAGGTTTATTTTTGCTCATGTTACATGTCCATCCCCACTCAGCTTTGACTCCATTCCAGATCTTCATTTTAGGGTTCAGGGTGAAGCAGCTTTTCTATCTGGGATATGCTGGTCTTGTGGCAAAGGGAAAGAACAATGATGAAACCATGTGGAAACTCTTAAAAGCTTCTGCCAAGTGGCACATGTCAATTTCATTCATATTTTAGTGGCCAAAGCAAGACACATGGCTAAGCTCGAGATCACTGTGACTAGAAATATAATGTTCTGGTAGGGAGGGACCCTTTAGTGAAAGACATTTAATATTTTTAACAAATAGATTGATTTACCACAGCAATAAAGTGGTGAAAAAGACAGATGCTCGTCTCACAGAGCTTACAAACTAGCAGGAAATATGGACATTAACCAAATAATAACACAATTGTGATGAATGCTCCAAAAAATAAGTAGAGGATGTTAAGAAAACATAAGATGGGTAAGCCAACATAGTCCGTGTGTTTTAAAAGTTCCCCTTCCTACCACTGCCAAGAGATATTTCAGTTAACAGAAAATAAGCAGGCAAGAGAGAGGGTTGCCTCTTGGGCAAATGCTTCAAATAACTTGAAGTCATTCAAAACTCGAATATACTAATTTGACCAAGATGAGCAGGATTAGCATACATCTATTTTGAAAATTATCTGCATCTAAATTCAATAAAAAAAAATTCTCAAAGTTTCAGTATTCCACAATTCCTTATCAATAGGTTTTTCCCATATATCAATTAAGATTACTTTATTATATTATCAAGTTGACATCTTTATTGTTTCAAGGGACCCTAAATGACCAAGTGGCATGTACCTTTCTATGAATTGCAGCATATGAGTCTTGATATTCACACTACCTATATATCTTTACAGTATGTGCAATTTATGTTCTATTTGGTCTAGAAATGTAATGCCATTCACAATAGAAGCTGGTAGTAATTATAGGGCAAGGTAATGGTTTAATCATTTAAAATGGGAATGTACCCCATCCCTAACATGTAATTATTAGACCATTTCCACTTTCATAAGATAAAATTACTCTCAATTATTTACTGATAAATAAATGAGTAAACTAATAATGATGCCGGGATCTTAGTCTTGCTTTCCTAATGGATGCCTCAGAAGAGAGCCTTTGTAATTCCGTCTCCATACCATATGTCTCTGTTGACATTAAAGCGCTTAATTCCAAATGAGTTGGCTTCATTCAAGCATCTTAATTCAAGAGTGGATGATTAGATCTTAAGCTAAAAACCTATTAGGATGTAAGCACTTGTGTTTTTGAAAGGTATTAAGGGAACATCATAGTGTGGTTGTAGATAAATCCTCCCTATCTAGTAGTAGGTTCGCAAAAATCTCATTTGATCTTTAAACAGTACTGAAAAGCTTCATGTCAAAGTTAAGCACAGAATTAGAAATCTACCAAGTGTTATATAATACTCAGACTGGATGGTGTCTTTTATCCTCTGCTACTAGTAGTTTCGGAGATCCTCTCTGAACAGTGATAGTCAGAGAGAACCAAGTAACTTTTCCATGCAAAAAAAAAAAAAACACCCCAAAAAAGATTCCAAGCTCAGAGCAGGCACACACTTTAACAAGACTTCTAGAGCCAGCGCCACTGTGGTGGGATTATGCGCCCATGAGGTTTCTTAACCAACATTGCTATAGAGCAATCGACATGAGTAGAAAAGAACAAATCACATCACAAGTACTTTCAATCCTTCTGAGAAAGCACATACTGATCTAAATAAAAATCAAAGCTATGATTGTTCTTGTTTTTATTTAACCACATGTGTGGTCCAAACTAATAGGATTCTCTCTCTCTCTTCCTGTTAATTTGTTTTAGTCCCTGTGTAATCCTATCATCAGCAGGGCACAGTGATCTTCACATAGGGAATGGGAAATTATTTGATAACCATCTGCCTAATGTTTTGGCAGAAATATGTTTAGCTTTCAGAGCCTCTACCACATTGAGACCCCTCATTAGGAATGGACATTTCGACTAAGGAATAGGGTAGAATATGAAGCCCGAGGATTACAATTTCCTAATTATATTCTTGCCAGTGACCTGTAGGGTTCCTGACTGTACCACTCCAAATGAAAGACAAAATGAATTTATCATTATCTAACTTCAAAAGCACAGGCTCGTTTCTCCCTCCTTTCCACCCTCCTTCTCCTTTTCTTTCTTCTTTTACTTTTTTAATGTAAAAAATACGATGCTACAATGAACCAGTAAAAGTGGGCTTTGACTAAAACTACTTGGAGAATATTAGTGACTCATACTTCTGACTCCATAATCCCCCAGTGTTTTCCCTCTTGGTTAACATTAACTATTGATGGCTCCTTTACTGCTCATTAGAAACACAAATAACCGTGAAAGGATAAGAAAGAAATGCTTATGAGAACAGAAACCTGAATTACTGCAAGAAAAAAAGTCAGGTATATATGTCAAAGTACTTATTGACTTAACTATGAAAAATAAAAACAGCCCTCTCAGATTAACTTGTATTGATAATGCTTCTTAACTGTATCCTCTCCCACCCACAAGGGACTTTGAGTACCATAAAGATATTATCTGGTCCAGACATACGAATTTAAATAGGACAATAGGTTCAGATCTTGAAAGAAATAAGGCCATGCTTTAAAAAAATTAGGTATCACTAAAATAAAACTGTTCATGAAAATTCATATTAAAACACTGAGAACTGAGCCTGTGGTGGTAGTGAGGGTGCCTTTTAAGAATATGTCCCCACTAGGGTGAGTTTTCATACTCTAACTTAAATGCAAGATTAAAAAAATCTTCAGTGACTGGAAGGTAATCAACTTATATAAATTCTAAAATATTATAATACTTATGTAGCTATTGGATGTTTGGATACAGGCTTTATACTTGATGTTGTTAGCAAACTACTATCAGTTTATATTAGGCCTGAAACGGTATTGTGGCTGTGGTTTTTTTTAAGTGCTTATCTTTTAGAGATATATACTGAAAAAGTCCTAATATTTTAGATACATAATAACTGAAAAAATAATATTCCTATTTAACTTGCTTAATACTGATATTGGGAGGAGGAATACATGGGAATGTTAGAGAAAATAAGACTGACCAAAAGTTGATCAATGTCGAAGCTGGGTGACGGGCATATTAAAGGTGTAGTATACTATTCTGTTTTTCATTGTAAAAACTGCTTCATAATAAGATTTTAAAGAAAAAATTATAAAATGTATTAGATATATAAAGATGTAATAAAGAGTAATATGGTGAACACCTATCTATCCACTCTCCAGCTAAAGAATTGAAACAGAAATGTCTTTGAAAAAAATTATAAACCAACTCTTTTACTTCAATTATCTGGCTATATTTGTGGTGTCCCATGGAAGAGAAGTACCTGGTATTGACTCATTAAAATTGGTAACAACTCAAATGTTTACTGCAACTAGCTAGAGTAGATCTGGATTCAGGCATCACTGAGGCCCTGTGGTTTCTGCCATGGAGTTAATTCAGGCTTGAGAATTTAAAAAAAAAAAAAAAAAAAGGCCTAGATTGAAATTCCTGTTCTAACTATAGTTGTGTGACCTCTGGTAAAGTTCCAACCTACTCTGAATCCTATTACCTCATATATGAAAAACATGTTTAGTGATCCCAACCTTTGAAGGACAATAGACAGGGTCTATAAACCACGTAGTTGGCACTGGGCAAATAGTAGCTATTTTATTTGATGTTTTTAAAAGAAGACATTTGGACCTTTCTCAACCGAGATGTATGAGCATCTCTAAATAAGCAATAAATAAATACTTTATGGCTAGATGATAAAACAAAGTCCAATTTACTGCTTATCAAAGGTAAGGAGATCATCATCTTGAAATAATTTTACTAGCATCCAGGAGTGGGGAGGACAAAGTTAGGATAGATATGAGTTCTGGGGAGTCCGATTTAAGGTAGATCTTTCAATGCAGTATAAGAGGGCACTTAATTAGAATTGGACAAATTTTATTATAGTTAAACATTGGTGGGCACAGAGCTGGGAGGACTTCAAAAGGACTCTTGAAGAGTAAATCATCTTCTGAAGCTATCTATTGTCCTGAGAAAGGGGTCAATGGAGAAAGGATAAATGGATTTGGGGGAAGTTCTTGAAACAAATCATAATATAACCTGCAACTTCAGCTTCCTGGGTAAGAGATTCCTGGAAAGTAAAGTCAGGTTAATGCAGTTGAAAAATAAAGAAGTTGTGTTAATGTACAACATAAGATGACTTTTGTTCTCATTTATACAGAGGATCTGAGAAATATTATTGTTGGTTTTCTTTTCTTTTTTAGGTCTCAACGTGCACAGAGATTATATGATACGAGTGCATTTTTTAATAAAATAATTAACTTCTTTCATGATCACACTTGCTTCCTACACATTCTCTATTGCTTTTTGTCACTTCGTTTGAATGTTTCAGACTGTCCTTAGAATATTATCATAGGTTTATGCCCATAGTCCTCAACCTTACCTGCACATTAGAATCATTTGGAAAGATCTGGAAAGTCTTAAAGCCCAGTTCCCACCTCAGGCCAGTTAAATCAGGACATCTAGGATGCGGCCTGGACATTCGTAAGTTTAAACTATCCCAGTGATTCCAGCATGATCCAAGGTTGAGAATGACTGACAAGTGGGGAATTACAATACCCTCGATTAGATCCTGGCACTAACTACTGACTGATAAAAGTTGGAGCAACTTTCTAATGCCATTAAACTTTAGTATAAATATTAATAACAACACAGGAGTTATATGCAAATATCCTAGTCTTTAAGGTCTAGATTCAAATTGAATCAAATGTCTCAGGGACTTAAAGTTTTATGGCAACCTTCATCTTTGATTACCCATTCCATTAACTTCCTTTTTTCATTGTCTTACCATAGTGTTGTTCCTTTATTCATTTCTCTCTGACATTTACCTAAACTGAGAACCATTCTATTCCTTTAATTTGTACACATACCCCACATACCGCCCCAACACACACATGCTTATATAAGACTTCTACAGATGTAACTGACTTTGCTGGAGGTTGGGAAGAAACATAAAAAAAAACGTAATTTAGAATTTAGATATCAGATTATCTATATCTTGAAAGTCCTTCGGCCACTTTGCATGCAGTACAGTTCCCATTCCCACCCACCATTTTTCTCCCACTATCTTTCTTCTTTGCTGCTCAAGAGAAAATAAAAAGTCCAACCATTGTTTTATGCAGAGCATTCTAGTTGTTTCATGCTTCATTGCCACCCTCAGCTTTGTAATTCCCTTTGCATATCTAAAGACTTATTAATGTCCTCTGACAAACAATGAAGCATCTATTCCAGGTAGTACCTTCTTCATTCCCACTAGATCATTTAAGGAAAAGAAAGCACTAAGAAATGTTGCGACCACTCTCATGGCAATCTTAGAATATATAAACAGTTAAACAGTTTAGATTTTAAATAAAAATATTTTTTGCTACAATGATTTATTTCCTTATTTCAGCTAGTAATTATGCCTACCATGATAGGTGCTAAGAGATATGTAAACTAAATGAATGACAAATCTTCCAGAAAGAATCAATTAGTTAAGGATATAAGATAGACTAGTAAGATAGAGTTATGGTATAATATAACAAACTAATTGTACGTTCAATAAACACAATTCATTGACATTCACCTTTCTGAGACCCATATTTTCAAATATTACATGTTTGAAAAAAAAAACAGGCTTTTTCTCAGTCCTATTTGTAGTAATATGATGGTCACCACATGTTATATATTTTTTGACTCTTGGTCAAGTTTTCTCTGACTTGTCAGAAGGCCAGATCAGTATGGCTTAAAAAAAGAGAATTTCCATTTCCAGGGTAGGTACATTTAATCAACCTTCCTTCAATAGACAACTATAGTTCTTATTTAAAATATATGAAAATCATCATCTTAAATCCATCAATGAACTCTCAAGAGAAGAAAAACCTTTTAGCCTAGGAACCGAGGTCATTTATTGAACTGGATGAACCTGAATTCCTGTTTTCACAACTTCCAAGGCATAGAGAATTGGACACAAATCCCAGGGCCCATAAAGATGAAGAGACCACAAACCTGTATCCCAAGGAGCTGTATACCCTCAAAGAACTGCTAAGAAAATACACAGTTTTAACCTTGATACTCAACGAAGGTGAGAAAAGAAGAAATCACTACTGAGAAATTGAAACTACAGCCCATCTCAGATTTATAGCCTGAAATCACATTTCCTAAGTGGCCTGAAAAACCTCAGGCCAAGAATTTAATTGAGAGTGACCCCAGACAAGTTACACTACAAAGTACATGGTAGAAAGAAATAGTCAATCCTCTCTAAAGAATACATCTTTTTTACAAGCCCCCCAAATTCTCATAAATACAATTCCAGGAACAGAACAACAATTAACTAAATTCACAGGGAAATAAAGCACCACGAGCAAAAACTAAAACAAAAGCCCTATAAACACAGAACAAACACCAACTTATAAGGACCTCAGATCATGGAAGTTTCTGGCACAGACTATAAAACACTATGTCTACTATCTTTAAAATATGTTCAAGAAACAAACTAATATGAAGAGACAGTAAAGAGAACTTCTAGAAGTGAAATATAAAATTCATTAAAAAAATAAGTGACATAAGGAAATTACTATTGGTTTAGGTGTGACAATAGTAAAGTGGTTCCCTACCAAAAAAGAAATATTCTTGTCGATTAGAGATGAGTGCCAAAGTATTTTCAGATCAGGTGTCATTTCAGATGAAATTACAGGATATCTGGGATTTGCTTTAAATGCTCCAATAAAATTTTGTTTGTAGGTGGAGAAATATTAGATTGTTAAAGTGTTGATAATTATTGAAGCTGAGTAATGGGCATTTCTTTAAAATACTATTCCCTCTATTCTTGCGTACGTCTGAAAAATTACATACTAATAAATATGTATATTTAAGAGGTAAGGAGCATGTTAACTATTTTAACCCAGGCATTTTTATTTTCATTAATTTAGATTTTTAAAGTACTGTTTTAAAAAATGTATGATTACCTTAAATAATTTCAAGTCATATTACTATAGGGATGATAGACATAGAAATTTTTACAGGCTGATATAAGCTATAAGTAGATGTTATATAGAAAAAAAATGAAATGGGTTGGTTTTACAATTAATTAAAGTTGGAAAAACTGAACTTTAGAAATTAAAATAGAGATCTGTAGAAATTATCTAGAAAGCACACAGAATAACAAAACAATAGAATATAAAAATCCTCAAAGCAACATGAGGAATATAATGTAGATTTGACTGGAGTCCTAGAAAGATAGGAGAATGAGAATGAAGTAGGGACAGTATTGGAAGAGGTAATGGCTAAGTATTTTCCAGGACTGATGAACTGTACCAACCCACAGATTCAAGAAGCCCAACAATTCAATTTTTTAAAAAATCTCTACATGGACACATCATTGTGAAACCAGACATAAAAATAAAGCATAACAAATGAACAACCAAGACGAAAATGAAAAAACGACCTTAAAAAGATCCAGATAGCAAAGATATGCTTTTCAAAGGAGCAAGTCTGAGAGCTCTTTTCTTGGTAATGAAAGCTGAAAGAGAATGCAATGATATCTCCAATATGCTGAGAGAAAACTGACAGCCTGAAATTCTATGCCTAGTAAAAATGTACTTCAGAAATGAAAGTTAAATCAAGACATTTTCAGATAAACAAAATGTGAGGCAGTTTGTTCCTGGAAGACTCTTTAAAAAATATTCTTTGATGTCAAGAAAATGCTCCTAAATAAAACATCTAAGATATAAGAAGGAAAGAAAAACACAGAAAGTAGTAAATATGTAAGCAAAAAGAAATAAACATTGGCCATAGAAAACAAATAATATCAGACCAATCTTAAGAACATCGTGTAATTCCTACAGAAAACTGAGGGAACTAAATCAGTAGTGCCCCTAGAGGAAAATGCATCATGATCAAGTTGAATTTATTTCAGGAATGCAAGGTTGGTTTTAAGTTTGAAAATTAGTGTACACACTGACAGATTTAAAAGAAAAAAACTGTACGATCAAATCAATAGACTAAAATTGACTATTTCATGATCAAAACTCTACAAAAGATAAAATTTTCTAATTTCTTAATGGAAACTGGCAATAGAAGAAAACTTCCTTAACCTGATAAAAGCTATCTACTAAAGCTTGCATTAAATATGATGTGTAATGATAGATTAGGCTATTAAGAACATTTCCTTTAAGATCAGAGGAAAGACAAGAATATCTCTTGTCACCCCTTAATTCAAACTTGTACTATTCATCCTGACCAGTACAATAACACAAGGAAAAGAGCTATAAAAAAATAGAAATTATAAAAACTGTCACTATTTGCAGACATTATACACAATTAAGAACATAGAAAATCCAAAAATATACAGGTTAATTATTAAAATTGATGAGAGGGTTTGGCAAGGCTATCAGATTTAAAAAATACAACATTGAAAAAATAACTACATTCCTAAATACCAGCAACAAATAGTTGAGACAAAAAAGTATTAGCATTACAAATGACTGATCTATAGCTATACACAGTTATTGTGGATAAAGCTCTCAAATGTAATGATAAATGAAAGAAGCAAGCCATAGAAAATTTTCTATTGTATTGTTTGTTCCATTTGCACTAAGTTGAAAAACAAGCACAATTAAACAGTTTATGGTTGAGGAACACACATGTGTTAGAGTAATAAAAAAAGAAAAAAGGAATGATTATTACAATAGTAAAGATATTGATTCTCTCTAGGAGAAAATAGAAAGTGCACAGTTAGGGCTTATACAGTTCTAGCAATGTTCTATTTTTAGCTTGGTTGAGCTTATTTCCAGTTTTTATTATTAACGTAGTTATGTTTTTACATTCTTCTGATATATTTCATAATTTTCAAAAAGTCAAAGAGTATGGACAAAATTCAGTAAATGTCAAATGTCTGCATAGGGAAATGGTAGCTATAATATCTAAGAATGTTTTCTGGTTACATTTCTGAGTTTTCTAACATCTGATTGTGAAAACAAATATTGCTTTTTGGCATGAGGTCGATAATACCTTCAGGGATAATTCACTCCTATTTGGTCAGAGCTTCAGCAATTACCATTATGCTAATGACTTCCAAAACTTGATTTTCATTGATTCCTATCACCTATGTGTCAGTTTCTTCTAGATACTGCATTCTTACAGGTTTGGTTTGATGACATATGTAGATTTGTGATTACTGTTCTTAATTTAAACACTCTACCCAGGTGAGTTCATTCCTTGCCTTGGTTTTTAAACCATATATATGCTGCATCTCCCAAACATCTGATTCCAATCCTAAGCCTCTCTTATGAGTTTCGGGTTCACATATCCAGCTGCCTACTTAATATCTCAATTTGCTCATTCATTGGCATCTCAAGCTAGCACATTTGAATATGCAAGTTTTGCATCATTACAGGCATCAAAGTCATGAGCATACTTAGAAAATAACAGTTTTGTTTTGCTGGTCTTAGTGCAGGAGACTGGATAGAGATGTAGAAAATGTAACTAGGAAAATAGTTTGGGGAGATATACTGAAGAACCTTTGATGTTTTGGTTAAGAGCTTAGACTTTGTGAGCAGTGGGGCGTCACAGAAGAACTTTTATTTTCTGTTCATTTATTCATACAATAAATATTAAGTAATGACCTACTATGTACTGTCCTCAACACTGGGGATGCATCTGTTTACAGGATAGAGTCAGGCCAAGAGGGATTTCTAAGAGGGTAGAATGCATTGGAATTGGGGTCAGGTTAGAACAAAATGGGATGGAGAAGTGTGGCTACAGAAGGGGACTGGGGATGGCACCAGAGTTTTTTTCTAGCTTGAGAGATTGGGGGGATGGCAATGCCTTTACCCGAGGAAGGTGATACAGAAGGAGGGGAAAGGTGGATGGGTGGGTGGTACCTGACTTTAGCTTGGACAGCTGAGATGCCTGTGGGACTTTTAGTAAGGAGGCTCAGTAGCTAATTAAAAACATGGGATTGTGTTTTAGGAGAGAAGCTCAAGACCAAAGGCTTTGATTTGGGACTCCATCTACAGGAAACAATAGTTGGTATGTGGAGGCAGGGTAGCATGAGACTGCCAAAGAAGAGCAAGAAAGTAATAATTCACATTACATTCAAGAAAAATACTGGCATTGGAAAATCAATTAGTCCTAGCATTGTCATTACTAACTGCATAGCCTCGATCTCCCTTTCCCAAATGTTCACGAGTCTGCCTCCATTATTTATTCTAGGATGGAGAAAGCCAACACGACATGTAGGTAGAAGAGTCACGGCATGGTAGGGTTTAAAGATTCATGAAAAGTTTACCCACCGCCTGAGACTGACCAAGTCATAAGCATGGCCCATGATAAAGTGCTGTGTGTGGCAGATCCTGGCAGACTGCAAACACTATGCCTGATAAGTAACATGTGCAGTTATAAACAGTCTTAATGACATGATTACTACTAAAAATAGCAGCTCATGGTTTGTTATGGTTTGGAATGTGTCCACCCCCCAAAAAAAGATATGTTGGATTCATAACCCTCAGTACCTCAGAATGTGACCTTATTCGAAGATAGTAATTTTACAGAGACAGTCAAGTTAACATGAGGTCATTGGAGTAGGCCCTAATTCAATATGACTGATGTTCTTTAAAAAGGGGAATTTGGAGACAGACATACACGCGGGGAGAATGCCATGTGAAAATAATGGCAGAGATTCAGTGATTCACTTACAAGACAACAATCGCCCTAAACTGCCAGCAAACCATCCGTAGCTTGAGGAAAGGCATGGAATAGATTTTCCCTCATGGGCCTCAGAAACAACCAACCCTGCTGTCACCTTCTAGCCTCCAGACCTATGTGACAATAAATTTCTGTTATTTAAGCCACCCAGTTTGTGGTACCTTTTTTTAAGTAACCTTAGAAAACTAATACATGGTTGTGTGTTATTTGACATTTGACCAAATGCATTTTTTGCTCACTCTCATTTAATCCTCACAACCTCATGTGTGGAAAGCAATATCAGTGATCCCCTTTTCAGAACAGGAAACTAAAACAATCAGAAATCCAGGTTTCTGTGTGATAAGACACAGGACACAAGACTTTGCATGGGCAGAAAGTCAGGAAACTTCACCCATGGTGTTGTGGTGGAATGTGCTGCTCAAGCAGATGGGATCCAGACTCAGTCTCATGGATACTAATCCCAGCTCTGGCAGCTCAGGCTGTGTGGTCCTGAGCAAGTTTCTTAACCAACTTGGTACCTTGGTACAATGAAGAAAATAATAATACCTAAGTAATATCTGAGGTTCTCGTGAGGATTAAATGAGCTAATTTCTGTGAAATGTGTAGCACAGCGCCTGCTGCATTAATATCTGCTCAACAACTAGTAGCTATTTTTAACTAATTATTCATGGGCAATTACGGGGGAGTGGAGGAGCCCTTCAGTAATTATGGGGGTCATACAATCACAGTTGCCTCTTATAAATGTATGGTGCAAAAGGTCTATACTGATTACATTGTGTATGTTTAATGGCCTCTAGGTGGCCAGGTGTGGGTGGTGCATGGCAACTGTTGTCTTTTTCACAGGCTAACATGGCTATGTGGTGATTCTGCTCCAGGACCCATTCAGTCATCACTAGGGAGGTTGTCTCCCTAAATCAAGCTCATCTTAAACCCCCAAGAAGCTCTTTATGGTAATAATAAGGATTCGAGCCATCTCGCTAGATATCAGCCAGAAAAAAAGGAAAAGAGTTGAGAGTTATATGCAAGTGGGAATTAATCAGTTAAAAGGTCAGAAAGTAAAACATGGGGTTTTGATATAGATGGATCCCACATGCTTTGAACTTTAAAATCACTGCATAAGGTTTCACTGTAAGCAAGTTCACTATAAAGGGATTTCGCTACACAAGTAAAAGAACGCAATCACCATCCCGAATTTTAAAAGTGCAATTAAAATTGGTACAGACCCACTGAGCCTTGCCAAACCCTGCTTTAAATAACAGTTTGGAGAATCACAAACTTCAATTACTTTTGGCAGTGTCTTGGTTTTCCATGAGGCACTGTAGGTTATTAAATGGTGTAGCTATTTAGCTTGCTAATGAATAGTTTATCCTACATTCAATTAGACTGGTTTTCCTCTCTCTCTCTTTCTCTCTCTCTCTCTCTCTCTCACTCACTCACTCACTCACTCACTCAGAGTTGATGATAATTAAAGGAAAGCTTTCAGGAAACCAGGTTTTTCATCCAAGATATCTTTGGGGTTACCTAGGGTAGAAATGGGCCATAAACTTGTAAACTTAATATCTAACTTTCACATTTGTAATGGCTATCATAATGATGATAATAGTAAGAAGAATGGCAGTTATATGTTCTATGCAGCACCTTCCAAACCATTCTAAATATTTCACATTTTTCTCTAATATCTTTGTGTAGTAGACAAGGAACATATTTATTATTTCTTTTAAAGTCAGTGAGGCAAAGGAGGTTAAATGAATGTTCCCAGATTATAAACATCATAAATCTGAACAAAACATGAACAGGTGATGTAGTGTTCATTCCATCGAGCCATCCAGCTCCCTGGTTTCTCTCTCTCAAGTGATGGAAGAATTGAGATCAGTAGATGCCAACAGTATTCTCACATACTTCTAATTTCCTAATTATAGCGGTCTGATCAGTTGGATAGCTGTGATATTCTTGTTTATTTCAGAGCTCCACTTCAATCAGAAGAGATGATGGCCCCCAAAATCATTGACATTCACAGAGGAAGTTTGAGTGGGACACAGACCCTGTGCAATCCAACATAAGTGTACATGTGAAATGTATTTCAGGAGAGCCAAGATTAAACTCATCAATAACAAAACATCTAAACATAAGAAAAAAAGACACATTTAAGAACTCTTACATACTTAGCAGCTCATTTTGCAGCTCTAAAGTGAGACTTAGCTTTGGAGTTCTGATCCATACCCAGGTCAATGTTATATTTTTATAATGAAATAGTCAGCTTATGCTCTGTACTGGGCACTAAGGTTAAGTGTGTGGGAGGTACATGAGTAAGATAAGAGTTCCTTCTTTTTCAGAGATATACGGTCATGGGTTTCCCCAACCCTACCCCAACTCAGGCCAGGTACCTAATACATACATGTAAGAACTCAGTCATGTTAAGAACAAACTTGTCATCACCACTTTAAGAACAAGATCTAGACAGAGAAGGCCCAACTGCTGAGCCTATACAGAAGGGCTTTAAGGAATGACTTCTGGCTCCCATGGGTCTCACCCATCCCTTCTTCCTTCAACTCCCACCCCAAAACTCTTTTCTCACACTCACACTTACCTCCTGACTAAGTTGTTTCCAATGTTGCCTTCTTTAGGGCAGAAGAGACAGCATTACAGCCTGAAACTGGGGCAAACTGCCTCTGCTTTGGGGTCTTCTTGATTCTTTTGCTACGTTTCTGCCTCTCTACTTATTCTGACCACGTGTCTCAGTCACATTCCTATCTCTGGGATTGGAACCACCTGTCCTGACTCTGAGTGATTCTTCCCTCTGGCATCTAGCTAGTCACTTGGCTCTGATGCCATTTATCATCATAAACAATGCCCACTCAGTAAACCACAGGCCACCTCTGGGTCCTGGCATATGCCTGCTCTTCTGGCACTTTCTCGTCCTGGCCTGAAGCTCAGAGTAGCTCACTTCCATGTCAGGTTCGACTGAAATATAGCTAATAATTTTTAAGCACTCACTATATACTGGGCACTTTTTTAAAGGTATTGCATTTTTATTTAATCCTCACAATAGCCCTATATGTTTGATATTGTTATTATCACCTTTTTATGAAGGAAAATTAAGCATGGAGAGATTAAATTATTTGTCCAAGGCCATCAGCCCCACAACCCCCAGCAGCCTATGCTGAAACTTCTTTAAGAAAAGTAGCTCCACAATGATTGGCTAGAACCCTCATGGCCATAAATCTAAAAGGCTAACTGGTCTCCATCCTGCCAACACTTCTCCTCCTTAAAACCTCAGCTTTCTAATGTGATGGGAAGAAAAATCATAGTCATGAGGCATTCCCTCCCTCTCCACCATTAGGCCATCTCTTTCTCCATTCCCACTGCCTCAGGGGGTCCCCTTGCCACCACTTTTCCTATATGCATCACCCTAATTCTCTGCCGCCCCAGGCCTTCAGCTGTTCTTGGAGCTCCAAGTTGTTATTGCACATTATCATTAATGAATCAGCCCCCCTCATAAGATTTCCAAATAGAGGCCTGGCCCCCCAGATCATAAAGGCTAGGCCTACGTATTCCAGAGGGCTATGTCAGATGAGGAATTCTATTAGAAAGCTTTGCATCTGGAGTTTTCTAATGGTGCCTTCGGGCAAAAAAAATTAAAATTAAACCAACAACCCCTCCCCCCACCCCAACTACCACCACCATTCCAGCTTTCCCCACAGCAAAATTTCTGACTCTGGTTAAATAGAATTCATTAAGATCCAAGGGGGAAAAGCACTCCAGGCAGTTTATTCTTGAAAATGTAAACTGTTAAGCATTTTGTGGTTACAAGCATTCTGAAAATAATCCATTTTCTCTAGTGTTTTGTAATTTCTCAGAATCAAAAATATTCTGATACAGGCAGAAAGCACTACAGAGGTGGTCAAATCTAAGATCATTTACCTTGCAGCATTCTTTCTAGTAAAGGTGACACATTTGAAAGTTTGAAATCTGGAGCTACTGTTTACTTGGGCTTCCTCACTTTCTGCTACTTTTCATTTTCTCCACATATTTCTAGGGGTGTGTGTATTAGCAATTCTTGGTTCCCTTACATGTACCAAATTTCTCTTCCTCCCTCCTTCCCTGCTCTTCTCTCTCCCTTCCTCTCTCTCCTTCCTCTCTTTCCTCTCCCCTCCTCTCTCTCTCCTCTCTCTCCCTATTTCTCTCTGTCTCTTTTCTCTTCTCTTCTCTTCTCTCTTCTCTCTTCTCTTCTCTTCTCTTCTCTTCTCTTCTCTTCTCTTCTCTTCTCTTCTCTTCTCTTCTCTCTCTCTCTCTCTCTCTCTCTCTCTCTCTCTCTCTCTCACACACACACACACACACACACACACACACACACAGCTCACTGGGATGAGAATGAGGTTCTAGAGAGAACTCAAGAAAAAAGTGGTTTTAAGGTCCTATAAGGGCATAGCTGGCTGGTCCATCACTAGAGAAAGGGCTCTGAGAGGAGGGATTGGATGCCTATTTTGCAGGGGGGTTCCCAACCTGTCTTTGTCTGAAAACTGGGCACTGGGCCAGCCCCAACCCAGTGGATTGCTGCTCTTGGCCTCCAGCCCAGTGATGGATGTGACTGTCATTTCCCTACCCCCCAGTGAAGCAGGAGGAAGCTGAGAAGAGGGATGAAGAGGAGAAAACAGAGCTTGGTCTTAGAAAAGAGGCAGGCGTGGCAACTCTGGAGGTAGGACTCAGCTGGGGAGATAGGGGCCTGGACCAGTCCCAGGGCGCTCCTTTCCGCTCTTGCTCCTCTGTTAGAACCCATTATGAAAAGTAACAACTCCATCAGAAAGAGAATCTTGTAGTCAGGCAGCAAGAAGAGAGGCAGGAAGGCTATTGTTCCATCACTTTCAACAAAGAGACACTGGTAAGCAGCAATCTTATTTTTAAAGACTTTCTGAAAAGGGAAGTCCACAATCCTCTTCTTCCAGAATGAATTCCATAGTGAGGTACCCCACACTAGCAAGAAACTTTTCTTTACACCCATCTTAAATCAAGAGATCAACCCCTACGTATTGAAAATATGTCACCATAGGCAAGGAAATAAGGAAGGCTGACAACATTTAGAAGCTGACAAAAGGACACTTTCTACAAACTTAAGAAAAAATTAAAGTATAGCTTTAATAGCTGCAGGGCTCCCTTGTTTGCACTGGATTTTTATCCCTTTGTAATTTTACATTTGGATATTCTTTGTGAATGTATTTCTATAAATTAAATTTGTGACATGTCAGAGATATGAAGAATCTGAGAACTCATCTAATCTAATTCCCCTTACTTTACTGATGAGGAAATAGAGACCCAGAGAGGTTCAGTGACTAGACCAAGGTTACACAGGTAGAAGAGCTGGGGAAAGGGGACAGGACTAGTATCCAGACCAAGCTCCTTTCTTCTTTCTCTTCCTCCCTCCCTCTCTTTGTCCCTCTCCCTCTCCCTCCTCCTCTCTTCATTTCTTCCCCCTTCATTCCGTCCCCCTCATTCTCTCATCCTCTCATTTTCTCTTTCTCTCTTTCAAGTACCATACCTTCCCTGCCTTTCTCTACTTTGTCCTAACTTGAGAATTTTAAAAAATATGTATACATATATTCCTTTCTATGATACCAGTTCATATATTCTTTCTGTTTATTCATCTGTTATTTACTTGCCTCTTATTACATTATAAATTGCATGAAATCATGATGTATGTCTCTCTTGTTCTCTGTTGGATCCTTACAGTCCAGAAATATAGCTGGACCATATTAAATCCCCAACAAGTATTTGGGAGTGATGAATAAATTAGTGGGAGAGTGATAATATTAGAGTTGAGATAGTAAAGTTAAAAAAAAATCATGTAGTAGATTGCAAAGATTGGAAATGCTATCAGAAGGCGAGTTTTGATGTCATCAATTTTCCCCTTTGAACTGGATCATACATATTGGTATTTGTGGAAGAAATCTGAATGTATATCTCGAAGGAGAAGATGAATAGGTAGAAGAGCCCTGTAATTGTTCAAAAGCCCATTCCACTTTAATAGGCAAGAATATTTCATAGTCCATCCACAAGATAACTAACATCATCAACTAAAAAGGAGAAACCTGTACAGACACCTAGAAAAAGCCCGACCTGAGGAATCCCACTCAGGCTGGGCCTCTTGACAATTAATGGTCAGAGTTTTGGGCCCCCAGTCATGTTTGCCTTTAGGCATATGATGTTCCAGACATCTCCAAGCTTCTCCTCTAGTTTCCCACTCATGATATGGCTTGAAGTCATTAGAGCTAGTCACCTAAGATTTCCAACACTGCCTTCCAGACACATGTGCACTGCTAAATACTTTTGTAGCAGCATCAAGCCATGTGACTAGTTCTAGCCAATGAGTTGTGAGAAGAGCTTTTAGTTACTGGTTCTGAATACTCCAGAGCTTTGTTTCCATTTTCAAAACAATGAGCCATGTTCCCTTAGCTTGGGTCCCTGCATGAGGAGACACAGAGTAAGCCCTGCAAGAAACAAGGAGTACAAACCAGGGAAAACATCTTCCTTATTCTAAGCTACTAAGATTTAAGTTTTGTCACATAGCATAACCTAGACTGATGGACACAACGTGTAAGATAATATTAGGAGTGTAATGAAACAGATTTGAATCTTGTGAAGAGAAAGTTATTCCCTTTTTACATCTTTTCCAGTCATTCAAATGAATCAAGAAGAAGCCTGGATCAGAGGCTAATCTATCTTTAACAACTTTATGACTGTTATTCACTTTCCTTTTTAACAGAGAGCAGAACTTGGGCTCAGAGTACCTGGCTAGAATTTAATTCTATTGTTTTGTTTTCACATTTTATTTTATAGTGACCTTTATTTATGAAATGTGATACTGTGTTTTAAAAATATGTAGAATGTTATAAAATTTTCTTCTAAAATCTCTTTAAATAAAATAACCAATATTTTTATAGTGCTTACTATGTAACAGGCCTACTTTAAGTTTCTGGCATGTAATAACCTATTTAAGCCTCAATCCTATGAAGTAAGCACTATTATTTCCACTTTACAGATGAGAAAATTGAGGTATAAAGGTTAAATAAGCAACCCAAGTTCCCCCAGTTAGTACATGATAGAGCCCAAATTAGAATCTAAATATTCTGTTTCCACAGTTTTTACTGTAGAATATGTATATTTCCTTACTGTTCAGTTGGGATGTGCCCATAGCAAAAATTATGTGTGGTACAGAAATGATTGTACTTTGGGAAACTGCTCTTTCCTTTGCCCCCTTGTCGCAGAGTGACCTCTTGCCCGATTCACCCACCTCTATTCTTGTTTAGGCCTGAAAGTTCTCTGCCTTGGCTTGCTCATGGAATCTACAGGGCTCAGGAACTCAGGACAGCACTCTTTCATGTGACCATGAGAGGAAAATGGATTTGTGAGAGTTTGAAGGAAGATAGAAGGGGCTATATAGATGGTCAAAAGGAAGAAAATGAGTGACCATTTGTGTCTGAAGCTTTGATCTATAGAAATACCCTTCTTCTAGAAGTCCTAGAGCTATTGGCAGCCACCTGACAGATGGATTAGTGTCTTGCCACCCCACATCCAGTGCCACCTGCTTCCAGTGCCAGCTGCTCCCAGGTCCCCTCTGTCCAGAAAGCTTAAAGAAAACACCCCATAACAATCTATTGATTAGAAATACGTTTTTCTGTATGTTTTCTTTTTAAGGTATTCAACCCTTAGAATAACTTTAACAGACTAATTTTTACAACAGGAACTTCATTTAAAATTTCCTCTTGAAACTTATTTAGCATCTAACATTCCAGTTTCTTTGTGTGGTAGGTTGCTAATGTCACTGGAGAGGTTTTTTTTTTCGAGAATATTGTGGCTTTAAGGCCTACATATTCTGGGTGTGCGGCAGGGTGGGGGAATAGCTTTGGGTATCAATGAGTTTGAAAGAGAGCCTTTCCTTGATCAGAGTATACTTAGTCTGACTTCCTCAAATAAGAAAAACAAGCCTTGCTGATTCTCCCCAGTCCTCAGGCCATTTTGTTCTTGCCATATTTTTTATAGCCATCTTACCTAAGCACGTGGAAATAAGTCTAGTGGTGGAGAAACCACAAAAGAGGCTCAGAATCACATGTCATTCAATGCAACATAATTGGTGGTGGTGGTTGGAAGGGTGGGAAATCTATATTCATTATTGGTTAAAAGTAGGAAGCATGAGTCAACAGACTAGTTTCTCTTGGTCTTGTTATTTTGATTGCCATTTCCTGGACAGTGATTCCTGTGAATTTTACCTAAGACAATTTTCCCAGTCCGCCAAGAAGATAATGTTTGTTTCATGTTCAGCCACTTTGTTATTATTCCTCTAAATAATTAGAGATTATTGAAACATTTTTTCTCTTTCCCATTATTAAGAAAATGTACATATTTAGGCAATAGATGGCAGTGTTTCCACAAATTTTAATATTGCAATAACACTTAAAGGATGTTCAGTGCTCAGTTGTTCTGTAGCTTGCCGTGATCGTATAGTGGTTAGTACTCTGCGTTGTGGCCGCAGCAACCTCGGTTCGAATCCGAGTCACGGCAAAAGGGGAGGCGGCTTCTGGAGAGACCAACACGGGCCTCAAGTTGTCCTACATCCAAACAACATTTTGCAACCAGACATAGAATAATGAAAATCAATAAAACGGAAACCAGTACAAATATTTTAAACTTTAGAGAGATGACATACACAGAGTGGCTTTATTAACGCACTAATCCTGTTGCGGGCATGTTGTGTGTGGGGTTTTTTATTTGCATTGACGGATAATATGATAAAACCGGAGTGTAGTGGGCATGTAATTATTATTAATTACAACTACTTAAGCTCTGCTTTGAGCAGACTCGTCGAGTCTGCTTGCTTTTGAGCCTTGCCAGGGCTGTACAGTAATAACAACCCTGAATTATTTGGAAAGATGTCAGCAGTAGATGTGGAAATCCTGTTTAACCAGGCATGAATTGTTGTTAGGAGGTTTTTTTTCAGGATGACAGAGAGAAAATGAACTGTCCCTTATCAGTAATTGCAGGAAACATTTTGTTTCTATGATATGAACTGGCTGTAATTTAACTTTCCTGCATCATTGGATAATGTAAGAAGCCAGTTGTTGCTCAAAATGAAATTCTCTGAAGTGGGCACTTGGGTTTGATAAAAGGCATATTATAAGTAGACAATGGGGCTCAAGCAATAAATAATGTCCATATATGGTAAAACTTTTTTAATGACACTTTCCAAAAGACCGGGGTTTGTATTATAAATGGCTAAATATTGAATTAATATGAGTAATACAGCTTTAATGGGCCTTTCTCCAAGACTTAAAAACATGAACAATGCAGCCTAAAAATTTTCAAATATAAGTATGTTATAATGAGGTTTACTGTTCTAAAATTATCGCCCACCATGTGTTAAATAAGGGATCACTAGAAGGTGCTTTTCAATGCCTCTAACCCCCATTTCACAGATGCCTTAGCAAAATCTCATGTTTGTTATTTATGTAATACTAAAAAAAAATTTTTTTAATTAAAATATATACTAAGGATAGGCACAGAATTAATTAAGTTCTTTCAGAGTAAGGGAATCCTTAGAAATGGTATTCTAGAAAAGCTGAAATAAATAGTACCCCTACTTCTAAAAAGAAAAGAAAAATCTGTTTGACTATGGGCCCAAAAAGATCAGCCTCAGAATTTCATAAAGTAAAAAAAAAAAAGAAAGAAAGAAATGTGCCTATCATTTCCTCCAAGACTCACTCACAAGACCATTTTTTATGCAGAGGTCTCTTCTTTCTATAACTTAGTACCTAATTCCCCACCCCATATTTCCCATAAATTCTTACTCCCCTTCTCTGTAGGGCCTACCATGGGCTCTGTCTCTAGGCTGCAAAGCCTTCTCAGCTGGATGATACTAATAATGTAGCTAAGAAGACAGCTGAATTGCCAATGGTCCTTTGATTAAAACAAGCTTACAGAAGAAGCCCATTCAAGATTATTTTCATTTTATTAGGAGACTGAAAATGCAATGAATTAATCATTTAAGGAAGAAGGTTGTGTCAGCCAGAACTTAGGGTTGTAAGTGACAGAAACACAGCATTTATTGATTTAAAGAGAAGCATGTACCCAGGTATGAGAATAAAGGGGCTTCAGAAATCATTGAAACTAGGTTATTAAAGATGACCAGGGCACACTCTCTCCATCTTATCCCACATTTCTTCCTGATTGTTGCTTTTATTCTCTCAAACTAACTTCTTTGAGGCAAAAAACATGGCCGCCAGCAGCACCTCCTGCTCTTTGTACCTTACAGTGTTGCTACCACAGGAGAGCCCCTTAGTTACTGCTTAAAAAAAATCCTGAAGGAGGATCTGATTGGCTTGGTTTTGATCAGGTATCTGTCACTGGACCAATCATCTCTGTCCATAGGGCTAGAGTCATACTGCACAAAGAGGGCCCTTCCCTTGGCTTGAGGTCAGTCCCACACTGAGGGAACTGCCAGCTCTGGAGATACCTCAGTTGTCTCCCTGGGAAATTTTCACCATTGCATTACTGGAGTACACCATTTGGTGGCTGTCTACTTCCACAAACCCATAGGTTCATTTTCCAAACTATTAACCTATTAACATCTTTACTGCCTTGTGAAAAATGGAAAATGGGCAGTGGGAAAGGAGTGTCAGGATATGATAATTAGTCTAGACTCAACTTGGAGCCTAGGGACACAGAGCAACTGCTTAAACAAAGGAAGGACTTCATGTGTTCTTTCCTCTGCCAACGGGAGTCCTTCTTGCCCTGGATGACCGCTGCCCCGGCGTGGCCAGGAAAGAGTGCAAAATCATCTAACTCTGCTAACAAAACTCCATTTGAACTTGGGCAAGTTATCTAAGCTCACAGAAAAAAAAAGTGGTGGGGGGGATAATGCAAGAATTAAAAGAATAATGTACAAACTAATAAAAAGCACTTAGTGCAGAGACACATAACAGAAATTCAACACTGGCACTTTGTAGGGACGCAACAAATAATCTATATTTTTATTACTCCAACGCTGCATAGTGCCCTCATTCTCCATCCACTCTCCATCAGTGGAAACACTCAGGTGAGATTTTCATTAGGAAAAGGGCTCCTCACTATGGATTTCGGAAGTTAAAAAGAGTGATAGAATAAACTCTAAACTAGGGTAGGACAAATCAGAATGTACTGAATGACCAGATTCTTATCCAAGTTTGCCATCCTGGTTCACCACTTCTTCACATGGTTACTGTGACCAAAGGTCATAAAAACCAAAGGTTGTTTTCATCAACACACAGTTTGTTGACCTCAGGTTTCCTATCTTCTTGCCGATGTTAAAATATATTGGGTTTCATTCTAAAACCAACTATATATCAGGTTGGTGTTCAGTAATGTTAGAGCCTGAGTCATCAGAGGAAGTTTATTTCAATAATTACATTAACTTTGAGACAATATCTGCCTTTTAACTTTTTGAAAAGCATTTTACAAGTATTTCAACAATTCCATTATTGTCTCCATGCTGACATCATCTATATATTTATACCAAAGCCAGTACTTCCTGATGAAAATTCAGAGGGACTCTGATATAATCTTTAAAAAATTATCTCTCTGAAATGTTAGCTATAAAGCACTTTAGGGCGAAGGTAAGCCATTCACAAACTAGAGTCCCTAACAGCTTTGTAATGTTAATGATGAAACATAAGAGTGTTAACAGAATCCTTATTTTGATAACACTACCTGGACAGCTATAGTTTTCACTCAATGACATTGTCATCCCCTAGATTTATTCAAATTTTAAAATCATTTGCTCATGGAAAAGTCAGGTAGCCTTATTTTTCTTCTTTTTGGGGGAGTCAACTAAAAGAGCCAGAAGAAGTCTTAATTCTTTGCATAACCCATTACTGCATGCCCCTCATGTTAGTATCACTACCATGGTCCATTAGAGGTTGCTCAAGCAAAAAAAATTTACCTATATAACTGCAGTCGAGTAACTCAGTTAAACATGCAGAACAACATATTGCTTTATTACCATAGGCTTTATGGCTTTAGCTGAATGACTTTCCCTTGCTGGCTACCATATAGTAGGGCAGAGCTATCTTGTTGATCTCCATCATTAACCTATTGAATTGAAGAGATTTTATATTCCAATATTTTCTATGTCCATGTTTCACTGAGTTTTCATTAATAAAATAAATTAACATTTATTTTTCTGATCAAGTCCTAAATTGAAGAGCCTAAAGTAAATTGGTAATAAAATGAGTATTTTATTTCTTCAAAATTAATATCTATTCTCTAATTATAAAGAATGCAGTTTAAGTTTGTTTTTGTGCAATAAAAATGCCACATAGAAAATGATTTATTAGAACCACATCTGAGTGGAACTTTCTTTCACGAAGCAATACTGGGCAGAAAGACTGCGTGGAGTTATTGTTGCAGGCCCCTTTGTGGGTGTGGGAAGTCTTAAGGCCAGGTCATTGGAGCAGTAGTGTCCCTGATAGTGGCAGCTGGTGGTGACTTTGCAGAAAGAGAGCACTTATTCAACAGCTGCTGCAACTTCATTCACAGGATCCGAGCATTGAGAGATGGTGTGTAGGCTGTTTCTTTTCTCTATAGCTCAATCAATAGGAGTGTGAGACACTGCAGATCCTTCCAGTGCCCCTACCTATTCCAAGGTGTTGTTACTTATTTGAATCACATCACCCTGAAAGGCTGAAGGTCTGCAGCAAGGCCTGGAAACATGGGCCTTCCAGAGAGGTAACTAGCGGAAGAAAATTCTCACAAAAGTTGAATCAGAGAGAAAGGTTTTCTAAACAGACCTCGATTCAAATTCCACCTCTGCTGTATCTGACAGCTTGACTTTGGACCTGACCTGTTGGTTAATTAGCAAAATAGGGAGAACATGAGGGTTAGATAAGGTGATGTGTATCTAGTGTGACTCCAGATGATGATGACAGTGTTCTTCCCTTCCGTTCTTTCCCAGAAACATGATCTTTGTTATTTGTGTGGACTTTCAGCATTCAAAGGGCAGCCCCTGAAATCATGCCTTGGATTCAGCCTCTGGTTGGCAGCAGCTTTACCACACTAGTGTCTTCACCTTAACTCTGCCATTTGATTTCAGGTCATGTTCCACCAGTAAGGTGAATGTTTGTTTTCCAGCTTGGTTGATAACAAGCAAAGGGAGGTCATGGTCAAGCCTACCCCAAGATAATCATAAATTGCCACTAGATGGCACTGCTTGTTGCCGTTCATCAAAGACAAGGGACTTCCCCCCCACACACACACACACCCACCCACCTCACCTCCCCCCACCCCTGGCTCTTCATTTTTTTTCTCTGCGGGTTCCTGGCCCAGAGTATCTGCAACTGGAATCCTAATCATACCAGAACTCTTCTGTGAAGGGAGGTCCTATTTTTGCCATATCATCAAGATCTGAGGACCAAAGAGACTCCGCCTACAAGCTGGGGAATTACCTCAACAACGTTGTCTTTATCTATAGGTCATTTTAAAAGAATATATTGTATTTGGATGTCAATGTTCAAAGGCTCCGAGGCAGAAAATTCCATTTCAAAAGAAAGTGTGATTAATGAAGTCACATAAATCCTGTAGATTTATGTAGCAGCTGGAGCAGTTTCAGAAGTCACACCATACAAATCAAAGACGGATTTTTCTACTTCTTTTTTCACTTTCTCTTATTCTTATTTCCACACCATCTCATCCTTTCCTTCCTTCCTTCCCTTTCACAGTTTCATGAATACATTTATCCCAAACTCCCAAAATAGTAGGAAACTTGATCAGAAATCCTAAATGCAGCTGGTTTTAAGCTCCAACCATGGCCATTTCTCCTCATTCTTCCCCCATGAGATCCAAAGATAGGGTCGAGACTGTAGCAATGAACTAACACACCTCACAGTTTGCTTATAAAACCTGAATTAATTCTGGAACTCCATGTAGCTCAGTCTTCATAAAGTGTCTCACTTAAAGGCAAATTAAAAAATAATGTAGGTCTTTAGCAAAGGTTTTCTGGAAAGAGGTGGTATAGAAATTCTAGAGGCTGCCTTATATGGAAATGCATCCAAATGTCTGCTGCCTTCAAATTTCCCACTTACACCAGCTTCTAACTATTCCCGTACTCTCCCTCTGTTTCTCCAATAATACACTCTTCTATTAGGTTTCTCTACTCCTGCATCCTGTTCACACTCCCCGTTCCATCGATACACTTGGGCACCTTACTCCCTGTCATACTGGAGTTCCTTCCACTCCCACTGACAGTGGTCTCCTCTGACCAGTTGGACCACATCTTCCAAATATAAGCCCATTGCCCAGAATAACAGTGCAGAGTATGGTACTATGTTGTCTAGTACAGTGTCTAGGAGTGTAGTCTAGTGGTTAAGCACATGAACTCTGGAGCCAGATTCCTATCTTTAAATCTCAACTGCACCAATTAATTACTTTCTGTGTGACCTCGGGAAAGTTGCCAAACCGATTTGTGCCTCAGATTATCTACATATAAAATGTGGGAAATAATAGTATTTACCTCAAAAGTTTGTTGTGAGTATTGAATGAGCTAGTGTAAGTAAAGCACTCCGGTTCAGAGAAAGTACTATATAAGTATTCATTATGATTATTATTGTAATTGCTATAATTATTACTATTGTCATATGCCAGGTATAGTGGTAGGTAAAAAGAATATAAGAGTATACAAAATAGACAATATCTTTGTCTTCACGGAGCTTTCAGTCTAAGGAAAGAAACAGAGAAGTCATCTGGCAGTTGCAATTTAGCATGACCAGATTATGAAAAGGAAAGCCACAGGTAGGAGAAAGCAGCATAGATATTTAGAGTCTAGAGTCTAGCTTCCCTTTGGCACTGAGACTCAAAAGGAATTAAGGAGTAGTTGTTACAGAGATACACTCTTCGCTTCCGGCTTTTGTGGGAAGGGCATAAGCAGAAGGGAGAGAGCTTTGTTCCCATGTCTCCTGGATCTCAGCATGGCTCCCATGCAATGAGACCCGAAAGGACCTCAGTACCATTTTGCAACTTGAGGGTTTTGCATCTTCAGGAGCTATAAGAGGTTCCCAGTACAAGGCACATATCAAAGTACTGAAAGCAAAAGGACAAAAATGGACTTATTTCTGATTGTCCTCCTGGGTGTTCCCTGAAATACCCAGGCATCTCTTTAGCTAGAGGGAGAGTGAAGGGTGAGGCAGACTTTATGACATCTGTTAGGTTTGATGCACCAGCTGGGATAGAAAATATAAAGACCAATACACACTGGGAAAATTCTTCTTTTTCCTGTTTTTAAGGCCTCACAAAATATCAGTTTAATCAATTAGTAAACATGTACTCAATGCTCATACTGTAAAACATGGAGATGCAATAATGAAGACAAAGAAAACTCTCCACAGGCTTGCGATCTAAAGGAGAAAATAAACATGCAGAAATTCAATTATAACACAACAAAAAGTGTTATCGCAAAGCCTCGTGGGAACACAGAGGAGGGTATAGAAACTATAAAGACATGCCACCCTATATCTGATCTACAGGGATTACAGTGGTAGAAGGGGATAAAGGTGAAGGGTAAAACAGGAGCAGGAAAGTCATTTAAAGATTAGCAAGATTATCAAACTATGAATAGAAGTCTCTTTTCTTTAATCCGAAAATTGTCATATAAATTTAAGACTCTTTCTGAGTCACAGTTCAGGAGGATTTGGGAACACTCACAGACAGGACCACTTCATTCTCTGAGTCCTTCATTTCCAAAACATTCTCAGGGGAGAAAGGCAAAGGAAAAATAAAGTAAGCAGTTGAAAACAAATGAAAAAATAAGGAAAAGAACGGACATTGTACCTATAGAGAAAGATAGCTGTCATCAGGCTCTCTAAGGAAGCCTCATTTTTTATTCTTTACTCAAAAAGAAAACCCCCCAGAGGGAAACAACTTCAACGCAAAGACTGGGCTTCTCTTCTCTTCTAGGAGATAAAGGGAGTAGAGAGAGGAGATGATATGTGAGAGAGAGGATAGTCTGTAGGAGTGCTTAAGCGAGAGAGTATGGAGAGTCTGAGTCTAGGCTATTCTAATATCATCGAATCTCTCTCCTATACTATCCTCTCTCCTCTCCTCTCCTCTCCTCTCCTCTCCTCTCCTCTCCTCTCCTCTTCTCTTCTCTTCTCTTCTCTCTCTCTCATTCATTTCAACTGATACTTATTGAATATCAATTATATTAAGATGCTATTCTATGGGTTAGGGGCGGGGAATGAATGAAACTAGAACCCTGCAGTGAAGTAGTTCATGGTCAGTAAGACGGACAGCCAAGTAAAGTAATGTTATAGCACCACGTAGTAAGCTTTTGATGCACTACGGGCAATCCTGCTGTTAGAAGTGATACAAATGCCTGGCAGTTAGGTGGCAGCAGATAAGTTTTTGTGAATATCGGGGGGGGGGGGGGAAGAAAAGAAAAGAAAATGTAGCCTCTTCATATTGTTTATTTTCAATCTGGGCTTTCTTAGAAGCCCCACCCTGTGGATGGACAGACAAGAAATAAGTAAATGTCCAATGCACTGTCCAAACCCCAAATGTAAATATTCCCTATAAGTAAAGCTCAGTCTTTCTGAATGGTGGTTCAACCTGAATTATTTCTTCCCTCTTTCCCCAAACTCTCTATGAGACGGCCTCAGGTACACCCATAGAACAGGCAGCAGGGCTCATATGCGCTTACTGGGGCAGAGTGAGGGGCCACATGTCACACAGTGTCCCTCTTTTGCTCTCTATTTCTGCTGGTACAAATACTAATAATGGTGGTGATGGCAACCCTTATGCTTCGGCTTCTCTCACCTTGGTCAAGATTAGAGGCCCTTCCTGTCCAACTCGGCCTCATCCTGGCTCTCTTAGATGCTAAGGATCACCAAAATCTCTGCCACATGATCTGTCTGGCCCCATGGAATGCTCACTAACTCTAATTCATCTGTCTTCTGAGGGCTGTAGAAATTGTGGGTATCATCCATACCTTATAGAAACCTACAACTAACTGCAAATACTCTGCTTGCCCATGCCACAGGTTAAACCCCTTGTCTCCTAGGTAGGAACTGGGAGACTTGAGCCCTTCTTATTAACCCAATTCTCCTCCCTCTTCTCTAGCCAAAAGCTCATGAAGAAAAAATTGGAACTAATCCGATTGATTCAACCTTCACCCCTTTTCTCCCTAATTGTCCCTCTCATGCTATTGGCACTGAAAAGAGTGGGCTTCCCTTCTCTGCCACTCTCTCTTTCCATCTACATGGCCCTTATGTATAATTCTAAACAGTTCACCAAACTTAACCCCAGTTAAGCATTATGTCACCTTGGAGCCAAAGGAATTTTTAAAAATCCTTTCCCTTTCCATAACTCCTGTCTCTCATGCCTATTATCTCACTTAACCCACCCTCAGAGCTCTGCCTCTGAGTCAATAAGCCCCATGGCTCAGGTCTCTGAGAGATGCAGAGAAACAGTGATTTAAAAAGGAAATTAAATTTATGTCTTTAATAGCTTCAAAGAGCATGTCAGTTTTAAGATAATAGAATTATATTTCTTTGTCTTCTAATTGGGCAGTTCAAGAAATGTTTTGCAGGTTGCCTCTGGGTAAACTGTGGCAAATGTTTGAAGCTCAAATAAGTTTAGGGAATGCTGAGTTAAGCAAAGTAAAATAGGTTTATTAAATGTGAAATCATCAGAGCCTGTAATATGCGAATATGTTCTGTGAATTCTGATGTGCTATTTCCCATATTTATTTGACTATGGAATACTTTTTTTTTTTTTTTTTTTTTACATCTTCTGGAAACAGTGTTCCAGAGAGTACAGGAATGGAAGACACTGAAAATCCTTTGTCCCCAGAATTAGCGGTTACTTCCATCCCTCGATCCCATCTTCATTAAGTGAGCAAAGGCAAATGTTAAGGCAAGAGTTTCTATGTCTGATTTGTTTTCTCACTGTGCCCTTTCTTTAATCCCCCAGGCCCTGCACTTATTTTTAACTAAATCAGCTATGACATCAGTGTCATGAGTACAAAATACCTGAGAGTTATACAGTTGGAGACACTACAACTTAAAGTGTTTATCCCAAAGTAAACAAGCAAGCATAAACCCTCCTATGCCAAAATGACAGATAAAAGGACCCAATTCCCAGGCTTCTCTGGGAATTCTTCAGTGAAGATGCAAGCCTGCCCAAGTTGTCATTGTGAAGGATGGATAATGGATGATGGCTCATGGTTAAGGAATGCAAAACAAAGATCTTATGACTTTCAATATAAAAATACATATGGTATAAGATTACTGCAGAGTTCTCCACAATCAGAAAGAATGCAAATATTCCCTGCATGGCCTGAAAAATGAAAACAGAATCTGAGGAGACAGAAAATTGGGATCAACAGGAAAGTTCTGGCAGAACTGCTTTGCGGAGAACATAATGACCTTAAAATAGGTTCCCTAAAAGGGGCATTACCTAGGAAAAATAATCAAATCTCAAGGGATATGGATGAGTTTCTAGGGAGGACAATGATGGATGGGAGGAAATGGCAGGAGAAAACCATAGACATCCAGGATAATAGGCCCAGTGACCCTTTTACCTTCCTCAAACTTTTCTTCTGTCCTTGTGTAAACAGAGAAGAGTCCTGACTTGACACACAAAATAAAAGGGGGGGGGAGGGAATTGACATTTCATGTGGGCTAAAAGTGTAACTCGTTAAGGAAAAAAAATCAGTCCCATTGTACGCCTCTCAGTGTAAGAGGGATTGATTTATATGAGCAGCATGAGAAAACATCCTGAGCACACAAGAAAAGACCAGGGAGTTCCAGGGGTCCAGAAAAATCAGTTATTGCTGCTCCCTGTGCCTTCGTGCACAAGAGCAGTAAAGCATCCTTAAGAATAAAACTGAATGCTTTTTACCCCTAACCCTGTTGCCACTCCTGCTCCCTCAGACATCCTCAAGGCAAAACATGATATGTGTATTATTTTCTAAGTGAATCAATCCAAACTAGTTATATTGGTAGTAGTCTTTGAGTTAAATTGTAATATTGCCCTTGGCCTGTGGGCATACTTGTTCTTTGGAAAGGAGTCAGTAGGGATAGGAATGGTAATTTGAACTGTCGTGAATCCATACAGCTTTTAAAGAAAATAAAAGCTACTCATACCAAGACTACTGTTGTTGAGAACCCAGAACTGTGGAAATGCCTCATCTTCCTTCAGACCAGGCTGGGAGACTGTAAGCATCATCATCGTTTAATCTGTTCAACATCCTTTCCACCCTTCTTCCTACTACCTACTTCCTCCTTTCTGAGAGCTAGGAACACAGCACAGTGTAGAGTTCCAGAGAAACTACCCAGTAGTGAAGAGAAGGAGTGATTGGGTGTTGAAGCAACAGGTCATCAATTAGTTGTTATGTTTCTTCAGCCACAGAGGTGGTCACTGGACTTAGGTTGGGCCAATTTGGGACTATATCCTGCTAACCAAAGTGATTGGTTCAAGGTATGAACACATGACTATGCTGAGTCAATCAGAATCTTTCTTTAGAATGTCCTGAAATGAAAAGGAGGGAATATTGTCTCTGGGCCTGCATTTCCAAGGTCTAGTTTTACGAACCTATTGGCCTATAAGTCTTATTGCCTCTAAATTTAAAATATTAGGAGCCCAATGTTTATCATGTACCACCGAAAGACCTCCAAGTAATACAGGGACCTTGGTTGAATGAGAAAGAAACTTACTTTCTTTTTCTTACTCTATAAGAATGTTTATAGAAGGCATACTACATACCAGAGGAGAAATATGGTGGTAAGCAAGCAGGCTCTGTCGACATTCATATTCAGTGAGATTATGGCCTATTTGGAAAAGCAAGCATCCAAGGATTGCTAAAAGTTAATGAATTTCAAGTGTTCAGTGTTCTGTAAAGAAAAATAGCCAATAACCAGAGGCTTGCATCTGGGGAAGAGGCAACAAAATTTCCTCAAGGAAGTAATAGCCTGAAGATGGTCAGGGGTTAGTCTTATCTTCATGGGCCAGGGTCACGTTTGCCATTAACCCTGTATAGTATGATGGTCACCTAAGTTTAAAAACATCTTTTTTTTTTTTTTTCCAACTAAGCTGATAGCAGCTGATTTATCTGATAATATTAGTGGAGATATGAGTTTTTCTATTCTTTGCATACTTTCTGTAACATTATTAAGTACCAAATACATAAGAGAAACTTTCGATCTGAGTAAAATGAAGTGCTAGGTAGAAGAGTGGAACAAATAATCTTTAATTTAAAAAAAATAGCAATTCTGATTCTTCTATGATGATTAACCTTTGGAGTCTTAAATATCAATATTAATTCTGACATATCTATTGATTTTTACTCAATCGCATATCATGAAAATATAGAAAAACTGGGTATGGTTTAATACAAATAATATTTGCTTTTGTTGAAAGTGAACTCTAAAGGTATATCAAAATGAATCTGAGTTGCTATGTAAAGTAGCACCTGGCTATCCTAGTTTAGCATTCTTTGCTTTGTTGAAATGTGTCTAGTTGGGATAGATCTAGTGTCCATTGGTTTGTAGTAGGTAATTTACATTTGTCAGCTCTCATTTGTATGGAGATATAATAATTCATATTGAAAGCCCATCCTCTTATCTTTCGTAGAGGAAGAGCTAATCTGATTTACCATTTGATACTATATGCTATGCATTGAGGAATAGCATTTAATATCTTAAATTCCAGGTAGTTTTGAATGACTCGTTATGTTCATGTGTTTACATTTTATCTCCTAAAAGAATGTCTATACTCTTTGAAATAGGGACTAGGGCTTTGATGCCTCTTCAGCCTTTCTCTATCATGCCCAAAGCTTCTCATCCAATAACTAATATTGATAATTATTTAACAAATATTTATTGAGCTCTTGACATGTACCAGACACTGTTCTAGGTCTGAGAATTTGGAAATTAAATGTTTTTCATTCATGTGATTGCTGCTTATCTCATTTAATATTTGCTAAGAACTGTTGTCTTAAAAAAAGAGGGAAGGAAAGAAAGTAAGAAGGATTACACTTGCCCCTCTATGAATGCTATGATTATTTCATATGGTACAAAATGCCTTTTTTGCATCACACCAGAGTTTTAAAATTTTCTAATAGTAGTCTGCAACAAAACAGTTGAAGGCAGGATGTGAAAAAGAAATCAGTGCAATTTACTTATAATTAATTTAAGATTAACTTAAAAATGAAAAAAAATTGGCTTACTCTCAGTGGTGCTGCTGTTGAACTGTCATCTAATCGCTTATATAATTAGTGGAGGCATGTTAATTGAATTACAGCAATTAAGTCAGCCTTGAGACAAGAGGGTCCCTTCTGACTGATGAGGTTGTACTAATTCTGTAACCCATTCTCCCCTGTTAGAAAGTTTCAAGACTGTGTCTGATTTTTGCCCCTCAGTACTTTCGCCACCATGGTATAGCCAAATCTTGATTTCTCGGGTATTAATTATCTACTCTGTGGGTTTTCTGAGCCGTTGGCATTTTTTCCTCCTTTCCACAGGATTACCAGGTTATTCACATTGAAGGGTAGGCCAAAGCCATGAAGAGGCCATGGATTTACATCTGTTATTTTTATCATCACGTATCTTCACCAGTAAATGATAAGGAGTGTGTAGGAGGAAATGAAAATATTCGGAAGATTGGTGTGGAGAGAGTAATTATTTTTTCAGACCTTTCTTTAATAATGTAATCGTTGATTAAATAAACTATTGAGAAAATACTGAAGCAGAAGTTCGCATGAGTTTGAAGGTGTTTGGGAACTACTATTGTCCGTGTTAACCTCTTTATATAGATGCTATAGAATTAGCTAGCCATGTCCCTAACCTGATACTAATAAATAAAGAAGTCTTGGGAAATTTTCTTCCTCTCTTCAGGACTGTATTTATTCTATAAAATGAGATCACCACAATTCCTTTTAGGTCCAAAATTCTCGTTTTCCTTCTATTCACAAAGCCAGTGTCATCTTGAATGTGGCTTGTCGGCTTCATATATCCTCAGGTGATAAAGCTTCCTAGGCAGAATGTATGCCAGCCAAAGGAAGTGATGGGAAGTGTAGCTTATGCCACTTAGGACTGTCAAAGGTGAAGGTCAGAGTTGTAGACTCCTCCAGAAAAAGAGAAGCTAACAGAGAAGGAGGCATGGAAGAATCACTGAAATGTCTGAAAACATTAGTCCCGGGAAAGTTGTAAGCAGGGCCAGTCACATCATGTTCAGGGCTTGGTGCAAGATGAAAATGTGTTGCCGCATTCAAAAATTAAAAATTTTGAAATGGCAACAGAAGAGCTTTAAAACAGAGGCAGGGTCTTCTACTTGCCGGCCCTGCCTGTGGGCTGGGCTGGGAGGAATTAATCCTGTTTCCCAGGGGTTAAAATCACAGTCTCCTCCCCTCCTCTGGGCCCCGAATCTGCAAGGCTCACTTCAAGTCTGCCTTTCATTCTGTGCTACGTTTCTTTCTTGCTTGCATTTAAAAAAAAAAAAAAAAAAAAAAAAAACAGTACTGCTAGCTGTATAAATATTTTACAGTTCCCCTATGAAAAGTTTCCAAGGGGCCCATGTTAAGGGAAAAATCTTTGAAAGGATTTTTTCCATAGCAATTAAAACCTTTCAAAGCACCGAGAGCTCCCTAGTCTCACTTTAGTGCAACAAAACTCTATTTTTTTGCCCAGTTTGGAAGGCTCTGGGTCTGAAAATAAGCCAGCCTCTTTGTTTGGTGACTTTGTGGGTTGCCGATAGACATTTGGAATTTAAATTCATTAGATACATGGCAGAACTGTGGATGGAACCGGCGGAGGGTTTAGGAATGCTATGATCAGAAACTCTAACCCCTATTTCCTGTATCTCATTTACAGCGGTAAAATGACTATAAATCAACCTCAAGTTCATTTTGGCTCCCCAGATGAAGTCAAATGTACACTCTGACTTATGCATATACCATTTTTAGTTAACGCACCAATAAAAATAATTGTGCAAGCCTAAATTTGGAAGTGTTCCCAGCGTTTATGACAAAACTTAATAAAGCCAAGCGCATTGAATGTAATATGGGAATTTTATTGAAATGAAATTAGTCCATCATGTAAGCTCCACATTTTCCTCAAATTTCTTGGACTTCATCTGAGAGCTCTCCTGGGGACCCTAATAAGGTCCTGCAAAAATCCAAGTACGATATGTAGAGACACAGAGTTCAGACCACAGCTCTGCAGTGGGCAGAATGACATACCCTGAGTTTAGATACAGCAAACCACATACTCTTTCCAAGCATGCCCTTATTCCCTTCACCCCAGGGTCTATGCGGCAGATATATTGTTGGAGTTTTACTCAGAGCGTGGAACTCCTAGAGAGATGGGGGGGGGGGGGGTTCACTTATAATTCTAGCAATCATGGGATATGTGAGAGACCTATTACGTTATTTCCCTGGAGAACCAGAATCGCAGCAGTCATTGAATATGTCCATCTAGTTTGGTTGCTTACCCATATTTAGGGATGGAAACCTGGGGGCTGTGGGATGCTTTTATGACTGCTCAAAGGCAGGGCAATAGATGCACATTTGAAATGTAGGGTCGAGTTGGTGGTATAGAGGTAAGGATATTTGAATGAAGGAATTTAAGTTCCGATGTGGATTATATTTCATTTATAGTTGTTTGTAAACTTTAATATGTACATAAATACCTCCTGAGGTACTTGTTTAAAAAGCAAATACCTAGGTTACATCCATAGCTGCACCTAGGAATCTACATTTTAAACAGTACTCCAGATGATTTAGACACAGGTGGTCCAAGGATCTTGGTTTAAAAAATAATACTATCAGTCATCAACAATGAACAAACTTCAATATATTTCATTGTTGTAAACTGTGCCACCCCCCGTCCATATTTGTATAATGAAACTTATCCTCCAAAGTGATAGTATTAGGAGGTGGGGACTTTGAGAGGTTAGTGGGTAATGAGAATGGAGCCCTCATGAATGGGACTGGTGCACTTATACGAGAGACCCAGAGAGCTCCATGGCCCCTTCTGCCCTGTGAGGAAACAGTAAAAAGGTGCCTATCTATGAACCAAGCATCAGACTCTAACCAGACATGGAATCTGTCAGCTCCTTGACTGTGGACTTTCCACCTTCCAGAACTATGAGAAATAAAATTTCTGTTCTTTATAAGCTACCCAGTCTGGTTTATACCAACCCAAACTGACTAAGACCTTACTAAGTGTTTATTTTCAAGTTGTTACTATGTGCTGAGCAAGGTGAAAGTTCTGAACCAACTCCTTCCTTGCATCTGGACCATCATCTAGGTAGCTGTCTAGCATAGTTTTCTAAAACTCAGCAGACAGATATTTCATATCTTCTTTGTAGAGCCTGTGTCAGTGCCTAATCATCATTACTGTTAAGATATTTTTTCGTTGGTCTATACAAATTCCTTCTTACTGAAATTTGAGTCCATTTACCCCTGTTTTCTCCTCAGAAAGGATAGAGGGAAATTGAATGATGTCTTGATAGTATTTCTTTATGCATTTGAAGCAGGTTAGAGTTATGTCCCCAATTATCCACAGGCAGACAGATTCGCTCATGATCAGGGCCAGTTCCCAACCTTAAGGCCCCAACCAGTAGATCCAGGAATGGCTGAATTAGGCCTGATGGCTGAATTAGGCCTGGACCTCAGGTGCCCACTGTAATTGCCTTCCTGAAAGCCATCTTGGAAGGACTCTGGGGATTGAAGGAGCTGTTGTAGATGTTAATGTGACCACATCCACAGCTCACGTGCAGAGAGTAACTGTCTTTTCTTCGACTTTCTTTTAAATTGATTCTCTCTGTTTTCCCTTGCCTTTCCTAAGTTTCATTCCTCTAATTAACCCACAATTAAACCTTGCCCGACCTCAGTGGTTAGAGCAGAAAACGAATTGGGAAATTTAAATGGAAATTGGGCAATGACTTCTCCTCTCTGTGGCAGCGGTGAACAGCCCCTGAGGTGACCTCCTGGTGTTCATGCTTTGTGTAATCACCTCCCTTTCAGTGTGAGCAGATCCTATGACTTGCTTGCAATCAATAGACTTTAGTAAGGCTGACGTGCTGCCATTTACATGATTGCGTTATGTTATGTAAGACTCTGTCCGGCTAGCAAACATGCCCCAGAGCCTCTCCTTGATGGCTTGATGATTTAAGTGGCCATGTTAGGAAGCCTACGCAGCACAATAGGTGACATCTAGGAGCTGAAGGCAATCTCCACCAACAGCCATAAGACACTAGTACCCCCTGCAAACACCCTGTCCTACAACTGCAAGGAAATGAATTTTGTCGACAACCTAAATAGGCTAAGAAGCAGATTCTTCCCCAGTCAGGCCTCCCATGAGAATGCAGCTTGGCCATCACCTTGATTACAGTTTGTGAGCCCCTAAGCAGAGGACCCAGGTCAGCTGTGTTCAGACTCCTGACCCACATAAACTGAGAAAATATATGTATGTTGTTTTAGGCTGCTAAATTTGTTGTAATTCATTACTCGGCCATTGAAAAATAATAGAATTGGCTTTGACTCACCTAGCAGTGTATAGAGGAAAGTATAAAAGGCTTCTGAGAGAAGTCTCCCAGAGGAACGTTTACTGGGTGCCTCAAAGGAAACTTCATGTTTATGTACTTATAAATATTTTGGATTTTAGTGGATCAGAACCATGCTTGAAATCTTCTACAATGTTTACATAAAAGCTATTTTTTCCTTAAAAATTACTAATAATTACAATAACTGTCATTTATTTAGCATGTACTATATGCTAGTCACACTTTGAAGCACTTCATATATACTAATTCATTTAATCTTCTTAACTGTCTTGTCAGATAGGTAATATTATTAACCTCATTTTACAGATGAGGGAGCTGAGGTACCAAGAAGTAAGACTGTCAACTCAATGTTTAAGTGAATTTCCAATAAATAAAAGGCAAAGGGCAAAAGACAAAAAAAGGCTTTTGGCCTTTTGATGTCCAATTACGTTTCTATGTATCTTCATTTTTAGATGTCTAGCTATTTTGAAAGCTGAGCATGGCACAGGCCTCACTGGACATCTGAGAGGGCCTGTGTGACTTTATCATAGAGCCATTTTACCTAATTATAACAGAAGAACCAATAGACATAAGTGAACGCTGTTGTAATTCTATAAAGGTAGTAATGGTGAAGCTCAAACTCTTGGACCAAGTAGGATTTTTGCAGGCCTACTGACTTTTGGCAAGCCATTTGCGGTATCTCTATTCTAGTGGCTTTTCCCAGACTGTTCCCTATGTTATTAATATTCTTTTGAAAATGTAGAAACAAAAGACTGAGCTTGACATGGTCAATGAAGTACAATTTGGGGGCTCTTATGGATCATGCTGTTTTTACGTACCCTGGAATGATATTAAATTACCTTTGGAAATAGCAACACAACATTCTAAGCTGGTGGGCATCCTGTGATTTACTTTTTTTCTGTAGCCCTTAAATTTAATCAAGCATTCCCAAATTCTACTTTCAACTTATTTATTTCTTTTGGCCTGAAGAACCTTATTCAGATTCAGCTAACATGTTTTTAGTGAATGCTAAGGGGTAATTGCTAGCGCCTTCACTTTACAAATTAAAAAAAAAACTGAGACTCAGAAGAGCTAAACTGCCTGTGGTTAAACGGTTAGAAATAACAGATAAGAGATTTGAAATCAAACTGTCCTTCTCCACCCTCAGGAACCTGTTCATGATACCAGGCTGAGCACTATGTGCTTCTCCCCAAAAGGTTCTTAGTGACAATATGATGGACCATGCTTCCCTCCTCTGCATTCTCGAGCATGCAGAAAAATTAAATAAAAATTATTTAAATTTGCTCAATCATGTGCCTCAAAATGGTGTGGCTTTTCAGTGTACTGGGAAGGCTTTACTTGCCCAAAAATGTAACCTCTATCATTATCCAATCCACTGGGGGCTTATTCTTTTGGATGTCAAAATCCTTTCATCTTTATAAGTTTCATTAAGAGTATCAAAAGATTATGAGAACATAGAGCATGATGGGAGGTGGCAGTTCAGAGCCACCCAGTGAGGTTCTTTGAACCCTCCCCCCACCCCGCCACACATTGTCACATACTGCACAGCAACGATTCCATAAACAGACTGCATATAGGACAGTAGTCCCATAACATTATAATGGAGCTGAAAAAGTTCTATCACTTAGTGATAACAGAGTTGTTATAAGGTTGTAGTACAATGCATGACGTGTTTGTGGTGATGCTGGTGTAAACGTACCTGCACTGCGGCCATATAAAAGTATAGCTTATACTTTATGTACCGTACATAATACTCGATGATAATAAATGACTATGTTACTGCTTTACGTATTTACTATGCTATACTTTTTATTGTTATTTTAGAGTGTGCTCTCTTATTTGTAAAAACAGAAAGATTGTTGTAAAACACTATTCCGTGTTAAATGAGCAACAGCTTCATACAGCTCATGTTTACCGTGTCTCTTAATTGCATAATTTTCTCTTGTGCTTGATTTAATCTCATGGGGTTTTTTCGTTTTGTTTTTTGTTTTTGTTTTTCGTTTTGTTTTTTGGTTTTTTTTACTCACACAACTTAATTCTAACAATGCAGTATCCCAATCATTAAGCAGTTTGTAATGTGGCGCTTTTAGAGTAGGCAGGACTGAAGTGGAAGTGCCTGTCCTAGAACATTTGTAACCAAACACTTACTCCACTTAGAGCCATAACGAAACTTTTAGCTTCCTCTTAACAAACATTTTCGTAAATTCCTAAATAAAAAAATGTAAAGCCCTTTATCCCTACCCCTGATTTTGCTTTGTACCTTGATCTCGTTTAATTATAAATCCCACACCCTGAGCACTCTCCTCTGGGGAGTATCTTCCCAAATTGAGTCTCTTATGTCTGGAGAACGGAAGAAGCTCTTCCTTCTCAATTAGAGATTGTTGAGAGTAACCCACTATGGCTGTAATTCTCCCCTCTGAATCTTGCTCCTTCCTTAGATCCCAGATTACCTTTCTAAGAGCCCCGTAGCTGGTGAAAAGAAAATAGAAATTGACTTGTAAGGTATTTGAGAGGTTAGTAGGGAGGCCAGTAACAACAGAAGAAAAGAGGAAATGAATATTTAGTATGAATTTCTCACACTTGGAGAGAATAACCCAACTCGATATGTGCTGACTCATTCCTTAGTTGGCGGTTCTCATAGGGCTGTCTGAAATTATGTCTATTATCTCATCTCATGGTCTTCATTTGTTCAATGACATTTACTGAATCCCTACTGTGTGTTAAGCACTATTCTAGGCATGGCGATTCAAGAGGCAAGTGAATTCTTTTCCTCAAAGCAGAAATGGTTCAGTGGAAGAGTCAGACCCATGAATAAGTGATTGTAATTCAGACTAACAAGTTATGTGAGAACATACAGAAGGATAGCCTGAGCCCATATATTATTTATTGCAGCATAACAAATTACCCAAACTTAGCAGCTTAAAACAAGAGTCAAGGAGTAACTTGATGGGGTTCTGGCTCAGAGTCAATCATAAGATTGCTGTCAAGATGTCAATCTGGGCATCTTTCAGTCACCTGAAGGCTTGACTGGGGTTGAAGTATCCTCTCCTGAGAAAGCTCTTTCACATGGCCGTCAGCCTCTCCTTTGGGTTGCTTTCAACATGGCAGCCATCCTCCCCCAGAGCCAGTGATTGGAGAGAGAAGCAGAAGCCACAGCGGTTTATAACCTAGCCTTGGAAATTACTTACTGTCACTTCTGCTATATTCTATTAGTCACAGAACAACCCTGACACAACGTAGGAGGGAACTACACAAGCACATAAATATTAGAAAGGAAGTTTATTGGGGGCCATTATAAAGGCTACCTACCATATCCAGTCTGGGAGAATCAGGGAAAGCCCCCAACGGAAACCAAGGCCACATGGAGAAATAGAATTTGAGTCTCAGTATCCTTCTATAGTTCATGAAAATTCATAGTAGTTCTCTAATTCACTAGCAAGGGAAGGTTTCTCCTGCCACAATCTTTTCCCTTCTCTGTATGCCTAAGATGGCCAGGTGCCCCTATATTGTGCTCATCAAGTCTAAGGCCCCATCATTTTCTAAGCCAAAAGGGAAGTGAGATATAGAATATACTAAAATATTTTGCAACTCTAAGCTCCACCCCGACCATCAGTTAGCTTTATTTGAATTTTAAGACCTCTGCAACAGATCAATTGATAAATTGTATGATCATAAATATGGATGTCTATCATTATTACTGATGCAATGTTGAGACCAAGATGATGTCAGTCTAAGAATTAGCATCCAGAACTATCACCCCAATTGCTAATATTCAGTAATGTGTATTCACAAAGACTTGTTTTTGTCTTCATATTATAGTGACTGTGAGAAGTAATTGAAGGCCAGGGATGTTTAGAAGATTTCTAAATGAATAGCATCTTAATATTTTTGCTCATTGTTACAACACTGTCAAAATGGAAGCACATCTACAACATTTTTAAAGCATAGGTCTGGTAGAAATTGCTAACATTTACAAGGTGTCTTTTATTAGAAGTCTAACAAAAGACTAATCCTAGAGACTGGTTACCTTTACAATTGATATTCCCTATATCAACAGAAGAAAACAAATGAGTCTGGATTTTAAATTCATCATTTTCTCTGTGCATCTGTGATCTGAGTTTGAACTAAAATGAAACAAGCACTCTAAGCCCCAGAGCACAAAAGAGATGTCCCATTTAAGAACAGAGAAGCTGTTCTGTGTCAAAATGCCTATGTGAGGATGTTGGGTGTTCCTAGAAAAGTAAGAGCAGCATCTGAGTATTCAGGATACTCATCGTCTCCCAGCTCATAATCTTCAGCTTCTTTGTTTTCTTTGACTCTTGACTTTTAGCCACTGCAATATTTGTGCCAAATACTAGTCAGTGAAAGACCATGCCAAAGGTGACTGACACCTGCTCAGAAGAGCCAATCGTTAACTTTCCAAGAAATTTGAGAGCCAGTTATTAAACATAGCCAGTATTAAAAATTAAATTATGTATGCTTACAATTAAATAAATTATATTAAAAAGAAAACATAATACTCAAAATGCATCACTTTCTAATTACTCGGCTATGTTTTACTATTATATATGTTCTTGAGGTTGTCAGTGGTGAGAGTATTTGCATTATGGATATCAGCAAACACTACTAGGCTTTTTTTTTCCACCCAGAGAATCAGTTGGTAAACATTTATGAGTATATCCCTAAGAGCAGCCTTCTATTATAAGTTTAATAGTAATGCTTGAGCCAGATATCTGGATTTAAACCCAGTTCTGCCACTTAATGGCTCTGTGACTTGGGAACATTACTTAACTTCTTTGTACCTTAGTTTCATCATCTGTGAAACAGAGATAATATAGCACCTACTTCTAAAGGTTGCTATAAATATTAAAAGAGTTGATATATTTGTAAAGCATTTTGGAACGATGCCTGAAACCTAATAAGTGTTATATAAATTTTTGTTAAATATATAAAATAAAATACTATTCTAACGGTTACTGTTCCCCTTTTTGATTCTATCTCATTTGTTTCTCATCTCTCAAAATCTATGCTGTTCTTCTTCCACAATAGTAAAACATCCAATTTTTGTTGAACACATGACCATCCAAAATAAAGATTAGATCTCTCAGCCTCCCATGAAAAAATTCTGATCAAGACAATATAAACAGAAATATTTTGTGGTAGCTTCCAGGAATTTATCTTTAGCAACTGTTGGCACATTCTTTGTTCCCCTTTTCTTTTTATTTCTTGTTCCATTCTGATCATTGAATTTGGATGTGATGGTTGGAGCTCAACCCATCATATTGGACCATGAGGAAAAAAGCCATACCCTAGAGGTGATAGAAATTTGAAACATAGAAATATAAATCAGTGATAATTTTTGACAAGAAAAATATAAAAAGTAGCTGAAATATGTTCACAGGTTAGAATGAGAATGAAGATATGCAGATTCAGGTTTCAGAGGTCTTTACAGCTAAACTTCAACTGTGAATGATCTGCCAGTTCCAGATCCATGAAACCCAGCGAACACGGCTCATGTTCTTGGATTTATAGAAAATTCTACCTCCCTTATTGTCATGTGCATCTTTAAAACAAACCTTTATTACTTGAGCTAATGTAATTGACTCTCTATTCCTTGCAACCAAGAGTGAAACTAACTAAACTTTATGGTTTACAGTACAGCAAAAAGGCAAAATTCTACCTATCAACAGATATATTGCTCAATAACATTTTCCTGTACAGGCAAACTTACACCACAGGAAGTGAGGGTTTCTCCTTTGGAAATGTTCTATATCCTATTGTGCTCAGTGGATATCAAGTTGTATTCTCAAGTATCAGCTGTCACTTTCCCATCTTAAGAGGGCTTAAACTTTTACTCCATACTAGCCAGATGTCATATATTACTCGTAATCAGTGTTGCCTTTGGGAAAAATTAAGTAGGTGAAGTTTGCTTCTTTTTTTATTGCTCATTCTCACCCGAGTTCAGCTCCTGAGTTCAGCAGGGGCACATACCCGATTAACTGCTCCTCAGACCTACTCCAACTCAGTATTCAATGTGACTTCCCCTCCTTGTCCCATCTCAACTTACCAGTCACATTGAATATTTTCCTCAAGGCATCAATAAGCAGCTACAATTTTATTTGCATTGAGATATTATCTGACTCTATTACGGATTCCATTATTGACTCACATGGAGATTTTAAAATGGTCCTCCCAGTTAAATCAAAAGGAAATTTAATATCTGTAGAATAGCTATTTATTAGGCATTGTGCAAGGGACACTATTTAATTTAAATTTTACAAATAATGTATCAATCGAGACTTTAGCTGCAAATAAGAGAACCAATTCTGGGTGACAAACAGGAAAGGATATTCAGAAGCTCAAAGGATTACCAAGAAATTCACAGAACCAGGTTTAGAAAATGGGCATGAATAAAGACGAAACATCATATTTGTTATAAAACTGATATACTACCTGTATTAACAGATAAACTATAAAATCTCAGTGGCTTAGAACAATATATATTTCTCGCTCAAAGTTGAATTGGTGTTTGAATAAAAGGAGGTGAGGCTTTGCTCCATGCAATCACTAAGGAAGTCTGATTGATGAGAGCTTTAATATTTTTAACATATGACCCCCATGATCACCTTGAACCACAACATTCTGTCAGCAGATGGGAGAAAAGAGGAAATGGAGATCCGTGTATGAAATTTTTATAGGCCAAGCCCAGAAACAACATATATCACTTCTGTTCTCATTCTATTGGTCAGAACTCAGTCACATGACCACATTTAACTGTAAGGGAGCCTAGAATAGTCCCAACAGGGCCAAATAAAAAAGAGGAGTATCTAGCCAGTCTTTGTTCCCACCCATCCTCTCGTCACTAAATGCCTAGGCTATGCTTCTTTCCACATAGAGAACACAATCATCCCTCCCCCAAGAAAGATGAACCAAACCACTACTGTCCAGTCACTGAGTTTCCCTGTAAGCTTAGATTCTCTAGAGATACTCAGTGCTCTCCTTCAAGGACAGATCCACTGCTCATCATGGTCCAGCTACCTATAACTAGAAGGATTAGATACCAACTTCTTCCTCCCCAACACATTTGATATAAAGTGATGGAACAGGGACAAAATAACTGCAAAAAATAAAATAAAATACCCCTGTGGAAAAGAGCAGTATGCAGCAGTCATTGGTATACAAAGATGTTAAATTTTAAAGGACAGACTTCGTGAAAACTCTACTCTGGGAGTGAGGAAAGTTTCTAGAATGGATCCTAGATCTGCTTTCTGGGAGAAACTGTCTTGTTCGTTGTTCTTCATGGCTCCAGGCTCCACCATAGGGAAGTTTCTTCTCTGTCCTTTTCCTCTTTGACCACCTCGGATATGGGCGGAGGAAAGTATGCACTCCTTGTAGGCTGCATAGCTTTCAAATCCCATATATTGCTGTTAAATTTGGAGGCATAAAACTCATTTTGATACTCAATGGTTTATTTTAGTCCAAGCTTATGGTTTCTTTGGCAGTATAATTCCTTCAAAAACCTAGTAGACTTCTATTTGCTTCCAATCAGCTTTATGTGCTAGTAACCATACTCAAAGTTCTTTTCTAGTCATAACTCTCAAGCTTGATTTATGATTTTCCTTCCTAGTCCCCATGACTCTCTCCATTTACTGTCTGAGGTCATCATTAGGCTAGATAGGAAGATATCAACCTTTGATTTGATCTTAGCTACAAGACTTTCTAAGTCTTATTCAGTCTGATTTCTTACTGTGTGAGTTTTGGAAGCAATTTTTCCAGTTTTTCAACACCTCTAGTTTCTGACATTCAGTTTTATCTTTGTTTGAAAACAAGCCAATTCTTTCCTGAGTTCATGCACTTTTTTGCAAACTGCTACTAACATTCTGTTTTCCAACCTTTTCCCCTAGAGCTAAACAATCAGCATATACTTGACCCATCTTCTATCAAGAGGCAGTTTTATCGAAGATTTTGTCACTGTATAACATAGAGTTTTATCTTTCCAACCTCCGATGCCAGTCTCCTTGTCACTCTCATCTTATTCACTTACCCAAAGTCATGCATTTTAAGGTTTCATTATGGCAACATTCTACTTCTGATACAAATGTGTACATTAGTTAGGGAAATTTAGTGGCCATAAAGATATACCCTGAAATATCAAAGGTGTACTACAATAGAAGTTTATTTCTCACTTACTAAAATCTAATTGGTAAGGAGGCTCTGTTCCCTACAGCCATTCAGAGAGCCACACTGTTGAAGGCTGTGCAATACTCAACATGTGACTTCAGGTTATTCTGGGCATTAGCAAATAGATGGAGACAAAGAAATTCTGAAGACCTGGTGGGAGGTCTTTATGGATCTAACTTGGAAACGATATATGATTCTTTTGACCGCAGCCTATTAACCAGAACTTAGTAATAAGGTCAAACCTACCTCAGATGGAAGACTGAAATATATAGTCTAATTGTATGCCCAGGAGGAAGGCAAACTAGGTGAAAACCCATATATAATCTTTCTCATAAACTAGAACCACAGTCAGAACTGTGGCAAACAATAAATTAATGAGGGCACTATTGCTACTCCTGCTAAAGGCTAGACACTGATGCTTGGAAGGATGCCTCCAGCAACACAACAGGATCCTGTCGTTACATTGCTGCTCCACAAAAAGACAATATTGCTGCTTATATCACACTTTTCACAGCCAGAATGTGTTCTCCATGTTCCTAGTTTCTTCACCTCTCTAGCTCCCAAGTCAAAGCCCAGAACAAAAGTATCAGATTGGTTGAGCTTATACCATGTAGCTACTCTCTTATTGCAAAAAAGACTGGAAGAACTAGTCTACATTTTTAGCTCACATAGTGCACAGCAGACTCTGCCCCCATTATCACTCCTGAGAATTTGTCAAATAAAGACAGGAATCAGACTGAATCAAGGGAATCAACTTCATGTGAGAAACTTCAAGAAACATAACAAGCTGGTAGAATAGAGCATTTTGAACAAATGGGAAGTGACGGACGTGTGTTTGTGTGTGCGCACACATGCGCGTGTGTAGTCTTGGTTCCTATCCATTGATAATTTTGAGGTTTTGCCTTCATCTAGACCTGTCTTGTTTACCACTGTATCTCCAGCACCTAGAACAGTGCCATGAAATTGGTAGTCATTTACTAAATGGAAGAACTCTTGATCCAATAAGTATGCTTATTGATGCTTCTATTCCTGGCTCTTCTGATGGCTGGTAGGGACTGATAAAACCTAAAGACAATAATAAGAGTAATAGAGCTTCAATATTAGATAGCTTGACCACGGCGCAGAGTGTCTCCTGCCTGGTCTCTGGCTGTAGAAGCACTGCTGTAGTTACATAGTAGGGTTACCTGGTAGAGAGAGAAGGGAATACCAGAGGTGGGAAGAAAGAGCAGTAAACATGCCTGATTATGTTTAAGATTTTCTGAATTTCACTTTTCATAAAGAACACACTGAAATTTCAGCCTGAAAACTATACTTTTTTAATCCAAAGAGATTTTTCCTTGGTTCATATATTTGGAATGTTCTCCTTGAGGTGTTTCTTTTTCCCTAGTCAGCTAATGGCTTTGAGTATGACTTAGGGGAAACTGTGTTTGTCTCATTTGAGCAAAGAGTTCCTTTTTGGGAGTACAAATTACGACACCTCTTTGGCAGGGAAAGATATACATTTATAGACATTTTAGGTGGCACTGAAATTGCATGACAATATTTTAAAAGACAGCTAATATGGGGCAAATACATTTAATCCTTTCTTCTCTAACAAGATTCTCATTTCATTCTATATTACTTTAGTAAGAAAAACGCTGACATACATTACTCTGTGTCACTTTCTTGTCCTGTTGTCAACAAGATTCAAAAGTTATGTGCTAAATGAGATCTTTAGAAAGAAAGATGAGGGGAAAAAGAAGGGAAAGAAAAGATTCAATACCACTTACACTTAGAATACAGATTTTAAAAATTACAAAATAAGAATGTCAGCTTCTATAAAAACAAAAAAATTGGGGAGAAAGGGGTACCCTACATCTTCTATTATACCCTAAAACAGGGATATGGGAGCATTGCCACCTGGCGTGAGTGACTTGCATTGCCAGCTGAGTCTGTGTACAAAAATCTACCATCTCTTAAAGAAACATGACTGTATTTTGAACAGAGCTCACCATGTCCTAGAAAGCCATACGCCTTCTGCATCATTTCTTAGCCATGTATGCTTAGATTTCAGGAGTGCAGAGCCGAATGGTTTTTATTTCATCAACCATATGTTTGGAGAGGGGCAAGGATAAATATGCAAGAGCAAGACAAAAGAAATGTTCTACTCAAGCAATGCAGAAGTAGAAAGCCTGTGTGTGTTGGCCGAAATAGCCTTAAATAGGACTGAGAATCTTAACCAAGCTGTTCTTTTCCAGGTTCAGTATTTCAAATACTTTCTGGTATTTGCAAATGGATTTTTAGTAGGTATTAAGGGTTTTTTACGAGTTGACTACTTTTTGTTGCAGAATAAAATGAGGGAACAGAAAATGTTTAAAAAATAAATATAATAAAAAGATATATGTTTTTTTATTTCTGAGCACATTGGAGTTAAAAGTTCTGGCTTCTAGTATTTTATTTCGAGGCTAATATGCCACGCCATCTGCCAAGTGACGGTGTCTTTATTAGGTTACCATGGTATATAAAAATCAAAATGCTTTGCAAAGTTTGTGAGCAGGATGATTTTTATTTCATCCTTCAAATTTTTTCAAAATGTAAATTAACAGGTTTTCAAAAAAAACTTGAAATTAGAGTTATAAATATTGAGATAATACTACCCAATAACTTGAGCTTTAGAAGATTTTATATATATGTATACATATATATAAGTTATAAAATCCATAACAGTATTAACTACTGTAATAAATACTCGAAATTATCTTGTTGGATTTTTTTTCTAAAAAAAAAAAGTCCTTACTCCAACTATATTTTTAAAAAGTGAAACAATTTTGTTCTTTTATGTAAGCTGGGAACAAAGTACAAAAGCTGAAAGAAGGTAAAAGGAAAAATGGGGTCTGTACACTTTGGGGCATAAGCTAATAATTTTCACCTTAAAGCTAATGATTTATATGCACTATTTTGCCCCCACCTTCCAAAATGCAGTTTGAGGTAACAATTTGATTCAGTTTTGTCCTAGGCCGTTTAGTTTTTGCTAGTGTTTTTTATAGATAGTACATAATCGATGTGCCTCTTAAATGCTCTGGCACTCAAAGTTCCAGTCTTTCTCCCCCCTCTGTCTTTGAGGAAAGTTTTCCAGTCTTCTTTTCTTTCGTATACCTATTAAAAAAAAAAATTAAGTATCTTATGTTCAGAAATGCATGCATACATTTACCAGAAAGCGTGCACACATATATGACAATAGTCATATATGCTTTTGGCATTCTTTGGCATTTATATAAGCAAAGGGTAAGGGAGAAAAGATTTCTGGCACACCAGTCTCACTTCTGTTGTTGAGATGAGCATGTAAAGGATTGTTCTGGAGAAGAATTTCTGTAATCATGACATAACTTTATTATTATAAACACTAGGACTGTACCTCCTATAAGAGATAAGATTATAGTGACAGGGAAGTGGGCACTGGTGGGTGATTCAAAGAATACTCAGCATCACTGCTTATTTCTGATTAAAACTAGTGTTTCTAATTAAACACTAGACTAAAAAGCCTCTTTCAAATCCATCCACCATAAAGAAATTGCATTCCTAAAAGCAACGTAGGGGAATATAGAATATTCAACTTTCAAAGTAAGTCAGTAAATCTTTTTTGAGTGACCATAATGTAGTAGGAATTGTGCTAGGTGCCAAGAAGATGACTTGAGTAAGGTAGACCCAGTCCCAGGCTTCTTATGACTCCCAAGCTGATGGGAACTTGCCTTTCCAGTCATGGGTAACACTGCACTTAGGAAACTAAGACTTCAGAGATTAGAAGCAAGGCCTTGTGAGGACAGATCTCACAAACCTGTTATCTGTACAGAGAGGTGGATTCCAGATGAGAAATGGCAGAAGTGGAAGAGAGAATGACAAAATTAGTGTTTGAGATGTTGACCCTGCCATGGTGCTGCCGAAAGCTAATGAGATAGTCAGGGTGTAGGCACACATTTAGCCTTTCAAAGTAATTTAGGATCTAATGAGCCTTTGATAAAGATTTGAAATGGTCCATCATATCTATTGGGCATTTAGCTGAACACCACTTTTTGGAATTTGTGTAATTCTAACTAGAAATCTACCTACATAGTATTCTATCCCCTCTTCGGGTGATTAGAAAAACGTTCCTGGTTATGAAGGTGAAATATCAAAGGGGGGAAAACTGGGGCTACTCTTGACTGGAGGAGTGATTGCTGATTGGCCACTTTGCAGGTGGCCCACCAGCAAGGCCTCTACCAAGCCACTACCTCCTCCCCATCCCAGTGATGCAAAATCACCCCACAGAATGTTTTGTTCTCCAAGACCCTGGTTTCAATGGGTACATCCCATTAACAAGGCCAGCAGATGTCAGTCCTGATCCACTTTTTCTCAGCAGTGAACCTAGGAGGAAGAGCAGATCTGATTTTCCAATCACTGCCTTCTCTTTGCTGGCTTTTCTTCTTCCTGAAATGGAGGCCCGCTACTTGGTTTGCTTTGTTAATATTTACAGTATTCAATAGTTACTCTGTGATAAGCATTTTGTTTACTTTAGGTTTTGGTTGGTTGGTTTTCCAGCTCTTTTATTTTTAGCTGGTAGCTTAACTTGAGTTACAGCTGTGGTCTGTATATTACTCAATGTGGGTAGGATGTATGGTTTTTACAGATTCTTACCTGATGCCTCAAAAATCCAAAGTTGGGCCAAAAAAGAAAACAAAACAAAAAAATTTTCCAAGGGGGAAAAATATGTAGCTTTTATTCTATAAAATCATCCCTTTGGTGTCAGCCTTGGCTTTATCTCTTTTAAAATGAAAAGGCTTAGGTTTGCAAGTACTATGTCAAACATTTTTAAATACACATATTTTTAAGCTTTCTGATTAAGAAATAATAGTATCCTTGCATTTTTTATCAAGCAAGAATTTTGTCCTTGAGTGAAAACATTTTATGTCTAAAGTCTAAGTATTTATCGTAAGTGCAAAATATAAATAGAATATAAAGCTACTGTTTATAATGCATTCTGCTATTTGTATTATACTATTATGAAAGCACACTTTAAAGTTGCTTTTGACATTTTAAACTCTAAGATTTGCTAATGCAGAAAAAATGTGTGGTTTTGCCTTTGATCTAGTACTTGTTTGTTATAGCCGATTAGCTGTTATAAGCACCAAGGTAAAATTGTCATATAAGATGATTTCAACATTCTGTGAAAGAATCTGAACACTGTGAGGTGGCCAGGCACAGAACACACTTGGGCAATACTCTGTTGCTTAAATTAAATGTTAAATATTTATTTACCAAGTTGTCTAATTCAAGAAACAAGAACTTTCTTGATTTATTAAAAATAACAATGAAACCTAGACAAAAATATAACTTTTAAACAACTCTCACTGAACATTGTAGTATTTTATTTCTTTTCAAAGTAATAACAGTGATTTTTTTTTCACTTGAACATAACTTCTAAGTTAAAAGAATTTGAAAATATAGTTCAAGTACCTCGTTTTAATAATCTTCCAGGGCCAGGGAGATAAAAAAAAAAAATCATTATAATTACTAGAATGTTAAAGTTAAAAACCAAAGACTAAGTACCTGAAATTTTGTATTTCAAGCTGATATTTTAATTGTTCAAAAATTCTTTTCCCTTCTTTTTAATGAAAAGAGACTCAGTGCTAATAAAAAAAAAATACATATAGACTAAAGTACACATGTAAAATATTTTCTCATCCTGTATGTAGGATTTTTGTATTATTGTCAATTATAAATTTAAGGGCAAAGCAATGTGATTTTTTTTTAATGTGTTGCTTTGGGCTATAAAATCCTGTCTGTCCCATCTCTCTGTTCAACTATCTAAACCAGTGATCAATGGACACATATAATGTGAGGCTTAAATGTGAGGCTTCACCAAGAGCCACACACGTATTTTAAATTTTCTGAGAGCCACATTTAAAGAAGAAAAAAGAAACAGGTGAAATTAATTCCAATAATATATTTCCAACATACTATTTCAACATATAACCAATATAAAAAATATTTAACATTACATTTACCATAAACCAACATAAAGAATATTTAATCTTTTTGTGTGTGTCCTAAATCTTTGAAATCCTGCATGTATTTTCGCTTACAGCACATCGCAACTCGTATTTGCACAGTTTCAAGTGCTCGGGAACGGCATGTGGCAAGTGGCTAGCATACTGAACAGTGTAGGTCTTAGTTATCAAATCCCTACACTTAAACACATTGGCTGAGTGTCTTTATAAAGTATTGCCGTTGTGCTGACACCAATCTAAAAGACCAATATGTCTGAACTGGACTGTTAGTGGAGCAGAGTCCTTACGTGTATAGGAACTCTGTTCCCTTTCTATTTCATTTTTTAACAGCTTGCTTTGCTTCATAAAGATACATCAGTCACCCTCAAGCCATGGGACCCTCTGTTGATTCATGCCTAGGAAATTGAGTTACTGAGATTGTCACTCTGGAGAAAGTGACCTGGAGAAAACATTCTAAAATGGCCCAAATGGGAGAGGCAGAGCCTACAGGAATCTTTTCAGAGATCCGTTCGGAACATGGAAGGAATCCCAGTGTCTGCTGACTTTTGGGTTGTCTGGTGCACCGTCCTGAAATGTAACCCTGGGATTCCTGAATGAATGACAACTCTATGCCTTGAATTTCCTGGGAGAGTCTACATTTCACATAGTTTAGATGGTTTTTCCTTCAAATGCTCCTATTTCTTAGGCTATGTGTCTCGATTTAAGGTTCAGAAAATAAGGCTGCTCTGGCAAAGTTCCCTCCAGTTGCAGGGCTGGTTTTCCAGGCTTTCCAAGCTGGCATAGGGTTATTTAGAAATGGTAATGCAAAAAATAGAAGAGGCCGGGAATAAACTGTAGATATTTCAGGGAAAAGAAATAGCACAGATATCCTGAGGTTTATCCCCTTCCCACAGGCCCTAAATTGCTTTGAGATTAGTCAAAAAGAAATAAAGCTGGAAAATGGGGGAAAATCTGTAAAATGCAGATAAATATCTTTCTTTGTCTTTTCATCTCTCTACTATTATATTCCACTCAAAGACCTTGTCAAAAATAAATAAGAAGCCATTGATCTTTGCCTTTTTCCAATAATATAACCCATAATGGTATGGAAAATATTCATATTATATAAGCATATTGCATAGAACCTGGAGCATAGTGGGCACCAAATAAATGGAGGCCATTACTAGAAATATTATGTTGGTGATGAACCATCCAGGCAACACAAGAAAACCAGAGAATGACAGAATAGCATCATCTCTTTAGTATCTGTCATTTTTCTGTTTTATCTTGTGTGCTCTGAAAGGCAGTGCATGCCCATTAGATCTTCCTTTGTACCCTTCTGAATGGAATCTTATTTTCTTCCTTATTAACATACCTTAATTAATAGAGGTGCATTTGTATAGCTACCATGGCAGAACACCTTAGTAGGATAAAGGTTTTGCATGATATTGTTGGCTGTCTTTTTATTTCCTTATAAAACTGAGAGAGAATATTGGTACCAAGGTATAATTATGACTTCATGTGGTCTTGAATAGGAATTTAATGGTTTTCTTAAATTGGTTCTGAGTTCCTTCTTAGCTTTGGGTCAGATAAAGACCTGTGAAGAATTTCTCAAATCTTGAAAAAAAAATATTTTTATTCTCTACCCATTTTCTCAATTTATAAAGAGAAATATCACACTGAATACTTTAAAATCTCTTGGAAGTGAGAAATATGGATTGTTTTCTCTAAAATTAGCACCAATTATCTTTACTACCCAAATTTCCATTGCCATCACTGAATATTTGCATGAAGCAGTTCATGAGGAATTTATCTAATAGCAGGAATACACAGTTATCTTTGCATATTTACCTAAGCCACTGTTATTTGCACTGTTTTTTTGTTTTTCTCAGAGAGTGTATGAGAAATAACTATATTTAATACTGCAGAAATAACATACATAGCAACAGTAATTTTATTAAAGTTCAGTTTTAGTAGGCAGTTGGGGGTTTTTTGTTTGTTTTACATTTCCACTGTTGCTCATCTAATATCTGTGTGCCTTTTATTTAAAGAGGAAGAGAGAGAAAAAGAGACAGAGACCAAAAATTGGACATACACAGCTTATTATTACAAAAAAAATTATGTCCAACCATCTTCCCAGAAACAAGAGGAAGCACTTCATTAGGATCTCTGATTCGACCTAGTTTTTGGAAACAAAATTATGTTTACTTCTTGTTAAAGTCAAGGCATGCAGGCTAGAACAATGGTCTTCCAAAATCCCTCTGCATCCTCACATCCTTAGGGGCACTGCTCTTCTTTTTCAATGCCATTAACAGCCCAACAGACCACAGGAACCTCACATTCTGCTACAATGATACTTGGTCACAGTCAGACTCCCATGACAATGACATTTTCTCTGAGAGTTCCTCACAGCTGTGTCACTGTTAACTTTTAATGAACATCCTTCCTTCCTTTGAAAAGTTTCAGTGAAATGAAACGGATGTGCAATTTCTGCTTTCGTCTCCACTTTATGTCGGATAATGTACAGTAATTCTGTGTGCTGAAGTAGTCTGTGGCATGCCTAATTTGGGGTGTTTCGAAGCTAATAATGTAATTTTGTCCACAGTTACACACAAATGTAAAACAAGATTTTTTTTTTGAAAGTTAGATCCTAAAATATATTATAACTGATAACATACCAGAAAGTAAAGAGACTCACTGCCAGCCTGAATCTGGGCCCCACTGTTCATTTCAGGGGATTGCTGACTCAATGGAGAACTCCCGTAGAAGGCGTGCCAATAGCTCCTGGGACAATGAGTGCACAGAGGCACCACAGTGTTATTTTGGAGCATTATTCTTTCTTGGTTTCCACAATAGCTGGGATCTGATAATTTAGCATTAAGCCTCTTTTCAACTATATGGAACTGTAATAAGGTGATTTAGCCAATATGCCTTTCCATTGTCCCAAAGATTCTGTGATCTATTATGTGGTAATGTGTAAAAAGAAAAAAAGAAAGAAAGAAAGAAAAATGGCAGGGGTGGGGGGGACATAAACCAACTAATTATCAAACGCATGAAAAGCGGCTTTGAGAGAGCTGTTATTTATTGGCATTTTCTTATGAATCAATATAGATATAGGAATCGACTGCAGAAGCTTCTGGGTACATTCACATAATGAAAGCCCAATTAATATCCAAAAGCACAGTGCGCTGCCGGCAACAGGGAGCTACAAGGACAATCACTGGCTTCCGCAGCCAACACTGACAGCTGCAGTGCCCCGATAGCAAACAGCTTCAAAGGCCGATCCCCACCCCACCCCCACCCCAGCCTCAACTGAACACTCCCTTCAAATCTCGCCCTCACTGAGGCAAGGCCTGCAGGAACAGATGGGATACCAGAAGCAACCCATGGCTATCTGTGATGTCACCAAATGAGGCATTTGGGGATGCTGTTTGGGTGGCAAAAAAAAAATGTCAAAAGAATATGAGAGAGGGGTTAGAGGGATAAGGGAGACTCTTTAGATAAAATTAGCGTGGCAGGGCAACCCCATAGGTTGGAGAATTGGGCTGTGGGGTGGAGGAAGAGGTCATGCTGGGTACAGATCTGGGCTGGCTTACATTTCAGTTTTATTTTTGTGTGGATTAAGGGAGCTTTACATCGGTTGGGCTCACAAGAAAAGCATGTGGCTCCATGTCCTGTGGGCCTGTTTGCTTTGGATTCATCCAGGATGCAAAGTCCATGCCAGCCTGTCAGAGATGGGATTCGGACACTCACCGTTGCCCTTTCTCCCCTTCTCAATCACTCCCATCTTTTTCAAACAGGATCCAAGCTTTCTTCCTTAAGATGTGGCATCTCTTTCTTTTTTTTTTTTTTAAATTTGTTCTTATTTTTTTCTGTCCCAAAAATATAGATTAATTTCTCACTAGACTGAAAAAACTAGATTCTAAAATCAGACCAATCAAAACTGCTGTCCAGGAATCCTATTCTGAGTGGCCATGCTGGATAGCACATGTAATGGTGCCTAAAATCGGGCTGTCAGGCTCTGTCTCCCAGCACACATTGATTTCTAGACACCCAGGGCCTGAGGAAGCCACCCAGCATTGGTCTAGTAAAAGCAGAAGGGTAAAGCTTGATTAAATGGATCATACCAGAGAAAGAACAGATCCACATAAAATTTTCAATTCCTGCAGAGTCTGAGTTGGGGCAGAGAAGTTTATAATGGAAAAATATTCTCTTTTGCCTTGTAATAAATATGATAATTTCTTTACATTTTTATGACCTTTAGAGTTTACAGAGATCTCCCATTTGATCTTCCCAATAAGTCCAAGATATTTTTAGGCAATAATTTCAGTGATACCATTGTACAGAAGAGGATGCTAAGGCTCAAGGTGGTTCAATGATTTGCCGATGCTTAGAGTTAGCAAATGTCAGAGGCACGGTTTCATTCCAAGTCTTCTAGATCTTCTGTAGGGCATGGAAGCCATTTGAAAAAAAAAACTCATGAAACAATCAGTGATTTTTTTTTGAGGTGGGAGGCTAAGCATCACTTCTTTGTGACTATGTTTTTCTAGCTAGAGTGTCCACATTACTCTTCTGATGACACTTGTGTTTTGTTTGTACTTATTATTTGTCTGTTCCTCCTCCCACTCTGTGGGGAGATCTCTGAAGACAGGGACTCTCTTGTTCATCCCTGACTCTCCAGTACCCAGTGTAACACCTGGCATACCGTATCAATCAGTAAATGCTATTGAAAGAGGATGGATGGATGAATGGATGGGTGGACGATATGAAAGTCTTACTGTGGCTATTTGTACAATTTAACAAATAGTAGTTCAACCTCAAAACTCCCGTCCATGGCCTTAAAGAAATGGAACATTTGGATTTAACCATTTCTATATTTGCTAATTAGCCAAAAATACTGTACCTAGCACTAATAAGAAACAGCAAGAAAAGATGACTGATTCTGATCACTGAAGAGGGAGCATTGTAATTATATTATGCAAAAAAAAAAAAAAAAAAAAAAAAAACCCTAATAGGAGAAAGAAGGTAGTCACTGGCAACTTTTATTTTTATTTTATTATATGTTTTTTTTTTTTTTTGAAATTATCTCTGCTCACAAGAAAAGTAAAGGTCTCTCTGAAGCTCTCTGCCGAGGGAGGTGAATTCTCAAATTTGAGTGCTTCAGTTACTTTTTGGATGGCATCCAAATTAGCAACAATTCAATAAATGTTTCCTGGAGCACTGGATGTGTCTAACTTGGTGCTAAATGTGGAGAAGGTTATGAGGTGGGCTGAGTTGGCCTCAGCCCAGAGAGAGTTGACAAACTAGGGGAGATTGGGCAGAAGGCCTGCAAATACCTGCAGTACAGAACTCTGCTCCAGTGCTCGAAACAAAATCTAAACCAAGCATTTAGAGGAGGTTGCTGTAACTTCCAGTGTGAGTTGAGAGCAGGGTCAAAGAGGCTGAATGAACAAAGTAGAAAGGATGGATGTATAAGTAGGAGCCAGAGATATTGGGGGTAACAAACACCACATGGTGAAATGCACTCTTTAGGCCATATCCAGTGCTGTAGTACGACAGAGATGCTCCAATGTACTAAAGGTGTATGTAGCACGTTTCTCATAAAATGACTAATGTTTAATTTGTTGGATAAAGAGATGGAGTTGGCAAAAAGTTATTAGAAGGAGCACTGCCCAACTCTGTGCAGAGAAAATTTAATAATCCAGAAGCATTTTCCAATTCATTACTCAGAGTTCTATCCTGACATGCAGAATAGTGCTGGAAAAAGTAAAAGTGATGGAATACACTCATCCAGCAAAGAGAACAATGAGAGGATTCCCAAGATCATTGATCTTTAAAATCACAAATAAATACTTAATGTGGTGTGTGTTATCATATCTCTCTTAATACTCCCCAAGCAATATGAACATTCTACTTCTAGAATGGATTGGTAAGCCATTCTTACATTAACTCTGCTTAATAATGCTAACCAATAATAGTTACCAGGTATTAGCTTGTACTATGTGCCAGGCACTGTGGTAAATGCTTTTGACTTGTTATTTCATTTAACCCTCAGCACTACCCTATGAGGAAACTATTTCTCTTAATAAACTTTTTAACTTAGAGTAGTTTTAGATTTACGGAAAAGTTACAAAGATAATGTAGAGGTTTCCCTTATACCTTCCACCCAGTTTCCCCTTTTATTAACATCTTATAATAGTATGGTACATTTTCCATTATTAGTTGATATACTATTATTAACTATAGCCCACACTTTATTCTGACTTTCTTAGTTTTCACCTCATGTCCTTTGTTCTGTCCCGGAACACCATATCCTTAGGTAACGTTAGACTTCTCGTGGCTGTGATATCTTCTCAGACTTTTCTTGTTTTCGGTGCCCTCAAGAGTTTTGAGGAGTACTGGTCAGGTATTCTGTAAAATGTCCCTTAATTTAAGTTTTTTCTCATGATTATGCTGGGTAAAGGGTCCTTAGAAGGAAGACCGGAGATATAAAGTGCCATTCTCCTCACATTGTATCAAGAGTGTCTGCTCTCAGCATGATTTGTCACTGATAATGTTACGTTGCCTGAACACATGACTGAAGTTGTGTTTGTCAGGTTTCTCCACCGAAAAGTTATTCTGCCCTCCTCCCTTTCTTTCTATGCTCTGAAAGCAAATCACTATGCACAGCCCATCTTAAAGGGTGAGGAGTCAGGCCCTACCTCTTTGAGAGGACAGTATCTACATAATTTGGAATAATTTTTCAGTATGGGTGATTTGTCTTTTCTCCCCATTTTTTTATTCAGTCACTTATTTATATCACTGTGGACTCAAGGATATTGATTTTATAATTTTGGTTATAATCCAGTACTGCATTATTTATTTTGTTGATTAAATTATCTCAGCTTTGGCCATTGGGAGCTCTTTTAGTTCGCTCTTATGTCCCCTTGACATACCCCCCTTTGTTTCATTTTTTGGAGCATTTTCTTACTTTCTGGCACTGCAGAATGTTCCAGACTCATCTTGTTTATTCCCTGCGCCAACCTTGGAATTAGTCATTTCTCCAAGGAGTCCTGGTTCCTCCTGGTGGAGAATGGTATTACAAACTAAGATCTGGGCATTGGGTATAGAAGTAACTCTATATTTTCTGCATTTTATACATGAGGAAACTGAAGTTTAGAGAGATTAAGTAACCTGCCCAAGGTCATGCCTAAGAAAACTGTAGAATCTAGATTAAAACACAAATCTGTCTGATATAACTGTAGCATGATTTCTTGCTTCCCACTCTCCCCACCCCACCCCTTTTGGGATATCAGTCTGCCTTCCAACGAAATTTAAGTAGTGTTGGATGTTTTCCTGGTCTGTTGACATAATATTGTATTTCAGCATTCCCTTTCTTACTGTCCCTGAGATCGGATTTTGGTAGGGCTTATTCAAGACAATGGCACTTTAGTTAGTGGTTCTAATCTAAAATAAGTATCCCCAGAGGTGTGCTGAGGATCTGAAAGTGCTTTTTCAATATTTTGGGAAATCTAATGGAAATCATACATTTGTCCATGACACAACTGCCCAGGCTAAGAAGAATGTCATATTTCTTTGATTCTATATCAGCTCAATGTGGCTGGCTACATCAGTTGTTTCAAACCATTTGAAGCTCTGATTGGTTGATGATGACTTCATAGGTGTTTCAGAGGTTGGAGAGGGTAATAAAGAGTCTTTAGGGGTAGAGATGTTGGAAAAGGCCACATCATTGCTATTCTACTTGTGATCCAACTCTGATTGAAGTGGAGCCATTCTGAGAGCTGTATCTATGTATATGTGGCAGGGAAAGAGTAACTTTTTTGGATAAAAAGTAGACGTCTATGTATTTGGTTTATGTTTTACCAATTTGCTGTAATGTTTTAATGCTCAAAATTCTGGTCCAAGTTAGTTTTAATTTCTGCTTCATTTTAGATGCCTGCTTAAAAATTTTAAACTATACACATTGGAATGATTTTTTTTTTTTGTATTCTGTTTTTTGAAAGAAGAACCGATATCAGTGTAGATAAGCATATGGACCTATTTAATACATTCAGAGTGATGCATATAAATGACTCAGAGCCTAACTTTGTGGCATTTGGCTGAATTGCCTGTTGGGATGGACTCAGAAAGGTGGGAGGAGAAAGTGGGGGAGATGAACAACTTAAACGGGAGAGGAGTAACATGTGGTTCTAGAAAATAAAAGCATGAGCATCAGGATTAGATAACTGGTTTTGATGGAAGGAAAGTTCTCAGTGAGTGTTAACAGAGACTGGCTTTTCACACAGTTGTGTTGACATGAAACTGTATAAAGAAAGCGTACAATTAAAAGGTTTAAAAAGAGAGAATATTATTTGCAAGAGATTTTTGAGGTGATCTAATTTAATGGTTCTCAATGTTGAGCTACACATTAGAATCACTGGGAAAGCTTTTAAACAATACCAATGTTCAGGCCCTGCTGCTTAAGTTTTTTAATTAATTGATCTGTGGCACAGCCCTGGCGTGGGGGAAAAAACAAACAAACAAACTTTAAACTCCTCAGTAATTTTAATATGCATCTGAGCTTGAAACCATTGATCTAGTTTTTCTTTTTTTTAATTGCAAAATATTTCAAGCACACAGAAAGGACAGTGAAAATGTATTAGAGACTTATGTATTTACTACCTAGAATTAACATATAATGTATTGCCACATTTGCTTCATTTACTTTTGTCACAAATATCTATTGAGTCCCTTGCCCAACATCAAATCCCATAGCCTTCTCTACTTTTCCAGAAGCCTGAAGTTGGGGACAGTCCATCCATTTATATTTTCATACCTTTACTAAATAGATATGTGGGTATGTACAGTTTCATTTGTTTTAAAATTTTCCATGCTCTACAGTATCATAGTACATGTATTCCTTTGCATTTTGCTTCTCTTATGCAACATTATGGTTTTGCAACACATCCCTATAATTTAAGTTTATTAATTTTAGCTGCTCTCTGGTACTCCCTTGTATACTAGAATTTATACATTTCCCTACTAATGGACATTGAAATTATTTCTTTTATGGCTTTTTTTGTTTATTCATTTTTGGTATAATAGAAATTCTATGGTGAACATTTTTGTATATTGTGCCTTGAGCACACCAAGCAAGCTTTACTAGAGCAAAGCTTTCCAAGCAGTGCTGTATAGGAGTGCCTCACATTTGGGCAGGAGATGTGGAGCCCCTCAGCCCTCAGGGAAGCCAGAAGGCCCTGGGGTGAACACAGGCTCCTGAGTAGGTCACCTCCAGATGTGAGCAGCCTCCTCGAGTTACCTCAACATGTCGTATTTAATATTATCATTCTCTATGCATGTTACGATGGCAAAGAAGTTGGAAAACACTACCACAAGAAATGTACCTAGAAATGGACATCCTGTGTTGTAGAAAAAGCACATATTTAACTATAATTATTGCTAAATTATTCTCCAAAATAATCGTACCAATCTACATGCCCACCTTGCCAGACTTGAGGATTTTTGCCAATCTCATAGATGTGAATTGATATCTTTGTTTAATTTGCATTTTCCCAATAAATCAAGGCATCTTTTCATGTGTTTATTAACATATATTTATGGTTTGTGAATTGATGATTTTTAATCCTTTGCTCATTTTTCTATTGAGTTTTTTGCTGCTGCTTATTGATTTACGATGATTGTGTTCTGAATAGTCATATTTTGTTGGTTATATGCTTTTGTAAATATCTGGTTCCAATCTATGGCTTACCTTTTCTTTTTTACATTCATTTTTCATAAAAAGTTTTTATTTTCTAATTTGTGTTTCAAATGAGGAAACTTGAGACTCATGGTTCCAGTAATAATATTTCAGTACTGAATGTTGTAATCATGCTTTCCACTCTTAGGCAGTGTAGCAAGGTTGAAAAAACACAGGTCAGAACTCAAGGTTACAGAAGTCTAGTTACTGGCAAAAAGCAGTCTAAAATTTTTTCTCATATGAATTAAACAATTACCTAAATAAGGAGATGAACAATTAGTCACCTAATCCTAAGTCATGTACCTGTTTTATGCCAAAGCTGCCAAAATTATTTCCCAAAGTGTGCTCTGTGGAATCTTACCCCTTTAAATATATTCTGTGATCAATTTTATTTTTCATTTTTTTCTCTTAAAAATTTCTAAACTTATTAGTCTGTGCAATACCTTTTCTGTGGAATATCTAATACAATCCCAAAGAATTATTATTCTCTGGAACAGACTTTGAGAATTTCTACACTTGAAAACCTTCATCTCAAGTCTCCAAGACCGCTCTACCATGTGCTGCTACTTTGCCAAATCTAGTAAATGAAAACAAAAACACAAACATGCATTCCATTGACTTTCAAGCACTAGTATGTAATAAAGAGAAATAATAAGACTATGTTTGTTCCCTAAGGGAATCTTGCGTTTTGCTCTATGATAATGCAAACTAAAACTACTCCCCCATCCTTTTTCTGTGCATCTCTTTAAAATGTGAGAATTATTGTGGTGTATGCGACTATGGTTGCTTATTGAGTCCTGTCAGATAAGGTATTCTCTTTGGAATGGTCTGTCACTTGTATGAAGAGCTAGCATTCTAGGGAAGAAGACAGAAACATAGATGGTAGACCTTTGTTAGGGGAAAGATTTCTCTTTGGGCTCTGTTTTCTTGAGGTCTGTCAATTGTATGAAGAGCTAGCATTCTAGGGAAAAAGACAGAAACATAGACGGTAGACCTTTGTTAGGGGAAAGATTTCTCTTTGGGCTCTGTTTTCTTGAGGCCAGAATTTATGAAACTGAGTTATCTAGGTATATGCTCTCAGGAAGTGAGTACTAAGACAATTGGGAGCTTGGACTTTCAAATTCTAGACAGCACGGTAGCCTTACGAGTCAAGGGTAAGAGGCAGATTTTTATTATATATTTTCGTCTACATTTGAAATTTTAAACAAGTATGTGTATTATCTATTTGATAACTTAATGAAATTAATATTAAATGACTAGATTTTATCTTATGATTCTGCATGTGTTTATCAAGATCATATTATATCTCTGACTACACATTAGAGAGTATGGCAACCAAAAAAGTAGAAGATACCTGTGGGGAAGTGATTATTATAATACTGAGGAGTTAAAACAGGATTCAAATATATGTATATAGAGATTACAAATATATAAATTATATGTAGAAAACTGGCAAGAAGTATATGTCGAAGTGTTAACTGTGGTAGTTCTTAACTTGCTAGGAATATTGAGGTTGGGTGCCTTCCTTTTAATTAATAAGTTCTTATATTAGCATATGCTATTTTTCAAATGGTTAAAAATGTTTCATTTTATTTTTAGTTGTACATGAAAAAATATTTTTATATAAGTATACTGGATGCTGATATCATTCTACTGTTAATATGTACTTTGCAAAGGCCTCCCAGTCCACTTTTGTATAATAACTGTATCATGTTTAATGACTGGCCACCAGTTATTATCATCATAATTAGAGAAAGGCTGTTAGAAAGTAATAATATCCACAAGCTAAAGAAATAGAAAGGCTGAGGACTTAGGTCCTAAGTTTTAGACTTATTACTGGGTGACTTTGGGTAAGTTCCTTAAACCTCTCTCAACCTTAATTTCCTCATCTGCTTAGTAGAATATTGGCACTTACCCAATAGGATTGTTATGAGGAGTAAGCCCTTAGTGCTTAGTGCCCTAGCACATAGAAAGTTCTGAAGATTATTAGCTCTGCTGGGAGTTTGAGCCCAAGACTTTCAGCTAAATTGGAATGAATTATTCATATGTGATGCAGACAAATTAACAGGGCTATGTACTTGCAGATGCTATTTACCTGAAACTAAAGGTGGAGAACTAGCTTCAGAGAGTGAAATGAATATGTCTCAAGATAAGGATTAAAATTTTTTTCTCTACACTAAAATGCAAGAAAAGAAGGTGACAGAGTGAAAAATCAAACAGTCTTAGACACCAGGTATAGGGTTACTGTGGGAAGAACTGTAAAACTACTGCTCAGACAAAACCAAAAAGGGTATTAAAGAGGGTTTGATACCAAGCCCTGAATAGAATTTCAGGAAAATGAATAATGGTCTGGGATTATCATGTTATAAATCAATGAGGTGACTCATTTCATATTATAGACCAGGAAAACAAAATTCAGATAGATATTATTAACACCTGACCTTGGATATATTAACCTTCAACACAATCATTTGAATGTAAAATTTCTGGTTGGGCAATCTCTCCTGTAGCCATATGATTTTTCTTTTTGAGAGGAAAAGGTGACAAGGATTGGCTTTGGAAAGGAGAAAACTAAAGACAATTTAAAACAAGACATTTGGGCTCTGAAGGCAAAGGGCTTTGGAAAGGTTTGGAAACGCTGAGGCTGAGCTATCAAGTATCATAGTGGTGTCAGGTTTGTTTTCTGTGAAATATTTGAACTAATTTTATCAGCAGTGTTTCTCTCAGGCTATTTACTACCTGAATATTTGTCTAGGTCTTTAGAGGAGGCAGCCAAATGTATATGTCTGAAATTCTTTCTATTTGGAGCATAACTTGGGTGGGGAAGGCTCTCTGATGACAGGGGTGGGAAACTGACAGTAGATGTTGCTGTGAAAAAGATGGGATTTTAAGAGCTGTCATCAGGATTGTGACGTCTGGTTGCAGTCGATATTTTTTCCAAATGCCAGACACACAAGGATTTAAAAGAATGTGCAAAGAAGCGTGTGGCGTGCTCCTCATGAAGGAAGAGTGAGCTAAGTGGCTCACTTAGCATCATTCCCCGACCCCCCAGCCAATCACAAGCTTGGGCACCCTGGCCTCTTTCCTGCAAGACCTTGGCCACATGTCTTATACAACTGCAAAGAGATTGGATGAACCACGATGGTATTTAAAGCACTCTTCCATGGCGCTCTTGCAGTTGTAAGATTTCCCAAGAGACAGTTGCCAAGATTATGTTCTTCCCCACTGGCTTTTAATTTGTACATTTTGATGGGTTCCCCTTTAGACATGGCAACAAAGGTAGCGCTCTGCAAGGTGGCCAGAGATGAGATGGTCCTGTATAAATATTCAGGGTACACTCTCTGGCATCATGAAGGATGCTAAAAAAAAAGGCACAAAGATCAAATTCTCTTATTATCAGCATGCTGCTTGCAGAAAGTCTGGTTTTAAAAGAAATCTGTTATCAGCCATGTTTTTATAGTAACTTAAAGATTTCACAATTTGTTTAGAAGTAAATCACCCTTAAAAATGAAAACAAGACAGATAAACCACTGGACCATATTTCTCTCCGTGTTTTTATCCACCCTTATCATGTAAACCATGCTGGCAGCTTTCCCAGACTCTTAACACTATCTTGACACTCATTTCTCCCCTCCTGGTATAACAGCCCTATTTGAATTATTAATTCTAAAACACCTTCTTCCTCTCAACCTAGAAGGCACACAGATCCACACTTTCTGAGCACCAAAAGAGAGACCAGCAGTATATTAGGGTCCATTTGTGCGTCAGTATTGGGCCCTCAATAAAAAGGATATTTATTTAAGAGTAACTCAATATCCATCCTATGAATAAAACTGTGAATAGATTTGCTAAGCAATCGAACTTCACATATATGATATATTACAGATATTTCTAAGTGAATTTGCTTCCAAGCTCTTATTAACCTGTTGGTAAGAGTTTTGAGGATGAAGTGAGGCTGTTACCTTTTGTTTTTAATTTTTATCATGTTCTTCTTTAATAATTCTCTCTTTAAGAATTCCACATTGTTTTTATTGAGCCTAAGGCAAAGCTGATATATATTAATCACTTCTCTCCAAGTTATGTTATATACTCTTGGGAAGTTTCCAGGTACCTAGCCCAAGAAACTCAATATGCAAGATATAGTGTTATCAGGGCTGCCCCTTGTGCAAAACTTTCTATTATCTCTTCTTTTTCTTGCTTGCTTTTTCTTTTGTAGACTTTTATTCTCTTTCTGAGGCATTTCTCCAATATTGCAGTTGCAGTTCATTTATTCCATTCATTTTTGTTGCTGCGTAATATTCCACTGGGGAATAGGTCACAATTTTTTTTTAGCCTATTGAGAGACACTCAGGTTTGTTCCACTTGGGGGCTCTTACAAATAGTGCTTCTACAATCTTTCTTGCACATGTAACCCGAAACACTTGGACAATAGTTTCTTGAAGATTTATACCTAGGAGTACAATTGCTGTGCCAATTGTACGATTGCTTTCTAAAATGATTGTCACAAAAAAATTTCTTATTAAGGTGCTCCTGTGTGCCAGGCTCTGTGATGGTCCTGTGGTCCACAAAATATAGTCATGTCCCTCCCCTAACAGTGCTTACTTTAAATTCTAGTGAGAAGAGTGGTTTAGTCAAATCAAAAGTACAAATGGAAGGTCGATCAGTCTCAGTCTCTCTCTCTCTCTCTCTCTCTCTCTCTCTCTCTCTCTCTCTCTCTCTCTCTCTCTCTCATCACTCCCTGTCTCTCTGGTACAATCAACAATTGAACAAAAGCTTCATTTTCCCTATTATGTCCTCTGAAGTGGGTAGTCATTCATTCCTCAGGAAGCCTCTTTTTTACATTGGAAAGGATTGCCTTCTGAAAAGTAGCTCCAGGATTATAACTCTTTTAAGAAGATAATTCAATCATCATCTAACAGGTAACAAGTACCAATTAGGGGCCAAGTGCCTTTGTTCCTGCCTTCAGAGACCATACTTTTTAATGGAAGAGACAAGCTAGTCAAAAAGGAACTGTAAGGGCTGATTTTAGCTCCCCTTGAATAAGCAAAGAAAATGCTCAGGCTTTAAACTTGTTCTTAGCTAAAGCACACAGAAAAAGCTAATGCTTTGTGCAAAATGTCTTGGCACCATGATTTCATTATGATTTCATTGCCTTCTATAAGTGGATTGAATTGGGAGGGCTCCAGGTGCTTCATACTTGTTTATGCATTCAACAAATATTGATAGAGTGGCCACTATATGCAAGGCACTCTTCTGCTCCCTTGACTCTTTGGAACCTACATTCTCACAGGCTCATATTTCCGTTGGGCTCTCTCACTGTCTCTCTAGATACTATACTTGTCTAATGTCACCTTAAGAACACAGAATCTCAGGCATATTACTGACTTGCCTTAAGCTCTGGATAAAAAATTTTCCCCACTCCTCTTTCTGATGATAGTCACATGCTATTAGTCACATTGTCATATCTGCTGCCTGGATGCATTCACACCATGTATGTCTACAAATTCTCTAGATCTCCAAGACATTGGTCCAAAACAAAGATAATTACTATTAAGAAAAGGTAACAGTTTAGAAAATGGTTTTTACATTCATGATGGTGTACATACTCACATCCAGTCTAGGAGGTACCCAAACAGGCACTGTTTTCATTACCATTATTATGTTATTCTCCATTTCATAAATGAGGAATCCAATGCTCAGAGAAGGTAGGTAACTTGCTCAAGATCACATGGCTAACAAGTATTAAGGTCAAATTTTTTCCTGCATGTTTTCCTTTATAATTTGACCTCATCTCCCATGCTGCAGACTATTCTAGTTCCATCCAGAATTGCTCCTACCCCATTGCCCTGCTCAGCTCTAGCCTACCCAGATCTTTCTTTTTAAGTGTGATTCTGTTTCCTTGAGAACCTCCTTCATTGAAGTAGCCCTTAATTGGGCTTCCCAGAAGTAATGTACAGGCCCTAGACATGGCCTAAGATCCCAAGACATCCAGAAATGTAGCCATCTTTCAGCCTTCCTTGAGGCCCACCTTGTGTTTACTATAGTAGCCATTGGTTGAATTTTAATTTAAACATGTGACTGTTTAAATTAAAATTCAACCAAATTTAAAACTCAGTTCCTCAGTCACATTAGCCACATTTCAAATGCCACTATATGAGACAGTACAGATTGTAGAACCTTTCCTTTGTTGTGGAATGTTCTATTGCACAGGGCTAGTTACAGCAATCTCCACACTCCATCAGCACTGGTGTGGCAGCCACCTGCTCATAAGTGAGTTTTAGTCATAAATATATGTTGGAATTGGGGATATGGGCTGATGTAGATGGCTTGTTTTTTAAAAAGGGAAAAACAGAGTAAAGAAGCTGCAGGCCAGGAATGAAAGAGGGGGGAGAGGGCAAGAGCCAAGATGTGACCCTGAAAAAGGAACAGGACCATTGATAGAAACCGGGTTTTGTGAGTGAGTTGGAGGTGGGCACAAAGGCAACAAGACTTACCCTATTAGAAGGCGTTGAACCACCACTGTGGTTTATACCCAAAGCATGGAGAAAAGATTCATTTTGCAGATGCTATGCTAATCTAGACCACAGGAAATCAAATGGTCACAGTGAGAAAAACTCAGGGTGAGGGGACAGAGGCCCCCAGTGTGGCAGATCTGTTGAAGTGGGAATAGACAAGGTGGGCTAGTGGCAGCACCCAGCTTTGCCCAGTCCGGATCTGCGTTGCTGTTCTGTCCCTTCCTGGTTATGTGGCCTTGTGCACATTGTTCAGATGCCCCCTGTGAGAAGCAGAGACTGGAATGCCTCCTCTGCAGAGTGATTGTCTGTGTTAGAAAGAACGTGTAAAAAGCACCAAGCCCCTGGAGATGGTACTAAGAGAGGAGGTATCTGAAAAATGCAAAGGAAAGTGCTTGCAGAAATGACTGACTCAGTCAGTTATAGATTAACCACACCCTATAGATCTTTAAATGGCCTTCTGGAAACTCTTGCCATACCTACAGGACAATCTGTAAATAGATAGGACTAGTGATTGGAAATTCCTTCCCCCTTGGAGCCCCTACTCGAAACTCCCTCTCCCCATCCTGAGTCACAAGGTGCACGTAGAACCTCAGACAAAGGAATCACGTACTCCTTGCATGGACACTGCAAAGATATATAAGCTGTAAGAAATCTAACCAGATCTAACCAGGGTGAGCTCGTGCTTTGGTGCAGTTAAACCCTCATGCACTCCGCCGGCATTAAACGCTCCTTCCTCTGACAAAGTTGTCTCAGTGTCCAATTTCCTCCATCGGGTGTTGCTTCCTGCAACAGTATCACTTACATCGTTACTTTCTAAAACGACTGCTGCTCTGGCATGAGGTTCCAGGCAGGGGCAGTCCAGGCCAGATGGCATTTCTTAGGTTGATCTCAAGCTAGCTGTCTCGCACATAGGCCACAGTGATCAGCACTCTAGCAAGATTACTCTGCTTTCTTGTATTCCATATAGATAAATCCAGAATCACCTCAAAGTGAATGAAAACATTACCCCTTAGTTGTGACCTACTCTGACACATTTTTCGAGTTACATCACCAGCTTACTTGGTCAAAATGTGGTACAAGTATTGGGCACCAACTGGTTTCCAGTTTGTTTTTTGCACCTTGCCTATAAGCCCTCAGGCTCTCAATTCGCTTTTTGTAACCCCGTACCACCCTACGAAGTGTGGCTAAACTGGCTTCCCCTTGCTTCTTTGGGGCTTCCCATGGTTAAAGTCCCAGAAGCATTCTAGATCTAGGTGAAAAGGAGCTTTTTTTGTGGCACTATGCACGATTTAAAATTTTCCATTAGGCTATCACTCAGAGATGAGTCTAGTTATTAGATTGAGTCCATTATTCCAAAGATATTTAGAAAATTGTACATTTTTGGGGTAAGAATTAATGGTAGAAGTCAAAGTCTTTCTATATCCTGTCCTCAAAGGGCCAAATAATGCTTCGCACCCCACCCCACAACTTAAAACTAGTTAATTACCTAAAACTGAAGCAAAGGAGATTTTATCATGTGAAAATAAATCAAGCTCTTGGGAGAAATGAGGACTCTGGGATCCCTGGTTTGTTAAATGGATCAAATTATTTTCAAAACATTATTTTTATCATTAAAATAATCAGGAAGTAGAGAATTTCCACCTGCATTCAGAATTTACAGCACACCACAAATAGCCTTTTGTGTCTCAGTTGGTGAAACTATAAAGAGGTTGTTACTCTACAAGACAGCTTTTCACAGAAACCTAATTCAACTTTAAGAAAATGAATATGATGGGGAAATACCTCTTCCTGTTCTTTCAATAGCTCTGTCCTCCCACTCCTACTCCAGAGTCAAAGTCCCATTCTCCTTTCCTAAAAGACCCCAGGAGTTTCCAGGTCGCCTGAACAAACAATTGTCATTCATTGTTTGATATGCAGCTTCTGCCAGAGGACAGTCCATTAAGGGACTCTTTTGGGAGAAATAATAAATGGGTGGAACTGAGACATGATTGGTTATAAGTTGTCCTGTGCTCTTTCATTGCAGTAATTCCATAATCCACAGCTCTTCTTGTGAAGTACAAATGGCTACAATGGCATCTTCCCCATCATTTCAAATGCTTTCCCCCTTTGCTACATATGAAATGCATACATCCTTCTCTAACGTTATTGAAATTAAAAATTTTTTCAATATCAAAGCCGCAAATTGATCTAATCAGAAGTACTAAATGCTGCTCTGTTTTCAAACTACATGCTGGTTTTGCTCTTCCCTATGGCTGAGGTTGGGTGCGGACGATGGGTCCCTCCAATTAACAATCACTGTCCTATACTCACCTAAGTTTTCTTCTCAAATGGCTACACCATGATCCATTTTTGGAAGATGATGACTGTTCACCTAGATGAATCTCAATCAATGAAGTTTTATAAGTGTAAATGAATTAGGTTGGCAGGAGAAGGGGAGTAATGGTAAAAATAAGTAATATAAATAGCTACATTTATTGAGCCCTAAATATGAACCAGACATTGTGATAAGCCCCTCACATGCATTATTTAAGCAAATGTTTATAATACCACTATGAGGCAGTTATTATTCAAATTAGAAAGCTGAAGAAACTGAGGCAAACAGTAGCTAAATAACTTATCCAGGTCATACTACTCAAAAGTAGCTGAACCAGAGTGTCAACTAGATAAACTCCCTCTGTCAGGTGATTTAGATTGCCTTTTTAACCTTTGCAGTTGATTCTAACTGCTTAATTTGTCAATTAGGTATTACAATGGTGACTGTATAATGTTATCCAAACTGGGACCATCTTGAGAATAAAAGTGGTCAAAAATTACCCTATGAAAGTCTAGATGTGTAGTCAACTTAGTTATTAGAAACTTGGAACATTATATTCCATAACAAACATGTCAGACACAAGACTTAGAGTCCCAGGACAATCCATCTTTGTCTTTTCTCTCAAGGTTTTCCTTCATAAGCCCCAGGACACTTTTGTATGCCTTCCTGTGAAGAGAAGACTACCTCACTACTTTTTTTTTCTTTTCATAAGAAAAAAAATCATTTATTAAGTAGCCACAATCTAACAAATCCTGCTCACCTGCTTCTCCCCCTTTCCTGCCTGGGAGGAAGCTCCCTGGAGTGCAGAGATAAAATTGGGGGTCCAAGTGGAGGTGCTCGTGGCAACACCCCACAGGCCTTGCCGCCAGCCTTGGCTTCCCCTCTGGTGCCAAGATTTGTGACCCTGGACTTGAATCTCATCTACCTGAGGACTTATCTGCTGGCAACTGTGGCTAGAGGGCTTGGCCCAGTTTCTGGCCTTTTAGCGCCTGAGGTCCATGTAGTCTTGTGCCCAGTCAGGCCTATTTGATCACAAGCATGGCCTGCATGCCATCCCTGGCGGTCAAGTAGAGACCATAAATGAGGTAGTACTCCCGCCGCAGGAAGGCGTAGAAATATGGAAGCAAGATGCTCCATATTCCAAAAATATAGCATAGTTTCCCCCACTAAAAACTCCTATTTTAATGAGGTATCTTTTTCTTAATGTAGCAGGTATATGTGCCAATAAAAAGAATGTTTTTATAATATTAAAAAAAATTAGTTAGCACAAAATAATAATATATGATCATTTGAGTAAAACAAGAGGATTTTTACATATTTGCATTGTGTGCATATGTATGTTAATATCAATTCATGCTTGTGCTTGCAGAGGACATCTCTGGATAATATATGAAATGTTTACTGATTGTTCCATCAGGAAAGAAAAGAATTTTGGAATCTGGGGTGAAAGGGAGACTTATTTATACAGCATATCTTTTTGTTCATGTAGAACTTTTTCCCATAAATATGTTTTATTTCTCAAACAAGAAGAAAAACTAGATAAATATCTCCCATTCAGTGAAGTTGTACCATTGCTAGTAGGAAAGCAATCGGATTAAAGTAATTGGCAGTGGTTTTTAAATGACTAATCACTACCTCTTTTTAAAAATTGACTTTTAGAAGGGATGCCTGGGAACCAAAGTGAATCTATAGTTGCTGGAAGTTTAAACAGTGTAAAAGATAAAAATGAAGAAATTCAAGTGAGAGCAGGGTGGTCACCCCTGCAGGAAATAATCTCTCCTAAATTGGTGCCATTCTTTATAATTTCTTCCTTTCCTATCCACATTTTTTTATGATGAAGGAAGTTTAAGCTCCAATAACAATGTAGAGAAGAAAAAGATTGCTGAAGGTTTAAGTACTTCTAAATATAATTTTTAGACCAAAAAAAAAAAAAACTATATTTGCCTATTTTGGAGGCTCAAGAGTGTTCGGAATTTTCCTCTCTGCAGATTAAATTACACAAATAATGTAGACAAGGATCATTGATGTTCACAAGTATTCATTTTGGCCATGTGCTTTTAGACAATGCAATGCAAAGCTGGATTCTCAAGCTAGTGCCTTAAAAACCTCCATAATTCAAACAGAAAAAAACAGTAAACCTTGGACAAGATATTGGCATTAAGGATGTTTTATATGAGTATGACAGAGACTTATATTTTCCATTCACTACCTGCTCCTCCCTACCTTCTAGTAATAGAACCCTGATTTCATTCGGGGCAGTGATTTTTCCTCCTAAGAGACAATATCTCCCAGGCTCCCTTGCAGCTAAGTGTGGCTATGTGACAAAGGTTTGGCTGCTGAATTGAAAGTGCAAATGTTCTGAGTTACTTTGGGGAAGCACCTTAAAGAGAGATAGCCAAACTAGAAGGGGAGTCCTTTTGCCTTCCCTTTTTCTCTTTTATGCTTGAAGAACCATATGATGACTAGAGGGACATTATGGCCTCAGGGCGAAAAAGCAGAGAACTAGAAAGAGCCTGGGTTTCTGATGACATTGGAAGCCACTGCGTGAGCCCCAGATAGCCAGAGGGAGGACTTTTTTTTATGGTAGAAATAACTGTTGTATGTTTAAACCATTGAAATCAAGTCTCTGTCATTGACAGCGAAATGTAATTCCTAACTGATCAAACAAATTACTTTTCTCCATTGTGAGAAAGAATATCATGGAATACCATGAATATAACACTTATTCATCATCATTTCTGATCTCTGCACTTCACTATGCTGCTTTTTGTTTTGCCTTGTTCTTAATTGATTCAATTAAAACAACAACAACAAAAAGCCATTTCATCTTTTAGAACAACCCAGGGACTGAGTCTTCAATTCTTTGCACTCTAGAAACATCTCTACCCTTTATGAACAACCCATCTTTTAACTCATGGAAACCTCAATTAATAATCATTTGTTCACAAGATGACTCTAGGGGACATTTACTCAGACACTGTGACTGTCACCATAGTTGTTGGAACTGAAGTTATATACACAGATGAACTTTTCTCACTTCTTTATTTTCCATGTGGGGCATCTCATTTAAAACAAATCCATTGTAAGTCCCCAGGCCCTAAATATAGGCTGTGTTATGGATGTCCTTTGAACCTCCTCTCTTCTTTTCTCCAGAAAGGAGGGGAGGTAAAAGCTGAATAAAAGAAAAAAATTAAAAATAAAAAAAAAAAACAGAAACAAAATAAAAACCATATTTTTAACAAAAGGATTTTTGAAAACCTTGGAAAACATTGTGTTCACTCACATAGGCCCCACTGTTTTAAACATATTTTGCTATAATTTTTTCTTCAAAATTCTGACATGCAAAGTTGAACAGGGCTCTTTCAGTATACAACCCTGGGACACGGAGAAATAAAAAGAACAGTATTCCAACTAATGCATACTCAGTGGGAATCATAATATCGCATAATTGCTTAAAATCCACAGGCCGATCCAATGTCATCTCTAGAAATATGCAAGTTTCCCTTTGTTTTCTGACTGAGAGATATTTCCTTGCTTTAGGGCTTAACCCTTCCATTGCTACCCTTAATTATTGAAACATGATTAAAAATGAATGCAGAGCTACCCTTCCTAAACCCACTCCAAATGTTAGGTAAGAACTCAAATCTGCCAACTTTTGTTCTAACAGAAGCACAACAATATGTATTTAACTTTATCAGTGAACCTCAAGTGTTCCTTTTTACCCATTTCCTTTTCTACCTGTTTCTAAACACATAAACACACACATACACACCCCTTTAAATTTCCACAAGAAACTTTGAAAGAACAAAGAGTTGCTATTTCAGAGCATGTAATGACATGTTTAAAAGTTCATCAACTTCCCCCTTTAAAAAAAACTGGCAATGAGTCTAAAATAATAATTCAAAAAGGTTTAGAGAAAAAACTCCTTAAGACTTCTTCCTCTGTAACATTATGTAAATCATAAATATACCACTGATCTGGAAGTGATTACAACAAGCTATGAGACAAAAGATCTTCCTAAGCAGACACTGCAGACAATGGGCTCTATTCTCGCACCAGCATATAAAAGGATTTGGGAAGGTAAGTTCTCATAATGGCTCATAAGAAAGTCATGCCATTATGGAGAATTCCCAAGTATGTGTGCTCCAAGAATAAATTCTGAGTCCTGGGCCATAACTGATTGTGTGAACCATTACAGAAATGTGTCCTCTTTCACCTCTATTGAAGGTGAATGAGCCTTATGGTGTTCCAAACATTCCTTCACTCTTCTCCAGTTTTCCCTTTGCTTCTCAATTGTAATTGTCCCTGACCTTCCAAACAGGATCCCTGGAATAAAGAGGAGGAAGCACTATTTAAACAGTTAACTCTAGCTGAATGAGTCATTTGGGAATTAGCAGCTCCCCCAGTCCCTATGTAAGGAATACCCACTCATATCTGAGCTTCTCAATTGCTTCTAGAAAGCAATTTTTGTTTTGTTTTGTCTTTCTTCATACCTCTTTCTAGAGGACAAAAGTTTAACTTTTTCACTCTTCTCAAAGCCTTTCAACAGTTGTGTTGGACATTCAGTTATCAGAACAACAAGAATTGCATTTTGTTTGGTAGTATAGCATTAGAAACTAAGGCCAGCCAACTCAAAGGGACACTGCAATGCCATTTTATAATTAAGCAGAGCACCCGCTGGACCGCATGTTATAACAGATGTTTCCTGGCCCCAGGTACTAAGCCAGCACATAGTAAAACTGCCCAGAGCCTCTCCCTGAGCCAAGATGGGTCAGTGTCTGGAACAACTCTTGTCTAGTGTCTCTTACTGTAATTAGAGAATGAGACTAGCTTTTGGTCATTAATTCCATTTGAAAAATAGCCATGGCTAAATTAAAAAAGAAAAAAAGAGAGTCAGAGTGCTTTTAAAATTGAAAAGCCCAATAAGAACATGGAGATAATTTATTGGTGATTTATTATTTCTAACAGTGTTTTAGACCTTATATAAATTCTGTACAATTCCCTTTCTTCAAGATGATTTGCAAAATTTTCACTCCATTTATAAAATGGATAAAATCAGAGGCTCCTTATGCTTAGGCTGGAAAAGAGTTTATAGATTGGTTAGTACCAGGAAATCAAATTCAGATGCTGTAGCAGCCAGTTGGTAAATGAGCAAAGCAAACAAGGGGGGAAAAAATCATTCTGCATTTTCTACCTAGTTTTCTTTCATTTTCTTGTTTTCAAAAAAATACATAGGTGCAGGAATATACCCCTCTACTCAGAAAACAACAGTTCAAGCAGGGCTGACATTCAGGTGGCATGTACTTGAGTCCATACCAGTTGGTATATAGATGCTGCTCTCAGCCCATGGTGTGATGGCCCTTCCTCCAGGTGCTCTTGTACCACCACATGATCTAACAGAAGAGCATCTGCAGAATGTTGTTCTAGCACAAAGGTGTTCATTCTAATGGGTTGGTCCTAATGTGTTAGGTGTTCAGGGTATCGCAAGCAGTTCAGTATAGCTAAAGCCAAGGACACATGAGAACAGTGGCAGGAAAGTCTGACTGGGCTTGATTTTAAATACAGTATTGAATAGCAGGAAGCATAACCTCTTACCTAAGGTGAAGAAGCATCAGCAAAGGTTTTAGAGTTGGAGAGTGTTTGATCCGCGATATATAACAGGAAGGCTGGTGAGGGAAAAGACTGAGGGTCTAAACTCATCAGGTGAAAGATAGGGAGATTCCGAATTAGAGAGTAGCAATTAAGGTGAAAAGGAAAAGCCAGATTTGAAAACCTTTTTTTGAGGTATAAACAATAAAACTCAGTGACCTGATAGATAAAGAAAATGGGAGAGTAAAGATTGAATTCAAAATTGCAAAGCAGAGTGTCTAGGTGGATAAAATCTCCATCTACCAAGACACAAGGGAAGCAGGATTTTTGGAGTGTGAGTGTGGGAGAAGGGAGAGGTGGGGGCTTGCTTGGACATAAAGCCTTCAGAAGACTCTAGTCGGTAGACCTTACCAAGAAAACATTATAAAATGGAAATAGGGCTCAAGAAGGAAGAATTAGCAACCACGAGCATGACCCATGTAGAAATACTCTGAAAATGACTTTTAAATGATATAGATGGAAACTACTTACCTTGAGAATCCTAACTTGATGATAATTAAATACTTTGAAAACTGATAGTAAAAGAAGGTACAAAGCAGCCCTTCAATCAGGTTATAGGTCATTTTCTTTTATAGGGTAAAACTGGGAAATCATTAAAAGAGCACTAGTCTTGGAATCATGTAGACGCAGTTTGGAATCCCAATCATGCTACTTACTAGATGTTTGATTTGGGGCAAGTTATTATTTAATCTCTCTCATCCAGACACTTTTGTAGTTTGAGGTGAACACTATTCTGGGGACTAGGAATATAATGAATAAATTAAAAAAAAAAAAAAAAACACTGCTCTCGAACAACTTAAATTTCCTTTTCTACAAAACTAGAAGATTGCAACAAGATACTATATACCAGTGCTCCCCAACCTTTTTGGCACCAGGGACTAGGGCTCCTATGAGAATCTAATGCCTGATGGTCTGAGATGGAGCCGAGGCAGTGATGTTAGTGCTAGGGAGCGACTGCAAATACAGATGAAACTTCGATCACTCACCCACCACTCACCTCCTGCTATGCAGTCTAGTTCCTAGCGGGCCATGGACCGCTACTGGTCCACAGCCCCTGGGTTGGGAACCCTGCTATATACCAAGTACCCAGGACTTTGCATTACATAGAATACTAAAAACCTATCACTAAGCCTATGCTATTTATTGGCTCAGGCATGTACTATTCATTGGCTCATTTAATTCTTACACATACAAGGCAGTTATTAATGTTGTTCCATTCATTATACAGTTAGGAAAACTGAGCTTAGCCGCCTTGCCCAAATTCATAGGGAACAATCCAAGAGTTATCTGACTCCCAAAATGCTGTAATTCAACTCCATTTCTTTGCCAAAACTAAATGAGTCATGTAGACAAGAGCACCTTCTCTCTTAATGCCCTAAAATATGAGTAAATAAACTAGAAATTACCATCCAAGAAAGTGCCCTTTAAGTTGATATATATGGCACTTTAAAGTGAAGATAATCAAACTCAAGCTTGTCAAGATAACACTAGGATGAATTTCTTTAAATAATATTCTGAATGGCTGAACCAGGGATAATGTCCTACAAATGCCCTTCATCAATTCATACATGGCCAAGGCTGATCAGTCAGACAAGGGGTTCTAGCTATAAAATTTCTTTTCTACCTCAAATTTTAGAAGTAGGTAAAGAGAAAAAAAATGAATGAGCCGACAACTTAGAATTAAATGCATTTTGTACAGCTGAAAGTTATCAGATTTCGTTAACCAATTTCACCATAAAAAATAAATTTTAAAAGTAAATAAAAATTAAAAAAAATAAAAAACAAAATAAAAGCATTTTGGAAGTAATTTTAACTTTTAAATAATGAACTGCAACTGCCTAAAAGTCATTGTGGAATAGGAAACTTTACTACCCACCTTCTTCTTCGTTGTTAGTACTACTATGCATATCTACTACTGTATCTTCTCTGCTATCACTTTAAATCTTCCTCTTCATTCCTACCACACTGGCCTAGTCTGGGCTCTCTTCATTTCTCCCCTGGATAGCACTCAACCACTTGTTTCCACTCTCCTGACCATGCTACGGTTGCTCTAAGCCTTTAATCTATTCAGCAGTTCCCCATCACTTAAAAAACATATCCACATGCATGTATAAACACAGGTTGCTTACAACTTTCTGACCTTCATTCCCAGCACAGAACTTCCAAGATCCCAAATGTGCCGTGCTATTTCACACCTCTAATCCTCTGCACTTGCTAATCTCTCAGCTTGACATGTGCTTCCTCAGGTTCATCTGATGAACTCCTACTCATCTTTAAACATACAGCTCGAGTCATCTCCTCTGAGAAGCCTTTTATTACCTCTCCATGTTCAAGTCTTTATATCCCACAAGATTCTGGTTATTAATGAATCTGTCACACTCAATGACTGTTATTTGTTAACATGTTTATCTCCCGTAGTAAACTAAGTTTCTTGAAAGAATGCACGTTATCCTCTACATTTTTGCATCTCTCTACCAGGAGAGCCCTAGCAGATATAGTAGGCCTCACTCTATATTGTTGCATTGAATAGAATTGAATCCAATTGTCATTGTTATGGTCATCAACCCACGGTGAGTGGGCTTTCACAGGACTACAACATATTGGTAGGTGTCGCATTAGTGCTTAGTGTGGAGGAAGAAGAAACAACCTAACTCCTTGTAGATGCTGACATGAAGAAAAGAGAGCTGCCCTAAAATAGGAAGTAAAGAAAAGCTAGAGGAGCCTGAAATGTATTTATTTTATCATCCTTGGATGCTGGAGATTAGGATTTTCATGTAGGCCAACTCACTTATCTTAGAGGTTCTGACAAATTTTCTGGGAAAAATAAAAGTAAGGAATAAAATTAAAATCTGTGGTCAGAAGGTTACAGAAAGGAAAGGCACACATTTCTGCTAAGGAATAGGAAGTGGTCTTGTCTTCTGCAGCAGAGCTGTCTAATAAATCTGGAGAGTTTTATTGACTTCATAGGCGCAAAAATAACCACCCGGAGAAGACATCAGGTTTCACTTATATTTTTGGAAAGTAATTTTTCACAGACACGAGGTTAAAAGAAAGTGGTTGCACGGGCCTCGGCTGTGGTGGTGTGTCTTCTGGTATGCGTCATGCAACTGGGTCTCGATTCTGGGACGATGCCCAGTTTCAGAGGTCTAAAACCTCTGTTGAAAGCAATGAGGACAGAGTGTTGCCAAAATTTTATGTATGCAACTGTAGATCGATTGTCTTAGTGCAAGGATAAACTTTGATCAAGAGCATCTGTAGGGAGGGGTTTCATTAAATGCTGTTTTCAACCCTTAATTCTACAGCTTTTATGTCTACTTGTTCCTAAGTCTACCACAGACCCTGGATGGCCCTGACACAGAGAAACCCCACCCCAAACCCATGTCTGGCTCTCAGGCAGCAGAAGTGACTGGCATGGAAGGAGTTCTTGGGTAGAAAAAAATACACAGTTTGGAAGGTTTTCTTTCTGTTCCCTGTTTTTTAGTCTCATGTTAGACCATTCAAAGAAGAAAATGCTTGAAGCTCTCTCCCTCCTGCCTCATGTCTGTGATTCATTAGGAAAACTTGCAAACTTCCCCTACACAAAGACAAGTTCTCCTAAGAAAAGGATCAATAAGAGTATATGTTTGTTGGATGAATTCTTCCTCTTAAAAACGTCTGGCCAAGAACAGAAATTCAGCCAGTGCTAGAAGGATTAAGTATCTATTTCTGAATTCCTTTCAATTGTCCTCATAATCATGGAAAAGATGGCAACTGGGTAATATTTTTAGCGTTTTATAACTTTCATGTGCAACTCTTGTGAGGAACCTGCAGGGACCTTCTCCCACAGAGCAAGGAAACTTTTTTTTTCATATGGTCATATTTCTTCTAGAAATCAATGGGAAGGCAGATAGAGCAGTGTTGGTCTTGGCCAGCTTGCCGGCGAGTGGCTCTTCCCAGCGTGTAGGAGGCCGCATCATCCTCAGAGCCCCCAGCTCTCCCTGTGAAACTAGCTTGGGTTCTGACAGTGAGAACGACCACTGGATTGGGAATCAGGAAGTAAAGAAAACCTAAAACTACTCCAGCTGAAAGAATCACCTTATTTCACAGGTGACAAATAATAAATGGGTGGTTCTGAAAGATATTTTTAGCAGGAGAATCCTGATTCAAAGGAAATTCTTAAATGATAAAATAGCAAAGATTTATTGAGTCCTTGGCATATTCAGGGCACTGGAATAAGCACTTTACATGTATAGTATTATTTAATTACACCTTTACTACTCTTAAACAGGCAGTGTTATTGTATTTATTTTCCAGATGAGGAAAACAAGAGATGGACTTGCCACAGATAACACAATATAGAACTTGCGGTATAAAATGGGTGGAATTAGGATTGCAATACCAAGAACATTTAACCCCTGGCTGCTTTACACCTCCGTCTACCTCGTCTGTTTCCCTGAAGCAACTCCAAGGCTCTGTGGAGCAGAGTTTCAAAATCTTTTGACTGGATAACCCCTAAAATTTTTCCCAGTTTAATGCCCAGTGATTCTAATTCCGAAAGCGTGAACTATAGTAGTCCTCAAAATGAGCTCCTGAAGACTGATTGTTGGCAAGCCTTGCTCTTCTTTAGCAGGCTGACTTAAAGTCACGTTTCACATACATTTAAAGAATAGATGTTTTATGTTACTTTGTTCCAACAGACATAGGGATAACACCAAAGAATTGTACAGATGTAAACATTCTCATGCCATAAGATTAAATGTGTTGTTTACATCGAAACAGCAGTGCCAAAGTCAGGACCAATTTCTATTTCTTTCATAGTTCAGTTATTAAGTATTCTATAACTAACACATTTGCTTATACATTCACGGACAAATCATCTCTAATAAATTCAGCTAGACACAAGCAGTAGGTGTTAGAATTTTCGCCTCTCACATTAACTAGATGTCTGTCTGGGTATTGGCTCACTCAGAGCAGGGGTTCATCAAGGAAAGGGGGGAGACTTTTGATCTCTTTGTTAGCTGTTCACAAAGGGAAAAAACCACAGGCTGAACCTCTTAACTCCTAACTCACATCAGACATCCCCAAATTGCATGATTTTAGTGTTGCTAAGGGGATGAGGAAACAGGCTCCTTCTTATAGTGTGGTTGAGGGTGTAAATCGGTATAAAATTATTGGAGGGCAATCTGGCAAAAGCTATTAAAAATGAAATGTTCATACCCTCTGACCCAATAATAATTCACCTTCTGGGAATTCATCATAGAGAAATATTCCTACAACTGCTCAAAGATGTAAGTGTAAAATGATGTTTGCAAGAATATTTGTTACAGGGAAAACTGGAAAGAACCCAAATGTGCATTAACAGCAATTGGTTAAGGAAAGTGTGGTTTGAGCATACAGTGCAATACCATGGAGCCGTTTAAAAAGAGATTAAAAAGATCACTTTTTACAGACTAGCATGGAAAGACATATTGCTAGGTGGAAATAGCACACATAAGAATGGAAAGTATAATCTCATTTATGTAAAATTATAAACAAAATTTTAATATATGCCTTGAAAAAATGTTAACTATTTTTCTGAGCTGTGTGGGATTATGGAAGATTTTTACTTTCTATGCCACATATTATAATGTTTCAAGTTTTTATATATATGAATATCTACATATATGCCATGACTTTTGTAATCAGGAAAAAAAATAAATGTTTCTGTGGCTCAGTCCCTTGAGAGTGTAGAGGGAAAGTGCAGAAGCCTAGTCCAAATCCATTAACTTTATTGGAAAACAAAACTTGGCTGACACTGGAACAGTGATGCCACTTAACCAAAAGGAGGGCATGGAAATTCTTCTGGCCTTGAAAGTCTATAAGCCATTTAATAATCAGCCCATAATGGAGTGATCTTTCAGGGAGAAGCTAGGGAGACTAAACTTAAACTGCAGCTAGTTTTTGAAACACTGTTGTAGTTAAAAAGCTATCTGAGGACCGGAGACTCAAACTAAGAGGTCTCATCCTTAACAGTGACATGCCAAGGGTGGGCTGTGTCCATGGAACACGAAAAGGAGTTTGTGTTTAATTTTTATGCTTTTATCAAAGTATGATTTGGTACTAGTTCTCTAGGTGAGGAACAGATCTTCATTTGGGGTTGGGGGGTGGTCTATAGCTTCAATAATTAAGTGAACTCTTGTAACATAAAGAATGCAAACTTACAAATACAAAATTAAGTACCTGGCTTTAGAAGGGGCTCCTGAGAAGGACACTTGAGCTAAGCTTCATTAGCTTCTCACTCTGTTCTAAACCCAAGATAACATGGGAAAGTAATGGGCATATTTCCTTTAAGAGTTATCCTGCCAATGAGGCATTTCCATCTCACATGCGGAGAAGCTAGATGAAGCACCATGAACCCTAGGAGACTGTGTGATCTGTGCTATGGGGGATACTTGAGTTTCTGTGAATGTATAAGATCTGGAGAAGCTCTATTTGTTGACAGTGGCAGGCACCCAGTTCTTGATGCTCATAAAACTATGGTAGTCAGAGTTGGAAAAGATATATTAGGTCATCAATCTAGATTCTGGTCCAAGGCAGGATGGTTCACTATTGTAGTCATTCCAAGCCTTTCTCCAGGCAGCTTGGAAATGTTTTGAGGGCTTCACTCTTAAAAAGTTGTTCCTCTCCTCTGGTTCCTGGGCAAATGCTGAGTATTCGATGGAAAAAAAAAAAATTAGAGTTGGAGCTACAGGACTACTTAATTATATCCATTCACCTAGATTTCTATCAGTGTTTTCCAGAAGAAGAAAACAATTTAAGTGTAAAGAAATTCTTGTATCTCTGGTATAAATTTTCCATCAGTGAACAAATCACTAATTTTTTCTGGTTCCTTATATTTCAGCTTTGGTACTGAGTTTCTTTTTAGCTTTAGAAGCAACAAACTTGCTTGGGTTCTCTTTAGCCAGTGTTGTCAAGAATGAGTAATAAACAAACGCTGCTTTTGTTAATGGAAAGAAAGTAGTTTCCTAAACACTTATTTTGAGTCTGTTTTCTCTGACTTTGATAAACTTGATATGTTCCCAATTTTAATTTTAGGCTTCTATAAGGGCTATAAAAATGGGGGAATCTTGAAACTAAGTTTTTTTTTTTTCATGTTTTCCTTTAAGCCCATATTGATAATACTACTAATCTCCCAAAATATTTTGGTGGCTACTTCCTGTTGTAGACCAAAAGGAGAGTAGACTTGAATTATCATTGATTGATTAACGTATGCCACATGCCTAGCGAAATCTCTTATTTTCTATGCCTTGTGCACGTGTGTGTGTGTGTGTGTGTGTGTGTGTGTGTGTTCGGTTTCTTTACTTGTTCTGTGTTTGATGATTCATTGGGGGATCAGCCTTGAAAATACTCAAAACAATTCTTTTTTTTGATAAGTAATGCTATGAATAAATATAAAAGTGCTAATGAATAGTATAGTATTTGGATAATTGCATCTTAAAGTTTATTTCTGTTTTAAGTTAAGAGAAGCGGGTATTAGTTTATTGATGCTAGTGACAGCAGCACTAGTAATGGAACCTTTTAGAAAGCAACTCTCAGGAACCATGTCTTTTTAGAATCACAAGATGGGCCCATAGTTATTCAATTACCAAAACACCGACTACAAATACTACCTGAGTTCCACAGCTAAGTTTAATTAGATGTGAAAAATTGACTGAAAATTTACCCAAATGTGCTCATCAAAAAACAAAGGTATTGGAAAGTAGAGGAAAGAAATAGGATTATGGAAGACAAAATTAACTTTAAACTTCATTAACTGAAAAAAATGGTTAAAAATAGAGGTGCTGAAGGTAAAAAGATTTTCCTTTTATTTCAAAATTAGTTCAGCACGACATAAACATTTTGTCCTTGGAATTTTCTGTGACATACTCCTTTCAGAAATGTGCTCGTCCATACTAAGAAATTATGAAATATAATGGAAAATACAAATTCCTGAAAGATACAAAATTACCAAAGGTACAATGTCATTAAAAATCACTTTGGGAATATTTTCCGAGCCCCAAATACTCAGTGTGACAAAAGATTGTTTTTATGATTTGCAAATGTACTTAAATGTAATTTCATTTGTAAAAGTTAAAGTATTTTATTTGTACATTAAACAAATTCACTTTAGGAAAAATAATGAATTTACATGAATTTAATACTGTCTAGAGGAATATGGACTAAATAGTGAAAAGTCAGTACTGCTGGTGACCTCAACAATGTGGGCTATACCAAATCCCTTAGTGGCAAATACACTGTAAGTTCTTAAATGGATGGGTATGTGTCCTGAACAGAATGCTTTAGACATGGTTGAGCTCAGTAAGTATTTGTGGAACAAATGAACATGATTGAATTCAGGTAGATCTCAGATTGTTCACTGATATATATTCTCCTGGTTGTGAGTTATGCTTGATTTAAATAGTAACTGATCAAATGATAGTACTCGTATATACTTTATAACCCTGTCTGTGCAAATGAGCACTTTTAAAAGTTCTCTGAAAATTAACATGTCTATATTGGTTAGGAACTTGGCTTAAAAAGAAAATAAATTATTTTGTTCATGTAATAAACATTGGTAGAATAGATCCAGCATCTCAAACAGCATTGTTCAGAATCTCTCTCTCTCTCTCTTCTCTTCCTAGATTCCAACTTTGCCATTTGCTGTACTGTTTTCATTTGTAGGCAAATACGGTGGCCAAGATGGAACCACTTAGCAACCCTCACAGAAAAAGAGTGTTTCTTTTCCCATAGAAACTGACCTCCCATTGTCCTAGCTTGGGTCATATGCCCATCCCTGAACCACATAATAGTGCTGCAGTGATATGCTGGTATATTAGCTTCCTGTGGCTGCCATAACAAATTACCACAGACTGGGTGACTTAAAACAAGGGAAATTTATTCTTTCACGTTTCTGGAGGCCGGTTATCCAAAATCAAAGTGTCATCAGGGTCATGCTCCCTCCAGGGGATCTAGAGGGGATTCCATTCCAACTTCTGGTAACTTGGCGTGTGGCTGCAACAGTCCAATCTCTTGTCTATATAATCGCATTGCCCCCTCCTCTTATCTGTGGGTCTCCTCTGTGTGTCTGTGTCAAATCTCCCTCTGCCTCATCTTAGAAGGATACATGTGATTGTATTTAGGGTCCACTGGGATAATCTAGGATGATCTCATCTCGAGATCTTAATTACAGCTGCCAAGACCCCTTTTCCAAATAAGGTTGTATTCACAAATTCCAGCTATTAGGATGCAAATATACCTTTTGGGTACCACCATTTAACTCACTCCAGCTGGTACATGTTTAACAGTCTCCTGACAGAAAAGGGAAAGCCTTGACATATGGTATTTGCCTAGTTCTGTAGTATAAATACTGCCACTATGGCTGATTTTAAGCTACCAATGGGAAGTCGCTGAACATGAAGTTGGAAGAGATGCACATCATTACACAGTACTTCCAACATACAGATCTAATAGATACAGGAGACTAAATAATAGTAAAATCTACTCAAATAATTAGGAAGTGATGAGTTTTGAGTGTCCATTAACTTTGTTTGAAATATAACTAATTATAAATTCATATACTTAAAATTTTACTAAGGATTATGTTTAACAACTAACTCTCAAAATTCCTAAAAATGTACAGATTGGTTAGGATGAGCTGGTATGAGCCTGCTCCAACATGCCACTTAATAGAAAATGATGATTTATCAGGCCCGAGGCAGAGCTAAAGGCAAAGGCAAAGGGTCAGCAATATTCAAACCATGTGAACTGAAAATAAGGTGGGTGGGTCTCTAAGAGACAATTGAGGTACTCAGAAAGTGGAAAAGGATATGGGGAAGACAGAAACAACAGTCACCGCTGTATCATTGTTTAAACATATTTTAATGATTTCAGCCTAAGAAAAAAATTTACAGCCAACTTCAAAACAGTGACAGGTAACAAGTATACTCGCTGTGCATGGATCTGCAAATCACTCTCTCCATCTAAGGGAAAATCAGTATTTTTCCCATTCTCATCTTACTTAGCTTATAAAATCTGTTTTTAAGCCTGGGCACATGTATCTCAAGGTGGGGAACTTCAAAAAACGAGACCTAAACCAATGGTTTTTTAAAAAGTAGCATTTAAAAAAAGTTTAACATCTTTTTTGAAATGTCATTTGCATACCATGCAATTCATGCATTTAAAGTGTAAAATTCAATGGTTTGAGGTATATTCACAGAGTTGTTCAAACTTTATCATAATTAATTTTATAACATTTTCAGAAAGAAACTCTGCACCCTTGCACTGTCATGTTCCAATGCCTGCCCTCTGAGCCCCAGCCCTCAGCAGCCACTAGTCTATTTCCTGTCTCTGTATATTTGCCCATTGTAGGAATTTCAATAGAAATTGAAGAAAATGGAATCATACAATATATGTTACTTTGCAACTTCTTTCACTTAGCATAATGTTGTAGCATGTATGAATATTTTAGTTTTTTCATTTCATTATATGGATATACCACATTTGGTTATCCATTCATTAGCTGATGGATGTTTGGATTATTTTCCTTTTGGGGCTATTATGAATAATGCTGCTGTGAACATTCATTGGCCCAGTTTTTATGTAGCCATAGTTTTCATTTCTCTTAAACCAATGGTCTTTTAAATTTCGATTTTTAGCAAAGTTTCGTATTTTCCACATGCTTAAGGCAACTGTCATTTAGGAATTAAATCAGTGTTGCCACATATAGAATTTTAATCTTCTTAAATATTGGGGCACTACCCTAACCCTTTGAGAATCCTTGGACTGGCTCAGCCCAAACAAGGAGTCCTGCACACCAACTCCAGGGAGGGGGAGGGCGCTATTTGTAGGAAGAAAGCAGGAGCTGACTTGGGGCCCACGGATCCCAGAGCAGGTGTGCTAGAGTACCCTCTGCTGCACCTCAGTCCTGGTTTCACCCAAATCAGACAGTAATCAGTCCGTCACACGCTCCTTCAGGAACTCGCCATATGCAAAATATAAAGCCTAATAAAAATAAAACCTTACCCTCTGCCCTGGTAATCAGAGTTATGGGGTTTGGGAAACTGGCAGGACAGGGGGAAATTTGTAGCTTTCCTGGTAGAGGCCAGTAAGAGTTTCATTTTCTCCCTTGCGTGATGGGAGAGTGTTTCGATATGTCCTGCAGAACTGCAATGAAAAAAAAAAACTATTAATTTATATAGCAACTTTCTTCCAGGAAATTCAGAGTGTCTCAAACAGTCTTTCACTCGTTCCCCTGAGGGAGTTCGCATGAATGTGCATAAGAAATTACTTCTTTTAAAATTTACACTCCCCAGTTAGCCAGTACTGTACAGAAATAGAACTAAAAATGCAGACCTCCTGACCAAACATTCCACTATAATATTTTCCTTGAGCTTCTATAAATCAATGCATATCCTTAAAAACAAGATTTCCCCAATAATATCCCTCTGACTCTATTCAGCAATGATTGGCATTCCTTTTACCAGGGACAAAACTTCCCCTTCCAAACTTTTAGAATAAACTGGTATGGCATGTACCATAAAACTGAAGTGTATCATTTACTTACACGTAAGTGCTCATGTCTGCTACTTGCAATTAAGTGCTCACGTCTGCTTTGAAACAAGCAGTCCAGGTTTCACTCCTACAGCTCAGCTTGCCTAACCCAGCCTAATTGAGAACCCCTCAAGAATCCTGGGACTTCCTCTGCTTACGGAGAAAGAGCCCTTCTCACAAACTACAGGCAGAAAACTGGAGTCCAGTCAGTCGCCTCTTGCTATTGTTACTTGCTGGGTCTCTGTGTTGCTTTTACATGAAGTGACACTGCCCCTCAGGGTCCTGCTGATCATACTGGAGAACAAACTCAGATTCAGTTTCCCAACTCAGTTCTGGGGAGGATGAGTCTGGGAGCATTTCCAGCATCAGCCATATGTAAGGCCAAACTCAGCCCTTCACCCCAAACCAAACACTTGGTTCTTTGTGTTGAGCCTTTTTTCAACATATGCTTATTGTGAGGTTCTCATTGCCCAACATGAGAGAGGGAAAAAAATCATTCTCATTGTCTATGCCTGAGAGAGAGAAAAAATCTTGGTAAGGTCATAACTAGCTCATGCGGAATCTCAGAGTCACACCTGGGGAATATCTGTGCCTTTCCTCTCACCACCAAGACAGCTCTGGGCTCCATAAATTCCCTCCTAGGGATTCTCAAGGAATAGGAGGTCTTAATCCAGTTAGTGGCAAAATGTTAATACCAGTGTCCCACACTGTGTTCAGCCTCAGACATATTTTCTTTTGGCTCCTGTATGCTTAACCTGAACATTATTTAAAATTTATATTGGTTGTCAACAGAACTGGCTACGTAGTTTCTGGGACTCAGTACAACAAGTCCCTTGTTAAAAATTTAAGAATCTCCAGGGGGCGACAGCAGAGCACTAAACCAAATATGAACTCCCTTCTTAGTACAGTCATCCCTCAGTATTCATGGAGGAGTGGTTCCAGAACCTGCCCTCGCCCCACAGATACCAAAATCTAAGGATACTCAATTCCCCTTTATAAAATGATACACTATTTGCATATAATCTATACCAAAAAAAAAAAATCTGTACACATTCAATACGGATTATAGGCCTAACTACACAGTACACGTCAGCAACAATGTAGCATTTTTCCTGAATATTTTTGATCTGCAGTTGGTTGAATACATGGATACTGAATCTTTGGATGCATTGGGCTGACTGTAGGGTCCCATGTGACTGTCCATGAAGCTAGACTTGCTGCTGACATTTAACAAGCAAAAAAATCTTAGCCTTTCTTAAAAAGTAAAAAATATGGTGGATCTAGGTCTGCATCCCCAAATGGAGCACAAAATGGGCTGGTGTGAGTTGTGACTTGTGTTGGTGTGCTATGGCCACCATAACAGAGTACCACAGACTGAGTATCTTAAACGACAGAAATTAATGTTCTTGTTCTGGAGGCTAGAAGTCTGAGATCAAGGTGCCTGCAAGATTGTTATTTTCCTAGGGACTCAATCCTTGCCTTCTCACTGTGCCCTCACATGATCTTCCCTCTATACCTATCTGTGTCCTAATCTTCTCTTCTTAGAAGGACTTCATCAGTCACATTGAATTAGAGGCCACCTTAATGACCTCCTTTTAGTTTAGTGACATCTTTAAAGACCCTATCTCTAAATACAGTCACATTCTGAGGTACTGGGGGTTAAAGCTTCAGCATAAGAATTTTGGAATTCTAGAGAAGGGGCACAGCACTCCAAGTCACTGCACCAACCCCATCCCCAATTTGCCATCATCTGTTTGTGTTGCTGCTCTTACTCACCTTTCTCATGTAGAGGGACATGCTTCTGCCATGTAACATATGGAATACTGCAACTGTCTATAACAGGACAATGACTGCACACTCCTCCACATCTGCAAAACTCAGATTGCGACTCAAGTGGTCCAGGGTAGGACTATAAACAGTTTCTTGAAAACACAAACCAAAGTGTACCCATTACATAGATATAAGAGTTCAAGTGCAGTGCAGAAAGAAGAAATTGGTATACCACGAAGTAGAACAGACTACTCATTCCAGACATTAGATTTGCCAGTGTAAGGAGACTAACCCTCAGGGACTACATAATTCCTTCTGGGGCTGTTCCTACTTAAAATCGCCTGTCCATACCAGGGACAGCCTGAAATTTCAATGGAACCTAACCATACAGCTCCTTAGAGCATATTCTCAAATCGATCTTTGTACCTATTTGCACTAATGTTAGCCAGATCATATCAGAAAACTCTGCTAATTCTGGGGAAGTTTTTGGTTTTGTGCCTGGAACTATTGAAGCACATATTCACACCTACCACATGCAACACTTAGTAGCATAATTTCCAGCACAACACTTCAGTACTTTATTTTTAAAAGAAACATAGCAGAGACTGAAGACCTGCTCACTCTGCTGCTTTTTGCAGGAGGCCCCACAAAAGGTGGAGGGAACGGCATCTGTGCTGAAAAGAGGCATATTTTGCATTTTTAAAAAGAAAGGGGACACAGAAATCATTACTTGGGATTGGGGAACTCACAATGCTGAAACATATAACATTTGTACCTGCATGTAAATAGAAAACAATAATGTCAAAATCACAGGACTCTGGGAAAATGAGTGTTAACGATCATCCAATAAATCACAATAGTAGAGCTTATAACAGACCTTAAAGACATCTTACTCTAACCCCTTTGGTTTTAAGACATGAAAAGGGAGGTTCCGAAATTTTAATGACTCACTCCAGACTAGCAGCCCACCTAAAATATAAGTTTTTTTCTTTCAGGCTAGTATCCTTCCTATCCCACCAGGCTACTTGTAAACAAGCATTGTTCTGTCTGCCTGAATTGCATGCAAGAAAAACAGAACTCTGCTCTCCCTACATCAGAGTCTCTGTTTAGACTCCAGAGTTGAGAAAGCAAAGGCTATTTCAACTTTAGCTCCCTTAGCAAACAGAAGAAAAGGCATCTGACCTGTGTACTTTCCAGCTGGTCCCTTGGTCTCAGCGGACGGGTCTCCATCGTAGCTCTCTGGTGCCGACTCCCAGTCTGACACCAGGGGGCGCAGCATCCTTTGTCCTGACACAGGCATTGAAAGCAGGCTCTGAAGGCAGGCTGGGCCTCCAAGAAAATCTGACTTTCTCTCCTTTTCGCGGTTTCTCTCTGGAACCAGTCCAGTCCTCAGGCCCCTTCATTCATCTTTAAACCGTTTTCTTCGTCCTCCCTGACAGTCAGATACGTGCATGTTATGGGGATTGCATATATTTCTAGAGGGTTTTCAGAGATACCAGCCCTCCCCCAGCTGCCCCTTCTGTGCAAAGTCTAGAAGACCATGGCCACAATCTATTATTTACTCTCACTTGGAGCTCCCAAAACTCAGGATGTTTCTAAAGAGTCTTCCAGAACAAAAGATCCTCAAGGACTAGCTTCCTGGAAAAATCATCACATTCATCTTCTAATACCTCTCCCCTTTCCACTCAAACAAATCATAAAGAACAAATGAAATTACAGGTTCTGGGAAGCCCGTGCTGCCCAGTATTTATCCTCACCCCGCTCTATCTGCCCCTGAAAAGTCTCAGTTCAGCCTTTGGTGGTGGACACTTACCAAAGAGACAGGCTGAAACACCCCTTAGTCACACCTCTTACCAACTTACCAGGATAACTGCCTCCTGCCCTCACCAGCTTAGTTCTGGGTGTTCTCCATCAGAAAGAAATCCACTACATATTCCCACAGCCTCTGATCCCAAAGATTCAGTGCTCCCATCTTTTACAGATAAATGAACCTCCCCTTCTACTTTAAGATACACTTCTAACCCTGCCCTTATTGAGGCAACACAACCAAAATGCAAACCCTCAAATTCCCAAAACATTTAACTTTTGCAAAGAACCCTAAAAATCCACTGTCCTGAATTGAAGGGCCGCAGGGTCCTAAACAGGCCTTTGGAAAGCGACTGCCCTATGTACATAGAGATTTCAGGTTTAACCAGTCCTTCCCAGTTTCTCATCAAAGCCTTCCAACAACCCTGAGAGATAGGCAGGGATATCTAAAGCTTACGAGGTTTGCCCCAGTCCCAGAGCTAGTCCAGGGTGGAGGCAGCACTGGGGTGACAGTACTGAGGTGCATTACCCTGGTGACAACCACCTGAGGGGAGCTGCTTGTCCATTTTGCACCAGGCCTCAAAGGAATGCAGCCATCACAAATGATCATCAGGTTATCTGCACAGCAAGAAGCTATGGCCTCAGGTCCTGAAAAACTGTAGCAATAAGTGGAAGCCTTGAAGGGGCACAGGAGGAAAGGAGGGAGTGATGTTAGCACTAACCTGACCCTTCTTTTTATCTGTAGCCTCACTCCTTTTTCCTCTCAATTCACCTCAGCTAATGTGGAGGAATGGGAAGTGCTGAGCCTGGAATCAGGTAGCCACAACCGGTTATCTTGATCAAGAGCCTCCCCCTCCTCATTCATAAAGCCACGATCACGTCTGTCTATGAGCTATGGAGAGAGCCATGAAAGGAACAAAAAAATGTCAATGTGATTCTGGGGGAGAGAGCAGAGTAGGAGACTTTTACTTTCATTTTATGTCCGTTGGTATTATTTGAAGCATTTTGATTTATGTATATATTACTTTTATAATTTTATTTTTTAAATTTTATTGGGACTAATGATGCCCTTTAGAGTTGCTGTGATGATGACTTATGCAAAGTGTCTGGCACGACATGTGGCTTGGCACACGGTTGATGCTTACTGAACAGTAATTTATTATTAGCTATCTATCACACCACCCTCAAAACTGAACAAAGGGACTTCAAATCAAGCGATTTGAAATGTAGTACAGACTCTGCTTTCAGCTCACTGCATGCTCTTGAGTGAGTCAAGTCCCTTCTCTGAGCCTCAGTTTTCTCATCTATAAAATGGCAAGACACAGGTAAATTGATTTGGAAAATGGTGGGAAGGACAGAGCAACACTCACCAACAAAGCACCTGAGGGACCTTCTAAAATTCAACCTCCCTCTTTGCAGATGAGGCCTTTCAGGTTTGAGTTCATGAGACAGAAATCCTTCCTAGGAGAAGTTGTCATCTAGAGTAGGCAGAAAGAGTTGGAATAGTCTGAACAAGTTCTGAAGAAATTAAATTAGGAACCAAAGATGTGGGAATACTGTGTAAGGCCATTGGATAAGGGTGGGCAAAAGGAAAAGAAGATTTAGGTTGTTTCTTGGGTGCCGTTGGCACCATTATCATTTCCTGACAAAAGAGATGCCTTTGGTTGGCAGAAGGGGTATAAGTCAAGGCCTGGACCCCGGGCCCAGCCAGAGCGAACCACAGTCCAGTTCCCTAGGGTGAGAGTTCTGTGTGGGGCACAGGGCTAGCCTTGGTGAGACCAGACCCTCCCCTTAGCACAATCAGAAGCAGAGGGGCCCTGTAGAATTGGACTAAAACACCTTTGAAGTCTCTTCCATCATTAACTGAATGACAACAACAAAGTGGAGAGACTGGGCCATAAAAGGTGTCAATGCTCAGACACTAAAATTTTAGCAGCTGAGTTGAGGAGACCTGTTCTGGGGTACCCCAGCTCCTGAGAATCAAGTAGATTTGTTCCTATGACACACAGCTGATTCGTTTCCCACCCTGCTTCTGGGAGTCTGGATTTTCCTTATAGTTTCCTTTGCCAGTGCTTGGCCTTCAGGGATGGGCGGCAGGTAGACTGGTGGGTTGGAAGGTTGCAGCTTTCCTTTCCCCCTGTGGTCTAATTCCTATTTAAAGCAGCACCGCCTGTCCTAGGAGCATCCTGCCAATATTTCCAGGCAGGAAGATTTTCTGACATTGTGAGGGGGCATTCAGAGCAGATGAGAGGCCCTTTCCCAAGGCCATCAGTCAGGGCAGAAATCGGTTTCACCCATACCCCAGGAAGGATCCTGAGCCCCCACTCTCAGAAGATGTCTATGTTAATATTTTTAAAAGGGGATTTTTTCATATCCAAATTATCTAGCCACGCCTGTTACAATGACATCTTCCCCCAAAGCTAGCATTGTCACTGCCTAACTGGGAGGTAGTGTTTTCACTTCTTGAGGGATCTGGAATAACGGTATCAAAGTATGTGGGCACCTGGAATACCCCTCCCTTTTAAATGAGGCCTTGAGATCTAAGGGAGAGGGACAGTGAGGAGGAGGAGGAGGAGGTGACTTGTAGAGAGGCTTGGGCAGGTAACAACTCCGCCTGATTTCCAGAGGCAAAACCAAATAAATAAAAATACTTTGACACACCTATATTCTGCAAGCTTCTATCATTTCACAGCAATGCCTTCCATTGTACAAGTCACTTTCAAAGGCAGTTCTGAATGTCTGGCCACTTGTTAAAATGCCTCAGTGCTTGCTTTTCTGGGTGTTCTTTACTGTGCCCCGTTTGGTTTGTATCTCTAATAAGCAGCATTGTTTATTATCCTTGGGTCCGTGCCCCTGGGATTGAACTGAAATAAAACAGGAGGTCGAAGGCTGAGAGCTGGAAAACACTCCAGGTTTCCCAGGCCCCCAAGGGTCCCCAGAGCAGACGAGTGGCTGAGCGGGGAGAGCCCACCGGTGTGTGTGTGTGCCTCTGGCCAAGGGCAAGTTTGCATGAGTTATTCCAGCCGCCCAGACGTCCTGGGCAATCTGAAGCGGAGATGAGTGGGCAGGAAGGAGGCACACAGGGAAGGGAAATGCCACTAAGGGCGAGACTAGGGGTGTGACTTAAGGGCCGAACAGGCTATATTGCCAGGATCATAAAAAGGGACTGCGGCACGGGACGCGTCCTGTGCCGTCTTTCAGCTTGAATCTTAACTCTCATCCCAGTGCAATAAATTCTCATTAATAAATTTTCATTCTTCCACGTAGCCCCGCAGTGTTCACCGTCAAAACGAGTATCCTAAACAAGATGAGGCTTACCCCTCTTCTTCCCTACAGTTGCCTAATATTTGTCCCCATTTCGTTTACAGCCGAGTTCTTTGTGACCACGGAAGATGTGAACGTATCCCCTGAGAAATAAAGGGCCGCTATATCTCTAGCCACAGAGAAAGTCTTTCTGTCTCCTTGAACCCCAAACGGCCCCTTCAGGAGGGCTTCTCCCAAGTTCCACTGCTCTAAAAACCGAGTGGGGTTCGCTATCAAAAAGCAGAAACCCGCATCAGAGACACAACGCGGATTCTCTTCTCCCGCTGTGGGAGAATTTCCCGGTTTAGCCCAGCCTGCTCCTCTACGTCCCCCAATTTAATGTTGGGGCAGGCGGGCTCTGTTGGAGAGTTTGCCCGAGAGAATGTTAATACACGCGTGCACCAGACCCGGCCTGTGCACTTCCCAAATGAGACGTCCAGCCCCAGGGCCCGGCAGGAACTGTCCTTCCCCACGGGTTCGTGTGAGAGTCGAACACCCTGTCCCCCAGCCTCCGAAAATTTCCCCAACAGCCTAATAAACGGCACAAATTGTCCTTGCTAGCTCCGCTCCTTCATCCAGTTGGGTTGTTTAAAAATAGAGAGATTCTGTTTGCTCGCCAGAGCAGAGTGACTTCTCTCAAGCAACTCGTGCAAGAGCTTTAAGCAGGCTCTGGGTTGCAGCGGTCCAAGCATCCGCGGAGTTTTCCGAATTTCAAGAAGTAGTAAAGTGAATTTCGGCGCAGGGAAAAGCGGTGGGTGTTGGAGCGTAAGGTGGGAGTGCGCGCCTAGGAAGCCGCCAGAAGACTTTGTTTTTTAAAGTTAGATTTGCTTCGAGGCGCCAGCATCAACGGCATCTCTTCGTGGTTTCCGAATTTAGAGAATCTTAAGGAATCTGAGCCTATCCCTGCAGCCAAGAGCCCCGCACAGTGGCCTGGGAACTGTTTCCAGTTTCCGAAGAGCGGGCAGAGGTGCAGGCGTAGCTCGCTGGGCACTGCGAGGCGCAGCCGACTTTGTCCGTGGCTCCCGGCTGTACTGTCTTCGCCTTGCGGGTGCCCAAACCATCCCATCGCTGCCAGGCTTGCGCGGGGGAAAGGAGGGCCGAATGTCTAGGTCGTGGAATCTCCCAACAGGTAGTTTCACCAGGGAGCTAGCCGGGCTTAAATATCAAAGGCTGGGGCCGGCCGGGCTGCTAAGCTGGAGCCCAGACTCAGATACCTAGGGAGCCGTGGAAGGAATGTCGCGTTCTGGAGTCACTTTAAATAACCTTGTTTTCTCTCTACTCTCCAACTTCTCCTGAAATAGCACGAGCCGAGCTGTTCGAAATGGCGCTCAAAGAGCCTAAATAAGCCGCTTCAGGCTGTAAACTCACATCCGATTTAAGTTTTCTCCTCCCTCCCCCAGTAGTTACTACAGAACACAGCTCGGATTTAGAATGATAGGTATTTATTTGCGAAATGGGAGATTCCTCTTCGAAATGCCCTAGGCTCCAGAGCAAAAGAGGAAAAGGCTGCGTTGCACTCGAATGGTATAATTGAATTATGCCTTTCCCTGGTGCGCTGTGAGGAAAAGCAGAATGCCAGGCTGTGCGTGGAACGCGCGGCAGCGGCTTCGTGCTCCAGCGGGCGCACCACGCTTCTTCCTTCCCAGCGCGCAGGGAGAAGTTGGGTTGGGCCATTTCATCCTGCCCCCAGCAATGTTGCACCCGCGGAGACGTAGCATATAAGCGTTGTCCCGGCTGTGTGGCCCCCTCTCCTTCAGGGTCTTTAGACCAAATGTCCCAGCCTAAGGCCGTGGGCGCACATGGTGCGCGGAGACCCAGAGCGCGAAGCGAAACTGTGCGCATCGACCCACAGATCTCTGGTGCGTGTCCCTCTCTGGGCGGGGAAATGTAGGGGACCCTGGACCCGTGGACCTAATCCTGCCTTGGCAGATGAGCCTTTCCCACTGCTGCTCTGAGCTATCGCGGGTAGTGCTTTCCACTTCGGCACAAAACCGCCGAACTCTCGGCTCTGCCTTGTCTGTCTTCTGATGAAACGACCTCAGACTCTCTACAGGCACTGGCCCACTGAAGCTTCTGGGGCCGTGGGTGGACCTGACCCAGGACACTTGGATCTTTAACTGCCTCCAGACCTGGACTCCCAATAGAACCCAGCGCGCTCCCCGCCCCCCCCCCCCCAGCACTGCTTGCTTGCCCTGCGCCTCCACCACTAACTGCGCTACCCAAACTTTCCGAAGTTTTTTCAAGCTTTGCCACCTCAAGTTCGCCTCTCCTTGCACTGGCAAAGGGAGAAAAAGAATCCCCTTTCCCCTCCACCTCTCCTCTCCTCTCCCTCCCCTTTCACCATAATCCCCAGTGAGTCCAAACCTTGCGGTGGGAGCTCGCCGCGGTGGAGACCCTGAAGGCTCGGATTCTGCAGGGAACGCAGTTTCTTTCGCATCCCCCACTCACTGCGCCTCCGCGGTTCCCGCCCCCTCCACACCGACCTCACTTTCGGCGGGGACCTGCGGGCTCGGAGTTTAGTTTCCTTCAAATTTATTTTTTTTTCTTCAGATTTTTTTTTTTTTTCCTTTAAGATTCCACCCTGCTGGAGTCTCGATCGTTCGCCTGCCTTCCAGTTATCCGGCACGGGGCTCGGGATACCCTTCGCGCCGGACCCGGTAGTGTCCCGAGTCGCGGCCAGGGGCGCCCAGGCAGCGAGTTCTCCAGCTGGGTTTCGTCTCCCAGGGAGACCCTACATCCTGGTGTGAGAAGCGCAGCCTCAAGGCAAGCCTCCGGTGCCTCTCGGCCCCCTCCCCCGGAGCTGTGGATGCAGACGGTTTGGGGGATTGTCTGTATACTTGTTTCAAAGACAGGAGTTGGCGGTAGAGAGGACCCGGTTCGAAGACGTTCAGGAGGTCTTCCCATACACAGGGAACTGGACGGAGAAAGCTTTCCTTCCAGGTTACGCAGTTCTGTGTGCCGGCTAGGAGACCACCACAGAAAGTGCCCCAAGTTGGTTAATTTGTGGCCGATTATGTTTTAATTTTGTCTAGGGTTAGCGGGCTTTGAAATGTTTGTGGCCAGCCTTTCTACTCTGGGGTTTCAACTTTCGAACCAAGAAGTCAGCGGGAACTTTCCTTCGAAAGAATCTCCCGGTCTGCTTCTGGGACGCGTATAGGGAAAAGGAACGAAATCCATCGCGGGGATGACGCGGCAGGGAGTCCTGGGCCTGGGCCCCCCGGGCATTTCTCAACCTCACTGGATTGGGCTTGGAATCGGACTTGTCCCTGCTAGGGTCATGGCCAGCACTTTGCGCTTGACCCTTGAACAAGCAGGGTATGTTCTTATCATAGGTTGTGGACAACGCCTGCCCCAAGCGATGTCTTTAGCGATGTCTCAAGCGATGTCTCGAACGATGTCCGTAGGCGCTAACGTGTTGCGCCAAAGTCCCAGAATAAGAATCAAGTTTTTCTTACGCTCAAGGTTAGGAGGATATCAGTTACCTCGTGTGACCCTGGACATGAACTGTCTACCCAAAACAAAGTTGGCTACAAATTCCTACCCCCAAGAGCAGCAGGAGACCTGCCCCCCACCACATTTTCTCTTTCCAGTGATGTGGGGTAACACGTGTCCCACACGCCCTGCGCGCTCCTGCTGTGCTTCCTCCTGCCAAGCTTCGCACAGGCCTCGCTCAGACTGGGCCCGCCCAGAGCCAAGGTCGCACCTCCTGGTCCCCCAGTCCCACTAACTCCGGCTAGTCCCTGTATGCCTTGACCTCCATTACCACTACAGCTGTGTTAGAGACAGCCCAGCAGAGAGTAACCTGAAAAGGAGGGAGGTTTCCTGGCCCCTTCAAAAGACACCCCAATGGAAACAAAGAACAACAAGAAACGCAGCCAAGTCAGCAGGACACCTATGGCAGCTTTGGAAAAGGCATGAGGGGAGGGAAAGGTGAAAGGAGAAACATTAAAGTAGAGGGGGACTGCTTCCTAACTCCTTACCTTACTACCCCAAAGCCTGAGCAGTTGACAGAATTGTCTACCTTTGCGATTAAGTTCCAAACTCCTTGAGGTTGGAGCAGAGGAGAAGCACCTAACCCCTCAGATCCAGCTGGTACTCTCCGTCTGTGGCAGCCACACTTCCTGGGACAGAAGCTCCACTCTGATCTGTGTTTGCTTAGAATATAAAGGATCCCATTCACAAAAGAGCCCCAGCGTCCCTTTGCCATCTCTACCCATCCGTACCCTTCTATAGCCCTAGGCCTTGGGTTGTATTTATTTTTTATCTCCAGCACCCTAGATTTAACTGGGAGATGTGAAAGCAAGAGAGGAGAGGGGAAAGATAGGATTAATAAAAAGGGCTGGACTGCTTTTGGGGAGAGGACTAGAGGAATTGAATATCAAAGGTTGATAAATTGGGGAGCGCTTTTAAATTTCATTTCTTTCAAAAGCTGTCTGTCTGCTTTAGTCCAAAACCTATTTAAATTACTATGAGAACAGGAAGCTGAGAGAGTCTGGAAACAAGTCAAAGTCTTGTGGGATACCCCTTTCTCCCCTACCTCTCCTCGAATAAATAAAAAGCAGCTCTCTGTTTAGTACCCTCCAACATTGACACCTCAGCTGCCTGAGTGTATTAATAGTCAGTTCCTCTGGGAAGGCCAAGCCTGGCGGAGTGACCCAAGACAGGCTCCCAGAGCCCTGAGTGCTGTGCTGTTTGTCCTCTGGGATGGAGCTTGGGAATGACCTGGGAGGAAACCCAGTATGGATGTCAGGCTAAGTGTGTACGGCCTTGGCAGTGTCAGTGCAGGAGTGACCCAAGCACCCCTTCAAAGCCCCTCTTTTTGCTGGTGATTTAAAATTCCAAGTTTATATTTATAATCTTGATGCACAGGTAAAAAATGGAAAAGAAATTTTTTTAAAAAATTGTAAAGTAGAATATTTACATTTACCCATGTGTTTAAAGTTATTTATGTATGGTCTCCATTTACTTTTGTATTTAGGGGTTTCTTCTCCTTTTTGTCTTTTTCCCCTGCAGTGCTGGCAGCCCTGGAGGAGGAGATTTAGTGGGGAGGGTGAAATTGACCGATTTATTCTTGTTAATCAGGCACAAAAACAGCATAAACACTGACTCTCCATTCTTAATATGATCCTTAAAAAAAAAAGTCATTTAGGTGGGAACTGGTTAGGACTGAGAAATCGCTATTGGTAAACCAGCTAATCCTGTCCCTTTAAGAAAAATCCATAAAGCAATTCCATCAGCCCTGTGTCTGGGAAAGAAGCAAACTAACTGCTTGGAACAAAAGAGACAAAGAGGCCAAACAACAAAACAAACAAACAACTCCCCCTACCCCAACCCCCTCCTAGACAACAATAGACTAGACACAGCAAGTGCAGTTACTGCCTGGCCGGGCTGCTGCTGTCGACCTGCCAAGTCTCCCGCGTTTGGCTGGAGACTTTCTCTCTCGCCCCACTCCGCCCCCATCACCCCCCTCTCTCGGCCTTTTCTGTCTTTTACTCTGTGTGACTCTCTCTGTGTGTCCCTCTCTCGGGGTCTAGCTGAGTGTGAGTGTGTGCGTGTGTGTGCTGTTCTTGTCTGTCTCTGCTCTGCTTATGCTTTCACTTGATGTTCCTCTGCATCTCAGACCTTCATATTCTCTTTTCCTCTCACCTTCTCTTTCCCCCACTTCTCCTTCCCTCCCTTCTCTCCCTCCTGCTCTGTCTCCTCCGTGTATTAGCAATACTCTGGCATTTATTTATTTATTTGCTAAGCCATTTCTGTGACATCTCCTAACTGCCTCCTTACAACTTCTGTTTCTCTGAGCTGTCGTGGTGGTTTATTTTGTATTTTGTTTGCAGCACCCTTCGCCAAGAGTATCCCGAAGTCCACTTATACTTCAATTGTTACCATTCCTCCTGTTCAGGTCTTTGCTCTTTTTCTGTAAGGCTTCTGGCACACTCCACCGCCCCCCCCCCCCACCTTGTCCCCAGTAACCCTTTTTTCTGCTTTTTGGCTGCTGCTTGAGACTCTCATGCATGTCTGCCTTCCCTTTCTCTCATTCCCTTTCTCTTTTCCAGCAGCCAGTATCACACCCTCACCCTGCACCTCCCCATTCAGTCTTTTTCCTTCCCTTTTCCTCCTCTCCATCAAACTTTAATAAAATACTGTAAACATGGGGATTGCTTGTTTTTATAAAGTGGACATAAATCCATGGAAAGTAGAATGGAGAGAGGAAAGAATCAATCCATGGAGACTGCAGACAGCTGAGGCTGAAGCATAGAACAAGCACCCCTAACAACAGCCCCATCCCTTTCATACTTTTTACCCCTAATAAACCCTTTTGTGATAGCATCTCCTCCTGAAGCATCTGTGTCTGCTCTAGGGAGACACAGGGGAAAATGGCCATGGCTCTCCTTCACTGGACAGCCGATGGCCAATGGCAAGGGAGGCTGCAGCCCCATCACATGCATTCCCACCCCCAGCCCCTCTCCACTTCCTCTCAGGAGAAAAACAAAAAGGTAGGGGCCTCTGGCAATGGGGCGAGGTCTTCAACTCCTTTTTAAAGAGAAGTAGAGAATGGCTACTTGAAAAGAAGCATCTCTAAGGATGGTTGTAAAGGGGAGACATTTCCGCTATCAGAAAAACGTGGGTCAAGCAGGGCTGAACTGTTTATCTAAAGCAGATTTGAGAATCCCCACATTTGCGTGGTATGGGGAGGTGGCAAAAGGTGCCCCCCCCCCCAAAAAACAACCAAATCATACCTAATAAGCAACAAAACCAGGACAAATGATCTCCCTCAGCCTCACCCCTTCCTCTTTCCGCTTTTCTTCAATAATATACAGGCAAAAACAGATGAAAACAATATTGGGGCAACTCTGCAGAGAGGAAAACCATTTAGCCTGAGAAGAGTATAAAAAACAGAAATAGGAAATTTATCCTCCTTGTTTGGTTGCTTGGTGATAAGGGCAGTATTAAGAAATATCTGTGTTGTAAAACACACATATAATTTGATTTTAACGCTGGCCCTTTTACCTACCTCACAGTAGTATTCTAAAGATCAAGTGGCATTGCATATAGGAAAAAGCCTAGAGCAATGTCTGGTGAGCAGCCTGCTGACTCAGTGAATGAGTCCTCCCTCACTCCCCTCACCCCGCCTGGCCTTTCCTTCTCACTCCACTAGCCTCCTCAACGAGCTTTCCAAGCTATAAGCAAGGGGGGAATCATCCCAACTGCCCCAATTTTCAGATTCTGAGGGATATTTTACTGCCAAGTCTCAGTATTGGAGCAGTGCAGACCCTATTATAGCCCACTCATTCTATACCCAAATACCACCTGGGGTAATTTGTCCTTGAAGGGAGTTATTTGGCTCCATTATTCTACTCTCTCCCCTAGATTCTTTCTTTTCAATAGTCAAGGGAGAGAGAACCCTTATCCAAAATCTAACTATTTACATGTTTTTATTTGAGACTATGTGCCCAGAGAGTCTCTGTTTTGGGGGGCATATTAAAAAGCATGCCATGGCCAAATAGCCTAAGAAGGGAGAAGTAGAAAAGAATATGTTCTAATGAACTGTGGTCCTGACCCCTAACTTCCCAATTGGAAATGCTGTTTTCTTGGTATTTTGACCTTGTCAAAATGACTGATTCCGCCCCCCCCCCCCCCCCCCCCCCCCCCCCCCCCCCCCCCCCCCGCCTCCAGAGGCATCGGTCTCTAGCTAGGCTATGTTTCTGGAACAGTGTTTTGGGAGGACACTTCAGTGCATCTAGAAGCATTCACTGGTGGAGGTGCCTGCTCCGACCCTCTACCAGTGACTGTTGCTAGGACTCCTTCTCTTTCTTTCTGTTTCCCAGAAGCTGAACCAGATTGCAATAGCAGTGGGTAAGCCTGTGAGCCGTGGCTGGGGCCCCAACTTTAGTCGGTGGGAGGGTGAATGCGTAAAAAGTGTTCCCACCTTAGACTTCCTTTTTCCATGGGTCTTATTGTCTGTTCTACAGATATTCCATTTCCGCATTTCACCGGCTTCCTGTACGCTTTCCTGTTTTATCCTAGCCTTTACAACCATTGAAAGTCACTAATATTGGAGCATATTCTGGGAGGGTGAGTAATCCATCATGGTCCCTCATCAACACTTTTGGTCGTCTCTTTGCTCTTCTCCCTTCTTTCCTATTTTCATCATGAGGCCACTGTTACTTATGACAAGGATGTAGAAACCTGTTGCATGTTTCTCCCTCCTTGGGCACCCCAATTTCTGTGTGGCACCTTTCTATGAACTATAAATAGAGTCATCTGTTCTTCCTGGAAGTGCCACTGTTCACGGCAGATTTCAGCTTCCATGCACCAGGCACCCTTGGGCAGTAGACAAAACAACCTGTATAACCAAGTGTGAGCACTCTTAATCCCTGAATTCTGATGGGCTTGAGTGTTGCTAGACACTTAGTCATTTAGGGACATTTCCCTAAAATGAAAAAAGATCTCAAAGTGTGATGCCAGAAGACTGGCAGCCTCTGAAGTCTTCCAAAGCCTTTTCTCTTATTCTTCTTGGGCTTTTGTCCAGAAAGAAGCCTGAGATTATGTTTCCTTATTTTGTCTTTGACCTACATTTTTCATCTGCTAAGGCTTCATTGCCACACCAGCAGCAGGAAGGCATTAGTTACTGCAATGGGTACAATGGATATTAATGACTAAATAAGCAAACCCCTCAAACAGTGGTGAGTCCTCTTTTCTTTGCTTGACTTCGGTCCAGTGGACCAGCTTTAATACTAAACCAGTAACTCGCTTCAGGACTGCCTGGACGCTTTAAGTTGGCATTGGTAACACTGCCTATACAGTGAAAGTTTGGAAAAATTGCCAGGTGTAAATAGTACCACCAGATTAATAGATTCCAAACTACATCATTCTGAGTTGGCAATATAATTTGCATTCTTCACAAGGAAAAGGTTCGGAGAGCTGTCAGTCTCCTGTTTAAGAGAAACTTTTGTGTCTAATTGCTAAGTTACAACAGTACTCTACTGACCCCATTTTAAAGAACAAGAAACCTCCCAATTTAGGAGTCTTTGGAAAAACACTATCCCTCTGAGGTCGCTCTCAACCCTTGCTGTACATTAGAATTGACTGGGGAGCTTTAAAAAATTACCAGGGCCCAGGCCTCTCCTCAATCCAATTAAATTCAAATCTCTAGGGGTGTGGTGTGGGCATCGGTATTTTTTAAAAGCTCCCTTGGGTGATTCTAATGTTTAGCCAGGGTTGAGAACCACTAATTTATAGGTTGAGAGAACAGCACATTGTGGTGAATAATGCTCATTTCTTTAATAAGTGCGTAAAGACCTCCTACTATAGGAGATGGTTTATAGGAGACAAAAAGATGAAGGTGGTGGGCACCACTCCGGAAGTTTAGGATTTAGTGGGCAAATGCTAATGTGCAGGTGTCTGAATAGAACCTCTGAAGCATGCTCAAGTTTTCTGCAAAGAGCAGAGATTAGAGCCCCAAGTTCCAATTCAGGTTTTTTTCACTAACTAGGGAAGACCTTGGACAAGTCTTGTTTTTGGGGGCTTCAGTATGATCATCTGTAAAATGAAGTGGCTGAAAACTTTATAATTGGTATTGGTGTACTCCATCCTTAGAGTGTATTGCTAAATTCTCAGAACCCAATAAGCTTCGCCAGGCAATTACCAAATTCTTTTGGAGGCTGGTTCACTTCACTCATGCGTACTACCGACCACCGCCCGCCCTTCTGATGTTCCACCAAATCCCTTTCCAAAACCCCAAGTATCAGAGCGTTAATTTTTAAAGAAGACTGGGCTCCCTTAATTCTCTCCCTCGGTCTCTCACAAATTAGCAGATGAAGGGAATGGAGTAGTAGTAACGTCTATGAGCAGTGGGTAATGACTAACAGAAGTTTATCCAGTTGGATAAATGTCTTGTGGATTGCTGCTGGGGTCAGTGTTAGTTCTGGTCTTAATTAACATCTTCATTAATAGTGTGGGAGAGGGAATAAACAATAGCTAATGATATTCGCAGATGGTAGTAAATTCAGAGGTGTTGCTACTACCAGTGAGAGCAGCAAGAGCCATGGGGATATCAGAGATGTGAACAAGAAGTGATTATAATGATGTTTGTTCTGGAAAAGGCAGAATGAAATATTTAAGGGGAAATGACAGGGGAGACTGGGAAATGCTAAAAGCAGCAACCATTGCTGTCATTTGTAACTTGGGTCTGCATTTGGCAACCAAGGCAGCTAATGGCCTTGTGCAACTTCTGTCACACACACTGGGATGTTGTCCTGAACAATAATAATAATCATAACAACAACAATAACAGTAATAATATCCAACATTTATTAAGGGCTAACAGTATGCCAGACGGAGTTATAAGTGATTTACATAGCAATTTTTATCCATAAAATCATGATGCAATTCTTAGGCTCTCTAAAGATTCTGACATCAGCCTTGCTATGGTTCTTGAATTCCTAGGTATAAAGAGACCTGTGAGTTCAAGGGAAAATGAGGAGTATAAAGGAGAATGGGAAAGTAAAGTGTAGTGTGTGCTCTTACCCCTGGCTCATGAGCAGAATCTTTCTTTCAGCCTTTAATTTTTCCTGTCTCCAGCCTGCCCACCATCCTTTTCTCTCATTAGGCAATTGCTGGATTAACATGGTTGGTGAGGGTAGACAGAAAAATCTTGCAAAAGCTAAAAAGAAAGAAAAGGAAGGAACGAAGGGGAAAGGACAGAGAGAGAAAGAGAGAGAGAAAGAAAACTAAATTTATACTATGCATACCATAAGTCAGACAGTAGCACAAAGTGTTGAATGAGTTACATTTCACAGGTTTTCTTGTTTAATCTTTACATATCTAATTCTCAAAAATGACTCTCTCTCTCTCTCTCTCTCTCTCTCTCTCTCTCTCTCTCTCTCTCTCTCTCTTAGGCTTTAGCCCTCCCTTTTATTAATGAAAGAAAACTCAGAGAGGTTTGGACCCTGGCTATCAACACACAGCTGATAGGTTGAGTGAAGGTCTAAGTCCAGTTGGTGTATTCCTAAACTCAAGTACTAGAATTATGTACATGAATACATTTTTTCCTTCTCGATTTAGCCCTGCCTTGTTAATAACAACATGGAAAGTCAAGAGGTGGAAATATTAAGAAGAGAATAAATACTAAGGAGCAGAGGCATATAAAAGTAGCCAGTACACACATCCACTGCCCAATTCAATGTGATTGAATTATTTATAATTATATTTTGAAATTAGGAAAAAAATAGGCTTTGCAAACAAGAAAGTCTTCAAGACAATGGAACCCATAATAATGTGGATTCGACCTTGAGGGAATTTGGCAGAGAGTATTAGTGTCTGAGACAAAAGTAAACTGAAAAGAAAAACATTTGAATGCTATAAAAGCCAAGACTCTTCTTGGCAAATGTGAAGCTTGGGGCCAGATGGATGCCAAAGGTCTTCAACATTGTATCAGAGGAGCTTCAGGAAGTTGGAAACATGTGGCCTGGGCATGCAGCTCCCCAGCCCCAAGCCTCACTGTGAAATGGGGCTCCAAATGCCAACTCAGGGTTAGAATTAGGAACTGAGATTTGAAAATGATGAGATACACATTTCAGAGTAGTTACATAAAAGGTATAGTTCAAAGAATAAATATATAGCAAACACTAAGGTAAACAAGACCCAGGTCAAGAAACACACATTGCCAGGACCTCATCAGTCTCCTCCCCATCACCTTCTTTTCCGGAGAGGTAACCATCATCCTGATTTTTCCTAAGATAATTTCCTTGCTTTAATTTTTTTAGTTTAGTTTCGGCAATTATGTAGGCCTCTTTTTGAACTATATATAAGTAAACTCATACTGCATGCATTCTTTTATACTTGCTTCTTTCAACCATATGTTGTGTATAAATAAACAACAACATATTTATCCATTCTACCTTTGCGAGTGCTTTCAGTAGTGTCTAGTTTGGAGCATTTATGAACCATTCTGATATGAACTTCCTGTACATTCCCGTATATGTCACCTGTTCCACATGTGCAGGAGTTTCCATAAGGAGAGGGTGGAAATCTACCACCCGCAGGCCAAAGAGAACCCACTGCTTGTTTTTGTATGACTTTGTGAGCAAAAAAATGGTTTTTACATTTTAAGTGAAAGAAAAAAAGAGGAAAACTATCTCATGGCATATAAAAACACTATTAAATTCAAATTTCAATGTCCATAAATAAAGTTTCATTGAAGCACAGCTGGGCTCACTGTTTACATCCTGTCTATGGCTGCTTTAGTGTAACGTGGGCAGAGTTGAGTAGGTGCATCAGAGATCCCACAGCCCGCAAAGTCTAAAATCTGGATTGGCTACTGAACATTTAGTTTAAAGTGATAATTCAGGGCCTCTTATTAAAAAAGAAAAAAAAAGAATTTCAGCATGGTGACAGCCGAGCATTAAACCAAGTGTGGAACTTTTCTGAGGACATGGTGCTATGTTAATGCACAGGTCCATGACCATGAAGTTGCCCTGCCTAAAACATCTGGTCTTTTACAGAAGGGTTTCCTGACCCTGCTCCAGAGCACATTCCTAGAATGGAAACGACCAGGATCTCAGACAAAATAAGGTGCTGTATGTGAAACAACCAGCACAATACCTGGTAACTTGTAAGAATTACTATAAATAAGAGGTTGCCATCCCTTCTACCTTCCACCTTCCATGCCCAAGAGGGATAAGTATAGAGTCTCTTTCCAAAAATGTCAGGCTCTCAGCTGGCTGTCAGTTACCATAATAGCTGATGACCCTTTGGCTTAATACTACCACAACCCCACTCCCTTTGGGATCTAAGCAATTTAATAAAAGAGTTGTGAATTAGAACAATTTTTAAGCCCAAAGAAATAAGTAATTAAAATCTACAGGTATTATTTCCAGCCGCAAGTTGGAAGCATGTCTGTCTGATTAGATTCAAGTTTTCCTAGAGAAAAAGTTAAAAAAAAAATAAACAAAGCAAAACATCAGAAGAGTTCATCAAAAGAACGTTACAACAGAACAGTTAATCAAATGACAATATTAAAAAGAACAAATTTAGAGAACTAACACTACTTGATTTCAGCAGTTGTTCTAGTGCTATAGTAACTAAAACAGTATGTTATTGGAATCAAGACAGACAAATTGATCAGTGAAATACAATAGAGTCCAGAAATAGACCCACACATATATGGATAACTGACTTTCAACTAAGTATAAAGGCAATTCAGTGGAGAAAAAATAATCTTTTCAACAAATGGTACTGCCACAATTGGACATGAAAAAAAAAATGAATTCCAATCCACACCTTGCATTATATACAAAATTTATTTCAAAATAGATTATAGATCTCAGTGTAAAGCATAAAACTACAAAAAATCCAAAATAAATAGGGAGAAAATTTTTGTGATGTTTGATTAGGCAAAATGTCTTAGATATGCAACCATAAGCATGATCAATAACTTTGACTTCATTAAAATTTAAAAATTCTATTTTACAACCGACACGGTTAAGAGACTGAAAAGAAAAGCCACAGTCTGGAAGAAAATATTGCAAGTCAAATACAGAATAAAGGACTTGTATCTATAATGTAAATAAAAAACTCGAATAATTCAACAATAAGAAAACAAACAGTTCGATTTTTAAAATAGGGAAAACGGTTTGAATAGACCCTTTACTAAAGAAGATATGCACTAAAGATGCTGGACACCATGAGTAAACAAATATTAAAATGATAATGGAATGTACTACACGTCTATTAGAATGGTTAAAAATAAAAGACTCAATTACACTAAGTTGCTGAGGATGTGGAGGAACTGGAACTCTCATATGTTGCTGATGAGAGCAATATAATTGTCCATCAAGAGGTAATGGATAAATTGTGATATGCCATATGATAAACTACTACTCAGTAATAAATGGACTATTGATATACATGAAAACATGAATGTCAAAATATGTTGAAGCAGAACAAAAAAGGAGTACATGCTGTGTGATTGCATATATATATAAACTTCTAGAATATGCAAACCAAGTTATAATGACAGGAAGCAGATCAATACTTGCAGGGAGGAGGGGGGAAGGGGGAGTGCAGGAAGCAGGATGGAGGAATTACCAAGAAGCACAGAAAACCTTTTGGAGGTGACTGAAATATTTCCTATCTTGATTGTGGTGATAGCTTTACAAGTGTAAAATATGTTAAAACTTATCAAACTGCACACTTTAAATATGTTCATTTTATCGTATGGCAAATATTCCTTATTAAACATTGTTTTTTAAACTCACAAAACTATTACAACATTAAACGAATAAAATTGTGGGGCACAAAGTGGGAAAAGAAATCTGAAACAGATAGAACTGACAAAAGTGGGATATCCAGAATGTTAAAAGAACTACCAATTAATGAGGATAAAAACAGGATAGCCCAACTAAAAATGGGCAAAATATCTGAACAAATATTTTACGAAAGAGGATATCCAAGGTGCTGTTGAAGATGTGAAACAATTAGAACTCTCATACACTGCTGGTGGGCATGTAAATTAGTACAACTGCTTTGGAAATCTATTTGGCATTATCTACTAAAATTTATTATAAGCTACTTCATAATCCAGAAATTCTCTCCTGGCTTTATGGCCAAGAGAATGCATATATATGTATACCAGAAAACATGTAAAAGAATGCTCATATCTCCATTATTTGTGTTGGCTCCAAACTGGAAACAGCCCAGTGGTTGTCAAGTGTAGAATAGATAAATTTTGTCATGTACATATAATAGATTTCCACACTGCAAATGCAGAAAAAAAAAAAAAAAAAAAAAAAAAAGCACCCAAAACTTCGTTATCTGCAACAGCAGGGTCTCACACGAAATGTTGAATAAAATCATTCAGACATAAAACAGTAGATATCATATGCTTCCCTTTACACAAATTTCAAAAACAGACAACATAATTCTTTTTTGTTAGAAATCAGGATAGTGATTATCTTTGGGAAGGATTGTCGGGGTAGTAACTGGCAGACAGCAGGACAAGGTCTTTGAATTGCCAGTAGTTTTCCATTTCTTAATATGGACAGCGATGACATAGAAAATTCATTTAGTGATACATTTATGGTGCGTGCTTTTCTACATGCATGATAGAGAAAGTTTGTTCTTTTCATTGCTATATGATATTCCATTGTTTGAGTGGACAACCATTCATTTTTTTTTAAGCATGGGAAGAGAGATAAGAACACTCACTTAGGTCTTACCCTTTAGTGATGCAAAGAACTAGGCCAAGGATGCTGAAGTGCCTCTTTTCTTTTCAGTGACTAAGTCTTCAGCAGCCTTTATTGTTGCTCTATAGTGGTGCTAGGGTTGCCTACACTTAATGGCTTCCTAATAGGGAGTTATAGGGCCTAGAATGAGCCCTACGGGAAGAAGGAGAAATTTCAAGGTTTGTGCAAAGCCACTCTATTTGGGGCGGGACATGTAGCAAGAAGAAAATGTTTGCATAAAATTAGTGGTTAAGAGCCAAGGGTCTGGAACCACACAGCCTAGGTTCAAATACTGCTTTTGACACTTGGGAGCTATAGACCTCGGGTAAGTTATTTATGCTCTCTATACCCTAGTTTTCTCATCTGTAAAATGGAAACAATAGTATAGGATGGTTAAGAAGATAAATGAGTTAAGATGCTCAATAAGTGTTATAATGTAAAAATGCACGTAAGTCAGGTTTGAAAAGGAAAACCTCTCTCACAGCATTCAGGCTTACAGGTTGCTGCAAAGGAGAGGGTAGGGTGGTTGCAGATCAGTTGTCAAAGCTCTATAACTCCCCTCAGAGGCTGTTCTCATCTTCTATCCTCAGTCAATTCCCCTGATTTACTATATGTTGCAAAAAGCTTTGTACATTCCTCTTTTCTTTGATAAATATCTTCCTGCAAGATGTCTAGAATTCTCAAACCACCCTTCTGACCTCACAGAGAAGACCAGTGTGGTGTTGAATTTAGAACACCACCACACAAACTCTATTTCTGTTAGCTACCCCTGTATTCTCCACTCCTCCTCCCCATACCAGGTCTCTTTCCTATATGCTAGAATATTGTTTGTTTTGCTCATACTGTATCTCCTGGACATAGCCTGTGCTAATTTGTTGCCTTAAGAGTTACAATATTTTATTCAGTAGATGAATGACCCTCTGCCTCGGTGGATTCTGAGGTGTTCTCAATTCTTATCATTTGGGTAGCATCATTCAATCCTTGTCATTGAGCCAGCCCTTTGGACACTGTTATAGAAGATAGGAGCAGTGTCCCATGTCCTTACCTTGAGCCAGGACCTTCCATAGGGCAAATGATCCTTAAATGTTTAGGAAGGGGCACTTTCTCAAGATGTTCTTTCCTACCTTTCTAGAGCAAAAAAGTAAACTTGAGATCTAAGCTACCTCCCCAAAATTTCAAACTGTGCCACAGCCTCTAAATCCATCTTCCTTAGTATCAGTGAGCTAGGGACAACTATTTTTAAAATAGAATTGCAAATAAATACTGTATGACAGAGGGGCCCCAAGGTCTGGTCATTGTCACAGAGCACATTATCTCTTATCATCTCTCACCATATTTGAAGGACAAGGACAGAGACAAATAGTAATCTGATGTCACATTCAGGAAATATTTATTGAGAAAGGACTACATTTCAGACATATCCTACATATTTTGACATATTTTTAATCCTCAAACAACACTAAATTAACAGGCATTATTTTCTTATGCTGTTTTTGAAGGTAAGGAAAATTTGGCTCAGAAATATTACATGCCTTGCCCAGAATTACTTAATGTTTTGGTGGCTAACTCAAGATTTGAACCCCAAACTCTAGTGCCTCTAGGTCCAAGTCTAATGTCTCTACTTCATTACCTTTAGTCTATGCTGGAGAGTAAAAATAATCTTGTTACATTCTGTCATGCCTTGTTTTCCCGACCCAAACTGGTTTACCCAGCTCGATAAGTTCTTTAATCACCACAGGGTATTGAATGAATCATGGCTATTTCCAAAACTCAAATCTACATTCAAAGGAGGAAGATTATCCCCATTGATAATATTTAAAAGAATGTGCCTGGGGTTCTAAAGGGAATTTCAAAAGAAGAGTGATAAAAATGCTTTAAGGAATACTCATAAAGCCTCCCAAGGCAACTCCTGGGAAGGGGCCACACTCAGCTAGATGGTTATAGCCTTGCCCTGTGTCCTTGCTGCAGATATTGGTTTGCTTATGGCCATGGGCTTCCAAATTAGACAGGCCTGGATTAGGAGCTCCATAAACTTCCATTGGTCATCTAACCTCTTGAGCCTCAGGCTCATCTTTAAAAGAGCTGATACTGAGCACAGAGCAGAGCCATATTTAGACCTCTCAGTACACGGTAATTATTTTCACTGTTTTAACCTAAGGTTGGGGAAAACCACTGCCCCAGGCTGAGTCTTGCTTAATTAAGGTGCTTCCAGTGGTCACAGCAAAGAAAATTCAGCCTGTAGGTAGTCATTTAAGGCTCTGTAAGGAGCCTGCTTATCTGCACCACAAGGAAATGGGGCACAGAGGGTCTGGCCTCCTAAAGGCAGAGTTGAGGGCCCATGCTGCTCAACTAAGATGGTACTTTGGTCAGAGTAAAGCCATTAAGACTTTGTATGAATGAGCCTAGAATCTGATTGAATACGGACCGCTTCTGTGCATGTCAAGAGAGTAACTGTAGACTCGACATGTACATAATATATGAGCTTCTCAATTATTTACTGTGTTGACTCTGTGACGTTGTACATGTGTTCTCAGGTCCTTCTCTACTCGGAAGCAGCACCTAGAGAGTGGGTGTTCTGTCTGAAGAACAAAGCACTACAAGCAAGTACAAACTGCACAGGACACTTAATGGCAACATAGCAGTTACTGTCATCAAATCCTACTTTCCGAGCAAATTCAAAGAATTGCCCAAAGGGATACAGAGATCAGGCATTCTTAGATGGTAGACATTTTTATTATTTTTCATAAAGTCCATTTATTAAACAATAGCTAACAATGACTCTTTTTTTAAGTCTTGTACGACTTTCCAAAATCTTAAATTCATGAAAAAAACAGAAACAAAAACATTCTTGGTTGCACCATGTGTCCTGTTTTCACATTCAGGAAATATAATCTCTGTACAGATATGGGAGTTTGATATTTTATAGGATGGTGGTTGTCTGCTAAGGTGTTGGCATGTTGTTATAGCTCTATGAGATGTAGCTGATGGGAATATTGTACAGCATTAACTTTTTATTAGGTAGTTCCTTTATCAACTAGAGCAGATTTGACTTTATCTCTGCAAAGTGATCATTTTCTCTCACTAGCATTTTGATATTTTGTTTTTAATGAGAGAAAGAGGAAGCGCCACTGTGAGGAGGGCCAGGATTTACAGGGGTTCAGGTGTCTGGCTTGTGGACATCAACTGTTAATTGTGACCTGGAGCATAAAAGGCAGTGAGTTGTTAACCTGGGATGTTTCAGTCTGTAAAGGAGCTAGTGGTCATGGTAGTTCTGGTGAGGTTGTCATACTGGAACACAGGACCCAGCTTCCCGCATGCTCTGTAATACACATTAACATAAAGCGTACCTGTCTAAAGTCAAGAGGCCTAGTTTATGAAGCTGGCATTGCTACTAACTAGCTTAGTAGCCTTAAGCAAGTCACTTTATCTCCCTGAACTTTTTTATTTTTCATCTGTTAGAAGAACATTTGGAATAGATCCAGGGTTGTAAACTCGTGGGTATAGGATGCAAGTTGGTAACCTAAAAGAGGAAAGTATGCCAGTGTAATACCACAGGTAGTGATGGGGGTCGTGGAGACCAGGGGGCAGCAGCCATTCTGCTCCAACCTATTGTGCACTCTTGTCCAAAAAGTGTCTCACCTTCCTTTTCAAGAGAAGCAGGATATCTCTATTTTTAGTAAAATATTTTAATGTTTAAATGTTGAATTTAAATTTTAATGAATCCAACACTAAAAATATCAGAGGACAGATATTGCCAGTTTTGTTTGTCTTCTAGTTTTAACATTTTACAAGTTTGTGCCTTTTCACTCCTATCAATGGCATAAATAGGTTAAGTGAGAAAGTTGCAAAAAGAAATTTTATCCACCTTAAGAGTACAACTATGCAGATAATATACATGCATAGGAGCAAATAGTGGATTGGAATATATGCAAATAAAACATTTTTAGGTGATGGGACTGTAGCTGGATGTTGTTTGTATTTTGATAATTGCTCATTTAAATTGTCTCTACTACTGTTTGTATAACCAAAAAAAATTTTTTTTTAAGATAATGGTAAAAGAAATATTGAGAGGAGCTCAGGATGGTGCCAGATATGAAGAGCAAAAAGGAGAGATAGTGAATTGATAGTAGATATGTTTTTGAAACTTATATTCCTACCTGACCTCTGTATTTGCTTATAAACCATCCTTAGATAATAACTTGTTAAAAGAAGGCGTATTCGTTGCAGGTGGGATAAAGTCCATGTGCCTGAAATTTCCCACCTAACACTACTCTCTCCTTCCCCACCCCCATTGTTTCTGAAAATACTTTGCACATCATGAAGAACAGTGGTTATCAAAAGTTTCTCAACTTTGTAAGTTTGACTTCTGAATATATTATATTGTTTTGTTTTGTTTTTGTGTAGAGTGGGATGGGAAGGGCACCTTACCTATCATTCCTAGTTACATTTTTCTTTGGTTTCTATCCACACTGTTTTTATTCTACAAACTCTTATCAGCTACCCATAAAATGAACAGAAAACCAGAGGCTGTTATTTAGTGTGTTTATTTGAAGGCTTTCAAGATATCCCATGTCAAGTTTACTCTCATCTAAAAAAATTTAGAATATGAACACAAGGGAATCAAAGGCCTTTGTATCATGAACACAGACATTCTAAAAAAAAAAAATGTATCCATCCTTGCGTGGTAGCACCTACAGGGCTCATGCTAAGCATGTTATGAATGTATAAGGATTGCCTTCTTCCTCTACTCCCTAGATGTCTGTAGGCTTTCTTAGTTATAGAATAAAGACACAAAATGTGGTTATTCATTTTCTTTAGTACTGGGCAACTTGAAAAGATATCACGATTTTCTAGATATGCCAAGAAGAATCTTTGACACTAAGGACAATTAACCACAGGACGTGGATCCTGGGGGATTGACATTCACTTTCTTGTTGAAAATGGCCCACTGAGCAAAAAGGCAGGGTGGTGCTTTGCCAGGACTATATTGAAGGATCAGTAGACTGTCTAGCGCTTTCTTACATCCTGTTGCCTCACTGATTTCTGAATTACCAGATGCTTTTTATTTTTTAAAAATGGTTTAAAAAATACCTTTATGATTCTGTTGTTTCAGAAACCTCACATATGGCACTAAATATCCTGAAAATTTTTTTGAGAAAACACTTGCACTATAGTGCATTTCATTCAATTCTATTGTTTTAGTTTTACGGGCATTTTGATGGTTGAAATTGTAAAGTTATATAAAAGTGTGAGTAAACAAGATATGAAGTTTTAATTGCTCATAGATTTTTTTTAAGTAAGTCTTAAATACAAGTAGACTAAGAAAGGTTAGTATTTCATATTTTCAAATTGAGAATTCATAACAATCAAGATAAAAATTATTTTTTCAAAGCTGAGAGACATCCTTGGTTTATCACCATTCATTCAGAGACCAGATTTCCACACACTGAGTCATAGCTAGAGGTTTTTTTTTTTTTTTTTTTTTTTTTTTTTTTTTTTTTTGGTAAACCACCTTAACCTGCTCTTAAAAACCTCTGGTTCATGTACGGAATGAGTCCGAGTCTGTCTCTATTTAGCCTGTGAAATTTAACAAGACCATAGCCTGGGGTTGGTGAGGCTGTGAGCCATACCACCATCTCAGGTTTTTGATGACACCACAAACCACTTGAGATTTATTATGTTAGCAGATGTCATCAGATATATGTGTGCACAGGTGCAGCGTGCAGTTAGTGAAAGAAGGAACACCGTGTGTATATATTTATTTTTGTACCCATAGTCTCAATGGTTAGAAAATGACCCGGTGTGCCTGTCCTGGGCCGTGTGGAGTTTCGATTCCATTGTAAGGGCCTATCTGGTAAATCTCTTGAATTCTTTTCCAAAGATATACTTCTGTATGATGAGCAACTTGTGGAAAGACATTGTGTTTATTTTTTCCTATCAATGTCTAAAGAAGAGGGATAATGGATTACAGCTAAAGACTGTTATAATCAATGAAAAACAAAAATAGTCACTGGAGGTTGTTATTTATATGTGGATATTCCTATTACACAACAATATACTAAATGTGCTTTCTCTTCTCCTCAATAAAAGTTGTATGGAAACAGCTCTCACCTTTCAAACTCTAACAAAATGCCAAATAGTTGGTACTTTATAAATGTCCTAACTTAAGCTTCTTTAAGTATTTTTAAATTATTAAGAAATAACTGAAACTATTTCCCAGAGGCAATATGAAACAGGAATGTCTACACAAGTTTATACATTATGTGTTTTTTAAATTCTAAAAATTAATTTTCCAATTCTTTCAAAAGATGTATTTTATTTAGCACTGAGTCTTAAATATTCTACTACCTTTATTATATTACATTAAACTTGCACAAATGCTGGCATAATAATGGACTAAATATAATAATCTAATAAATTAGTGTGTACCCTTTAATATAAAAAATGATATAAATAAAAACACACTTTCTATATTTTTGAGAAATAGAGAAGATAAAATAAACACCTTTGGGGTAATGACTGAAAATTACTGATTTAGATAGGGTAGAGGAAGTACTTCAATTATGACATAAAGCATTGTAATAATGCATGCCTTTTAGAAATAATTATATAGTGATTATTCTCAAAGATAAACACACACAGATGTTGCTAGTACATTTTTAAAAAAATTCTTAATTTGAAGAAAACATACAGACTCTGCATTACCAGTTAACTGGCTTTAGGAAGAACCAGAAAATCTAAAGTGTCACTATACTAGTGAATCTTCTAGTAAGTTCTAAAGAATGAATTGTGCCTGCAACTAAAGGCAGAAAAAAATGAGCTTTCCTACTGGAATCACTTCAGTTAGATGTGTCAGAGGGCCAAAATGCCTAAGTAATGTTGGACAGTCCTTATTTTTAAAAAATGAAAAATTAGTTATAGTTTCTAAGGAGATTACTATAAAGAGATACTGGGCCTTAATTATATCCTATGAAAGGCTTTTAACCAAAATAATTTTAATTTTAAAAAAGCATCTATTTTAAAGCACACCCTAATTTCTACATACTTATTTACATGACAAAATATGAAAACTGAAAATCAACTGATGTCGCAGATTAGAAGACCATGATCATTAACCAGTTAAAACATTTAGGAGCAACAACCCGTTGGTGTGACCACTAATTAGTGAGACCAACTTCTATAAGACATGATTGAAAATTAGCCTCTTTATTTTATAAACCTTGTATATGATTTAATTATGATATATGTACATATTTGACAGACAAGAGTGATCATATAGGAAAAATATTCTTGCAAGTTTCACATGTCAAAATAAACCAGTGATGTGCAAATAAAAAAAAATCTATGAAAGGCAGAACATGACATACAATAATACATTCTATTATCAAATAATATGCTTAGGAAGAAATTCTCTGACAGGCGACACTAAATCTAGATTCATCCAAGTCATTACTAGCAGCATAGGAAATCCTTTCCTTTTCCCTTTCCTATTCCTTTTCCCATTTTGTGTTCAGGATATTTCCTCAAACAACAACAACAAAACAATAAAACCAGATATTTTCTGTAACGTCATTTCTTTGCAGGACATAGATGTTATGAAGGATTGGTAATTCTGATGTGGACTTCAAATAATTACAAATGAGACTTTCTGAGGCACATGTACAAAAGTTTTAGAATTTGATAACACTACCCATTTAAAGTCTCTCCCCCACCCTAAATAATTTTTAAAAATTTAGCTGCATTGAATATTCATATATTATATTTGTTCCCTTAGTACTAAATGTGATTTACTTAAGCATGAAACTACTATTAGGAAATCCTATAATGGAAGCAGACCTGTTTGTTACCCACTTGCCTGAGTAGACTGAATTATAGCTACACTAGCTGAGTGGTTAAAATTACCTAACTTGGAACAAGATAGACGTTAAAATTTGATTTTCCTCCGGAGGTTATAGCTGAGTGTGGAGATACCTACACACACAAATGTGTAAGTATATCCCCATCCTTCATCTCCCTTCCCAAAGCTATTTAAATATATTGTTAGTTTTTTCAGAAAGGATATTGGGAACTGTTAAAACTTTGGTTTAATAAGCCATTTTTTAAGCTTGGCAATTTCTAAAGTCCAATTGGATCAATCCAACTTTTAGTTTTCCACTTATAATCATTGAAAATAGATATATGTAGTATTCACATGCAGCCAAACATCTACATAATTGTGTGTATATGAAAAAGAAACTTTTTTTTGTTATGAGGACAAAAATGTCGTTTTATAATGTACACTGCAGGAACCAAGAACCCGAACAATGTTGTTTAAGTTCTCTTGGACTTTGAGGATAAACACGATTGGGATTAAAATACTGACATGCTCACATTTAATAGAGAGATAAGAACAATTCATCGGGAGTTACTCCGGTCCCACTGGTAATCACATAATTGAACACGGTTTTTAGAGGACATTTGAAGCTATTGTTGTCTGTTATGCAATTACATAATTAGTCAGGATCTCAGTAATAAAATCTTTTCTAAACATGTGGGTTAGTACTAATTCAGGGCTAGTGCTATATTTTTACTTTTAATATTTCAATTTAAAATCGGAATTATGTAACAACTTAGTTTAACCGATAAGCGTTATTTTACCAGACTACAGATGCCTGAAATGAAAAGATTATTTAAAAACGAAGTAGAAAAAGTACACATATTTAACTTTTAAAAATATTAAAACTGCTTTACTTAGGAACATTAACTCACGACCCAGTCCCACCTAGAGTGTTTATTTCTGGGGACCCAGGGGTTGCATATTTCTTTGGTGTTATTTCTTCCACCTACCCTAAACCTACTGACATTCACATAAATGTATATAAATAGAAATCAAAAGTGCTCTCTTTTCTGGTAGTTTTGCTTTAACGCTAACACTACGCAGCGCGGCAAACTTCAGAGCTCCTTTTACACGGAAACAAACGTGGCCTTGCGAAGCTACCGAGCAACGTGGCGGGAAGTAGGGAAGTCACCCCGAAGCCGTAATCCCTGTTATTCTTTCGCGAAGCGCCCCACGCGGCCGTTCGGCTCCCCTTTCTCCACGCCCGCCGGGAGGCCCCTGCCGCGCCGAGGCCCCGCAGACGGGCGGCGCCTCCCGCCTCAGCGCCCCGCGCGCCCCGGCCCCACCCGGCCGGCACAAAGGCCCGGCCCGCCGCTCGCGAGGGCCGCCCGCGCCGCGCAGCCCGCCACACCCACTCGGGCCAGCTCCCGCCTCCGCCGCCGCGGGCGCCCTGATGAATATGCATCGCCGCGCGCCCTCCCGCCCGCCCGCCCCCGGCGCCTCTTTTTGGTTTTCTTCCCGCCGCCAGGCGGAAGCGAAGAGCCACGCTTCCCGCGCGCCCGGCCGGCCGGGGCGGGGCGGGGCAGGGCGGTCGGCGAGCGGGAGAAAGAGGAAAAGCCGAGGAGGCGGTGGCTGCCCGAGCGCGGGCCGGGCGCGGACGGGGTCCCCGGGTGGGCGGTGGTTCCGGGACAGCCGAGGGCGGGGAAGGGGCGAGCGCGAGACCCCGCGGATGCCCGTGCCCAGCGCCCCGAGCGCCGGCGGGGAGAGGCAGCCTCCACCCGAAGAGCAGTCCTGCTAAAACAACAATAAAACCCACCAAGCACACGCACGCACGCACACACACACACGCACACCCCACTCTCTCTGGACGGCGTTCAAGTGGACCACGAGAAACAGTCTTTTGCAAGTGAGAGGAAAGAAAGCTGGATATCCAGACCGACTAAGTAACTGCCTGCTTTAGATTTAACTTTTGCCGCCTTTTCTTCCGGGGTCAAGAATTGTGGCATTACAAAAACAATTAAAAAAATAAAATAAATAAAGGCTACTCCCGGATTGCTTTTTTGTTGTTAAACACAAAAAGCTATACCAAAACGACCCTTGGGAAAATCCACAAATCTGTACTTGAGACACGTAAAGTCCAGGGGTCTGTTAGAGATTCCAGATCTCATTTAATGCAATACAGTGCGATGGTATGTGGCTTTGAAATAGGTTTTATTTGCCTGTTTTGTTCGTTCCTTACACCCCCTTGCACCCCGGACACAGAGATTTTCCTGTTTGTGCATTATAAAGTGACTGCTTCACCTAAATGTCATTTGTTTTACAGGTTGAGCTATCGTGCTGGATTTCCAAACCTAATGCAAATATGTAAAAAATTTTTTAGCTTTGGCAACTTTATGTGTCACACTTTTATGGCGGGAGTGTGGGGATCATAACATTGAGCCTAAACAGTGCGAAATGTAGCATTTTTCTTACTTGCTCCACCCCCAAGTTTTGAAAAACTTACTGTACAAATGATACTTTAGTTGTGTCTTGTGGCCCATTCTCTTTTCCAAGCATTCTTTTCTTCACTTTAAAGTGAATATTCTCAGCGTTGCTATTTAAAAGTGCATTTTTAAGTGAGCGAAGTACTACTGTGTAGCTCTGGATTGATGTGTTGGAGTTTTTAAAATCAATATTCACTGTAAAGCAGGATCAAATTGTTAGCCCTCCTCCACTCCTCCACCCCTTAAAAAGATTATGATGGATTTCTTCCCGCTCCTGGTAAAACTTCCCTCCACCCCAGTCCTGCTGATTTTTGCTCTCGGATTATTCTGTGTGTGTGTGTGTGTGTGTGTGTGTGTGTGTGTCCGCGCGCGTGTGTACACGCGTGCGTGTGTCCGTCTCCCTTTTCCCTTGTCCTCTCTCTGCCAGTACATCTTGGGCACATTTTAAAGCACAATATCCCATCCATTAAGTTGTGTTTGAATTCAGAGTGTGTGAGGATTTGGCAGCTTTCAGGTTGAAGGGGGCGGGGAAGCCAGCTTTGACTTTGACACAAGATGCGAAGTGGCGTGATTGGAATTATTATTAGGGCTGTGAACATGGCCATCTTCTCTTACGGTTAGAAGAACTGCCATTGAACTTGAGACAGGACAGACAAGATCTCCAGGTTCCCTCCTCCTCCCCCCTTAGTACAGTAGCGAGCAGGGAAAAGGCGCCAAAATACACAAGATTAACTCTAACTTTCTTTGAATGGATCTTGGAGCACCATCCTTTGTAATTTTAACTTTCCAACAGGCGGGAAAAAGTTAACTTTTGAACCCATACTTGAACAGACATTTAAATCAGCCCTAAAATGGAATAAATCCAGAAAGTCATACACGCATGCTTATGTGGTTAGAAAAGAATGCACGTGTAAATAAGCAGGGTGCATGTGTGTATTTGACTGGGGAGTTCAAGACTTAATCAAAATCAGAATTAGTGTGACTTTGGAGTACATTACGGTATAGGGGAGAGCATTGTGAGGAGAAGAAACTGACCTTTAAGCAGCCTAAGTAAAAACTACAAAGAGTTGTGAAACACAAAACGTTGTGGTTTCCAGTTTTACATTTGAGGTTTGATGTTTTCATTTAATGGTATGAGAGATGGAGAAAGCTCCAGCGCTGAAAAGTCCCTATTAAATCATATGTGGGCAAAGGTCAAGCACTCCAACTCACTGATACAATATACTGCAGATTCCTGCCTAACTGATGGGGAGCACAGGAAAAAGTGCTTGGGTAATAAAAGTATTAGAAGGGTAATTATCGTCCGTGGTTGGGACTGCATTCTTGTGCACTGGAAAAAGGTTTTTACTGGCCCGGTGAATTTTAAAGCTGAGTATTGTTGAAAGCTGTTTTAATAGGAAATTGATTAGCTGAGTGTTTCATACAATAAATGGTGACAGCTTCATTGTTTAATGTCCAAAATAAATTCCTTTTATTCTTTAGCAGACATAGGCATCCATTTAATTTTAATATGGCCAGATTGAGCAGCACCATAATTATGAGTGAATGTGATGTCATGAACATCTGTAACTTTGCTTTTGGAGTTTATGACATCATACAATTTGATAATATTATTGCTTCGAAATTTATTAACTTACTAGATTAAAATATTTCAGATGCATTTCAGAGATAAAGTTCACTTAACATATATTGTGTATAGGCCCAACCATTTGTCTTTTTGTAATTATGCAAGTGTTTGCTAAAGTTTAATTTGAAAGTTAAAACACACAATTCTGTTCTTATGCATCATTTTATCAAATAGAATGGCAGCTTGTAAGGGAAGAAATAGAGAAAAGACTGCAGAAATTTTGAGTTGATTTGCAATGAATTTTCAACACCTAATATAGAGTGTAATGATTACTTGGCCACCTTGGATAAAGCATTCTAAACATCTCTTTAAAACCTATCTGTTTTTATGTCACAAAGGCATATATAGATGGGTGCAAAAGACAATTTACACTTAGAAATAAAATGATAGTATAGTGTTCCTTTAAAGTTCAGCTACTCTGAAAAAAGGACAATAACTTCTACTCTCAGTATCAGCAAAGACTGTGTGTGTGAGTGTATGTAACTTTTAAAGTATTCTGAGTGAAGCAAGACAATTATTACTGTGATTTTCAAAGTTTAAAATAAATTATGCAAAAGTCACAGGGCAACTGCTGATTTTGTAATCTGGGGAGCAAATGTCTTCAGAATTGGGAATCTCTGTGGATGAACTGGCTTCATCTCTGTGGAGAGGTGGAAACCGGCTAACTCTAATGGAGGAATCTGGCCCAGTCAATGTTCAGATTCAGTTGTAGCTTGTAACTGTTCCTGAAATGTAGGCACATTTAGTGGGACATTATTATTATTTTTAAACAGTTGAGTACAGGCATTTCACCAGCAACATTATTAACAGCGTCATTTTTCTCATTTAGTTTTGTCCCCAGGGAACACCAAACAGCTCCCAGAGGAGGGGGAAAAAAAGTCCACGGTTATTTATTTGTTTCAGTGAAAGGCAAAGCTCTGGCAATGGGGGATGGAAAGGCTAATGGTTGTGAATTTTTTAGTAGCGAAAAATTGCTGCCCTAATTTGACAGTAGTAGTTTAAGGGTTGGGTGAGTTGGGCATGATTTTGCAATTCCCATCAAGTGCAGACAATTTCAATACTTGTTGTTTGTTTATATATATGTGTGTGTGTTTTTGAGAAGATTTTTGGTATTCCTATTTGTGTTTTCCAGGCTACACTTGTATGCTTTTCTGTGGTTCATTTGGAAGAAGGAAAGTTCCTTGGGTATGGTGTAGTGAATACTTGCAGTTTTGCAGGCCTGTTTCTTGGGGTCAGGAGGTCATCTGTCTCTTTTGTATTTAGTTTTAAAATATTGATATTGGCGATGAAGCCAGGGTGTGTGGAATTACAGAGCCTCCCCTCAAATCACATGCAAGAGCTAAGAAAAAAAAAAGTCATCTGGTGCGTTGAAAATGACAGCTTTGTTAAACTCCAAGAAACCTTTCCCTAGACTGCCTAGGATTTGCAACCTGTCACTGAGCTTCTTTAGAAAGGAGAAGGTTAAAAGAAAATCAATATTAGGAGATACTTGAGATGTCAAGCTCCTCTCTGGAGGTCAGTGAAAAGCTCCAATTGGGTAACGCTGCTTAATTTTTCAAATTATATAATTGAGTTTTGAAAAATCCAGTCACCTGAAGCACTTGCATTCCTTCTTGAAATCAATAAATTATCTGTCAGAAAAGAAACATTTTTTTCCGTATAAGGTGTCAGGGAATAGATGATCTAGGGAAGAAATCTTTAGGAATGTTCAAATAGATTTTCCTGTTACTGCAGTAGACTTTCACTCTTTTTTTCTATCTATTTAAGCCAGCTTTTGGGGTGAATGAAATTGGCCTGTCATACCAGTGCTTTAACCCTTTCAGTGTGGGGGAGAGAGAAGAGAGTTTAGGAAAGGTAAGTACCAAAGTCTAAGAAATGTTTGGCCCATTTTGATAGTACCAGAAGCCTTTCAAAGATACTTTAAAGCCACTTTTAATACTATGGCACAGACATACTGGAAAAAAGGGAAAGTTAATAAAATGTATGTATACTTTCTCACTTCCTCATCTATACTCTTTTACTGGGGATTTAAGATTGGTATTTCTTGAACCAAAGATAGTGGATAAGTGTTGTGCTGAGAGAAGTCAGATTTCACACACATCCAAATCCACCAGCCCTTCTTTACAAAAAAGCTCTCTTAGCTTCAACCTAGGAAGGCCTGCAGTGAACTTGGCATTGGCTGGACAAGAAGCAATGTTTTGAGGGATGTCAGCCTGCTAATGGATCTATGGCCTGAGAGGACACTCAAAGCAATATAAACTGAGCACCCAACTCCGAAAGCCCTTCCAGGATGTCTCTGTTGCTCATTCCTCCTTCCTATTGGTTTTCCCCACCTCCATTACTCCTTCCTCATTTTTCTTTTTCTTGGAAACAAATCAAACCCCCCAAACTACCAAGCAGCCTCCATGCCCATCAAACGTTATCCAAACATAAGTGCCCTACAAACATGGAGCACCTGAAAAAGATTTGAATCCCTAAGTGAAAGGCCTGGGAGGTCCCAGACCTCTTCACTTCTCTGGGATCTTACCTGGGTCTGTCGCTGTTTCTTCACCCCTGGTGCTGCTGCAGCTTTTGTGGGCTCTTCTGTGTAATGATTGGCAATTTTTCGTTTTCCTTTTTTAAGCTTGTGAGAAACTTTTGGATGCAACCTAGTTTTGGTGGCAAAAGGAAATGGTTTCTGTTGGCAAGGGAAACTAATAAGGGAGGAGGGGCAGTGATGTCTGCAGACACTTGCCCAGGGCTCAGCACTGGGCCTCTTTTGCCAGGGGACAGCGTCTGGGTTCTGGGATCTCCGGCTGGAAGGAGCGCTCTCTGGGTGCCAGGATTTCGCTGGGGGTGGTGTGGTGAGGAGGGAGGGAAGAAGAGAGGGAGGGAGAGAAAGAGAGAGATGGGCGTTGGATTTTTAAAGAGACCCCGAAATAATGGCTTCTGTAAGAGTCCAGGCATTCAAAGAGGTGTGTTCAAGGACATGAGCGCATTTGTGCCAAGAGGAATGTCTTTTATGGTAAATTAACTCCGGTTAAATTGAATATTTGTTCAAAGGAAACTCTAGTAGTTAAAGCTGGTATTATCAGTAGCGCTTCCCCATCCCCCTCCACTCGGACTCGGGTGTGACGATGAGAAAAGGGATGCAGAGTAGTGTACAATACAAAGTGATGCTCTGGGATTAAAAAAAAAAAATTAAGGTGGGATTGCCTAAAAATTTCTCAGATAAATGAGTATTTCTTTGGATTAACCCCGACTGTCACTTCATTTCTTTCATCCATAAAGACCGTCAACTTTATCCTGGCTTTTCAAAAAGAAGTGGCCTACACAAAGGAAATTAGCGTTGTTAGAACGCTTATGAGAGGATTTGCCTCCTGAGGAGCAGGGAGGCTGCTCCCAGTCGTCTGTACCGTAAAGGGTTAACTCGGGGGGAGTTCTCAAAATTTCCCCGACTTTACCTGTCTTCCCAGATCCACCCCTCCGCGGCCTCACTCCGCCCCGCTGCCCCCAGCCCCCACCCCCCGCCCCAGCGTCTTTCTTCTTTGGGCTCTTGGTTTACGGGGGCTGCAGCTGGTAGACTTGGCAAGCTCGCCTCATTAAGAGCGGTCTTTGAAAACGGACTGTGTTTGAGCATTTCCCTAATGAGGACAGGACGGGGTTAAAAAGTGACCATTTCATGGTTGACTTGAACCTGCCTACTTTTCTTGATGTGTCGTTGTGAAATGCTTGATGTGGATAACTCCCACTTGGTGAAGGAAAAAGTCACTGGTTCCTTCAGGTCCGCTAAGGGGAGTGAAGGGGGGTGGGAGACAGTGGGCAGAAGAGGGAGAGACTAAGAGAGAGGAGAAAGTTGAAAAAAAAAATCGAGAGGGAGGGAGAGAGGATAAGAGGGAACGGGAATTCGGAGAGAACCTCGAAACACCCCCAACAGCACAGTAGGAAGCCGGGGAGGCCCGCCCAGGGTCTGGGGCAGTCAAGTCCCCTTCGCGGCCCCAGCAGCCCCCAGCTAGGTAGACGCGGAGTCCCTGGCACTTACTTTTCCTCTCTCTATTGTCTGGACAGCCTTTGCTTCCACCTCTCCCCCACCCACCCCTTACCGAAAAACGGAATTTTGGGGGCGGTGTGTGTTTGCGTGTGCGTGCGCGCCAGAGAGCGTGTGCGCGGGTAGGAAGGGTGCAAGGCAAGCCTCCCCAGCAAAAGACCCGAAATCAAGTTCATTCACTCGAGGCCTGCAGCGCGGGGCCTGAGTGGGGGCGGGGCCCTCGGCGCGGGAGGGAAGCGGGCGCGGCCGCCTCTGCAGGGCTGTAGCGGCACACGCACACCGCTCGCTCGCTCGCGCGCGCGCCCGCCCCGCAGCCCGGGGCGCGCCGCGGCCCCGCCCAGCCTACACTCGGGCAGGGAGGGGGCCGTTTTCCGCGGGGGCCCGGGACCCCAGGGTGGGGGTGGGGATTGGGAGCGAGCCAGCGGGGCTGCCGGAGGAGGAGAGCTGAGCCAGCCGCGGGAGGAGGAGGGAGCGGGAGCGGGAGGCGGCGGCGGCGGCGGCGGCGGCAGCAGCGGCAGCTCGGCCGGGTCCTCCAGCTATGAGCAGGGCCACGTGCATGGGGCACCCCCAGGGAGGGCGGCAAACCGCGGAGAAGCGCTGCGCGCTGCTTCTGCGAAGCTGCCCCAGGGCAGCGGCCCGCACTGGGGAGACCCCGGTGGACCCCGCCCCCCTGCCCGCGCCGGCGCGCCCCAACTACTTGAGCCCAAGTTCGCTCAGGCCCCCGCCTGCTCAGCCTCCCTCTCTTCTCTTCAATCCGCGGGCTTGGCGGACCGCGCCCGCCCCGGGTGCGAGAGTCGGCGCCCCAGCCTGGGCCCCGGGGCGGCCTGGGTGTGAGGGAATTTTCCATTCGTTTCTTTCTCGGGCCCAGACCGGCACAGTGTTTCTCCCACTCGGATGTTCCGCGGCTTAAAGAGTCCGCAGCGAGCACCTAAATACCTCTTCCAGGGCGGGTTTTTGGGGGTGTGTATGTGTGTTTAGTGGTATGGGGAGGGTGCAGGACTTGCTCGAAGGGCGAAAAGATCTATTTTGAAAGGAAAAAACCTCGTGGTTCTGTTACACTGGTATGAGACCTTTAACAAATGAGACCGGGCGGGGGGGGGGCGGAGAAGAGGTGGGGGGGGGGGAGAGAGAGAGAGAGAGAGAGAGAGAGAGAGAGAGAGAGAGAGAGCGAGCGAGAGAGAGAGAGGAGCAAGAGGAGGAGGAGGAAGGTAGGGGGCGGGGGGTGTGGAGAGGCTGGTGCAAAAGGAATGCGCGTTTGCAGGAGGAGGAGTAAAGCGATGATTGTGTAATTAAATAATAAAACAATCCTTAAGTCTGATTTGGAGAGAGCTCGAGCGGGGTCCAGAGGGTGGAACCGGTGAATTTTTCAACTTCCAAGTTTTGCAAGGAAAGAAAGCAAGAGAGGGAGGGGAAAAAAGAGCCCAGAGCAGGAAAGAGAGGAGTTTGGAGCCGAGCAGGAGAGCGGGATTTATCGTTTGGGATTTTTCAGGAGCTCGTTCCGATCTCCCTGGGCTCTGGGCAGCGGCAACCAGCAGCAGCCTCCTCACTCGGCCGGGTCAGACGCGGGGCGAGGCGGGCGGCCGGGTGGCCGGGCGTGGAGAAGCCTGCGCGGGAGGCGGCGGCTGCAGCCGGGGACCGCGCGCTGCGAGCCTCTTCCGCCCAGGAGACCTGCGCTCGCGCCCCCTCCCTCACCCCGGCCTCTCCCTTCTCCCCACTCCACCCCGCCCCCACCCCAGCCCTCTCCCGCGCGCACCCCGCCACCCGCGCGCACTCGCTCACGCTGCCCCTTGCGCACACACATGGTCGTCTCGCAGCAAAGTTTCGCCTGCGATCGTTTCTTCGGGATCCTGCCGCAGTGCTTGGGGCTGTAACCTTGAACTTTCCCAGCCCGGTGACATTCTCTTCGCTCTCCCTCCTGCTCTCTCTCCTGCGCCCCTCTCCCCGCCTTTTTTTAAAAAGCATTTTGCCACCAATCATCACCCCAATCCAACCCACACCGAACCTTTTCGCACCCCATAGCCCCCAACAACAACTGCAAAACAGAAAACATCCCCAAACCTAGGCGAAAAGCGGCCAACACCGGCGGCGGCGGCGGCGGCGGCGGCGGCCTCGGCGAGCACGACCAGCGCGCTCGGACTGCAAGAGGGTTAAAAGTGTAGATTGGATTTCACCCCGGGAAATCTAGCACGCAGAGTGAACTTGAATCTTTGGCTATTTAAGGAGGACCTGGTTTGTTGTGAAGTTGCGGTGATCCAGCGCAGAGCCCCGTCCTGATTGATCGCATCGCGGGGCTCAGACGACTGTAAAATGAATAGATGAAATTTTCGCTTCTCGAAGATTTTCTTGGGCATCTCCGGGGAAGTGCGTTTTAAGGCGAAGTCATGATGTATTCTCCCATCTGTCTCACTCAGGTACATGTCTCGGTCGCTCTTTCAAGCTTTCTCTCTAGCCCAAAATGCCTTTGTTTTGTTTTGTTGCTCTGGTCTGCGGACAATTAAAAGCTTTAGTTGACCTCCGCACATCCCGGTCTCTCGAAGAAGTGGCCCCGAGTTGCGTCGGGATTTGCGGGGCGGCGTGGGAGCCGCCGCGCGGCCCTTAGCCCACAGCCACCGCGCGTGCCCAGCCCCGCGCCTTGGGCATAGGGAACCCGAGCCCGCGTGCTGCCAGAGCGGTTGGGCCAGGCGAAGCAGCCGAGGGTGGGCAGGGCCCCGGCCCGGGAGCGCTAGCCCCCGCACGGGCCCCCGAGTGCTTGCTGCGACACGGCGCCCCTGCCCGTGGTGTCCACCACCCCTCTTCTTCGTTCGCGCGCGCGCTTAGGCGAACTCCGGCTGTAGAGGAGTTTTAGTGGGGACTAAGCCCTTAATAAACAACCAGTGAACTTGGGCGAAGGGACTGTAGCAAGAGTCCCTGTGAGCGCTTCTGGACTCCACTGCAGGCAGTGGGCAGGCAACGAAGCCAGTCGGAGGTTGTGGTCCGGAGACCCATTCCTTTGCTTAATTTGGGGATCTGAAACTGTTCCTAAGTAATCCGCACTTTGAGGTTTCTAGTCACCACACCACAAAGACGGTTTTTACGTTGACACCAGTTGGTTATGGGGAAAGTTTAGGACTTTTAGAACATGTTGTGGAGACCTGTTCATTTGACAATATTTAGGCGTAGCTGCTAAGACAGACGGTAATGCTGGAAAAGTAAGGACATTTTTAAAAATTACACTTTGAAAATTGTCCTAAGACTTAAGAAACAATATTCTGAAATAAAACACTGGCTTTGTACATTTTTAAGAACAAAATTTGTACAATTTAAAACTAGACAGTCAAATGGAAAAGTGGCGAGTCCGAACTGACTTACCTGGGAGCAGTTTTCATTGCTGCCCAGCTAACTAACTAACCAACTGACGAACTAAATATCTTAGCTCAGAGTTGTTATTTTGAAGTAGTATTTTAAACCTCTAAAGGTGTGGGGCAGTTAACTTCAGCTTTTAGGAGGTTGTATAGCACGATTGGTAATTGATAACCAATTTCTTTGACATTGGCATAAAAGCTAAACAGTTAAAGAAGTGACAGCCGCTTTTAGGTGTGTTACATTTTAAAAAAAAGTCCAATATTGCCGTGATGCATTTTTATAATGGACAAATGATTAAGATTTCAATTGTATGACAATTAGAAGCCATTGTGATTCAAAAGGACTGAGGCATTCATAAATTGTGAATGAAGATGAAAACAATGATAAGGCTTATTCAGTGATTGGATACAGTCCTGTAGCTTTTTGGCTGACACGTTTTTTATTGTTTATATTTTGTTTGGCATCTGAGTATGATTAACTTAGATATGGCTATTTTCAGCAAGTAAACGTGCACTTTAATTTAACAAAACTGGAAAAATGAGTTGCTGAACTATTTGTACTTTAAAAGCTGTGTATAATGTCCAATAAATATGATGATGGAATTGTTTCAGGTATAACGAATTGTCTTTAGTTGTAAAAGTTACCCTTTGTATTACCCATCATCAGGATTTTTTTCCTCTTCCTGGTAAACTACGTCCACTTGCTATTGCTTTTATATTATTAAAGCATAGTTCAAATAAAACAAATTTGAGGTATGCTTTTCACTTACAAAGTAATGAATCACTTATTCTCTCTTGTACAGGATTGCTTTTCTCTATTAATTTATATATTTTCAGCATTGGCTTTTCAGAAACATTGGTAGTGATTACACTGCATTTTTGGCTTCCTCTAAATATGTATTGAAAACTCACTAAGTTTATCTTAATTTGTATAAGTTAAAAATAATATTGCAGCATTGTGGCATGGAGTATTAGGAATATATACAGCATCACCATTCAGCTGTCACATTGTATTCAAGGATAGATACTTACCAAAACTAATTCATGATGACTAATATTCTCTACTATTTTAATAATATAAAGCTAGGTTGACCTATTAAAACTGCGTTTGAGATTTAAGGCCTAAATTAGAGAAGGAATTTTAGCTTTAGAATTCTCACTTAACTAATTATATCTATGTGACTTAATAAGTAATATAAGGTGTTGAAAAAGTATGGGCACATAGACCGTGTCGCTTTTATATTAGACCAATAGTTTAGTTTTGTATTACAAGAGCTTAATAGCTGTAGCAAAACATTTTTTAGGATATGTAAATAGAAATAAAGAAACATTCTTAATTGGTTGAAAACTTTACAGAGTATCTCAATTGTTGCAATAAGGTATTTAGGTTTAAGAAAGATTTTTAATTCAAAAGGAGTACAACAGTTAAAGTTGATATTTAGCAAAATGTTATGCAAAGGTATCAGTACATTGATATAAATCAGTATTTATACATAAGTATAAATCAGATATAAAAAGGAAATTAAGAACTATCATTTATGATTTAATATTTGTTTTTTTCTAAAAGTAATGTAAACCCTTAATAATATAACTTTCACTTGGCATGTTTGCATTGAATTTATTTTCTTTCATTGTTTTTCAAGTTCTTTAGGTACATTTTTTAATGGTTTATTGTTATATAGCAGCGCTCCAAGAACATCTAATGTTTGTTCTTTCTCCTCGATATTGGTCGAATTTTCCATCCCTTTCATGGAAACCATTGTTTCTGGGAAGAAAAATAAATATTTTAGTGAAGTTAGGACTGTTTGCTTTTACATTTGAAATTTGTAATGTGGTTATTTATCAATTTAGTTCCACTAAAGGAAGTTTTAAAAGAGAAAGAATTACTGAATCTCAGTGTATTTTAATCAAAATTCTGGAAGAGCAAGGTGGCATGTTACCTTAGTATAGAGCCTTTAGATCTAGATCACTTACATACTTTGCTTAAAAAAAATTTTTTCATAATTATTTAAAGTGTTATTGTGATAATCTATTAATTGGACGTTTAAATACCTTAATTACTTTTTTTTGGTTGAAGATAGCTACTGTGTTCCATATTTATGTCACTCAAATTTATTAAAAGTATATTGCAACTTAGCATTAGAAAACAGTTACACTTAGGAGATGACATTTTAGGCATGTTAATACAGAAATGTATGTGACTTACAGCAAACTCTGCTTATTAATTTTTTAAGGATATGTCTCCTTGTCAGTAACTGTTTCACTCGAATGTAATCTACATAATAGTAAAGCCCTGAAAGATATTTATAAGGGGACTTCATGGGCTGAGAAAGTTTGCGACTTCTATTTATCGATTAAAAATGTACATTTAAAAATATTACTTAGCAACACCAGCAACAAACTCAAGGCAACTTTAAAAAACCTCGTTTTGTGTGTGTTTGCCGAGAAATCCCAAAATCAACCCTCAAATTGCATTTTGATTGTTTAAGATAGTTTAATTAAAATTTTGAGGTTTGATAAATATGAAATGATTTGAAACTCAAATTTACTCAAAAGTATGTTTGCTGTCTTTATAAGAAAATGCAATGTCACTGAACATAGTACTTAAGGATGTAGGTGCTTAAGAGTTACCGCATTGCTTAATGTCTGTTAAAATAGTATTGCACTTTTAAAGGATGGCAAAGGTAAAATGAGAGAGACAAGGCTGCCTGCCCTCTATGTATTCTCTACATTCTCAAGTTTTTAGTTTTGAGTGTATATATGTATGTTTTTAAAATCATATCAATAAATCATAGTAAAAGTCAGATTATAGGAAGTAAGTTCCCAAAGCATGTTTAAGTCCACATTTCCTTGAGCAGGGATTCCTTTTGCATATATTTCTAAGGGGGATAAACAAAGTTTTTGTAGTTACAGTGAAAGCCGAAAGCATGGCATCAGAAAGTGTATGGAGATAGGGAGGTCTTATCATAGGCTGTGGTTGCTGTGAGCAGGGCTGCCTTCCCACACAAAGAACAGATTGTGGTTTAACTCTTTCCATGGCCTAGTTTAATGTGCTCGCATAGTAACCGAATTGTTCAAATCTCTGCTGGAAACTACTGATCGGTTTAATGATTTCCTCTATGGCATTTGGTTATGGCTCATGCTGTGATGTAATCATCTGCATTCTGTATTGTTACAAAATTTTGATTTATACTTATTCTGCTGTAGGAACGTATTACGGCGATGTGTTAAGAACTTGATAACCGCGTTATTGATTGGACGGGACATGTACCTCTTCCTTTTCTGAACTGCAAACTGCTAACATGCTGCAGTCTTTAGCATTGAAACTTCGAGTTTTATCATAAAAATGGATTACTAACTATATGGGGTTTTTGGGCACCTTCTTTGTTAGAGGGTCATTCATTAGTTGTACTCTCATAATCTTTACCTAATAGAATTTATTCCATGTAGTTCAGGTTTACTAGCACTAGTATGTAAATTCTAACTTGAGATGTGATCAGTTAGAGAAAGTTATTTTGCGGTGACAGTATAGTAAAGTAACCAGAAAAGTGGTCGCCGTAGAAGTTCTTATTTGCTTCAGATCTTGGCATGTTGCATGCATACAGTATGCCTTCACAAGATGTTAAGGTCTTTCTCTGAACAGTAATAGGCCTGAGCTTATGAGACAGGTTTTACCTACAGCAGGAAGTAATGAAACATTGACTGCTTTGGAAAGTAACTTGAAATATCTGTAGGTAAATATTATCTGCCACTCCTCATTACTCCTATCCTTGAAAAAGGCTTAGATGAAACAGGTAGGAAAAATGCAGGAGACTAAGGTAAACCACTTAATTCAAAAGACAGGGTACTATACCATCTGCACACATGCAAATTCAGAAACACATGCATATGTTGTATCCACGGTCCTGTCTGAGAGTTCAAATGATTTTTATCGATCCCACAAAAGCAGTTAAGTGACCAGCAGTGCACTCCTGGTGTCACCCTGCCACTGCATGCAGAGACACAAAGAATGTAAAGTTGGTGCCAAGTTGCCATTTTTCATTGTTCGCCTCAGATTGATTTTTAAGGGGTTTAGAATAATTGCCATACTCATGTGATCGGTTAACAAATTAACTGAGTCTGTGGGTCTTCAGATTCTATAGGAAAAGCTGCCGGAAGAACATTCATGTAATTTTTGTTTTCAACTTTAGAAAGTTTTATTTAAAAATGGAAGAGTGTATCTGTGTGTCTTTGAGAGAGCAGGAGAGTGTGAGTATGAGTGAGTGTGCGTGTGGGGTGTGTGTATGTGTGTGTGTGTGCGTGCGTGCGTGTTGGGGGCTAGTGTTGGTGGTTGAGGGAGTTAGCGAATGCACTGCTCAAAGTCCGAAACCTGTTCAGGACACTGATACGACAAGCTGCGTCCTTTGCCCACTTTCCCTCACTGTATACCGGTTTCTCTAGTTACCACTCTTGGAATGGTGCTGTTTCAGTGTTGGAATGTTGGACGTTTGATAAGAAAATGGATCAAGTTTAATGGCGCATGCTCTTTGTGCCACCAGCAGCCTCTTGCTGAGAGCATGCTCCAAAAGCGGGAACTGTGTGGCATTACACTGAGCATCTATATGCTTTGTGTTTCTGTGCCACAGAGAAGAGAAATGAACTGTGGCATCGCTTCTGCCTTCTGAACAGCTCTGCTCCGATTACAAAAAAAAAAAAAAAAAAAAAAAAACCTCACTGTGTTCTTTGTAAAATGGTACTGTGTAGTGTTAGTTGGTCAATCAAATATTTAAATATTAAATTAGGTGCCAAGCACCTTGGTTGCTTACATTTTAAAGAATGTAGGCTGCATGGTGGGAATGAGGGGGATGGGACTAGAGTGGAAATACAAATATAAACCTTATTTTCTTTTTAGGAGGGAGAATCAACCTGTGAGTTTTGGTGGAAAGGGGGCAGCTTGGCATACTTTAATTGTTAATTGGCATACTTTTTGATTGTTCTATTTTGATCATTTTAAATAAGAAAAGAATGTTATTTTTATGCATAACTTTTTGTACTGACTTGGGAATGGATTATGGTATCATCATCATCATCATCATCATCATCATCATCATCATCATCATTTTGAGACTTTAAAACTAACCTGACCATGTATGTCTTCTTTTTCCCTCTCATCTCCCACAGGATGAATTTCACCCATTCATCGAGGCACTGCTTCCACATGTCCGTGCAATTGCCTATACTTGGTTCAACCTGCAGGCTCGGAAACGCAAGTACTTTAAAAAGCACGAGAAGCGAATGTCAAAGGATGAAGAAAGAGCAGTCAAAGATGAGCTTCTCAGCGAAAAGCCTGAAATCAAACAGAAGTGGGCATCCAGGCTTCTGGCCAAACTGCGGAAAGATATCCGCCAGGAGTACCGAGAGGACTTTGTGCTCACCGTGACTGGCAAGAAGCACCCGTGCTGTGTCTTATCCAATCCTGACCAGAAGGGTAAGATTAGGAGAATCGACTGCCTGCGACAGGCAGACAAAGTCTGGCGTCTGGATCTAGTCATGGTGATCCTGTTCAAAGGCATCCCCTTGGAAAGTACCGATGGAGAGCGGCTCATGAAATCCCCACATTGCACAAACCCAGCACTTTGTGTCCAGCCACATCATATCACAGTATCAGTTAAGGAGCTTGATTTGTTTTTGGCATACTACGTGCAGGAGCAAGGTAGGAGCAGATTGTTCTTTATTCTAGCACCTTACACACTGCCCACATTCCCCATACACGAAGTATCTGGCTTAGGCTAGGTGGTCCTCGAGGCCCCTAGATCTCCTTCTTCACCCACTCTGGGTAGAATGGCATGCCCTCTTCCACTCAGGTGTCCATTGCCATGTGCAAGCCATGGGAATAGACGTGGAGCGTTCATACCTGAATAGGTGTGGATATTTAAAGAAAGACCACAAAAAGATACGTTTTCAAAGGTCTTTGAAATGATCTACTTTTTCAAAGACACAGAATAGTCTGAAAAATATGGTTTGTTACGCTTCATTGTTTTGTCCTAGGCTACATTCCTTGTATCTAGTCATCTTTTCTCAATTTGAAAATGTAACTTTATTTATAGATAGTCAAACCGCTCTTTAATAAGCCTCATATCTAACAGGGAGATGAACTTTGTTCATGAATCTAGTACTACTGCACTGAAAATAGAATTAGCATTTCCTATTATAATGCTTAAGATGGCCAATATCAGAGAGTGTATATCTATGTAGGTCTAGATTTATTTAATTTAAATATTTCTATCAATACCCACTTTTGATTGTGTAATAGTCGCTGTAGATTAAATAGATCACAATACTTGTCTAAATAATTTATAATATTTTTTCAGAGTGACTTGGAAACACTTAATATTGGTATTTAACTTGAATGTAAATTTATAAAACTTACTGAGGAGAAAAGTCACAGCTCTCCTTATAGAACAAAAACAGTAGACTAGTTACACTGGTTTAAAATAAATCTCAAAAAGAACGCAGAAACCACATACCATACCTATTTTAAAAATACTTGATAAAGAGAGTGGTATAATATAAGTGTTGCCTAAATAATTCAAAAATAGGTGATATTTTTTGCTGAGTGTTTTTCAAATTGATAAAATGTTTCTATGTTATTTTTCTTAATATATTTTTCTTAAGTAGGTGAGAATGTCTTTTCTTCAAATCAGTGTGTCAGGATATAGATATCCTTGTATTAGCAACAGTCCATAGTAAAACATCATTTTAAAAAACGGCATACCAAAAGTGGACTGAAGTTTGATCTGCCACAGATGGTGGGTTATTTCCTAACTTGGCCTGGCGGTGGGGAAAATGGTCTATAGATACCCAGGTGGCAGACGGTTATCTGATGTTCGTTTATATAAATGTGGGATTTAATATATTGGTATGAACTTTATTGTCATCCAAAAGATACTATACTAAAATTACTCCTTGACTTAGAAATCTAGGTAATTTACTATGTGTTTTTTGTCTTTATATTTCCTTGATACAGTTTTAGAGATATGTTTAAATGCCATTTAACATTTTTTAGTGTGATTTTAAATAATGGTGTTGGACATCATACATTTGAAAATTTTGCTTTTTTTTTTTAAAGAAACATTACATTTATTATTTCAATGCATTTAAGAATTTAAGTCAAAGTAATGATGGTTTGGGGGAAAATATACTTTTGCCCTGCTGTGTCCTAAAATTAAAGCTCGTTAACATATGACACTTAATTTGATTGACAGCTGTCTAGGAGGTAACATTTTAAGGTGGGCTGTTTATAAGTGTTGGATTGACTTTAAATGTGTTATAACTGTCATGAAAGTCAAGGCTAGAAGTAAAGTTTTAAAAAGTGGGTCATGTAACTTTTTCGTGTAGCGTAGGGAGGATTTGTAAGCATTTCACTGCTGCTCACATTTTAACTTGCTCGAAGACTAGTTTTTGAGGTGTGCATACATGTACATTTACTCCCAGGGCAGGCAGCCAACTCTCTTGGTTGATAAACTGACAATAAAGAACATATCCTTTGGATTTGTGGAGATAGATTGAAGAAAGAAAAATGAAAAAATGCCTTCTGCATTGCACCATAAGTCATGATAATCATAAAGTTTTAAGCAACTCTTGGAGACCATGTTTTTAGATAAAACACTGATTTTGTTGTTGTTTTGAGTCTCTATCATAAAAACATTTCATTATTTTAATTTTATCCTGTGCATCTAATTTGTATTCTCTGCTACCTGCCAGTGCATCATCTCTTCTTAACATCTGTTGGCTTTTTCTTTGAAAAATTCACATCAGGATGCTTTTGTGTTTTCCCTTTTTTAAAATTTATAAATATTTTTGGTCAAATATAGGTTAATTATGTTGTTTTACAGTACAATTGATTAAAGAAGGCATCTTAAAAGATAAGTCTGTAGTCAGAGGGCTACATATCTCCCATAATGACTTTTTATTACTCCTGTAAGTACACGAAAACCTACTTAAGTCTGTTTCATAAATCAGGTAAAGAAGTATAAAGAAAAACATGAAAGAAAAATCAAAAAAGAAAAATGTTATGTTTGCAACAGAATGAGCAACAAAATTATCTTTCCCTCCTTTTTTCTTTCTCGCTCCACTTCTAAATGACTAGGAGGAAAACATGAGAAAGAACAGAGAGAATGCCAAAGATGGTTGCCACTGGCACCAGGATTGGCATCAGACCCTCTTTGTTTAGCTCAGGATGCCTGTGATTTGTTAGTTGGCATCCGCATTGCAGTGTGGAGTGATGTTACAATATATTGACAATTTCCAGATCTAGAAATGTCAATAGTCCTCTTGGTTATTTATACAAGATCACAAACTGCATCTCTTCTGGATGATGAAATAAAGACCAACATATAATAAAGTTCCAATGTTGACCAACTTCCTATGCTTTTCTTTTTTCCTAATTCTCTTGGTTTAATCCACACTTTTGTTTTTGCTTCATGCCCAGCAGCCTCATCTTTTTGAAATGTGGAAAGAGTTACTAGAGCTTTGACACAACAAACTCTAGTGCTACATCTGCATCTGATATGGTTTTGGGAAAAAAATTATGCATTTTGAAATCATTTTTGATATATAGTTCATTAGACTTTTGCATCACATGGCTGCAGGGCAGTATTTTCTTTAAAGCTAGGTCTCTTTGTTATTCAGCTTCTTCTATGCATATAGCCTAGTCGCAATATAGTCCATTTTTCTATTTCTCTATATTAGTAAAGGGTCATGTTCAATATAGTCATTTATAAAATTATATAAACCCCCTCCCCCCCCACACTTTACCTAAAATGTACACATCATTTGGGAGTAACTGCGTTTAAATCCGTAAAATCATTTGATGTTATTGATTCAGAGGCTGCGCTTCGGCTGTTTCGTTGCTACAAGAACCGCCATTTTGTTTGTGAAGTGCCAGGCGAGGGGGAAAAAAAAGGCAGACACTGTGCTTGATGCCAATAATGGTTGCCAGTGGCACCGAGGTTGGCATCAGACCCTCTTTGTCTAGTTGCTGAATGCCTTTGATTCGTTGGTTGGCATCCGCATTGCAGTGGGCACACTGGAAAGTTTTTGACAATCCCTGAATGAAAGCTGCTTGCTTGTTTGCTGCAGCAAACCTTAGCTAATATAAAACCCTTCCTTTTTTTTTCTTTTCGTTTTTTTTTTTAATATTTTTGAAGACTGTGACAGATTAAAGGAAAAAAATAGCTCTAAAGTAGCCTCCATTTTCCCAAAGATATTAAAGATGTCCAATGATTCTTGGGCAGGTGGTACCTATTCCCCATATTGTCTTTGTTATTACATCCATGAAAGCAAAGCAAAGCAAAACAAAACAAAACAAAAAGCAGGCAAGCCTTGCACAGCACACCTTACTGGGACATAAGTGTACTTACTGTACAAGATGCAGGGTGTAATATGAAAAAGGTGTGGAGGACTAGCCAAATGCAGTAACATGTAATACATTCATTATGACTGACTAATGCTTTCAGTCACATCACTGCTTATTTCTTAGGTAATTTTTGGTTCTTTTAGTTTCCACACTTCTCAATTTTATAGTAACATGTTGAGAGGACCTTACTTTTCTTTCTAGTTAGTAATGCACAAGAGTGTAAATGGTAAAAAAAAAAAAAAAAAAAAAAAAAAAAAAGTGAAAACCTTAATGAGGAAACCTATGTGTTAAGGTCTGATATAAATCAGTCATTCCTGAATGTCTCAATTGCGCATCAAAATGTTGTCAAATTCTTAGTGCACAATTCTGCACACCAGGCAAACCAGCAAAAGACTGAAATAATTTTGGTTGAAGTTTTCCAGATAGTTAGCATTAATATTGCTTTCTGGTTAACCACCATTATCTCGTTAATTAATAAGAAGGATTAGCAGTTCTACCCAAAGGGCTGCACAGAAGGAAGTCTGGCGTATGGAAGGAAGGCCTTGAGTTGCCAGGCTGTGTCCTGTCTGAGGGGAAAAAAAAGGCACGGTGGGGTGGAATAGTGGGGACTGGGCTTTCTCTGAGGCAGGGAAGGATTCTGAAGAAAGAGGTCACAACACACTAAGAAGTTTAAAGACCTCAAGAGATAGTAACCGTTTTCATGAATTTAACAGATTAGAGTTTAAACCAAGTCAGCCTAACTGATTTTTGGACTGTACTTTACACTCTAATTAAACATGTTTTGGAGTGCTAACGAGAGTCCAGGAACCTCATGGTTCTCATGAAAAAGAAGTTTCCTTTAGCCCTGTGGCACCCTTAAAATGGTGATCCATTGCTAGCCGGAAAGTTTTGCTGCTTTATTGTTAGAAACGTTATGATACTTAAAGTACACGTTGAAGTTGTGAAAAATGTGACTTGTTTACAGGGAAGTTGTAATCATTATTATTGTTTTTGAAATAGAATCCTTCCTGGTTGTCACATACCATTAGCGAGGAAGCAAATACTAAGAATTATTTTTCTCCTTCAGTTACTAACTTTCAGAATCCTTTTGGGTAACGATTATTTTTTTTATGAAAAGCTTAAGTAGATAATTGTTTGCAAGTTGACATATTTTAACATTTTAATAAATTTCACTTCATTTGCAGGTATTTCCCATTATGGGGAGAATGAAGCTTTCCTAATTTGTTAAAATGCGGCTTCTCTCTAGGATGATTTGGTGTGCTGGCATTGTGAAATGCTCAGAGAGCATAAAGTCTGTAAGCATGTTTGATTTAGGGGAACACTAAGTTAAGTTTTCCCATCTAGCATCCTGTCCTTGACTGAACTCATGAACTCCAGTGCTCATTTGTTTGCATTCTGGCTCACACACAGTTCACCAGATAAAGAAGGGCTCTTATTGGCATGTCTTGCTCCTAGACTTAATGAGACCTTTGTGGGAACATATATTGTAAGATAAGATACTTAGCAATTTTCTCGCTGATAAGAAGAAAGCAAAGTCTGAGGGGCCAGCAGTTTGCCCTCTATGCCATGATGTCCCTGCTGTAAGATAGCTTGGCTAGACAATTCAAGAGTTAAACTCTGAGGCCCCATTTGTCAGCTGGGAAAGCTTGGCATCTGTGGTCTGATATGGCAGACTAAGCTCTTGCATTGCTGTTAATATGATCTCACTTTTCAAAGGGGACAGGGAGAGGGGAAGAGGGAGGGATGGCTCATTTGTTAGATCAATTATGATTTTTGAATTGTTAAAAAATATACAGTGCCCCACTTTCTGGAGGCAGCAAAGGTGGATAAAATATCCCACTTACAGCATTTGGCATCCCTCCCCACTAATACACACAGCACTACACGTTTTGTAATAAAAAATATTCAAATAGATAAGGTGTTTGGATCAGTAAATTTAGTGCACTCTATCTCTTGTGTGGTAAAATAACTCCATATGTAAAAGAACCAAAATGATGCTTATTACCCAGGAATAATGGTAATTTGGGGGAACTGTGAATCGCTGTGACAAGAGATGGTGGTTGGGTTTCCCAAGAGGTGGCTCCCTGACAGTGTGTGCTTGGAGACTTAAAGCTGGGCAGAAGCCTTTTAGGGAGGCCACCTATTGTTGCTGCTTTAGTTCTTTAAAGTTTCTGTTTTAGAAAGTATATCTACCCATATATTATATTATTATAGTATATTAAATCTATATTATTATATCTATCTACCCATAGATATAATAATATAGATTTGGCAGGATTTTTTTATTTACTTGTTTCCCCCTAAATTTGGAGTTTAGGAGGAAACTGCCAGAAGGAAATTAGAATTTCAATCTTCCATTAACTTTTTCCTTTTAAAGTTGGCACTATGATCTGAAACAACAATCTAAGATATCTGACTTAGTAATATCTTTCTCCTCATAAAATTATACTGTGCTTGTTTCGCTGGAAAACCTAGACCAGTGGGATTAAAAAAGAACTTTATATAGCAAGCACTCTTATTCTTCCCCTCTGCCAACTAGTTGGAATTTCAGCACCTGAAAAGGGAGGGACTCAATGGAAGGCTGAGTCAGAATTCTCTGGAATATCTTAAAGTTGATATAAGCCAGTTTTCATTTTTGTCATCCCAGTGGCTTACATGATAACTGACTTTATAATCAGAGGAGTAATTATTGCTTGTGTGGAGCTTAAGGTTTGCAGAGAGTGTAAATAGCACATGAAACCCTCATTAAATTGGGAATTCTTAAGCATCTGAAAATTATGGGCAGAGGCAAGGGTGATTCCTTGCTCTGAAACTAGAAATTTCTCTTCAGTTTGTGGAAGAACAGCATTTGCTAGTTTGAAGTCGATGGAAATAGAACTCAGACACTTGAGGAGTTTTTTAGTGTATGTGCTATGACAGAGCAAATGATTAGCCAACATAATGTTCAAAGCAGAGTTTTCCAACTTTTTTTCCTCCATCTTTGTGGAGGAGGAATAATTTTAGAAATCTCAAGGACTAGTGGTTATGCGATCGGAAACTGGAGTTATTACAGCAGCATGCCTCAGTGCCAAGCATAGCGACAGGGGAGCTTCCTTTTAATCATACTCACTTTTCTGTGGCAACGTGGTATGTCGTCTCATTTTAAAGCACATTCTTGGGTCCTTGAACTCTAATTATGTGACGTGGTTAATTTAACTGAATTCAGTTGTTAGGATTTGGCATGGAGAACTTGTGAAAACTAAGTAAGTGCATGTAGTGAGGAGTGAGTCTGCGGGATTAGCTTGTATTAGACTGAACATTACAGGATGTGAGGCTAATGGGACTTGAATGGCTGGGTTTTTTGGTTGTTATATTACTCAGAAAATTGGAAGAAATGGCTACCAATTAAACAATGAGGTGGAAAGACCTTGAGGCTAAATTGAAGGCCACACATACAAAAAAAAATTCTAAAAATTTACATTAGGCAATATTCTAAGATGGGAATGCAAACTATTCTTGTGCATAAATACACTATTTATAATAAAACACTCAGATACACATATTCTCTGTTATGATGATAGTTTTAAATGGGACAGCATTGATGAATCATGGAGAAATTAAAGAACTCTGAATAAGGGCTATATAATTGAAAATATGGGGTGATAGATGAAGTAATTTTACTAGCTGAGAGTTGCCTGGAGGTTGTATTTTTTCAGAATCCCATTTTAAGGCAGTTTGGAGCATGTAAGAAGTTATGGATGAAGCACAAATCATTTGAGAATGGGATTTGTTTAAACAAGTGCAAAAAAAAAAATATCAGAATTGCCTTTGGAAAAAAATCTTTAATCCAAGTGTTTTCGGTTTAAAAATGCTAGTTAGCTTAAACCCCATTTCCCAAAATAGAAAATTAAATAAATAGTATTCATTTGGATTTTGAAATACATATATCTTCCACAGAACTACACAAAAACATTTAACAAGCATCTATTAATATTGTGACACTAATAAATATTCAGATGCTGAATGAAGCTGAAGATATTTTTGACTTGATTTTTCAGAACTCACATTAAAAAAAATATGCAGAAAAATGTATCACTTTTAACAGGGAATGGTACAGCTTAGGACAAAAAATCTAATCATGAGCACAGATGTAAAGAAAGTTTGAAATAGGGTGTATTCTATAATTCACGTGAGTAGGGGAATACATTTATTTCTATGTTAATAACATGAGTATGTCAATATGAAGACTGTACCCCTCTATTAGTGAATTTTAAAGTGTGAAAAACGTTCCTGCTTAGGACAACTTGTATTTTATTATTCTGACATCTGCAGTTTCTGGATGGATTACCTTAAATTTGCTATGCTATGTTAAAAGCCTTGTTTTATGAGGTCGGTCTCAGCTTCTGGCCTTGGTGTCAGGAACCCTGCTACGTGATGCAACTTGCCTTGTTAGGTTTAATTGACCAAAGCTGATGTGTTAAAACAATTCATTTGTGCTGTAACTTATGCCCTGGCTAAGTTGCTACCTGAATCCTTTGACCTTGACTTGTCTGGGTCATGAAATGGCTGCAAGCTGTTTGACCTTTCTATTGTGTATTAATGTCACTGTTTCCTCTTATTCTTTTATGGGAATAGCTGACAAAAAGCCCCAGCCCTGACTTTACACCCCAGTGGATTCAAGGCGTCCTTCTGCTGTAGCTACGTCTTCTGTTTGGCATGGTCTGGCTGTAGAAGTGACTTTCTTTTGTTTGCTGACAGTGATGGGGACAAATTTGCAGCCCTCCTTGCTACAGGAGGTGGGGGATAGTATTCTGGCATTTGGAGGCATTTGTGATTCTCCTTCTTAGGTTTTCAGTTTCCGTATTTTATGATGATGCATATCACAGTTTCCTTTCCCCCACTCTTCTGAGGTCAGCTTTTCAGCTTTTTATATTTATGGCTTCCTTAATAATTACTTTTCAACATTTTGAGCTGGTACAATAAAAATATTTCATTGTCATTATACAGGATAAAATTAGTAAATTTAGTTATGCTTTTAGTTACCAATGTATAAGTCCTAAAATGACTGACTTTTAAACTTCACCTATAAATCTTTGTCCATATTGGAAAAAGCTATATATTCAACATGTAGAACAAAACCAAATTTTTTTAAAAGTGAGAGTAATGTAACTTTATATATTCCATTTTATAAGTTATAATTTTAGAGGAAGCCTATTCTTCATGACTTAAATAGCTAAATTTTATGATAGAGTAGTGAATCATTAGTAAATCTGAAGTTTTATTTCTGTGGGGATTTTTGCCAGTATGTGAAATTAAATATTTATTTTAATGAATATAAAAATTGCTTTTTCTGTTCTCTATGAAGACCTCATATGAGAAAATAAAGAATTTTGCCTCTGTTCTCTTCCGAAGCAGTGAAATAATTTTATTTTTAAAATGTTGGAAATGCCTTCTAAAGTGTTAAAACAGATATTTTTATCCTACCAAATTTTTCTTTGCCAAATATGACATTGTAGTTCATGATTTTTCCTATATTTGCCAGATTAAATATTTAAAATCCAAGCTGTTACATTTTATTTTTAAATTATTAGAGGAAAAAAGGAAGTTTAAGTTAGAATGTGCATTTCCTTCGTTCTATGTTGCATACTGTTTATACATGTGTGTGGATACACTGACAGATGAGAGCCAATGTGGTACAGGCACTAGAACCTTGGAAAAAAGCACTAGATGTTTCTATTCCCATTTAAAAAGTATCCGAAATGGCAGGTGAGAGCAGTTTTCTTCTTTCTTTTCTTTCTTTTCGTTGTTGTTGTTTTAAACTATTTTCCCCCAGGAATGTTCACAAGATCAAGGAATTTAAATGCTTTTCAGCATTAATTATATTGATAATCTAGCATCTTAGGGGTCTGAAGAAGGAAGGGTGAATGCAATGTATTGAATCTGAATTTAGACAGTAGCATCAGTTTCTCTCTCCTCTTGCATAAAAGCCAATATAGACTAGAAAACATTTCTCTTGCCCTTTTTCTTATTCACTGGTGTTGTCAGTGGTAGAGCCAACACAGAGCAAACTTGGAAGTAGTTAGTGGGCTAATGCATCGTAAATGCAGTGGGACTGGGGTACAAGAACAGCAACAAGCCCTTGAGGGTTTAAAGAATGTCCATGACTTCTTCCAGAAGTCAGTCTGAGTCCCTACATTGAAAGAATTTAAAATGGATCTCAGCCGTTAAAGAGGTTAAGTTCCAGGACCACAGCTATTTGGTGGGTACGTGTGTGCATGTTGGAGAGAGTCGAAGAGGAGAAGTGAAGTAAGAGAAAAAAAGAGAGGCAGGGCCTAGATCTTGCAGGAATTAGTTAAGAAGGATGGTTCTTTCATAATTGAAGAGTAAATAACATGCAATTTAAAATATTCCGTCATCCTTTGGATTTTGGATTGCTTTTAGAGTTGAGCAGATCTCCCCTCTTCCTGCCTTTTTAATGTGTGTAGAGCATAGAAAATAAATGTACAAATCTGACATTTTGGGTTCTAGTCTTAGTTATGCCATTTATCAGCTTTATGACCTTGGCCAAGTCACTTAAGCTCCATATACTTTGGTTTTCTATTTTGTAAAATGGTGATTAAAATGCCTATTTAACAGAGCTGTTTTAGGATTACATGAAATAATTCATGTAAGTAAAACAATAATGTACAGTAGCTATTGTTACTCTTTATAAAGGAACACAGCACAGTGTAGATAGAGTTCCAGAGAAACTACCCAGTTGTGAAAAAGAAGGAATGATTGGGTTTTGAAGCAATAGGTCATCAATTAGTTGTTATGTATCTCAGGTGATAAGACATTCCAAAGAGAAAACGAAAGTCTTGATTACAGTAATGTACATAGATAATCGTTAGGAAATTCTCTGTAGGCACATGAAGTTGGCTAGTTATATATAGTTTTAAAATCTATTTAAATTGTGAGTTTTAGAAATCTTTTATATCAGAATTACCTGAGAATTAATTTCTTAATCAATCTAGGAGTGTTTGAAAGGAAAGAGTAAAATAATTTTATTAGTGGTGCTCTGAGTAAGTAACTCAACTTTCGTGTAGAATGAAGGGTATTCCTAGCAAGTAATTTACTGTAATTCGTTGTAATTCATTGCAATCCAGTAAAAGCATAAGACTTTTATTTACAAGAAAATTAAATTGCCAACATTTGGGGGAACTACACTTATGTTTTAGATTTAGTTGGACAGAAGTGATGATGATGTGGCTAGACTGAATTGTTCGTTAAGAAGAGAGCAAGCTGCCGGTTTTTAGATTTATGTTTGAAAGTGTTTTATTTAAAAATGACCCCTAGATCAAATGTCAACTGTAATTGAAAAAGAAAAAGAAAAAATAAAAACGACCCCTTGTTGCATTGAATCTCAAGATGTTTAATTAGTTACATGTATTGTTTTGACTTTATTGCCATTTAACTCTTCTTTAAGTCAATCTTTCCCATTCATTCTTTTTATGATGTTAGGAAAATTAATTAAATGATCTCTAGAGGAAAAAAGTTAATATTTCTTATTTAAAGTGATTTCACTTTCACTAAGAACAACTGGAAGCTAAATGGGAAGTGGTTAAAACATTTACTTTTTCTTCCCAAACTAGATTTGGGATTGGTGTTTGATTTTAGTAGCTGTGGTTGGTTGAATTTGTGTGGTCATGAAGCCACCCTGTGGGCCAGATCCTTGGGAACTAATAATGGTACTTGTTGTTCAGGGCCAGCAGTCTGCTGCTCCCCTCCCTTGTTTTGCACAGCAGGTTTGGAAAGTGGAGAGATGAACCTATGACCACAATCCCTACTAGGGAAATACCTTAAGATAAATGTCACATTGATGCAGTGAAAAAAAAAAATCATATTCTTATATGAAGCATTTTGTAATAATACCTTAGGGTTTTAGTCAGGAGTTAATACGAAAAGTTATCTCACTGTTTGTTCATCAGTTAAAGGGTAACTAGGGTGTGCAGAAAGCAGAATCAGAATATTGGTTAGCTTGTTTAGATTCTGGCACAAAATTTTTAATAATCTGTGTCATGCCTTTTCTTTTTGAGAATGTACCTGGTGTTTAGTGACTATTCTGTTCATAGGATACAAAAAAATCAAAACGCATGTGTTTAATTACATAAACAAAGTACATCTGAAAATATTAAAGATACCTAAAATTAATTGCTTTTGATGTCACAAGGATTTGGTATTTTTGTCTAACACATTGGAAAAGCTTTGTTTAAACTTATGTTTTAAAGTTGGTATTAACCTAAAATGGGAATGAATATCTGATTTTTAAATATTGTTGCTTTTTATAACTTCCTGGAAATACTAGCATACTACTTTAAATTTCCTGATGGTAAAACATTAATATTTTTGGATAAGACTGATAGTTATCATGTAACAATATCTGTTCTATTTACAGTCTCCAAATAAGGGGAAAGCCGCTTACAGTAATATGAAGATCACTGGTCTTACAATAATTAAATAGACTTGTTATACTACATTAATCCCTTTTGGAACATTTGGAATAACTTCTTAGTACTAACAAACACAGCATTAGGGCCTACAATTAATCTGCTTTTTGTATCCAACATTTGTATAATATAAAACATGTGTATAGCGAATATAGTTCAGGTTTAAGATGAGTTCATAGGAGGACAAAATAAAATTATATTGGACTGTTAAGCAAGATGAATATGATACCAACCACTGATAAAATACTGAATTCATTTCAAATCAGCATAAGTAGACATATTGTTTTTAGTAAGTGTTTGTTTTTAGTGAATACCATGTTTGAGCTCTCAGAATCACTTCTCCTCTGAGATCCAAGTTTTGTACATGACCCACTAGATATATGCAATATGAAGTGGAAACATTTCATTTGTTCAATCTAATATCCAGGAGGTTGTGTTAACACCTTGTGAGCTGGTATTTCTTGGTACCTGCCATTGATATAGCTATTTCTCAATCTTAGAGAAAATGAAGTAGCCCTATTTTAAAGTCTGGTCCAATCTCGTTTTGTGTTTCATAGAAATGGTTTAAGTTAATGACAGACTGCATTCACCAACCAAATAGCATATAACAGATTTGTTGAAGGGACTTCTGAGTTAGGATTATGTTTACATCTTCTGTTGTAGAAGCCCCATGAGGAATAATTTCCTCCTCTATGTAGTCTCTTTATTGTTGTTGATGTAAATTCAACCTTGGGTGCTCCAGTAACAGGAAAAATAGTTCATGAAGGATGAAGCATTAGTTCAATTTTAGGACAGATTGCATGCGTATGTACAGAGTACTATGGAAATGCTGAGATTGCTGAGTGGTTTGCAGCCATTTTAGACCATGTGCCTGGGACCAGCTAACACATTGTCAGGGAAAAACATGATGTAGCAACAATATTAGATCATGCAAATGAGACTACTGAATAGTAATAGTTATGGGCAATATTTTGGAAAACACTGATTAGTGACAGTTTTATTACAGCAAATGTATGTATCAAGTCCCCAGATTTCATTGTAATGCACTGAAAACAGATGTCAAAGTGTCCCAAACAGAATTTCATGCTTAATCTACATATTGCATGGAAAGTACAAACAAACCATTTAGAATTCTGTTATTTAATCCTTTTAGAAGGGATGAAAATATACAATTTAGATTTACTCCATTCTTTCTTTTAATTTCAGTTTTTGTTTTCTAGGGGCAGATGATAAATTATTTTTTTGTTTCCTATTTTCTTAAGATGCATATGAGAGAAGACATATCTGCATACGGACATGGTTTTACTTAATGTACTTTGAACTGTAAGTTTCCGAACATAGGTCATTGGATTACAAAAAAAATTAATTTTAGGCTCTCCATTATTTACTGACTGGTTAAAGGAATTACCTTCTTCTGTTCCTTTGTTTACTGATGTACAGTTTCATTCTGTGCCACGTAGTGATTGAAGTAGAATGCTGAAGAGAAAGAGAAGAAAATTGGTAGCTCTACTGCTTGCAGTTACCTGGGAGATTTTGGGCATATCAGTGACTCAGTTTCTTTATCTGTCAAGTGAGGGAATTGGCTTGAGGACTTCCTCTATCCCTCTAAGTAGCTCTGGCATCTTAGGAATTTGGCTGCCGGTTACATTGGCAGAGGGTTGATGCCCTCCATGTTAAGCAATATTTAAAAAAGCTCAGCATATTCTCGTTAAATATGGGATTTTAATACATTTTGTTTATTAAAGAGAAATAGAAAATGTGTAACTTGACTCTTGAGTAACGCTTACATGTTGCTCAATTCAAAGTCCAATAGTCAAATTGTTGGGTTCAATCTAGATTAAAATTTTTTTTTGAGAACAAGGTCTTTATTAATATAAATTTAGAGCTGAGAGAATCCCTAGAGAGTTTTTCACTTTGCAGCTGTGGGTACTGAGTCTCAGAGAGGCCCAAAGCCACTTTGGTTGTTTGTGTTAGTTTTATTGTTACATGGGCATAGATAAGCATTAACAATAAAAAGAGTTATTTTGTAAACATAGTAGCATTTTTTAAGGAACCGTAGAGGAAAATTGTGATTAAAAGGCTTGTATTGTCATTTGTAATTAATTGAGATCAATTGATTCAAGAGTCCAGTTTTTTCTTTTATACCTTTTCATAGGATATATGCTAATGAAGTCAGTCTGCGGCCATGGCCTTCATAAAAATGACTCCTTTCTCCAGTGGATGGAGAATACTATTCAGGTGTGGTCAACTAAAATGGATTTGATGGTAGCTGGAAAACAGCAAGGACCTGTTAAAAATGTCCTGCAAGATTTCCAGTAACATCGTATGTCATGTTTGAGAGTGATAGTAAGAAAAACTATTTTTTGAAAGTTAGATAGATATTGGAAGAAAAGGTAGACCTGGTTATGAGGAGTTGGTTTAAGTTCTGCTTCCTGGATTTCTACAGTTTTTAGTTTTTAGTTTTAATAATTACAGTATCTCCATTTTCCTTTGTGTGGTATATAGCTCTCATCTTAGTTTTAAAAAATTGATTTCTTAAAGTTTAAAATAAACATCTACATACCTTATTTTATTTAAGAAATGTTTTAAAAATTTTAAGAATTTTTCCTTAGTTTAGGTTTTAGAAGCCAAAACATATTAACTTCACAAAGGGAACTCAATTTCAAAAGGAAACTTTCAATGAATCCTTTTGCTAAGGTAAGACTTCTTTTATAACATGAAAGATTTATCTATAAAATATGTTTTATCAATGTCCTGCAGTGTGCTTATGTATATGAAGGCATATCCGAATATAACAGAGATTAGTAAATTTAAGCAGAGATATTAGCAGAATTAGAAAAAGTTTAAAATCAGCTACTTTTAGTAGCTAATTTCTAGTTTGATAGTTTATATTTGGGAAAGCTTGAAAGCATGTTTAAAGGCACAATCGTAGATAGAAAAATAGAAGAATAAAAGATGGTTATTATGCAAGTACATAACACCAAAATCAATGGAAAAGTTATGAGAGCATGCTATTAAATAGATGATATGTATTCGTTGAATGAATGGGTATAATTTCTTTAAACCGAATATGGATAACATTGAGGAATGTTACTGAGGTAATATAAGGAAGCTCCTCAAATGGGAAAAATCTGTTTTTTACTGAGACTTGTTTTTTTTTTTTTTGTATCTCCTCTCATATAAGAAATGCCATTCCCACCTCACGTATACTTTAAATTTCAAGAATGAGTGAAATGAGACTATGTGAAGTGCGATATCCACATTAGCAATAGAGCTCACTCTAGAATCAAGCTGTAGGTTCGAATGTTTGTTTTACTGCTATTTACTATGTGATTAGGTAAATAAATTAGTTATATCTTCTAAGCTTTGACTTCCTGAGCTCTGCAGTGAGCACTGACTTTATTTGGCACTTGTAAGGGTGAAATGAGAAAGTTCTTCTGAGGTGCTTAAATACCATGCCTGAGGTGCTTAAATACCATGCTTATCATATTGTAGGTACTCAATAGGATGTTTGCAATTATTTCTATGAATTTTATTCAGCAACCAGTACAGTGTCCGCTGTATTAGATACTGAGTCCTTATTTGTTCAATGAATGAATCCTCACAACCTACGCTGAGGATTCTGGAAGACTTGATCTCTCTTTTGAGGGGCAGAGCATTAAGTTACTATGCCAAGAGTGGGAAGACAAAATCATAATATAGTAAAAATTAAAATACAATATTGTAGTTGCTATGTAATATCTCACATTAATCCTAAAGAGATGAATAGTAGAGAACCACAGCAAATCATAATGCTCATTTCAGTATTAGTGACTTAAAGATAAGCCTTTCCTAGACGCATGAAGACAGGTCGGACTCCTATAAAAATTTCTTCTTAAAATGCAGTGTATTTTACTACTGTCCATTTTTTTATACGGCCTTTCATTTGGGTTATAAGGAAATCCCAGACATAAACATAATCAGAAACAAAAGGGAATATACCCATAACTGTTGCCTAGAAGGAAATACTTGAGGCAATGGAATTTATCCAGGAAACCAAGATTTTAAAATTCCAAGCCTTTTCAGGGGCTCAAATGGTGAATACATACTTTTTTCTTTTTTATGTCTCTAATGGCACTGAAGTATAGTCCCCCTAAAAAATTGAAAGCGATATCTCAGTATTTTCTGTAAGATTAATCTCTGAAGAATAATTTTGATTCTTTAGCCTTGTTTATTAGAAATGTTACAAAATTTAAAAAAAATCTCTATTAGTGATATACTTTAAGTACCTAAAAAATTTGAGTGTTGGCAACTTTTCCTCAACTGTCACTGAATAACAACCTTTATCTGGTTATTATTCATTTGATCAGTCATTAGATTTTTCCAAAGTATGTATGTATGCACATATATGGTATATTAATTTTAGAAAATTCTGTGTATGATTAATATGAATTTCACATACATAATTAAGTCAAGGAAGTAGACATGAATTAATAAAATGTGTCTTTTGTGGAAAATATATAACTCTTGGGATAAAGGTGGAAAACGATTGAGAAATTCGTTGATTGAATAGGAGCTCTGTAGTAAGATATTTTAAAGAGTTAGGGAAAAAATAGTTAAAATATAGGTGGCTGCTCCCAAATAATGTATAAGTAGAAAATAGAGGACAGTGGTCACTTGCAGTGTTATGAGAAAGAAGAATGCCAGAGACAGTGGAACAAGTATACCACTAACAGTCTCATCAGCTACTATATATAGTTAGATTTGCTGAGCTCTCTGGGGGGAGACCCTGTGGGATTGGAATGGAAAGGTCACAGAGAGGAGGTGAGTCTAAGCAGGGTTTTCTCAGGGGTTATCGAACAAAAACAAAACAAGATGAAACAGATAACCAAGAATACCTCTTATGTAAATGAACTCTCTTTGTCAATAATATATACTTTACTGAGAATTATATACTTTGCTATTTTTGACAAAAACTTGGTGTTTTGTTTTTTAAAAAATGGTTAATAAAAGAACAATAGGAAGCTTTGACCCAGATGCCAAAATTCTCAATACTAAATGGCTTTGATTGATTAATCTCTTTCCTTTTTTAACTGTGGCTAGTAATATTGAATTCTAATATCTAAATCATTCTTATATTTAGCTTAGCTCTTGGATTTAATTATAATCCTATATACATTGCTTAAAAATGTATTATGTAATGTCTTTTTATTCTAGTACTGTTTATAATCTTGAATGAGAAATGTGAATACATATTTGTCATGTGTTGTATATTTAATAATTTATCTTACATATTTTAGATTGAGAAGTTAATTTTACAGAGAGTTTAAAAAATCTGGAAAGCAGAATATTTTGCAAAATATTTTATTAAAAAATATTCTGAAGGTAGCTGAATTCAATCTTGTGTCCAGTTTACATCACTATTATTATTATTATTATTTCAAAAATCAAGTGTGACTCCCAAACTAAGTAAAAAAAAAGAATTGTTTCAGTGTGATGAGGTGTGTTTTAATCAATCTGAAGATTTGGGATCTGATGCAATATATACTTTTGTTACTAAAAGCAATGAATGTAGTGATGCACACAACAATAAAATAATCCCGGGTTTATGTATTGAATTTTCCTCATACATTTTGCTCTTTGTAAATAATACCTATTTCAGAGTATAGTGTTTCTTCATCGATAATTAGAGAAAAAAATAAAAACTATGAAAATCCTTTGACTATAGTAGCTATATTAGAGCTCTTTTAACGTAATTCTCACACTTTAAAGGTTACCAGCCTTAGCTCCTAAAGACAGAATTGAACCTAATGAATGAAATTCTCAGTTCCTCTGTGCTCTCCACACCCCCTCAGACAAATGAAAAGTGAATGTAAATTATTAGAGGGTAGTGATCAGATTTTCTCTTTTTTCATACGTCTCTTCCTCTTATTTCTCATACAGTGTTGATTATATAGTTTAATCTTGATTACACTATGCAGATACAGCAAGAGTATTATTACTAAAATGTAAAAAGAAATCTATATCAATTTGCCATTTTACGATGTCATTTTAAAACCGTTCTTCTATCAACAAGTTGCTTAGTTATTCAGTAAGTATCCACTGAGTACTTACTATGTAGGAGGCATTGTGCTAAGTATTGATATTACAATATAGAGAAGACAGACATTTTACTAACTTTACAGTAGGGAGAGACAATTTAAAAAGAATTATCTGATGTTTCTGGTTTTTGTTTTTGTTTTTTTTTCTTAACTAAAAAGCATTGTCATTAGGTGCTTAATAAATACTTTGTGAAAGAGTAATAGTAGTTATACAAACAGCATTTGAAGGAAATGACATATGAAAGCTTGAGATAATTTCTGAAGAAAAAGTGAGGCCATGAGAATGGATTATTCTGCTGAACAAATATAATTTTTTCATCTATATGACACAAACATTTTCGTAGGGTATATATGATAATAACAACCGTGCTCTATGGCCTCCTTGTGCATCTAGCTTTTTTTGCAGGAAATTGGATACATGTCAGGATACCTTTCTAAACTCTGGCCTTGGTCCTAACTGGAGTCATTGCACTGGACTCTGAGAGGCATTTAGCAGCATACAGTTCAGAAGTGAGAAAATCGTGAACTGTACTAAAGCTTGGAGGAATAGTGAGTACCTGTTGGGCTTTGTCAGGAAATTGCTATTAATGGAACAAACAGAAGAAGAGAATGCAGGGTTGAGGGCACACCCAATATTTTCTCCAGCTCCTCAAACATTAGCAGATCGATTGCAGGCTTTGCAACTAACATGTCAGTCTAATGGGTGATTATCACTGGAGGAAGTGACTAGGAGTGCAAGTAGTGGGATCTTGCTGGAAGGAGCCATGAAAACTGTCATACAGGAGTAGGAATCTAAAAACTGTTTTTTTTGTTTTTTGTTTCTTTTAATTATTTTTAGTTGTAGGACTTTCAGCAAGTGTTTTAAAGTCCCCTAAGCTCCATTTCTTCTGCTTAATTGGAGATAATGTTAAAAGCTTTTTGTAGGGCTAAATGAGTTAATGACTTGAAAAAGGCCTTGCATTGACCTGAGGCTCAATAGATAATTTGAGTAAAGGTGGGGAGGGTTTTCTGGGCTGTGGTGAATTTTTCACAATGCTGTTTAGTATATCCTTGTTCAGCTAACATTTAGTGAGCACTTACTATGTATCGGGTATTGTTTTGAGAATTTTATCTGTGTGTCTTGTTTAATCCTCAAGAACCATACGAGGTGCATACTTCACTGTCTTTTCATAAATAAGAACTGCATGGTTGAGCTAGTTAAGTGACAGAACCCAAATTTGAACCCATGTAGTTTGTCGTGGGAGCTCTTTCTTAACCCTCACTCTAGTTGGTAAAGTTACTCTATTCACATTAGGGTAGAAAGAACACAAGAAAATGTTGTATAATGAGGGACGATCTCTGCATATTACAAAGATATGCTCGTTTTAACTTAGGTACACATTTTTAAAAGGATTGAAATTTTTTTTTATCTTTGATTTGTAAGTAGTTTCTTTCAATTTTGATTTATTAATTCTGATATGAAAAAGTAAAGTTATAGTGATATCCAAGCTAATTTTTTCTCCTAAACCAAGCAATCTTTCTCATTTGTTGTTTCCTCCTATTCTGTTGTGCTTTTGTTATGACACCCTGAAACTGGATGTGTTTATTGTGTAAACCACAGAGACTATATAGGGAAAATGAAACAGACTTAAAGAGAGAATTAAGCAAGTCAAGAGCCATACATTGTAATCCAGCACTTCAAGAATATGCATTATGGTCTTTATGATTGATTTTCATAAAACCTTTTCTATTCCTCTTATACCATGTGAAATTAATGGTGTTTCTTATAAGTCTTAGAATATTGTTTTCTTCTTTTCTTATTTGTTAGAAAAGTTGGGCTGTTTTCTCAGGTTTATTGACATCTACTTACACCTGAGTAAATGTATTCTGGGTTCTTTTTGTGATGAGAGTTTTCTGAAGAAAATAGATATATAAACAAAGGATACATATTTTGATTTTCATAATAATTTCTTTGCTGAATTTTTCTAAACAGAGTTAAACTACTTTTGAATTTTGGGTGCCCGCTTATTTAGATCAGAAGTTATGAGATTTGTAAATCATCCTAGGCTTTGTAGGAGAGAAACTACTCTGTTCTCTATTCCTATATGTTTAATTCACATTTTGGTCTTAATGGATAGATTTCTTTCTTATATAAGACAATGCATGTTAGTGAGAAAGATAATGTTATGGAAAGATCCAGAAATGACTCCCCTTTCTCTTCAGAATGACAGGGATTCCTCTTATTATTATGGTAATAATAATTGGTAGTAATAATAATTAAAATAACTACAGCATGTTGAGATATCTTATGTGCCACCTGGATCATTTAATGTAATCATCATAGTTACCCAAGAAGCAGGTATTATCAGCATTTAATAGTTGAAGAAAATGAGCTTAAATATGTTGACTAAATCTCTAGTCAGACAGCTAGTAAATAATAGAGCTAAGATTTAAACCCATGACTTCCTCATTCTCACTCATATTCCCAACTTCACTATTACTACCACTCCATTTAAAAACTTGTTCTTCAATCTTCTCTAAGAAAAACAATTTTTAAAAAGGGCCTTTTCTTCATTTTCAAGGGATGTAAGTTACATTTTATAATAATATATGCCTGTAATGCAGTTAAAGAGCTCTCACCAAATCTCATGTGGCCCTACCTAGAGGAAGAAATAATTATTATGGTTTCTTTTATCTGTCCACTGTAAACATTTCTATTTCTACCTTCCTGGATGCGCATTGGTTTGTCCCACAGACACCGCTGTTCTGACCCTCAGTGAGCAACAAGTGAAACTTTGTCTGATGTTCCCGGACTCCAGCACAAGACAATTAAATATACTGACTTTATATATTTGCTGCAAAACATGAATATAAATAGTTTTCCTATTTTTTTCATTTCCTTTCAGAGATGTTTTATAAAAAGAACAGTGAAGGCTCAGGCTGAATCAACTTGAGTTCTTGCAGCCCTGAACACTTTCGGGATTGCTCTTGCCCTGAATGAGGAATCCATTGTCCTCAAAGACATTATGTTAAAGCCTTTAAGTATGAACTTTCAGTCAGGATGCTAGACTTGCCAGCTAGTTACACAGAAACTATTCTGTCCAGGCTGGAATGTGGCAGTTAAAACAGGAGAACTTTGATCCCCAAGATAAAGTTGGTTCAGACACTAGCGCACTGTTGCTGTTTTACCAGTTTTAATTTGTATAGTTTTTTTTTTCTCAATTTAATCTAAATTCCTTAAACTTGTGTCTCCTGAATGGTGAGATGACATAAATCAGTGAATATTTTATTAGAAAACCTGTAACAGCCAATGTAGCTTATTCTCCAAGACCTCCCAGTCAAGAATTACAGCGATATTTAGTTATGTCAGTTTTCTTTTAGAATGTATGCCAAACTTTAATCTCCAGATAGTGACATCTTAAGATATCTCTCTTGATATTTATGCAATTATTTATGTAATCTTTTACCCATGTCAGAATTGTTTTAGCCAGCTATAAGCTAGCAGTAACAGTAGTAACAGTCAATGACATCTAATATTTATTAAGGACTTACTATATACCAGGCACGGTGTGGTAAGTGCTTTACATATCATATCTCATTTAATTCTCACAACTTCCTGATGTGGAAACCATTACTGTGCTTTCCAAATTTTTATTGCAGTGGATCAGAGGAGGAGCAGGATTTGAACCTGTGTTTTCAGGCTCTGGATCCATGCACAAGGAGCTCACCTGGCTTGCCTTGCTTCTCATTAGTTTTGTATTTCGGGCAAGTCACCCCACCTCAGAAACCTGTTTCCTGATCAGCAAAAAAAAAAAAAAAAAAAAAAAGCAAATGCTTTTGCGTTTCTGATCAGCTTATTAAGAATACCAAAGAAAAAAAACACATAAAAAAAATATATATATATATACACACTTTTAAGAAATATGCAAATATCTGAGATTATTTTAATGGCATTAACACATTATAAATATCGTGTTTATATATCTCCATTTCTATGAATAATCTTATAAAATAAATCACATCACTTATAAGTTGGATCTCTGCAAAGGAGACTACTAGCACATATAGCATATAATGCTATTGTGATTGTCACATTTTTATTGTTGCTAATTATAAATCATTTTGTAATTTAGAGGAAAAGTCATTGAAAACGATACTACGTTTTATTCCAGAGTATCATGCTTAAATAATTTATCAAATATTTATTGCCCTCTTGATGCCCTGTGGTCTCATCTTGGTGGGAGAAGGGAAGACAATTATGAAAAGAAATGGATATAATAGTTCTGTCTACAGCCAATAAACTGAAGTAAATAGTTGAAAAATTATTGCAAAAATGTTATCAATGTAAGTAGATGGTTTAAGCATTTCAAAATTATCTTCCAAATAATACAACCTAAACCCAACTTATACGATAGCAGAAGTTTTGATACCGAATCATATTTCCTCAGCTCTTCTTCTGAGTAGATACAGCTGCAAAATAGAATACTTTTAGAATGAACACTTACCACAAAATATTTCTTCTAAAATTTACATTTGGCTTTTTAAAATATATTAAAAATTTTTAAGTACAGATATTTGACCCATACTGTACATATTTTGTGTTTGAGTATTTATGAATATATATTTTAGTACTTTTTATGTTCACTGAATCCATTTCCCTAAAAAAGACAGGTGTGGGGTATTCGCGTGCGTGTATGTGTGTGTGTGCATCTGAATGTGTGAAAATGCAGCTTAAGGATTACAATTTAGTCAAGGTCATAAGTGACCCGACGTGCCCTTGAGCATGCTGTTTATAATTGCTGTGGTTAGTTTTCCTTCTCACTGTTTTTACCTATAATGTCAAAACACAATTATATGGAGTTGGTATGTTCACTAATAGCAGTTTATCTCTGCATGGTTTATAGACAGAGTCAAAAGCCAACAACTATAATTACATCCATGTTTCTAACTTAGCAGTGAGCTAGAAAAGTGTGGTTGAAGTATGCTGTGGGTAGAGTGCAGCCAGTAGGAATTATAGGGTAAAGTCATTGCTTTGCATTCTTTTGGTTTTACAATAATTGTTACTTAAATTTTGTTTTCTGGATTTTACCACTGTCTGTTGTGTTTATATGACCACATAAAGAGTGGTTGAGTTACATGTCTCCCCACTCTATTTTTCTTCTGTTTGCCTTCCTCTATAAATGTACTTACTAGTTCTCCTTTCACTTTCTTCTGACTCAGCAGACAGTACATTACAGTTAATAGTCTTCTGAAGCAGCCTGATACTCATGTTCTATGGAACCCATAAGACTTCTACTATTTGCATTATATGTGTAATTGGATAATTATGGGAACCATGTTGAACTGTTAACAACTGTCAAGTCTTTGATTAATCTTTTGAATGCTCGTTGGCATGGTTCGAGTTAGCATTCACAATACAGATTTTTGTTTTGTTTTGTTTTGTTTTTTTATTTGCTGTTCTTATTATTTGAGAGGATAAAAATGATTTTTCTAGAAAAATATACGTAATTTCCCATTTTGGCTCACCTTATATATTGTGGCAAAAAAAAAAAGCAGTGCATTTTATTGCTTTTTTATTTTATTGATTTCATGGATCACCATAATTTATTTTGCATACAAAATATTGTAGTTTAATAAATCTCCAGAAAAATAATAAGAAAACTCTTATAGTTTTAATAATCTCAATGATATAAAAAAAGAAAAAAGAATCTTTGCTTTTGAAGTAATATTGATTTGAGAACATAGTTTGGAAGAGCTAATAGAAAGGGAACCACCATAAATATGAAGAATATTCATGGAACTAGAGATGATTTATGTAGAAAATCATTCTTTCACCTATGTGTTCCCTTCATATGGGCCTTAAATGATATGGAATGAACATCAGAATTAGTATAGCAGAAAATTCTATTCAAATATATATGACTCATAGGCACTCTTATAGTTCTTTGTTTCACTTTAAGGGCATGTAAGTATGCTTGCGGAACAATAAAATATTTGCTGTTTCTTTAGCCATCTTGAAATATTTATAATATTTGGCCTAACGATGTACAATTTTGGCTTTTTTTGTGTGTGTTCTTATATTTTGGTACTGGACAGAGAAAACAGGCCAGGTGCATAGTGGAAAAGTTAGAGGGAATAAACGAATATTTGCAAACAAACCTTAGAAGTTTACATGAATGCTATAAAAACGTACAGGGACTTGATACTACATGTGACGGATCTTTGTATTTTCCTTATATATGCTGCAATTCACTTTTATTAGAATGTTTACTGAGAAATATCATACTTTCTATGTCACACATTTTAGAGTGAGACTAGAGATAGCTCAATATACTCGAGATTCAGGCCTTTAAATGTTATTTAGTTATACAAGTGACACTTAGTTTTTCATTGTAAAAGCTAAAATACACAGAGCTAAAATTCCTCCTGGTCTATTTTTGTCCCTCTCCTGAGGAAACCATTATCAGTTGCGTCTATAACCCTTCCCAGGTCTTCTCTTATACTTCAGGGAGTATATGTTTTTTACTGTTTTGCTATTTATTAAGAAGAGTGTTTCATTGTTTACAAAAGAGATGCATCCTCCAAAGAACCACAGACACCTGCTGTGTGCCTCCTCTGAGCTGTCTTCTTGCTCCCACCTTTCCTAACATTGTCTGGTGTAGGAATGAAATTCCTTTGTGAACTGGTTGCTACAGGAGACTAGCCAATGAGTTACCTCATTCCTTGAAGGCACGTTACAAATTAAATACTGACCACAGAAGCATTGATCTTGTGGGCAATACTGTTTTAAAATAAAATGGAGATGCAAGAGTAGGAAAGATGGAAGTATTAAAACTGGATAGAATAGGTCTTACTGAGGAGGCAACATTTGAGTAAAGACTTGAAAAAAATGGACGAATATTGAAACTCTTAAGTACTTGAATGTGTGTGTGTGCACATGCGTGCACACACATGCACACATGTATCTAGAGATTCACATATTTCTTACATTAACCATATGAAGCAAGCTCTTTTATCATCTTCTTACATGTGAGGAAACTGAGAAACAAAAGTCAAATAATCTATCCAATGTCACATAACTAGTAAGTAGTGGAATCAGGATTTGGACATAAACAATTTCGTTAAACTATTATTTTAGATTAGCTCTTAAACTGGATTAGTGAAGCTAATCCAGGATAGGAATAACCTTTTTAGTAGACTGTTTATTATATTAAACTACATATACAAGATTCAGATTAATTTTTCTTTCTAGGAAATAAAATACTGGATTTTACCTGTCATTTTTTAACGTGTGTCATTTTGAAGTACCATCTTGGATCAAGTTAATAGGGTTGGATGGGCACTTCAGCTGCTAGCAAAGCAATCCAGCTACTTATGTTGAAAGTGTATTTTGGTACTTTAATCAAATGCACAAAAGATGTGGAGGAAAGAGGATTGTTTTAGATGAAGAATATGCAAAAGTAATCTAAACACCGTTCTTACCTCTTGAATTTGCATTATTTTTATAAGACTATTGTTTACAGTTGGGAGCTTTATGGTAATTGTACCTTCCATTGAGGTTCAAGATGGCCTCTTCAGCCCGCTATAATAGGATAATGAACTGGAGAGGAAGAGTATGAAAGGAGTGTGTAGAAGGAGCAAATTCAGACTGGAAGCAGTACATGTAGTTCATAAATATTCATCCACGAAAATTTCTTAGGTGCTTTGAGTTGTAGATGAGCAACTAAATTTATATATAGTTTGCTGAAGTAAGTTATTTCAATCCCTGCTGCCTCAAAACCTTTTCCTTGAAGTGTCCTTTGACCTGTCTTCACTACGGAGACAGCGTGACCACCGTTAGCCTCAGCTTCCTTTTATTTGGGTTTTCAGTAAGCTCTCAATCTTAGCAATTAAGTTTTGTGTAAAATGTATGAGAGGTAGTGGGAAGGAGGTACAACTTTGAGGGTATATTTATTAACATCGAAAATAGAATTCACAGTTTTCAGGCATAATAGACTTTTTTCATCATGGCGATCAATAGATCAATAGACATAATATTCTCCTGTTGTCATAGAAGAAGTAAGGACTTGGCTTCCATTTTTGGTTCCATTATCAGTTATTGAGACTTAAGCTTTAGTCTTACTATCTGTACAATGGTGCTAGTGTTAACGGTTATTCCAGAGGATAAATTTTGATAATCTTTGTGAGAGGGCTTTGTGAACTACAAGTTCTTTCCCCCCCCCCTTCCTTTCTCTCAATCTTTACACACACACATACACACATATTATTAGATGCATGTATTTATTTTTCTCTGTTCTTTCCACTAAAATGAAAAATTTCTGAGAATATGAACTACAAGTTATTCATAATACCTTGCTTAATGTATAATACTTACAGTGTTTTTGCATTGAGCTTGTTTTGGATTTTTAGCTTATCTTAATGTTTTACTGAAAATCTCCTAAAGTTAGTTAACACATTTTTTTTTTTTTTCTCAGTGTATCTATAGTTTATAAGCAGAGCAGACTCCTGGAAAATGCAAGGGACAAATGACATGGTTAGCTTCATGCCCTTTCTAGGAATATTTTCTCTCAGTCTTAGTTTTTCACTTTCTTCAGAGAAAGTCACTACTTATAAATCATTTGAGTTAAAGGTTCAAATTCTCTACTAAACAGTTAAAACATTAAACCTTAGTAATTTTCCCTACAGAGTACTACTCCAATTCTCAGCTCACTTTTTTTAATGTTTTGCTCAATAACCCCCATATCTAAATGGTCTAGGCTGTGTTCACTCTGAGGCTCACACCTTTTCTTTCCTTGGCCATTGAAACAAGCGAGATACACTGGTCTTCCTAGTCTGTAGTGTTTTTTGTCGACTTCTACATGTGTTTCGGACTATTGGACTGTCCAGTTTTGGAGGTCCAAAATAAGGCTTCGATGGAACATATGTGTCTTGTTAGCAATGTTATAACAAATAGCGACAGCTGTATAAACTAATCTTTCTATAACTTTTCACAGGGGATTCAATTAACCACGGACCACTATCAGCCTTTAATCTTTTTTACCTCTTGATTCCTGTGAACTCTTCTATCGGACATTAAGGTTATTCTAACCCACAAACAGAGGAAAATGTCAAATACTACAAGTCAGTTGAACTTCCTTTGGTGTTCTCTAAAGTGATCTGGAGAAGGGCTAGAAATTATAATTATTACTTTATTGGTTTCTATTAGAAAGACATACTGGTCCTTAGGATGGTTGTGACAGAATTTGGGATGAACTTGGCTTTGGAATTGTTTCTGAATTTAACACCAAAGTTCATGGTCTTAAGAAGCTGACTTCTGAAGTTTAGAGTGATTATGGTATGAAGCAGGGCATCAAGGACATAGCTTCTTCCAGAAACAGTCATAGGAGACAGATACACCTTTGTGGGCACTTTGTCATGTAAAAGTCTACTTTTATGTGTTATAATTTCAAGGCATGAGAAACAGAAATCTCAAGTGACCTTTTACCTCTTTAGGTAATTTCTATCTTTATTTCTTTGTCAGAAAAAAATATGGCACACTGGGTGTTCAAGTACATTGACGAACTTGGAAAAGTAGAGTTACAACCTTAGAATAACAATGACCAAAAGTTAAGATTCCAGTTTAAATGTCCAGTATTTGTCACTTGAACCCCTTGTTTGAGGCTCTTGCTTTAGGTTTGTCTTCAGAGGACATCTGAAATTCCTTTGGCTTCTAATCTATATAGCAAGTGAACAAGAATGGATGAGAAAGGGATATAAAGATAGAGCTCAAACAAGTTGTTAATTCTTTCTTTCACCTAAGAGGACTAATGAAAAGCTTAAATTACTAAATTCAGACGAGACCATTGTCGCTACTTGCCAAACAGTACATGCTTATGCATCTGTCTAATCCATATTTGAAAGCCACAAACAGAAGCACATAATTTGGCAAAACACCAAAAACATGCCTCGGCACACTTCTGGAGATTCTTCCAAATGACTTATTGATTCAGAAATTTTAGTGTGTGCGTGTGCCTGTTGCCTGTGTGTGCGCATGCACATGTGTGCATACATTCATATTGTCTGGAGACATTTAAAAGAAATTCTGTCAGAAAACTGTGAGTATTACACTTTTTCAATATTCTGATTTGTAGAAAGCAAGCTATACAGCTGCTTATTAGGCCAGTTACTTTCTATTTTATTTTCAAGATAAGTACAAAATTGTTACTTAAAAAGAAAATTCTCCCAAATGTAACATATAAAGCAGTTTATCCTTTAAGAAGGTTAAAATACCCTATTTGTTTAAAAAATCTTTTTTCAGATGGGTTACACATAATAATTCATTATAAGAAAAAATTCTTCATAGCAGCAGAACCTTACTAAATTGATAAATTATTCTTTCCTAAGCTGTTTATGAAAGTATTTTTTTTTTTTTTTTTGGTTAGGTTGCTGCTTGATAGGGAAAAGATACACTTTAAAAAAGCACATAATCTCATTTCAATCTTGAATACTTGAAGATATTTAGACGGTAACTACATGAAGTTATATTAACAACAGTGTGGAAGACAAACAGTCCACAAGACATTTTTGGTGTGGTCCACTTTCACTTGCATGAATGTTAATTTTAAAAGTCAGGTGCTTATATGCGTAGTATTTTATTTAAACATTCCAGCTTCCTTTACCGGGTAGGTATTATTATTGCTCATTTAAAGATGATGAAATCAGAGCTCAGAGGGTTTACATGAGCTGTCCAAGATCACACGGCTATGAAATGGCAAAGGCAAGATTAACCCCAAGCCTGTCTGACTCCATAGATCATGCCCTGAACCCTATACCTTTCGACCTTCTGTGAATGAGGTAAATACAACAAATCCACCCTTTCCAGTCATTCATCTCCCCTTCATTCCTTGAATTCAAGCTATACTGCTCTGAAGTTAATTTCATATAGCTCATGTATTTCCTTATTAAGGGGTTTACTTTATATTTGTAAATTATTTAGCACTTTTGTCTTTTGTTTATGGTATCTTGTTTAATAGTTAACTCAATTCAGTGAAATAGATATTATTCCCATTTTACAGCTGAGAATCATTAAGTAATTCACCCAACAGGTAGTTGAGAGCTGGGGTTTAAATATAGGATCCTTCTCCAACTGTTTTTTCCTGATTGCATTATAAATGCCTCAAATCCATGGAAAATCTACGCCTGGCTCTCTACTTCATACTCAAGAATTGAGTAGGGTAAACCTTGTGACTTCAATTTAAAAAATGAATCTGCAGTATCTAACCATTTAATTTTTTTTTTGAGCATCTTCTTACATTACAGGTGCAAATTATTCATCGATCGAGCTATAGCATGTGTTTCAGAGTCTTCATTTTTGGCTACAAATGAGTTCTTTTTTTCTTCCTAGTTTCAAGGAAGTTTGTGGTATTCTGGTAGGGATTTGAACATCAACAAATTTAGCCTTTTGGTTTCATTAGGCATAATAGAGTTAGGTGATTAAGGTTATTGAATTCACACAAATGTAAAAAAAAAAACAAACAAACAAAAAGGGAGTGGGGAAAGGAGGGTAAGAAGTTGGAGTCAGTTCTTACTGCTATTATTTATTTGTTTGTGGTGTTATTTGAAAATTTCCCCAGGAATGTAGCATCTTTTTCCTCCTACTGCAGGCTTAATTTTGCATCAGTTTCTTAGTATGGAATGTGGCACAGTATCACACTGGTGTCCCTTCAGGTAAATATGCACAATGAGGAAATTAAGACCTAAGGACTTAACCCTCAGTGTATAATACGGTTTTCACTATGTACACATTCTTTATTCTACATGGTGAATGAGATGACTCAGGAGGTAGTCATGAGAGTCTTCCTGGCCTGGCACTGTTTCTTACCGTGGCTCATGTACATTTTTCTTGCTGTTTACTCCAACTGCACTCATATCCCTTTATTATTTCTCTTACTATGACTTTGAGATGGACAATTGCCAAAACCCCCAAACCGTTATGAAGTCAAGTATGTTCATGTGAATATTGGTTCGTAAAAAAGAGTCAACATTAGATGACCAGAAAGGTAATAAACTGTCGATTACTCATTTAACTATGTGATACAAATGTAGAATCTGCGGAGTTCGGTACACTCAGAGAGGTGACCTTGGCGCATTCCATGTAAAACTCATCAATGGATCAGCAGCAAATCCACCATTGAGAACTGAGTCTTATTGGCTAGATTGAGGCATGACAAATTAAGAACTTTTAGTGATGGTTCATCCACGGATTTTATCTTAGATCTTATCAGATTAATGATCTAGGACAGTCGACTTGATTTTCTCATGAAATAAGTCAACTAAGGAAAAACTCCAGTTCTTATTTGTTGCCTTACAGTATTTCCAAAAGTTAGTTGCCTTGGTACAGTTGATTTTACTTTCTCAAGAAATCAGCTAATTTGACCAAAAAGCAAACAATTTCACCACCTTTTGTCTGGTGCTTAAACAATGTTTCCAAAAGATTATTATCCATCACCATGCTACCGGAGTAGAGTGGGCCCCAGTTTTGTTTTGTTTTTTCTTTTTTTTTTTTTTAAAGATAATGCCCTCTCTTTATTTTGTGAATTTTAGACTATTTAGACTTAATTCTTGTGCCTCATATTGAATACTTGTTGTAGAGAAATGTGATCCCAGGAATGTTGGTGATTTGCTGTTTTAAAATGGTGCTATGCTTTAGGTTTCTGTTCAAATCTAAGATTTCAGAAGAGTCAGTAACTGCAAATAATCTAAAAGGGGAAGAGTGAAGAATGCTTCTAACTTCCCTTTGAAATGAATAGCTCTGCCAGAGCAGCAGCTATTAGAAAAACAAAAACGACAAAGAAAAGCTGCTCAGCTCAGCACAGAGGTAAATTTACTTACATCAGACTGAAAAATGAGGGCTGGGCTTTGAAAAGACATCCCTCCTGACTAGAGGAAAGCTTGTAATTTTGGCATGGCTGCGGCCCTCCTAAAGCCCCTGAGAAATTCTGAAAAACATTACAAAACTGTACTTAATATTAATGGATGTCTTTGTGCGTGCGTGCATGCATGCGTGTGTGTGTGTGTGTGTGTGTGTGTGTGTGTCTGTGTGTGTGTCTGTATGTGTCTGTGTCTGTCTGTCGCGCGCCTGCATGCTTGTGCATGCACACTTAGGGAAGAAGAATGCCAGAGAAGGGGGAGAGAATAAAGAGAAGAAAGGATTACTCAAGATTAAGGACTACCAGTGAAAATGTCTAATTTCTGAAAAATAATTTGCTTCTGTCATTTCGTACTCTTCAGCCAATAGTGGATTTGTCAAGAGATTTAGAGGAACACATGCAATTTAGAAACTAAAGTAGACTTGCAATATCATGGCCTTCTTGACAAACTCTAAAATACTTTGTAGATAACATGGCTCCTAACTGATGTGATGTCAAATCATGGTCTTATCTGTTATATGACATCAGAGGTGAATAAAAGACTATTTCCCTGTGGCTAATTGTGGTGGGTGTCACATTATGCTGTACTATAGTGAACAATTTCAGAGGCACCAAAAGCATGCAGCTCTGCCTCTTGGGAGGGGACTTTTCCTTTGCCGCTCAGCTTCAGGAAACGTGAACATTTGTGTTTTCAAGACCACATACCATTGGGAAGGAAGTAGGGGTGGAGATGCGTGCTGAGATTAAGTGGATATGAGAATCACTGTACTGCGTACAATCTGGGAACTGCTGGATTGTAGGTAGCCCTCTTTTTGGCATGCCTTTAGAATTTTCAAAGTCAGACTGACAATAATGCCGATGCTTGCTAAGGATACTTTTCACGAAATAATATGTTGACTTTGAAGGCTCAGGCAGACGGACTTCTGTAGAGCATGCTTGACCAGCATGGCTGTAACTTGTGTATGCGCATGGGTCAGGAGACAGCAGGCAGAGATCTGCAGCTGGATAGTCCACAGTCATACTTCTTCAGCATACATGACTGTTACCTATCATGCTAAAGGAATTTAGTAGTTGTGGGAACCTGTTGTTAAAAATCAACTTGAAGGTTGTTTTCAGAAAGGAGGCATTAACTCCTCATAGCCCTGAGTCGCTCTCTGCTCAGGTACCTGCCCACCTTACCTTAAAGGATGCAAGGCCCATTCCACTTCCACATGTGGAGAGTTAGGCAGGTAAGAAACACAGAAGCTGAGTTCCTTTTCAGAGTTGATGATGTGGAAAAAAATACTCCCCAGAAAATTCACTCATTTAAAAAGAGTGCCTTGACTTGCTGTGGAGTTGAAAACTGGGAGCATATTTTCTCAGACGGGCAAAAACTCTGCGACGTTGTTGGCTGGTTAATGAGTGATCTCCCTGGCCTGCTCTGGCTGTGCATATTTTCTTGACTTAGGACTGACAGTCTCAATATAATCTTAATTCATTTTTAGTCTAGGCTGACTAAATCTTCTGATTTGGCAAAGTAGAGTGTCAGGATTGCCACTGTTATGTTTGCTCTGGATTTATATCTTAAGTTGAGGTTAAGTAACACATTTACATAAATCAACTCAGTGCTAGACTCTGATAAAAAAAAATTGTTTTACAGAGAGAAAAAACTAATTGTATTGCTTCCTGAGATTTGCTTTTATTTTATGTTAAACCTCAGAGGATTTATAAATTTAACATGTTCTGTGTTAAAATTAACTCTTCTGTGGATTATGCTTCTATAAAGCAGAATGAAAAAATTTTATATGCAAGAGCTGGTTATAGCTGTTGCTATGATGGGATGACTTTCCTGGAGGAAGAAAATAAAATGTAGTAGGCTAATGTCATTTAGCAAAATACAAATATGCTTTTAAAGAAAGAGTTGTATTTTCTGATTGGCAGCACAAGGACTCCAAAAGAATAAAAAAGTTTTTCCAATAATAAAAGTATTACAGAAAGGTGAAGAGGTTTTAAATTTCTATGCTATTTAAGTTGGAGCGTTTTTTTTTAAATAATAGTGATTTATTGTGATTCATGCAAATATCTTTTCAGAATTTATTTCTTTTAATATAACAGCAAGAAAAAATGTCATGGCTATAAATTTAATGGTTCGTCATTTATTAATACACGTTCTATTTAAAACAATTTTACTTTTATTAAAATTTACTTGTATGTATTTTCAAATCACTTTAACAAACATATAAAGTTTGAGAATAAGATATTTTAATACATGTCATAGTTGCAAATGCCAGAAATATATGGAGAGAATGAGATTGGTAGCTATTTCAAATTTATTGAAAACATATAATGAAAGCTGCTACTTTCAATACTATGAAATAGTAGCAAAACATTATTGACTATGAGATACAGTGTTAAATGTCTGACTTAAATGTAATTTTTTTATGGCTACCAAATGGAATTTGCCTTTTAACAATGCTAGTTTTGTGTGTTCATAAAACTAGGAAATGCTCAATAACTTTATGACAAGTTTTCATTTTCATTAATGTATTTTCTTCCAAGAATTATTAGCATCATTAAAATTTTCTTCTGTACCTGGGGGGAAAAATCCACTATCCTGGGTCTTTGTGAGTCTACTTAAGATGAACCAGATGACATGGCTCATATTCATTATGAACAGTAAATTTCCCTCTGCCGGATGGCTTTGTATAATGTTTTGGTGTCTTTAAAGAAATACAGTTGACTCTTTAAGTGTTTTCCTTGAGGTTCCATATTCCTTGACTTAATCTCATTTTGTGCCATTTTACAATAGTACGGCTGTCTGGCCAACCTCTCGTTCTTCATCAGTTCACTTGGAAAGATAGGATGCATATTTTCAGTCTCTAAAAGGTGGAAGCATGTGTTTTGTCCAGCTGAGTCTCTTGGTCTGATATTTTTTTTCTGGTCCTAATACATGTTTATTCCTACATGTGACAAATCTGCAGTCGTGTTTTCTTTCTGAGTTATAATGACTCAGATGTCATAATTAATTTGATGAGCAGGTGGGGGTTATTAGCCTTGTGCTTCACTTGCTAATAGCTGCACAGTTTTTCTAAAGTACTCTTTCAACTAAGGAGGCATTTCTTCACATAGAATAAACAGTACAGCACAAAAGCCTCAGTTAGATAACTATCCGTGGGCTTGAAAAGCTGCCAAGCAGATGTTGTTATTGGAGCTGGCCCAGGCGAGATTGGGCAAGGCAGATGCTCACAGGGAAGGGTGGGGGGAGGAGAAGGGAGAGGAGATGTAAGAGAGCAGAGGTTGGGTGGGGGGGAGAGGGAGGTTCTACAGGACTCATGCTTTCTTTGCAGGGGTTGGGCCAGATTTTGTTGGGGTGGGAATTGTCTTATCATGAGCCATCTCCATGATTATGGCCTCTGGTTGGTCCCTTGAAATCTAACTAAATGAGGATTGGATGAGTGTGGCAGAGACCCTCTCTAAATATACACATGGGAATGAATCTGAGTGTTCATCCAGCAGTCTGAGACTTCTGGTTTGCATTAGGGCGGCTGTGTGCAATTTTTGAAGGGCCTACAGAGACTGCTTCATACCTACTCACATATGTAATGGACATGACGGCCCTGACATTTACCAGAGCTCATAGGTTCTGCTTTATTGCTATAAATTAGGTCGTGCAAATTTAAGACAAAATGCTGTTTTGTTTCCTGTCACCTCACTATATAATATTTTTCTGAGCATTCTCCACTCTTCATTAAAATGTTGTAAAGTAACAGCATACTTCTAGCAATTAAAATCAATCTTGGAACATGTTAGATTTGTATGAGGTAAACATGTGGAAGTTTTAATCTAAGCTGATCTCGTTTCTGCCCTCTGCCTTTTTTTTTTTTTTTTTTTTTTTTTTTTTTTTGGTGATCTAAGGCTTTTTAAAACTCATCTCTCACTCCCCTTCACTAGATTAAATTCTGTAATCTCATTTTTCTTTGAGCTGATCTCAAGCCAATGGTCTGGGGATTTTATAGCCAAGGGATAATTTTTGATAATGGGCTATTAAAACACTTGCAGCTCCTATCCTGTCTTTCAAATTAGTGTGTGCACAGATTGTCTTTCTGGGGAAAAGTCTTTCCCTTGGCAATAAGCAACTGATTATGTGTCATAGGCAGCATAAAAGCTTCCTGTAAGGCTTCTATGAAAAGCATAGGTAAATAATAAATGATAAATAACGATGGTAACTGTGTGGTGGAAGCAGCAACTCTGCTCAGGATTTTTGTTTTATCCTTTAGAGAGAAAATCTTGTTTTTCCTTATTCAGACAGATTTAGTGTGTTCTGACAACAGGGTCATCTAACAGTTTGCTTAACGATGGAAGTACAGTGGCCTGAGACAGCTGTGTAAGGTCATGTAACTTTCATTGTTGTTTATAGTGTGCTTATGAATAGGTTAAAATGAATATCTCACTGGACAGAGGTCAGGTAGCACCTGTATAAATAATGAATTTGCCTTTCCAAAATATGTAATGTAAAATTAATATACATAGCTTGCCACTCTGTTTTTTTTTTTTTTTAGTTCAACTTCCTTTCCTTTTATTAAAAAAAAAAAAATTGAGGTGTGGTTTAAAGTAAAAATTACAGGTTTTGAGAAGGCACACAAATTTATTCTCCAATACTGTTTTAGTGTCATTGAGATTTTGTTAGCATAAGATTAAAGCCAATATCCTCAGAATAAAGATGGTATCTGATGCCATCTCTTAATTATTTTTCACAAGAAAAAAAATTTGGGCAGATAGGCATTTGTAACATAAAGCCACCAATTGTGAAACCTATGTGACATGAATTGTGCTGAGTGTTGGCATGAATGCTTTTCTTTTTCACGTGTAAAATCAGGCTTCAGACATATCATATGTGTGAAATGCATTGCCACAATGTGTGCAGATGGTAAGAACACATATGTCTCAATACCGTTCTCTTAGCCTGTATGCTTTATTGCTTAATAGCCTGACAGATGCATATGCACAAATTCATTCATTGCCCTCTCTGTTGATTGGTAGTACTCTTGGAAATGCTGTTGTAATTTGGCAAACTGAATCTTGGTAGGGGAGCAGTACTAAAAGTAATGAAGAAATGGCACAATTATAGTTCTAAACCTTGTACTTAGAGTTATAAGACTTCTTCAATAATAAAGTTTTCAGTGTTCTATAATGTCTAAAAAAGATAGGGGAAAAAACAGTCTTTTTGTCAGTTAAGAGCTGATGAAAAAGGCTCTGAATCATTTAAAATCTGCACAGAATGAGATATGGTGTTCTATGTGATATCAGGTTAAATAGTGAAAGGTCAGTCTATGGACAGAGTCTATAAAACTCTTTTCAATATAGCAGAGAATTTCACGAGTCATCGTTAGAAAAAACATGTATTCGTATACTGTAACTTAAAAATAATTTTCCTGCAACAGAAGAGCGATGTGCAACAATTACTAACATAACCCTGCTAGCTAGTAAAGTGAATGTTAGTCCTACCTCTAATCTAGTGAATGGTTGTGCTGCAGCAAGGCCGTCAACTGTGTAAAATTGAAATCCAGAGCGACCACCATCAACGCCTCTTTAGTTCTTCTGACTATGCAGATGTCTAATTCAGTGAACACTTGTTTAGTGCCTACTATGTGACTAGCAGTGTGCTCAAGGTGGGGGAAATACCACGACCAATAAAGTGTTGATTCCTATTTTCAAGGAGTTTATAATCTAATCTAGTAATGAAAACAGAAACAAAACTAACCACCTAAATCATATAAAATAGATTGTAGACATGTAGGTAGATAAAAAGGGCTATTGGAGTACAGATGAGGAAATTCATTAATTCACAAGAATCTAAAGAAGGCTCTTGTGACTCAAGAAATGAACTTGAAAGATGAGGACAGTTTTATCAGACAGGAATGTGAGGAATTGGGAGTCCTGGAGGTTGGGACTAGCACAAGAAAAAGTAAGTCATTGGGAATACATAGGGCTTGTTGGAGGATGGGGTGTCAGGACCTATCAGCAGGAGGATGAGTGGATTTTAGCTTGTGTAAGGGAGTAAGGAGACTTATAAGAGACTAGACTGAAGATTAGGGTTGCTGAGGGCTTCGAGTGCCATTATGAAGACTTTCCAGTGGGTACCTCTTCAAGTTTTCGAGCAGTTATAATTTTATAATTAGATTGTCTTTTAGAAGACAACTCTGACAGCAAAATGGAGGCTAGGTTGCAAGAGGGAGAAAATGGAGACAGAGAGGAGGACATTTTAAGCCAGGCTTTCACATTTTTATTTAAAATATTATTGTTGTCTTCTCCATATGTATGGGGTATAGCGTATAAAGATTTAGAACAAAAACATGGACTACATGCTTATTCATTTCAATAGTTTAAAATATTTTAACTGAGCACCTACTACATGTTAGTGACATTTCTAAGGGCTGTGTATACAGTAGTGAACAAGACAGATGCAACTTCTGCCCTCAGGGAGCTTACCTTCTGTTGGAGGAGAATGATCAATCAAATCGACAAATTAGTAAGCAAATAATTTCAGATTGTGGTGGCTGCTATGAGGAAACAAAGAGAATGGTATGATAAAAGTATATAGAGTAAGCTAGATTTGGTGTGCAGAGGTCTTTGTTAGCTAAGGTCCTCTGGGAAAACCTTTCTGAGGAAATGAAATATGAAGAGATGAGAGGTAGCCTCGTGTCCTAGTCCTTTTGGTATTGTCAACTATGAATATAGCTTTGGTTAAAAGTTCCTTTGCGGCATGTGTGCTTACAGAGATAACCTCAGGAACAGGGTAACCTTTCATGGTTATCAAAAAGCTATCAATAAGAAGCATTTCACTGTATTCCTGAATAAACTACATTTGCAGAAACATGATTTAACCTTAGGTAGGCTTCATTGTAAATAAAATATTTAAGAAACATCTTATATGTAAAAGAGCCATATACAGAAGACCTTGGCTTATTTTACAAAAACTGTTGTTTAGTGTCCCTTATTCAAATACCTAATGATTGATTTCTTTGAGAAATAGATTATTGGGAATTGTGTAATTAATCTAATTTTCCTTCTTTTTCTGTATGCTAGGAAGCTCTGAGCTCAAAATTTATGTTCATTTGTCTGTTTTTCTCTCTTTGGATTCTTTGATAGCAGCTTCTCCTTGTCTGGGTTTTGTGTTTTCTCTAGTGGATTATTGCATTTTGATTAGGTGAAGTATCAAGTCATTACTCGTAATAGTTCATTAGTAAAAATCAGTCTTCCAGTTTGATACTTAGGATCGGACTGAGGGAAAAAATGACAGGAGTGGACAGAGTCTGAAGATACTGAGAAAAGAGAATTTGGAATGGTTGGGCATGAAGAGTATGAGAGAGAGAGGAGGAAAAGATGACTCCACCACTGGGTGAATGCTGAGGTGCTCACAGAAACGGGCAACTCACAAGAAAGAGCAGATCTGAGGAAAGGATAGACTTGGATTTTAGACAAGCTAGTGGTCACACACTGCCGAAATGACTGGCAGTCAATTAAAAAGAGTGCTTATAGCTCAAGAGGAAGGTTATGACTAGGAATACAGATTTGAGAGTAATTGAAGGCTTGGAAGTATATGGATATGTCAAGAGAGGGACTATTTCTAGAGAAGATCTGAGGGCTGCACATGGATCTTTGAGGGAGGTCTACAGTGAATGACTAAGGGAGAGGAACCCACATCTTTTAGCCCTCAGGACCTTTGTACACTGCTGTCACACCAAAACCGCAGTCCTCCATTTTTCAGCTGACTGGTTTTGATTCTTCTTTCTGGGCCCAACTGAGACATTTTGCATTGCATTAAATTGATCCTCCCTTGTCTGAGATGGTTGCTTCTCCTGTGGGCTCTTACAGCACTTTTTACTTCCCTATCATAGGACTTAATCATATAGTGTTGGAATTGCTCATTTAGTTCTTCTTCCCCCACCACATTGTAAACTCACTAACAAGTGTATCTCCAGCATCTAACTCAATGCCTGCTCCATAGCTGGTGCTCAATACACATTTGTTAAGTGACTAAATAAACTAGAAGGAGTCATCCTAAAAGTGAGAGGAATGTTGTCTCAGAGATATCAGGGGAAGACAGACGAATGTTTAATGTAAGCGACACATAGTAAACACAATTGTGTTCATAATATTCCCTCTGTCCTAGTCTACTTGTGCTGCCAGAACAGAATACCATAGATTGGGTGATCTAAACAACATAAATTTATTTCTCACAGTTCTGGAAGTTAGGAAGTCCAAGATCAAGTTGTCAACAAGGTAGGTTTCATTCTGAAACCTCTTCTTTTGATTTTTAGACACTGCGTTCTCACTGTGTCCTCGACATGGCAGAGAGGGAGCAGATAAGATCTCTAGTGTATCTTTTAAAAGAACACTAATCCTATTCGATCAGGGCCCCACCCTTATTACCTCATTTAATTTTAATTATCTCCATAGAGGCCCTATCTCCAAATACAGTCATATTATGGGTTGGGCCATCAACATGTGAATTGGGGGTGGGTGGGTGAGACACAAGCTTTAAGTTCATAATACCTCTTTCATAGCTGGATACTATGTGTAGTTCATAGATAGGTAGGTAGACAGGTTGTTATTCCTAGTTGCAAATATGATATAATGTATAATCCATAGTGGAAAATATCTACCTTTGTTTTGAATCCTGACCCAAAGGATATTGCTGGGACCCAGGTCTACTTGGCTGAAATCAATCCGTTTTGATCCAGTAATTCTTATGGCTTATTTTAAAGTGATTCCCTTCTCTTGTGGTTCACTAAATCTGCTTTTTTACTCACTTAACACTGTTGTTAATGACTGAATGTGCTTAGGCTATAGCTTGAAAAGGAATTTCATGAGTAGAAGGGTGTCAGGCACAGGAATGTATTAGGGAGGGAGTTCATGGAACCTGATTTATTTTTAAATTAGATTAGATGATTATCTGCTTAAATCACTATAGGTGTGGCTTTGCCTTAGGTGAGGGGATAGCCCAGTTTTTCTTTCAAGTTTCTTATTGGCCTTAACATTCTCTGATTGGAATTTAAAAATTCATATTTTCAGGACTCTTTGAAATTCTTTTCTACTCTATGTCCTAGAAATACTGTTCATTGAAAATAAGACAGATTCAGGGAAGAATATCTGTATAATGTTGTAGGAGAAGACAAACAGAACAAAGATTTTTGAATATTAATGAAAATGTTTTATTTTACATTGAATGATCCTCAGATACATAAAAACTCATTACCGATTATTTTTACTTTCCCGAAGAAACCACAGTAATCTGCCTTTTTCTCACTGAAATGTTCTTAGGTACCACGTATGATAGGGGTTCATTTGGTCTCTATTTTGATAACATTATTTAACCTCCTTTAATCACTTTCTATATTTCTAGAATATTATTTATTTTGAATTTAAAAAAATGACCTAAGTATAGAAATAACATTCTTTGGGTGTAAGAATGGTCATTGACTGGGCAGGACCACCTCTCCTAGCAGCAGAGAGGGAGGGAAAAAAAACATTTGACTTTTAAAAATATAACATATCTATAGTCTTAGTGGGAATATATATTTGTGTGTTTTCCTTTTTTTTTTTTTTTTGCCTATTTTAAATGAGCACGTCTATATTTCTATAGTGTTCACTGGGAAATTTGTTTCCCTAAGGCCGGAAGTCTGGGCCAGAGGCAAAACCTTTGAAGTTTGTCTCCTTTCTTCCTTTGTACATTAAAATAAATCAAAACAAAACTGTAATCCCTTTATTATATTTGACAACCATGGAGTATTGCACCACCCTATATGAGTGAAATCACCCTTTCTTACTTGAACTGGGAGTTTTTTTGGATTGTCTTTTTTAGGGGACATAGACATGACATAGGAGCAATAACGGGGAATTATGAGTAACTGCTGAACCCTGAGCTCAGACTCCGATATTCGGGTTCAGAAATCGAACCATTTGCTTTCAATTTTACCGAATAGGCTCCTCTCTTTGTCTGAAGCTCAGTTTCCCACTCGCTGTCCTTCGGCTCTTCACTTATGAGTTTGATAGTGTAGGTCCATAATTATTCTTTACAATGAATACATAATACAGATTCTTTGGGTGGTTTGAGCTGTAACTGTGAAGAATGTGAGGAACAAACCCGTGTATGGCCACTTAGATCCCTCTGACGTCACCACTGCTGAATTCCATATGTATAAGGGTTTGAGCCAGGCTTTAGGGAAGCTGCATTCAACTCCCGGCACCCCCTTCCCCATCTTCCTGGAATGAGTTAATGTTTTCATATTTTGAAGTCCCCCTCGCCCCCATAGACAAATACAGGTATAGAAATAGACTTAAAAGTAAGGGCACATACTTTATTTTATCAGAACAATGACAGAGAATGACGAAATTGAGGATTCTTGAAGAGTTTTTCTTCACAGGGAAGAACCGATGGCAATCATTTCTTCATGAACAACCTTGAGTTTACAAGCTTTTATGAAACAAACCCCCCATGTCATTCAAAATATCATTGAAAATCCACCCTCAAATAATACATTAAAGGAATGTATATAAAACAAGGAAAAACACCTTGTTTAACATTAGTTTTATTTTAGAGACTGTACAAATAACAAAATCATGCCGTATGCTAAAACAAAAAGCCACTCTATCAGCCCTTTTCTTTTGGGGGAAGTGGGCCAGATGTTTAAACAATATTGTGGGCTCTGTGCATGTTGCTGTACTTGGAGACCTTTGGAAAGAAATCATGTCTGCACCCCTGGCATTTCACAGATTTAGACCCCTGACCTAGAAACACTTTAAACAGATGTCTAGTTCAAGGGATTTATGTCGACATTGAATTTTTTTTTTTTTTCCTTTGGAAATGGCTGCCTCTAAAATTGGAGCTTTTTACTAGAAAAGGGATCAGAGAAACAACTCCATCTCACAACTTTCTAGTTTCATGTTGAAACTGTTCTCGTGCTACAGGAATAAAACAAACAAGTAACCACGTCATCAGCCATTTCTGTTCGTGTGTATGAATATCTTTTTTCCTTCACACTCAGTTCTGTGTTTGGTGAGTAGAAACTTTCCACAATAAGAGTTTATCGAAGGAGAAAAGACTTCAGAAGTCCCCCATAGATTATGAACTAGCATAAATTGTGGCTTCTCTTTCTTTCCTCATTTCACCCTCTTTACCCTCTTCTTGCCCTCCCTCTCCTCCAAATTACATTCTGCTTCTTCTCCCAGAAGTGATTCTGTCTAAGTTTGATCTTGGTGTGTGGAGTTCATTCCATAACTTGGGTCGGTCAGAAACGATGCACATTGCATCATAGCTGCCTGTATGAAAGTGTTTATTTCATATCTGAAATGTTTTCATGTGCGTTCGCTCTGCTTTGACTTGCAGAAGGAGAAAGAAAGTAGTTTTACTGGAGGCAAAACAGCCACCTGTGAAAACTAATTGCGTAGGTAGAAGTTTGATGGTATCTCTGGGAGGGATCCAGCAGGAAGAAAGTAAATGTTCTTAATCTACAAGGAAATCACCTGTGTGCCAAACTGACCCTCCTCATCAAAGCCAGGATTAAAAAATCCCATCAAATTGGTGGCCTGTGTTTAGTAGGCTGGGATGGGGAGGAAGGCAAAAGAGAGGAGCCCTGAGAAGGCAGGTACCATTTTCGTGGTGAACTGTGTAGATATGTGAAAAACGACAAAGGTGTTAGGCTCAACTGAACTGCTTCACTAAGGGTTGACATGTAATTTGAATGGTCTTTAGTTACTTAAAAAAAAGTATGAGATGTGGCTGCTTTTGAGTTTCTTCTTTCTTCCCCCTAATCAAGTCTTAAATGCTACTGTCTTGGCTTTGTTTGTTTGTTTGTTTGTTTGTTTCTTTCTTTCTTTCCTTGATTCCACCAATCTAGTATACTCAAGTATTCCTTGCCATTAAAAGACTAAGATGTATAGTGATGGGGAGGCGGTAATCAATGATGCAGGCTACCTTTTGACACCATCTGTTTAGTTCTCTGAATTGATTGTCCACGAGTTTAGAAAGAGCAGGTCCACTGGGGCCACGCTGTGTGCACACTAGTAAGCACGTTGTCTCTGTCTGAACTCATCGCAGAAGACAGATCCGTGGCTGTGATTGGTCTTCCAGGTGGCAAGATCTGAGCTAACATGCAAGATTCTACATTTTGTTGGTCAGTGTAGGTGGAAATCAGTTACAGATTCAGTACTAAATGTGCTCAACTAACACACCTACATGTTGCCTTAGTTATGCAGCCAGAAAGTTTTGAAGCATGTATCTGCATGCTAGTGACTTTTCTAAATGGCTGTCTTCCATGGGAAATCAACACTCTAGAGAGGAGGGGAAAGTTCCTTGTACTTGAAACACCCTGAGGTTTAGAGAGGTTTGGTGAAAAGTTGGGTGATCCTTCCAGAAGCCCAATAAAAATAAATCTTTAGGAAGTGACAAAAGAGTTTTACAAAAACTATGTAAACTAAATAATAACATCGATTAAAAGGACATTTACATGATTTTGAAAGGAAGTACTTTTGTTTGGAGGACTGTGGACACATTTCTTAATGTCTGGGGTGATCTACAGTCAGCACTCAGATGGGCCCTCAGTACGTTCACATATACTGAGTCACCCAGGGGAGCTGTGCATGATGAGACCAGAGGACCATCTGGAAAGTAACTGGATCCATCTCTCTGAAGTCCATGAGGCCTCAGTTATCTCAGTGCACTTTGGCTCCTCCGTACCTGTTCTTTCCACAGGGTCTTATAGGTTCTCCCCGGATCCAGCAGTTCTATCCTGCAGTTGTTAATAAAGAGCGCTCCCTTCACAGCCTCCCACTTTAAACTGCCATCGGAGGCTGTTCTACACAAGCTAACCTTGAACCAGTGTGAACCTATCTGGAGGTTATATTGAATGCCTGGCTCTCAAATTCAACCCCAATTGACTAAAATATCTGGTTTTCATCAGTACCGTTTAGACAAGACACCGTTCCAGCCTTAGTGTGCCCCTAGATCTCTCTTTCCAGAGCCTGAGCCAATGGGCCCCCTTTTGTGGGAGAAATTTCTCCTCCACCATACATACAACAGGATCTTGCTCAGATGCAATCCACAGTCACGTCCAGTTTATTTCCGCAGTGCCTAGGAACTTAGACCGTTTTGACTATAGAGTAGTCCCTTAACGTTTATGAGAAATTTGTTCAGGCATGATCATGAATTTCTGAACCCTTAGGTAGCCCTTTGGAATATGATTTCCTCCTTAGGCATCTGTATTTGGCCAACAACCACCACATCCGTAGGCCTCTTCACTTTCTTTTTACTTCCATTACCATCACAAGTAATTGGTTTTTCTTTCAGTGGCTTTTTCTTTTTTAAACAAAGAACCAATTATTACAACGAGAAAGAGAGAGAGAGAGAACAACAAGATCTGAGATGTAGTTGTTGAATAGTTGGCTAGGTTCACACAATATACTTAAGTGATTCTCTCTAGCCTTGCATGCCACATTTAAATTTGTCCTCAGCAAAACTACAAATTCGATTATAGAACTCTCCTTCCCTCCTTGTAGGACTTTTATTAATATTTCACGGAACTTAGAACGTGGTTTGGGGAAACACTGGTGTTCTATAGGAGCCCCCAAATGAAGGCAGATCCTAGCAAGAAGGTGTAGTGAAAAGAGGCATGTTAATTCCAGGGGTTCAGTGCAAAGTTGAGCAGGCGTGTGTATTTGTGTGAATGTGCATGGATGCTTGTGCTTTTCTGTCTCCAGTTCTGTGAGATATGTTTTGAAGTGGAATGACATCCCTACTAGCTTGATTTATGAAGCCCTGGTGTAAAGCTTTTTCAAAAAAGTATTTAGGAAATGAGGATTTAATAGAAGAGTAAACAACTGAAATAGTGGGACTGTTTGTCTCAAAGTAGTTTCCTAGTTCATACTGAATGTTCAGCAAAATCTCATGTGGAATGATTTCCACTTTAAGACATTCAGGGCAAACTCAAAAATATATTGCTGGTAGTAGCAACAGAAAGAGACTTCAAGGGGATATAGTAATGAGACCTCACCTGCCTTTATCCAAGAAGTCTGGCCTAGTTTTGTGCCACCTCTCTGCTCCATGGCAGGAGAGGGCCTTGGCTAGGAGGGCAGCACAGGGCCACATACCCCAGATGTGTGGAATGTTCTCAGGTACTTAAACTACATCCTGTTCTCACCCACCAGCGAAGCTCTTTGACTGGAAGAGCTGAATTATTCAACATAATCCTGAAAGCATTGTTCCCTTACTAATAAGCATCCAAGGTTAAACAGCCTGTTGGCTAAATTGCATGTTGGAATCAATTGCCCCGTTAGGTCAGAGCAGTTATAAAAGTAGTAGATCTGAATGAAAGTGCTCAGTAATGATAAGCAGTACCTTTGCTTCCATTGAATTTATATTCTAAAACGAGTCATCAAAGAGGTTCTTTTACAGCTTACTGTGTCCATAAAAGAACACTCAAGATGCTTGACAACAACAGCCACCACCACTAAAAACATAAATGGAGAAAAAAAAGCCCACACTGCTCAGTTTAGTAAATTACATTATTTTAACAAAATCTAATTATAGAAGACACTGACATAATGCTCTTTAAAATATGTATCCCTTCAAAAGGCTTATCTTTCCTTAGCACTGCAACAAATAATTCCACTTACGTGTATTAATAAATCCAAAGACAAAGACACCATAGGAGGTGCACTGTAGACCTCATTCCTGGAATTTTCTCTTTGTTACTAAAACATTTTTGAGGGTTTCTTCCTTGTTCTTTCAGTACCAAGTAAAGCGGCCGGGGCTGCTGGGTTGTTGCTGGCTCTGGGGAGGGAATTCATGGTCTAACATCCAGCTTGTTAGACACCTTCAGTTCTTCCCAGCCTTTTGCATCTGTGTAGTAGCTGGAGTAAAGCACAGCAGTCACCTCTGGGACTGTACTCTGTTATGTGTTCATGTCATCTCACTTAATATTCACAATAACCTTCCTTTTATTCCCATTTTACAGGTGAGGAACCTGAGGCTGTGTGCTTCACTGGCCCAAGGCCAGATAACTAATAGGTGTTCAAGTCAGGTTTAGAACCATGGCAGTCTGACTTTAGAGCCCATGAGATCATATTGCCTAATGTATAAAAACGATTGAGTTTTTGTTACTAGTTGGATCCCACCAGGTGCTCCTGCTTCTAGGCCACATAAGGGCAGCTTGACTCTCTCACTTTTGATCAGTTCTGATGTGGCAGAGCAGGATCTCATCGGAACTGGGGTAGTGGCAAAGTCAGATCAAACAAAACTAGGGTGCCTTAATTCCTGGTTCCATTTAGAAGGCAGGAGTCTGGAAATTAATGGCCTTAGAATGCTTTGCTGTCTTCAGATTTTGAAGACAGCCTCTGGTCCAATGTTGAAGCGAATGACCCCCCCACCCAGTTCCTTCTCACTCTTCTCACCCAGTTGGTCTTGTCACCTTGGGTCCTAGTATATGAGCTCATGGCGATAAAGTAACCTTGATTCTCATGATTTAGTAACTGTGGCTGCCAAACAGGCTAGTATTTCTAAAATGTGTTAATGGTGAAGCATATTTTTTTTCTTTTTTGGAAGTTAGTGGACTGGAGACAGGAATATGAATTTTCTTTTCTTTTCTTTTCTTTTCTTTTCTTTTCTTTTCTTTTCTTTTCTTTTCTTTCTTTCTTTCTTTCTTTCTTTCTTTCTTTCTTTCTTTCTTTCTAGTCTTCTTTTCTTTCTTTCTTTCTTTCTTTCTTCTTCCTTTCTCTCTCTCTCTCTCTCTCTCTCTCTCTCTCTCTCTCTCTCTCCCCCCCTCCCTCCCTCCCTCCCCTTCCCTCCCTCTCTCCCTTCCTTCCTTCCTTTCATATTCTCTCTCTCATTTTCTCTCTCTCCCTCCCTCTTTCCCTTGCTTCCTTGTTTTTTCTTTCTCTGTATCTTTCTATTAGTTTTTTTCTTCTATCTCATTTCCTCATACATTTTCTTCTTAATTTATATCAATGAAATTGATAACATGGACTAAAGAGAAAATTTTCTTTCCTAAAGAGGGAACTTGTCTAGTTAAAATTTTTAGGAAAATATATTTATTTCTATTATGCAGAATGGGTATATGGTTAATTTATTATTTTTTTTCTTGGCCACATTTACCCCCTTCTCTAACTGCATTTTAGTATGAGATGAAAGATGAAACTGAGATATTAAACAAGAAACTTATTAAGAACTCTGTTACCCTCAAATTCAACCTCTGGAATTTAATGTATGTGTGTGTTTTTGTTGTTGTTGTTGGGGCCTCTGGAAAAGGTAGGTCAAAATGAATATTTTTCATAAAACAAAAGCTGCGTAGAATGTTTCATTTTATTCTTACAATAGCCATATGGTGACAGGTACTATTATTAGCTTCCCTTTACATGAAGTAAAGGGACTTTGCAAGAGTAAAGGGAGGAGTAAAAGACTTTTCAAGATCACACAGCTAAAAACTAATGAATTTAGACCAGGTACTTTGATTCCAGAATCTGTGTAGTTCACTATTTCTATGTAAGCATGGTGGTGGGGAGAGGGAGTGAGGGGTCAATAAAGAGCCCCTGAAATCTGGAATTAACTTCAAGAGGATAGAGCTGAACTCAAGGTTTTGGAAAAGCAGTCAGACCATTATTTGATCATTTGTTATATATGACATCCTCAAAATCAATTAAGTTCTCTAAAAAACGTGCCAAAACTCATCAAAGTGTTGGATTGTTTAAAGGTAATTTTTAATAACTTTGTGAAGCTTTTCCACACTCTGTTTTATCAATAAAAGTGGATCATAATTTGTTGTTATCTTTTAAAAAATGTTAGGAGGGTTATCTGTTAAAACCTTTAAAGTACTTTATATGAATTGAAACACATACATGTCCACATTAGTTATGTTAGATCTGATTCTTGCCTTCCATACCTGGTCATTAGTATGTCCTGCACGTTTATGGGGTACTTGGTTAATATGACAATTATCATCCCCCACTCCTACCCCCACCCTCAGTCACTGACCACATTTAATGAGAATAGTAAAACAAGACAAAGTTAGTTGTTCAAAGTCATTGATCTGTATTACAGTGGAGATTTAGTCCCCATATGGTTTTGCGTGAAAAAATATGACAATAATGTGTCAGAGGTAGAATGTTCAACAAATTTTAGCAAGATTCTCTTTCACCTGTAGAACAAAAAGTACCCAAGACTTGACTCTGCATGCTTCTGCCAAGTTTATTTCATTTTTAAATTTGGAAACAAGGTTGGTACTTTCATATGCTAATGACCTGAGGCCCCTAACTTGAAGATTTTGGTCGAAGAGGGGTAAAAGATCATTGTTGCCACTTAGGTCTCTAGCTGCTACCTGTTAACAAAAACATAAACGCACATACATATGCAGACACTTACACACACACACACACACACACACACACACAATCCCAACCAAGCAACAACAAAAAAACAGTTCTTGCATTGGAGAGAGAAATTATTCTGTTCTTGATGAGACATTAATAAGCATATGATAATTAAATTATTGATCTCAGATACCTGTGTGTTATTATAAACACTGACATTACAACATATGAGCTTTCGGATCAGTGGAAGGCCTTTGAGCAGCTAGTAGAGAACTAATGCCTTGGAGTACTGTAAAATAAATTTGCCTCATCAGTTTACTTCAAATCAGCAAACAGTTATTGAGTGCAAGTCCCGGAAGACATATGTCTCTATGCTATGTGCTTATGTCTGATGGAGGAGATAAGATCAGTAAGTAATGCAAGACTGTATCAGATCGGTCTTCAAGAGAGGAATAAATGTGGAGCTACTAAGGTGCAGTAGAGAGGCTCACAGCTGGTTGCTGTGGAAGAGAAACATCTTATGGAAAAGTGGCATTTTTGATTGACCCCAAGAAATGGATTTTGTCAAGTGTGTGAGGGGCATTTAGATAAGAAGAGCAGCATGAGTCAAAGGTCAGGAAAATGCAGGAGAAGTTGTGAAGTGTGGCTGGAATACAGAGCTAATGGGCGGAAATAGGTACAGGGGCAGCAGGGGCCGTATAGGAAATATAGATCGAGGTGACCTCAGGGAAGGCCTTGACTATTGGCTTGAGAGATTTATACTTACTGTATTAACTCCTCAAAGATATTTAGAATAGGTCCCAGAATATTCCTTATTCTCAAAAGAGAATTTCAGACAACTTGACTTAAAATACTTTATTTGTGCATTATTTCTTTGCTGTCAAAATCTTACTTGCTGTTTTTCTTTCTGTCCTGCACTGCCCTCTCCCCCCAACTGGGAGCTATAGGTATAAGAAAACCACACACCTATAAGCTGTGCTTTCTGCACATTCCCAGCCTTCCTTGAAACATCATCTTGAGAACTGTCAAATTATCCAGTTATGCTCTAATTGGTGGTGACTACTTAGTCCCTTTGCACCAAAGAACTTGTTTCTAGCAAGCTTCTTTCTTTCAAACATTTGTTAGTTCATTAAAGATGTTATGTTAGAGGTATGATATGATAATGCATCTGAGAGGGAAATAAAAGACCAGGACAAAAGACAAGTTGAATAGTCAAAGATGAGCTATAACCATGAGGGAAAACTAACTATAGCACCTGATTTTGATTGAATAACTGCTGATAATATTGGCTTTGATATTGTTGCCCATCTGTTTAAACTTTTTTTTATGGATAGAATGAATGAAAATTATGAAGCATTGATGTAAAAAGACTTCCTTGGGGGTCTGCTTTCCTTCCTGAAAATCTTCCTTCCCTTTCCTTCCTGTTTTCCTCCCATCCATCCCTCCCTCCCCACCTTCCTCCTTTGCTAGTCTTTTCTTACTGTATGATTTCCTTGACAGATTGACAGAAATTTGTAAAAGTTTACCTGAATTTCATACAGGTGGTTATCATAGGTGCATTGTTTTGCTGAAAACAGATGTAAAGGCAATTCTTCCCCCCGCAACAAAGCTGGCAGAGAGAGACCTATAAAAAAAGCTACATCAGTAAACCTTAAGACATCTAGTTTTCATAATTTCATTCTGAGTCACTTTGCTCAGAGGCTTCCCCAAGGTAACTAGTAGTAAATAAGAGAGAGTTCATCCACTCGTTCATTCATTACACATGTAATATCTTTAATGCTAATAGTACAGCTAATAGAATTATTACATTTTTCTATTTTCCTTTTGCGTATTAAAATAGAAGTTTCTGGTTTTTTTGAAAATGTAAATGTTTAAAAATCATGATAATTATTTAGTTGCTACATATTCTTTCTCAGCTGCTAAAACTTTACTACTTTATTTACCGACAGGAAAAGGAAAGGATGAAAAACTAAATATAATGATACAAAAGAAAATTTGCTTATAATATTTCTAAATTTTAAAATATTTTCAAGAATTTAATTTCTTTAAAAATGAGCATCTAAATTTGAGTCACCATAAATGGGTCTCATAGTACCCTAAGAAGCTAATAATAAAAAGGAAGTTTAGAAATAATTGAAGGTACTCTAAATATTGGGAAAGATGTTCAAGACTTTGAAAGAGTGGTCCACTGGCTATAAAAGCCCTTTTTCTATTCCTGGTCCTTATATTTTCTCCTAGTTAAAAAGTGGATCATATTTTTAATTCGCTGCCTTGTTTTTTGGGGAGTGAAATGGATTCTCTCACTGAGAGATACAGGTAACCACAGTTTTAAAAACTGGCTAGCCCTCGAATGCATGTGCCCTTACAAATCCTGTAGCAACTGAAAAAAAAGTCTCCAAATAGATATAAAAGTTAATGTCTTACTACCCTGTAAAGAATGTAGGCACATATAATGCTGACTAAATCCCCCAGAATTTGTGTGCCTTGCCTATTAAACCTCAAATAATGTAATAGAAATGAAAGCCAAGGCCCATTTTCTGTTGTTTTCCTACGCAGCTGGTTATTTATAAAAGTCAGACCTGTTTGTTTTGTGTTCTAAGTGTACCCTGTCCAGTGAGCTTGAGTAATTCCTGGTCATGGAGTGGACTGTGGTATGCAGGACGCTGTATAGGATGTGGGTCGCTGGAACTGACAAAATGGGATTAGTTGCCCTCCTCCAGAAGGTCTTGGAGGCCCCTGGGCCTGAGTGAGAAGGCAAAGCACCTCAGTGTGTATGTGACCTCTAACAGTGAAGTGCCTGCCTCGCTTACTGGCTTACTGATACCATTCGTAGCAACCTGAATGACTGGTTATTCTGGTCAGGAGAAAATAGCACTGACATCATGTGATTCTGGCAAAGTAAACCACATTGGAACTTGGCCTTTGAATACCCAAGGGGCTGGCAGCAATCTCAGGGGTTGGCTGGGAGCCCCATTGAGTTCACTAGTAATCAGTTGACTGCTGAGCTGGACAAGCTGCCCTAGTTTTTTTGACAAGCTCTGTCTAAAAGAATGATGGGCAGTCTGCCATTAGGATTTTTTAGCAGAGTTGCTAAAGATTAACTCTTTAGCTACTGTACATATAGCATGTCCTTCTTTATGTGTTGGTATGCAATTAGATAAAACTTTGGCGGGAAGTTTCCAATTCCTCATTCAGTTATTGCACGTGAAATTCCTCTCTTGCACAACAAACACCCATAGGCAAGGAAAAACACTGTAAAGCCCTTTATATGTGTGTTTCAAAGGAATGCCAGTGGTTGGGTTTTCCTTGATGTTTCTAGTTAGTTTTTTTTTTTTTTAACAAAATGCTATCATTTTAATTATGCAAAATTTGAGATGTTACATCCTAACCGTCCCTTGAGAATAGATATCACCTAAGAGAAGCCTTGAAAAATGATGAACATTTCATAGTTATTATGACAGATGTATCCATGCATATTGTTTCCAAAAAAAAATCTGATAATTCAGAGTAGTCTAGAAGAAAGAAGGTATTTGCAGTTAGTGCGTGTTGCAGTCCAGAGAAACCAATTCTTCAGATAACCCTGACTTCTCAATGTGCTTATCTGTTATCTTTTACTAGAAAAGATGAATCCTTAATAGTTTTTATTCCTTCTCTCACATAATTAAAATAAAATTCAATGGATAGAGTTAAACAGGCTGATCAAAACTTTGTTATGCTCTACTCCCCGTGGCAGATAAATTTGGCATCTTTAATCTTGCTTTATACTGGAATTTTTCTTAAGGTACACTCTTTTTACTATAGATAGCAATGGCAGTCGAGATTGGACACCACAGTTCTGTGATAGGGTTCAATACTCCTTTGTACTATCAGATTGCTACCATGATGGTGTCACTGTGGGGTGCAGTGCAGTTCAGTGATTTACAGTGTATCTTGGTCCACACTTAGAAGTTCTAAAGGGAAAAACTAAGGTTCAGGGCTTCTTTCTTCCTATTGAGCCAAGGCTTTCACTCTGACCCCTCTTTGATCTTTTCTTCCAGAACGACATACTTAAGGAATGGTATGATTTTTTTTGTCGTGTTGAAGAGCTTTGTGACATTAGAATCTGGGGACATTATTGTCTATCGAGAATTTATGTAAAGGAAACAGAAAGATAACATATACACAGATATTTTTTAACGGACTCTTCCTGTACCCCACACCTCCTGTCTTCTTTTCCCCCAGCATAGTAATACCTGACAAGCTGAACCCTCAAAGGGACCCTCCCTCACAGCAGAGCTAAACATCCAGAATGACAGGTGCATAGTTAAAGGAAAATTTTAGTGAGTTTTTAATTTGACTTGTCACTCTAAGACTTATCAAGAGAAGATGAAAGCGACTCAGGGGTTTTGAATAAGGGTTTATAAATAGGGGAAACTTAAACATGTTTGTTCCTACAGGGTGCGGTTTGAGGGGAGGAGCCAGTAAAAATATCCACATGACTTTGGCATTCCTGATATTTCTACATGGTTCAGGAATTTGCCTGTCTATCCCTTTGTGTGAGGACAGTATCACCACTCTGTATGCCCTCATCTCAAGAAAGGGCTTGGAGATGATTAAAGAGTGGTGTAGGGGTTGTGGAATTCTTCATTTTCCTTCCTCCCTTCTCCCTTTTTCCTCTTGCCTCCTCCCTCCTTCATCCTTCCTTTTCTCTTCACTCTCTTCCCTCCCTTCCTCTTTCTCTTCTCTCTTTTTTCCTAACAGTACTTACTGAACATCTACTCTCACCAGGCAATGCACAAAGATGTGCAAAGACTAGTGCACTCAGGGAGTTTATAGTCTAGTGGGAGACAAAGACATCTCAGATCAAATCATCACAGCAATAAATGCAGAATGAACAATTAAAGTAAATAATTTGTTGAAAAGGCAAATGATGCTATAAGGACATAAAAATGGAGGATCTTATCCAATTCTTGTAAAATTTCTAGTAATACTTAAGAAAACTGAGAAGTTAAATCTGAGGTTCAACCTCAGCTCCACCACTTACTGTTTAAACTTGAACAATGGACTTAAGCTTTTTGAGCCTTCATTTCCTTATCAGTAAAACAAGGACAATAATATCTACTCCCTAGTGTTTATATGTGATTGGGAATACTAAATTTGAAACATTTAGCTGACACAGTAAGAATTTAACAAAGTTATCTCATTATTATTAATGCTATAATTCAGTGAGCTAAATTAGAGAGATCCTATGGGTTTTTTTCCCCCTATCATATTAAAATGCGACGGTACCCTAGTTTTGTGCTTATCCATTGTTTCCAGAACCAGTCTACAAAAATGTTTTAAGAAATTAAACAATGTCTCCAGCAGTCTTGATGCCAATGTGGACACCCGTAGTTTTATCCACTAACTTAACTAAAGGTTTTGAGGCGTATAATAACCCATGGATATTTTCTGACTAATTGCAGAAGTCAGAAACTAAAGTCATGCAGACCGAAGGGAGAGAGGGAAGTTATTGGCTGACGTAATTGAAAAGTGTGTCCATCTTCAGGCACAGCTTGATTCAGGTGCTCCCATGATGGAATTAGTAATGACTGACTTTTTTGGCTTTCCTCTTTGTTACCTTCCTTCTTGGGCAGGCTCTCCCTTCATGGTGATAAGCTCCAGGTTTACATTCCACCACCTGAGCGGTCCCAGTGGGGAGGAAAGTGTTTCTTTCTCAGTAGTTCCAGCAGAAGTCCTGGGCTGGCTCTCATTGGGCCACCCAGAGCCAATCACTGAATTGGGGTAGTCTTCTCATTGGCAAGGGCTGAGCCACCCCCCTGCTCTTAGAGCCAGGGCATGTGGGGAGGACACACAAACCACATGATCACAGAAAGTGAGGGTGAGTGACTCCCCAGGGGAAAATTAACGTGTTACAACTACAAGGAAGTAGTAAATGTTGTGCAGACCACATCCAAACCAAACAAATAATTAGGCAGAAATCTGCAATAGATAAAAAATTAAAACCGTCTCTGTTCCTGCTTTTAGTTTAGGTGCGAGATAAATTGTTGATGAGGTGGCATCAAGGCGTAATAGCTGCAGATTATTTAGTTGTGACTGTATGGCATCCTGTGGGCTATCTTATTTTTTTGATATTCACAATATTCACAATATTCATAATAACTCTACAAGATAAGTGTTAAAATCCTTCTTTTACAGTCTAGGAAACAGACATCTAGTGGAATTTTATCACTTGTTCAAAGCTACCCGCTAGTCAGTGGTGGAGGCAGCTTTTAGCCCCCAGCTTCCCTACTGCAAAGCCTAAGCTTTGGGAGCATTAGATTCTTGATCGTCATGTTGCCCTGCAGTGGTGCCCCAGCACTGTCAGATGGCTCTCCAGGCCCGAGGCCATGCGGACACATGCCACTAAGGCCTGGGTGACTGGCACAGTTTCCTGCGGGAACTAGACTAGGCTTCTTTTCCAGGGCAGGGTTCTGAAAGCCAGGACCTTAGAATCTTGTTCCAGGTAAGGTCACAGACTCTCTTCATTACTGGATTACTCATGGGAGGTCTAACACCCTTAGTTTTATCTCTCTGTAAACAGGTGACAGTACTGTTATGCTGTTCTGAGATTAATTGGTCTGTTTGAAAAATTATATACTGAGTAACACAACAGAGATTTAAAAAGTCATTCTCACCATTTACTTGTGGACTGCTCAAGTTCTTTTGATGAGGGTATATGTCTTCATCCACTCCTGATGCCATGACAAAATACCACAGACCATGTGGCTTAAACAACAGAGATTTATTTTCTTGCAGTTGCGGAGGCTGGACGTCAGAAATAGGAGTGCCAGGATGGTTGGGTTCTGGTGGGAGCTCTGTGCCTGACTTGCAGATAGCTGCTTTCTCGCTATGTCCTCCATGACAGAGAGAGTGAGAGCTAGCTCTCTGGGGTCCCTTCTTACAAGAGCAGTAATCTTATCATATATCATGGCCTCACCCTTATGACTTCATTTAACCCTCCTCTGTAATGGCCCTGTCTCCGAATATAGTCACATTGGGGGTTTGGGTTTCAACTTATGAATCTGGGGGAGACACAGTTTAGTGCACAGCAGTAGGATATTAGTGGTTTTATAAGAACTACACATCTGCATTGCTGTTTCCCTTTACCCTTTAGGTTTGTCAGCACCAAATAAGAGAACTTGGTATAGGATATTTCCCAATATTTATTTTGGGTAACGTAATTTTAAATTATTCATCAAAGTTCCCAGTTAGAGCACAAGATTTTAGATTTTAGAAAGTGATGTGACAAACAGGGGCATTCAGTCTACAAATCCAGATCTGAGACGTGTGGAAATAGAGGTATTAAAAAAAGAGTATGGAAGCTAAGAGAAGGAAATAATTCTGGGCCAATAGAGGACTTCAGAAAAGTAAAATTAAATGTTGATGTCATTAGATAAATGGAATTTCGGGGTGGAGGGTTCAGTGGCATTCTGGTGGCTAGGTCATGGTTCTATGTGAACGTGTGATGTCCTGCTGTCCTTAAGCAAGAGGGTATGGAGGGTAATGGAAAGATGCCTCCTAGCTAATCCAGTCAGAGTTTGGGGTCCCTCAAGTGCCTTGCCCGTCCAAGGTTTTTGGACTTTACTCTTGAGGCAGTGGGCAAGCCCTTGAAGGTCTGTGGAAAAGAAGAAGATTCACAGTTAAGTCTGGGTTTTAGGCAACTTTAAAAACATATATGGTTTGATTTGGAAGATAGAAAACCTAGAGTTGGAGGCCTAACACTTGCTGTTTCTGCTGTCTGGAATGCCTTTCCTTCTCTACACACACCTACCAGACTCCTCTTTATTGTTAAAAGACTGTTCTTGACCAGTGTCCACAGTAAAGTTATTCCTGACCTATCCAGATGGAATAATCACTCCTTCATCTGTCCTACTTCTGTAATTTATGTGTTTACATATCTCTCCCACTACTTAACATGAGAGACCTTAAGAGAACAAATTTTTTGTTCACTTTTTTTTTTTTAATTTTTTGTTCTGTTCTGTTTTGTATTTACAATGTGCAGTGCTTGGCTCATTGTAGGTGCTTTATTTTTATTTCTTGAACACAACCAAGCTCAACTAAGGCTACTGTAAAAGTCAGGAGAGATGCAAGAGCATTGGGTCAGGAGAGAAAAGGTGTTGGTGGGAACAGAAGGGGAGGGCATATTATGGGTTTAGGAGGAGCTGAAGATGATTTTGAGCTTTCTAATCTGGTCGTTTTGGGTAAATGTTAATTCCCTCAACAGAGAGAAAGGGCATGAAAGAACCACAGAATTTGGAGGTGAGAGGATGAGTTTGGTTTTGGTTTTGTTTTTTTTTTTTGTTTTGTTTTTTCGATTTTTTTTGATTGCTTAGGGATATTTTAGGCAATGATGTCTGGCAGGCAAGTGAGCTTTGTTTTTAGCCCAAACTTTGAAGCGCAGGTTTGATTGCAGTTGCAGGGGGTGAGAAAGTGGGCCGACTATGTAGCTTTGGGATTGCTGACCTTTAAAAAAATGGTAGAAGAATTGGAATTAATAAAGGGGAACGGAAGAGGGAAGTCAGAGAAGTAGGAGGAGAATCAGGACAGCTCAGTGTCAGAATCAAAGAGATGAGAAATTAGGCACAGGCTAGGCCAGACTCTGGCCGATTTTATCATAAAAGTACAATAAGAATGAGAATAATAGCAGCAAGGATAAAAACAATAGTATTTACTGTTTCCTTAGTACCTGCTATGTTCCAGGCATTTTGCTGAATGCTTTTCCTATAAATCTCATTAAATTCAAACCTTAAGCCTGTTATCCCTCTAAAGACCTGCACATTCAAACTCAGAGATCAAGTAATTTGTCCAAGGCCAAATAGCTAATAAAGGTCGAAACTGGCCATGGTTTATGAACTTTGGAATGCTGCAAGAAAATACCAAGCTTTTACTTCATTTTATTTTTTGATGGGGGTAAGTCTATGGATATTAAAGTTATCTGCAAAAGTTACAGTAGTCATCCTTGTTAACTCAGAAGAAATATAGTTCTTTCTCCCTTACATGGATGAGAGAATATATGAATGAGTTACATTCTTTTTGAACTTCTCTCATTTAAATCAGTTGACTCAAAATATATTCGTAACTACAATACATCTGACTTCATTTTTATAGTATATATTTTAACTTTGTTTTCTATCGTAAGGTCATTTAAAAACCATTCTTATCTACTATTTCCTCTACAATCTGCCTTTTTATATAATAAAGGGAATTATTTAAATTAGAAAGAGAAATCTGAACATTTTTAGCAATTATTTTGTTTTGTGCTTCCATGTGGAGTTGAATGCTTAAAGAGACATACACAATGGCAATTCCTGAAAATATTTGCTCATAATTGCTCTACTGTTATGGATGCATTTTCATGTATAATTCAGGAAAGAAAAATTATTGCATGTGGTAGATTAGTATTAACACATAAAAATACTGATTTGTGTAGTTTATTTTAGTGCATTGCTAATTCTCAAGAGATAACTATACAATAATTTCTAAGAAACCAGACAGTTTAACTCTGCTACTAGTGTCATTTAAAGCTTCGGCATATGTTTGCAGCTGTGGCTGTGGCTTCATCTAGTCCTTGTGCAGGAAGCCTTTGAGCAGCATGGATTCTGGCCTGGGCTCACCCAGCCATTTCACCCCCACCCCAGCCTCGCCACTTAAGGTTTACTGGCCTTGATGTGGATGAATAGCTTCACTTTTGAATGAATGAATATCTCTACTTATAGGCCATCTGAGATGAGATTGAGATTTTTCAGAAATAACTATTATAAATAAAATGCTAAGGGAAATGAAAGACAATAAAGAACTGGATGAACGGAAGTTTCAAGGGGTTTTTTGAACCTTAATTAGGTGAATCTAGCTGTAGATTGGTTTTCTGCCTGGACTTGAAGATTCATTTATCTCCATCTTGTCTTCCCTCTACTCCCCCGCCCCCCCCCCCCCCCCCCCCCCCCCCGGTCAAAACAAAACAAAACAAATAAAACTAAGATAAAAGCGTAAAAGCAAACCTGCTCCTATTCTAGATTCTGGAAGGGCTTAGGAATTGGAATAGAAAGGAGGAGGGTCAAGGCAGCTGCAATTGCTGCTTGCTTCCTACCTTCTCTTACCAAGTTAACGTTTGTTTTGGAATTGCATGCCTAATTCTCCATTTTTAAAAACCTTATAAAGTGGAATATGTTCTTTTTTGAAAAGGTAATATAAATTGCTTTTACTTCTTTTTCAGATCATTAGTTATCTTTACCCCGTATGTCAGAAGTCAAATAACCTCTTGGAATTTCATCAAGTGATTGGTTTTCATAGTTTCTGTATCTATAAAGAGGGAAAGAATCAAATTTAAGATTTTAAACTGCAGGCTTCATGACAAAAATATTCGCAAACTTGGATAAATCAGAGATCTCCTTATATAACTTGAATTTCTTTTAAGATGCTGTGTCCTTATTGTCATACTGTGCAAATAACTGTGGTTTAATATAGATATATCTTGATGTGGTTAGATTTGGTAAACCCTCTTATCTTTCAAACATGCATCATTTATTTAAAATGCATAGGCATATGTTCAGAACAAAGTTATTTTCAGTGCATATATATTCATTAGCCTGTGTGTGAAAGTACATTTCAAATAACAACCACTTCAATATTTGTTTTTCTTTCACAACTTTCTTCTCTCGCCATCTTGGTTTAATTGAACCCTAAGTCTGAACTCTTTAAAGCATTCCCATAGAGCCAGGGTACATTTGAACATCTTTGACTGATATAAAATTGCTTTGTTGATCATATACCCATGCATGATAAGATATGCATAAGAAGAAATCTGGTACAGAAGTATAAATAATACTTATCTTTAAGCCAGCATCTGTCATCTGCTTTAGCAGACAGTGCTTGCTTTCTTCCTAGCACAAAAAGGGCTGAAAGATTTATGGAGCAGCTTTGTTTGTGCTCCATGATGCTTAATCAATTTTTATTAAATTCTAAATTAAAACTTGGCTTCCACTACTGTAACATCTCTGATGTATAGGACAAGGGGAGATCACGATGCCCTGAAAAGGTTAGGTGATCTGAATCCCCAGTAGTTTCTTCCCTTAATAACTTTTATAAGTCTGACCAAATCCTTGTAGCTTGCACAGGACAAGACAAATACAACCCAAAGTTTAGACTTTTTAGGCTTCTAGAGAATGATTATTTGTAGTTGTTTTTAACACTCATGCATGTTCCATACCTGAGGGAAAAAATGCATACATCATGTACAGATAATGTGTTCATTTGCCTTCCAAATGATCTGATAAGTAAAAACTCACTAGTGATGATTACTGATAGTCTTAGTTTTTGGTAATCAAGGCTTAACATATTAAGTATCTGGTGGAGACCTAGGCTTTGCAGACGTTTTCTGACTAGTTTACCTTATAAGTTCTACATTTGAAATTTTCTGGCCTTTTCATACAGATTCTTTTTGTTGAAGACCAACATATGGTAGGAGACCCACTCAGAGAGGCCAGTTTATAAATGACTATCTTATTATCTTTGTAAGTGTATTTATATAAGGAACCTAGATTTGTGAGCCGAGTTGAGATTTTTTTCCCACGTAAAATGTTTAGAAAATATACCTGTAACTGGTTTTCTTAGATTCTGTTATCTATAAGGAGAGGAAGAGTGAGATTTAATTTAAAATGTATTTCTCTGCTGAATACTGATATTTCTGTTTTCGAATATGCTTTTTCTTACATCTGGTATACACCAGACTAACCTGTACATATTATTCCTTTGGAAACATATGTTTGTGGGCCCTGATCCAAAAGTGGCTTATGGATCTACATTTCAAAGTATAAGCTTTCTTGAAGAGAAGGCCGGGAGAACAACGATGAGATTTGTTGTTAATTATTGTTTATTTTCTAGAAAATATGGTAAACTATAAACTTAAGAACAGAATATCTGTGTTTTTGAATTATGTAATATGTTACTTAGGAGAAAAGTAAATGAAAAATTTGGAAGCTAATTCTAACATGCCTCTCCCAAATTAATAATTCTTGTAGCTAGTTATTTCCTGTCACTCATTTCATCTTTTCATTGCCACATTTATGCTTTTGTATTACACATTGCCATTTTTCAGTTATAAATGCCAAGTGCAGATAGAGATGCCCATATTGACATGCTCTGCTTATCTTCTTGTTGCCTAAGTCTTGACATTTTTCTAGCCTTGGTCATGCCTGGTATAGCGTGCATGTGTAGCTAGGGATGCATTCTTTGATATTCTGGAATTATTCAGAAGTTCAGCCCAGAATGGTTAAATGGCAGGTTATTGCTGAGTCCATTTACCCCTCATTTGCTTAAAATGTATTTGGTCCCGAGTGTGTTTTTACCACGTACCTTTGAAATTACTGTGAGAATAGAAAAGAAATCCTGGATTACCGAAATGAAGACAGCCCTGTTCAACTTGATACACAAATTAGCTCTGAGGATGCAGTATAGTTGGTTGGTCCTGGCTCTCTGACCTTAGAACTGCATCTTACTCTGTCACTTGCCAGTGCTACTTCATTGTGGTATTTGCAGCCTCCGAAGCTAGAGAGTTTGTCTGCTCTCTGTGTTTCTGTAGAGTAATTTTGAGTAGATGAACTGAGGCGTGGGAGAGATTGCCAAATGAGGTGGTGATGATGGCTAAAGCGACTTGGACTTAGGGAGTGCTTTCTGGCAGAAGTACAACTCAGGCAGTATCGTGTTTTTGACCATGGTACTTTCGACACTCTGCCAAGTGTTTGTAACAAGATAGGGCTGTTACTATACTTTGCTTTTTAACTTTACTTTTGCATACACTACGTTGTTCTTGTTTTATAAACTGTGTTGCATACTTTTTGTACCTCTATAAACAAGTGAAGCTGTTGAGTTTTTGGATAAAGTTTGAAGCAATCTTGTGTTGCTTCCTATTTGCTTTATGCTCCAAGTTGAGAGCTGAACAGTGAGATCTTTTTTCACACCACTTATAATGCGATGCACATTTTGAAGGCAATTTAAATTCTTTTGGTTCCCCAGCCATATGCTTCAAAATGGAAGCATTATACATGTATGGATAGGGGAATAGGTAGGAAATTGGAGCATAAAGATATATGACTGAGTATATAATGGGGCAATATTATTCCTGTTTTGTGTGTGAGGTGTGTGTGTGTGTGTGTGTGTGTGTGTGTGTGTGTGTGTTTGTTTATCTGAGAGAGAGAGACAGAGAGAGAGGGAGGGAAGAGAGAGAGAGAGAGAGAGAGAGAGAGAGAGAGAGAGAGAGAGAGAGAGAGAGAGAGATCGAGAGATCATTTCCTAGGAATTTCTCCAAACTTTAGGCCCGATTTTACTGAAGAAAATAACATCACAGAATTTTAAAATGTTTCCACAGGCTATACAAGAACTTTTATACATGCAATTTATATGTCTAATGAGATTTTGGAACTTTACCAGTGTTTTATTTGAGAAATTAGCAATATAGTCAAGAGGAATGAACTTTAAGATCTAATTTTTAATGGAAGGACAAAAAACTAGTGTTAAGTTAAAACTATATTTTTGTTTAATTATTACATCTTTACTTATTCTTTTTTTGTGTATGTGATTTTAATCCTCTCATTCTCGCCTTGACCTCTCATTTTTTTCTGTTTATTTCTACATGGGAAGAGTGAGGTTTAATGTCCTCTTTACAGATAAACTCTTGCTCTCTGTTTCTATGCTGGATATTTTTTCTGTTTTTATAATCGATTCTGCCTGGGTAGAGAACATCAGATTTCTTCAGTGTTCTGAAAATAATTTATACTTTGCTTAGATAGAAATATCATGTTTCTGAACTTTTCTCTTTATAATCATGTAGGCTTCTTGTGATTATGCCACATTGATCACATGGATAGTATTATCAATTAATTTGGCTAATGTTTGGGTTGATGTGTGTGTGTGTGTGTGTGTGTGTGTGTGTGTGTGTGTATATAGATATAGATATAGATATAGATATATAGATAGATATTAGAACAGGGACCCCTTTTTCATTCTCATTTAAAGCTTGTACCTTTACCCCACCCTTTCCATTATAGGTAATAAATGATTTCTCATATGAGATCATATATAATAAGCAGTTCCTTCTGTAACTTTCATCAGAAATGGAATGCTGTGTCAGTCCAGGTGTTGCTGTACTTTTTCCTGAGGCGATAACTTGTAGGTTAAGCATACCTCTGAAGCTTTTTCATTCAGAATAATATTCTTAGAATATTATTTTCTCCTTTTTTTTCAGTATAAAACTGTGTATACAGAAATAGCGGTTGCTTTTTACTAAAAGACTTAATGGAATTTATATATTATTTTCTCTGTGATCATTCTATAAAATAATTCTCACAGTTCTTATATCATTTAACATTCTGAAATAAAATGCTGTAAGCCTTTTTGTTTAAATGATGGAGAATAATTTTGTTCTTTAGAACAATTTTTTTAATTTTACTTTTTTAGGTTTCTATATAGTGTGATACATTATTGAATGCTTTTGTGGAATACAAGCTTCCTGTAAACTACAATGTGTGACAACTGTTTTTGGATAATTATCATACAATGTACTTTCACCATTAATTGACCTTATGCTATTTAGGAGACACAGGGGAGAGCTGGGAATTAGGAAACAAAAGAGAGAGAAAGAATTTTGTTTTTAAAAAGCAGTAGGAGCTGAATTTGTTCTTTCACTCATTATTTTTGAGGATAAGGGTGGAAAAGCCCACAGCTTTGTATCTGAGTAGGGAGAAATTGTGTTACTGTTTATCTGTACCATTTTCCCCCTGTGGAAAGGGACGTGTAGAATAGACACTCACTCCCAAAGATACCAAGTTCCAAAGCACTGACTCATGAGTCCACAATGAAATACGAGGATGCAGCCATTTCCTACCTTTGTTTGGAAATGAACTGATTGGACCAGGCGGATGTAAGCCCTCGGCTGCAGCACTTTACAGAAGGAAATGCTTTCGGTCTCACTTAGGTACTGGATGCTGTTTAGCAACTTCTTTATATTTAACTGGATCAACTAATGTGAAAAAGTTTCCTAGAGTATATAAAATTCAGCCCCTTGGCTCTTCTGTCTGTGCCCATATAATCTTTACCTGAAGGCAGTGATATGCAGCCACTCTTTCTAATGCAGCATATTTTAAATATAAACTTATACTAAGGTCATCACACCGGTTCTCTCTCTCTAGAATAGTCTCATTCGTGTGACTTCCAGCTGCTGTAAGAGCTGGCCCTAGCCTCCCTTTCCTACCCAGGTCACACACCATCTGCTCTCTTAGTACCAGCAGCACTGCCTTCTCACCATTCTCCAACACAGCTGAGTCTCAGCCACTTAGCTCTACCTGTTATTTCTGGCGGGAGCCCTTTTCCCCCAAATTATTGCAGTACTTGCTCCCACACTTCATTTAGAGGTCTGCTCAAGTGACATGTGCTCAGTGAGTCCTCCTCTTACCACTTCATGTGTTGCTCCTCACTGCGGCTCTCTCCTTTACCCTGTTGTATCATTTGCCCTGTAGCTACCTGAAATTTTTATATTTGTCTCTCGCTTTACTGGTTGTCACCCCCACTAGACTATAAGTCTCATGTGTGGTGGGACTTTGATCATCTTGCACTTTTTTTGCCTGGGGCTAGAATACAATAGAGAGAGAGAGAGAGAGAGAGAGAGAGAGAGCGCGCGCGCGTGTGTGTGTGTGTGTTGCTTAGCATTATGCAGAACCTGTTAGATCCACAATAAATGTCTTTTGAGTAAGCAAACAGAGATGGTGCTAACCTCTCATATTGGCTTATTCGGCAAGTCATTTAACTTCTAGATGCCTTGGCTTTCCCATTTGAAAAGTGGAGACAAAATTTTGCACACCTCAGAGGCATCATGGGAAACCTAATTAATAATGGAAAATGAACTTTAATCATGAGGAGTAAAAGATCAAACACTAATTTTCTTACATGAAAAGGAACTCAGAAATCATGAAAAGGGGATGTGCTTGATGGGCAGTGGTGTGCGTCTTAGGTGTTCACAGTTTTCTGTTTGTGTGCAGTCTCATGCATAGCACTTTTTCCGTGATGATGCTTGTGATGAGCCTGTGAAGGTGGGTGAGGAGAAAGCTAAGGATGGCTAAAGCTTGAGGGATCATTTGAGTGTCATAGTAAAGCAAGAGAACGAGATGAAAGAAACTGGCTCTAAAGAGAGCACTTGAAATTCCAGGTTATTGTCATATTTTTCACCGTTAGTTCTTGGACCCGATAGTTTTCAGTCAAATAGCCTTTCCTGGATTTTCAGAAGTGTGATTTTACCTTGAATGTATCAGGGCTGAAAACAATTGTTTATGTTTATGCAGTTCATAATTTTGCAGTTTAGTTTGTGTGGGTTAGTGGCCCTACTGTTCAACTGGATGGCAAATCTGTGTTCGGAGGATACCATATGCACAAGTATTTTCTTAAATAATGTTGGCGTTTGCCACTGGTGTTAGGGGAAGAAGGAAAAAAAATGAGAGTAATTCTGGAAGCCCTCCAGTGAGGGGTTAGGAAAGAACTTAGGGACAAATGCTCCTACTTGGAACATAACACCAAATAGTGTTTTTTTTGTGTTGTTGTTGTTGTTTTTTTTTTTAAAGAGAAGCCAAAATTAAACACAGTAGAGTTTACTGTTTGCTAATCAGCATGTGTTTACTTTCTCTTCCAAAACTGAAGTTGCCAACCAATACATTTCCTACCCAGTGCTATGAATCTGTCCAAATAAACATGGGAAGTAGTAAAACAATGACACCACATGAAAAATATATCCTCATTCATTAAATAGAATCCAAAAAATTCTCTGGGATTTAATTCTAGCAATGAAATGAGTACTGTTTGGTCTATTGAGGCAGGATAGTGACTTCCTCTCTCGTTAGTCCAACATAGGAGAATGTGCTTTTAAGTAGCCACACGACTCTACACACATTGGCTTAAAGCTAGAGAGATAAAAAAGGATTATTTCATATTAACCCCTCACCTATATTCCCAGTGAACCAGCACATTTTGGGGATAACATAGTTTTATGATAATTATAAATATGAGCAGCGTGTAGAATTCAAATAATTTTAATTTCTGTCTCAGTCACTAACGATTACTGACAAGAAAGTTCTCAAGATAAAATTAAGGAATACTTCCTTTGGATATTGCAAACATAAGGGCAAAGAGAAGTTGTAAAGAGAAGCTTTTGCTTTGTGGTCAGTTTTGAAGAATGAGTTCAAAAAGAGTTGATTTTTAAAATAAATCAACATTATAGAGAACCTTAAATTCATAAGGATGCCAGTTTACTTTAGTGAGCAGTGTCATGTAAAATTGAGATCTATAACTCATCTGTATAGGAATGTAAGATGGAGGCACAGTGATTATGGTTCACATTTGCCTTTAAAAATATCCAGTCTTCTCTTTCTACTGGAGCCCAGACTCCTACAAAGCTGACTGACTTTTCTCTTCTATCAAGAGAGGATTGTGCTTTTAGTAACTAATATAAAAATAGTAATTTACTATTATTTATGTTAGTTTAAATAACTGCACTGAGCATTCAGTAGTAATTACATTAAAACCCAACGAGTATTGTAGAGTTAAGTAAAGTTTAAGCCTTGCGGATAAGTGGTACAGTCTAAAAGGGACAGCTATCTTTTCTGACACAACATTCACTATGGATGTGATTGTTTCCTTCTCTTTGTACAAATAAAGCCAGTCCCTTTGACCTTTTATATCAAGTGTGTCCTAGTGATGCTTCTGGCTAAGCAGCAAAACAAAAGGTAGTTGGTTCTTTGAAGGCCATTTAGCACCTAATTGTACTTCAACATTACTTTAAGATTATGATGGTATTACTATCTATAACAGTACAACAGTACTATTTTTTTTTTTAAATAAGTTAATTATCCGAACAAATTTACTTCTTGGATTTTTTAGGTAAATGGCATATAACCATGTAATAGTTTCAAATGAAACCAATATCATAGCACATGGGAATCTAAAGGGGTCTTTTAGGATGAGATAGCACTTGTCAAGGTCATCAGCCAAAAGCTGTATAAACATTGATTCTTGTAGCCCTTGTTAATCTAATCTAATCATTTACAGATAAGGAACCTGAGGCCTTCAGCACTAAAGGTCTCTCAGAGCCTCCTACAGCTGGTAAAGAGCAGGATTAAGTGTAAGAGTAGTGAGCTCCTGAATACAAAACTCATTCTACTCTTTCAGGCTGTCTACCAAGTTTAAATGATGTCCCTTGAACACCAGACCTTTTTAGTAAAAGTTTTCCAAGCCCGAATTTAAAGGAATAAAATGTAGAGTTAGTAATAATTTCCTGAAAAACTAGTGTCAGCAGCTGCCTTCAACATTCAATTAATACTTTAATATATGTGTCAAGCAGTGTAAGTCATTTGTTTTATGTAACTTTTTCCTCTGTACTGATATACATACATAGATATACACACATATTTACATACCTATATATTTCTAGCATTAAAGGATGAATATAGTGGGAGTGTTCTGTGTATCCTTAAATTGAAGAAGAAAGTAGATTTTTAAATAGTCATGGAGTATATTCAGCCAGTCACTCAGTAGATTTATGGATAGCGAGACTACAAAGATGAAAAAGACTGATGCCAGTCCTTGGCTTTATGGAAATTAGTGTATCTCAAGTAATTGTAGAGTATGGCTAGGGAGACAATCAACCAAGTTTGATAAAAGTATGGAAAAAGTTGAAATGTTGAAACATAAACTCCTATGGGAAAAAAAAGGAAGAGAGACCCATACACCAGATTAGGGCAGGCTTCCAGAATTAAAGTTAATCAGGGAAGGGTGATGGTGTTCTAGGAAGAAGAAGTAGCAGGCATGAAAGCTCAGAAAGAAAGAAGGAGGGAGGGAGGAAGAGGGGAGGGGAGGGGAGGGGAAAGGGAAAGGAGAAGAAGTTGGGGAGGAGGGGGGGAGAGAGAGAGAGAGAGAGAGAGAGAAAGGAAACACGCATGCATGCTCTGGAACAGAAAGATGGTCAGTGAAGGTGAAACTTCAACAGGCAAATCTGCATAAAAGTTTTTTCAGGAATTCTTCAAAAGAATCAGTCTGATGATAGTTGCCTTTCTAAGTTCCCATCGGAAGCTCTTAAACTCTGTGGAATATTGGAACTTTTTTTTCTGACCTTAGTGTTCTTTATATTGTTTTTGAATCATATAACATTATCTGTAATGTTCTATTTGAGTACAATTATCATTATCATCAATAGACATATATTTATTAGGTACCTACCAGTTGTGAAGCCTTCCATACTGAAACTGCCACATCTGAATCCTGATTACAGTAAAAGATTTAAAGTCTCAAATATTAGGTTGTTCTAGGTGTGTTAGAAGAGACCAAATGTTTATCCTTGAAGCTCTTTCTTTCTTTCTTTTTTTGGAAGGCTTTCTACCACTCTTTGACCCAGTGACTTTACCTTATTATTCTTATTCTAATCCTATTGATCTGTTTTTTAAACATGTATTTTGAAATATTTGAGACATTCAAATATATGAATATTTCAATAAACACACATGTATCACCCAGTTTAAGAAATAACATTTTATATAAATTTATTTTAATAAAAATTAAAAATAAATAAAATTTTAATGAATGAGTAAATAAAACATTCTTAAAAGGTTAATAGAGTACCTGTGTACCTCCTCTTCCCATTCTAATGCCTTCTCATCCTCCTACACCATGCGGTGGCTTCTCTTTTAAATCTTGGGGTTATTGTTCCTAGTACTTTTCTTGCATGTGAGTTCTGTAATGTTTTTGATGCTGAAAACTCTAGTCTCTCTGCCATCCAATCTAGAGAGTAATCCTCTGACACTACTGCAGGGTCGTTTCTTCTAGTCTTAACAGTTCAGTGAGAAAGGACTCCTTGGAATTTTCAAGAGTCACAGAAGTTCTCTAAGCATCCATCCTTTCCTTGGCATATAACATAATAAAGCATTGCCCTAGATTCTTGTTTTGGTAATTATAATCAATAGATGCTTTTTTTTTTTTTAAACTTAGAATAAGTGCTTTATGTAAGATAATATATATAATTACAGAGCAACTTGTGAATATTGGAATGAGTGCTAATGATGACAAAAGCACCCTCTGGGTCATTATTTCAGATAAAAATTGATAGACTGGAATTAAACTGAAATATTTCAGCTCACAGTACTAGTTAATTTATTCTGTCTTGTATATATGCTCACTTTGCAACATATGCAGTGTTAAAACAGATCTTAAAGAATAACAACAGCTGAATGCTGAACCTTATACTTTTAACAAAGCTCTTTGTGGTGAATTGTGAGATGTTTTTCCTGAAAATTTTAGGATCACTCTCTAAGAAATTCCTTCACATCTAGGAATTCCAGTTACCCATGAAGGACTATAAAGGGTATAATTGTTATTTGCATTTGGAAAGAGAATATTTTAAGCTGTATTTGTGGATTTCACAATTTCAACATGATTTACTACCTTTTGGGCTAAACTGCACGTCTAAAAGATCTTTTGAAGAGCAGTGGTAACACAGTTAGCTTAGAAAGTGCCACAATTTAAGCTTCCTGTGCTCCGACTTGATTTTCTTAAAAAGTGAAGACTTGCTGCTCTGTCCTGTCAAAAGCAAATGCTGCATGTGTTAGCAGAAGGAAGGAACTAGAGGCAGGCCTGCCCTCTTGACCTGTCCTGCTAAGCACGTCAGTTTGCTAGACAAGAGCTGGCAGCCCTGGGCTCCAGTTTAGGGAATCCTGAATGTAGGTGGTGGGGCACTCCTGATTTCTGTGTTGATCGACCACTATAGTTGGCAGAAGATAGTACAGAGACAAATGAATTGATATAAAATATTTAAATAAGATGAATAGTTCAACTCACAATGGGAACTTGTCAAAATTTAGGATTGTATGAATCATCTAAGAGACATATAAGAATATAAGGATTCTGTTCCTTAAATTTCTAATGTAAAAATTTCTAAGGTGATGTCCATTACAAAAATTTAATACTGAGGCTTGATCACTAGCATGAGACTTTACATGGAGCTCTAGACCTCATTCCTTGAACCTTCTATATTGTCTTCCAGTTTTCCTTTTCTTAATGATTTCGCTGACAGAGTAAATCTGTTGGCGTTTATTTGTTCATTTTTCTTATCTTGAGCAAGTAAGTGGTGTGCCAGCAGCTGTCTGTCTTCTTCCCTGGTGGCAAATGATTCAGAAAGCATCTAGGACAACTTCACTGTGCATTTTGCGTGTTTTGCATTGGGGAGACTGGGTATGTACAGAGTTAAGCCCATGGCTGCTCTGTGTTAACCGAACATTCCCAGTGTGGTGAGGTCGTAATCTCTAAACAGATGCTTTATGGGGTCTTGTTATTGTCCAAAAGTGGCTCTCGTATGAGAAAACGCAGCCATGCAGAAACGGCACAAACACTATTGACTCGCCCATCATGGCTTACACTTTTTCCTTTTTAACATCCACGAAATGGTTTATCTTCACCTGGCCAGAGAATGTTGCATTTTTCCTCTCTACACCTTTAACTCATTAAAAATAAAAATAAAAAATAAAACAACTACAATAGACTAGAATCAAATTGTAATGTTCCTTACTGATAAAACATTCTGATTTACCTTGGAATCTTTTAAGTTTGTTGTTGTTGGCAATGACCATGTTTCTTTCTCAACTCTTTCAGGCACATCATGGCCTTTCAAAACCTTTAAGTCCTGTAATACTATATTTTGTGAAGAAGGGAAAAAATGAGATTTTTTTCCCTCTTTGCTTTTGTTAACCCATTCTTGTTTTAGACTCCAACAAAAAGGGTTTTTGTTAACTGGAGCTTAAAATCGGCCAGCTTGCAAAGTATTCTCTCTTTTTATGCAAGGAGGATTAGCTTGGCATGTTATGCAGTTCTCTTGTATGAGCCATTCACGTGTCCTGTCATAAGGTGTATAATTACCACACTTCACCATCAGCAATCATTCTTAAGTTAAAACCTGTTTTAAACCTCTCATTAATATAAATCATACCAGGAAGGTAGAGAATACACCTTCAAAAAGAACGAAGTGTTAGGGAGTTAATCTGTTCTTTTCATAATAGACCCAGAGTAAATAATTTTTACTTAACGCTTTTCTTTCTATGCAGTCAAAATAGTTTGTGATAAAAGATCTGGTACTGGGGATTGCATAAATGTGCAGTGTTTTATTCAGACAAGACTGGGCTTCCTGCTTGGTGCCATCCTCGTTTTCTCTCTGTCACCCTTGAACAGTGAAGTGTGTAATCCTCCATTCTTTTAAAGTTAGCCCCCTGACAAAATTTCCTCTGTGTTTTTCTTTCTGTCTCTGCCCCACCTTACACACACACACACACACACACTCTCTCTCTCTCTCTCTCTCTCTCTCTCTCTCTCTCTCTCTCTGTCTCTCTCTCTCTGTCTCTGTCTGTCTTTCTCTCTGTCTCTCTTTCTCATTCTTACTCACACACCTAGATTCAAAAGCAACATGTTTTTGTGTTCAGGTCTTCCTTTCAATGAACTATTCCAGCATGCTTACTTAGTTAGCTAGCAATCTGAACTTATAAACAATGCTTCAAAGAATGATTTTTCTTTCACAGGAGAGGTTTAGACAAAAGATGTGTGTGTGTGTGTATGTGTGCGCGCGCGCTCTCTCTCTCCCTCCCTCCCTCTCCCTCTCCCTCCCCCCCCCCAGGATAAATTTATTCATTAGTGATTTCTTCCAGTATAGGAATAGGCAGTATAGGCAGCTCTAAAGGGATAGCCTGAGTTTCTCATCTTTCTAACATACAGAGAACACTCGTACTCTCCTTTGCCTCCCACCACCAGAATCTACCTGCCACAGCCTCAGAGCTGTTGTGAGATATGGTTGTAGGAAGTTCAGTCCAAGTAGGGATTCTAGATGAGGGAGTTAGGCAGTCTCAGGAAAATGTTTCAAATTTTTACATAGCCTGAAAAGACCAGACTGACCTGGCCTTTGCCCACTTTTTCAAACTCATTTCTCACTTCTCTCCCTTGAGCTTCTGGCTGACTCATCATCTTTCCAATCTTCTTTTACTTCTTTAAATTTGCCAAGGAATCCTCCTTTCATTTTCCCAATCCTAGAGCCTTTACTTCTACTAATTCCTTTCCCCCAATTTTCACTTATTCTTTAGGTTGAAGCTTAAGCCAATCTTCCTTATTTCTTTTACATACATACATACATATTATATATATATATATATATATATATATATTTTTATTAAGTGCCTATAATATTCCAGAAATGACTTTAGATCCTTGAGATTCAGGGTTGATTTGGGCAGGTGACATCCCTTCTCTCAAAGGGCTTGTATTCTAGGGGAGGACTTCAATAAAGATGTCTTTCTTCACATCTCCTTCCATAGTGCTTTACGATTCTTCAAAGCATTTCTTCACTTCGTTCAACAAATGTTTAATAATGCCAATAGGAAATATTCCTCAAGCTTGGACAAGTTCTGTCTTCCCTGATGAAGTCTAAACTCTATAAGACATAATCTCTCTGTTCTGTGTCCATCCCAGTAGGCACTTAATAAATGCAGATTGAATGGATAAAAAATGGCTTTGACCTTGTCCCCAAACATTTTTCAGTTATACTGTGCCCGAATTATTTTACATCACTGTTTTACTGTCCTAGGTGTTACTGTAATTAGGAACTCATTGGGATCAACAGACTTTTTGCTTAAAAAAAAGAAAAAGTCAATTACCAAAAGTGATGATTATTTTAAATTCATATACTCGGCTTTTCTTTTTTAACATCTTCAGGTATGAGTGGCTGCAGGAATGGAGATAGGTTGAGAGGTGGTATTTTTAGGGCCTGGAACAGTAGGAAGTATAAGGTGGTTGGCCCAGTGACGGTTTTGCACAGGGTGCTGGAACTGGAAAGATGGGTCTCAGGGAGATGAGGGAGGAGTGCCAACAGTGAGAGGAGAGGTTTTCAAAGTTAAGCCTGGGTTATTTCAGGAATTTTTGAGAAAGCTAAGAACCCCTTTTCTTTCTCATCACTTGGGGAAGAAGGAGGAGAACTAAAGATAATTAAGAATCTTTTATGTACCAGGGACTTTACATTTATTATTTAAGGCATTATTTTATCTCCAGTTTATATTTAAGAATCAGATCCGTTGAATTCCAGAATTAGAATGTATAAAGCTGACACTGTGTAGCCTCCTTTAATGTCTGTTGGGTGAATGAACTTACTGTATAAATACTTTATTTTAATTTTGGCATAGTTCTTCAAGCCAGCTTCTCTAGACTCAGAATTCATAATGGTACTATTGGTTGAATTGCATTCAAGGATGAATTAGACTTTGTGGGCTGGTATGAAACCTACTCACCTTGTATAATACTGTTTCAATAGGGAAATTCAGGGTGAGTTCCAGACCACTGACTTACCTATGAGCTTTTGGAGCTCTATTCCTTAGTAAGTTGGGGATTACCTGTATGTGAATGTAGAAATTATATGAAGTTAAATTTTATATATTCTATTTTTGTGTGCCATTTAGGGCACCTCTTTCCTAATACTGTATTTAAGTGATTCTCCCTTCTTCTGTTCCCTCCCCCCCCATAAATCTCCCCAAACCTTTTTATAAATAAGTAGTACACCTAATAAAATAATAGTAATAAAAGTTACTACCTAAAAAGATTTAAAAGAGATAAAATGATTTCTAAGATTCCAAAAATTTAACATTTTTTTATGTCACTATTTCATATTGAGTTACCAGGAACATGACATTAAACCAGTTTTGGTTTGGGTTCAAATGAATGAGAAATTACATTAGTGATGAACTCCAGTAAGATTGAAATACACTCACAAAGAGAGACCCCAGATGGACTGAGAGAGTCAAACCATCAGATCCTTATGTAATGGTAAAGCCTGGCCAGAAAGGAAGCTTTTTCACTAGACTGTTTACAAAACTAAGCACACACTAATCTACAAGTAATTTGAGTTTAAAAGTAATTAATATATATCAAAGAAATTCAATGAAAAATGAAATGTTTACTTTTTTGGCCATTCAAATTGAGTGTGTAATGGCAGTAAGTGGGCTGTTGTACATGGGTTTGAGTAGAACATTAGTTAGTTAGATGTGGGAATTACTATTCAGAAGGTTCATTCAGGAGTCTAATGTCTTTGATGTGTATGTTTTTCTTCCAGTGTAATTATTTTTTAGAGCCAGCTTGTACATAATATCTTTAGAGTTGCTTCTGCTGTTAGGATGGATACATATTTAAAAAGCTATATAGAAAATAGAAAGTTGGATAAGCCTGAATAAAAGAAGAGAAAAATGAATTATTCAAAATGAGTTAAACATGAAGTTTTAGACCTTTAAAATATGCTAAAATATATTTGTAAAAATATGTAAAATTAAATTAATGGGTGTAGATTACGTCAAAATAGTGAGAGGCACTGTGGTTCAGTGGATGGATTGCAGGGTTTAGAGATTGCAGGAGGCTCCTCTCTGCAGCTCACCAGCCACGTTAACTTGGGCAGGTTGTTTAATGGTTTGAGGCTTCTCTTTCCTCATTTGTAAGATGGGGCTGATAATAATAGTATCCACCTTGACAGGTTGTATTGAGAATTAAAGCAAACTTTCGTGAAGCTTCTTGTAAAATGCTGGCTTATCATTGACATCTACCATTATCGACAATTATATAGCATCGGAGGAAATATTTTAAAAAATGATTACAAACAAGTCATCATGTACTGTTATTAGTTTTCATGACAGCATTCATATTACTTAGGTCCAGGGAAAATATCCATTTCATGAAATCCAGAGCAACCTTGCTTTTTCCCCTTCTGCATGTTATACATTTCAAGTCTGAAGAGAGACAGTTAAGAACAATGTTTTCTAATTGTTCGTTGAGTTTTAAAAATTTTATCAATTCTTTGTTCATCAAGGAGACATTTTCTGAGCACCTACTAATATTTCATACCATATACTAACCACTAGGAATAAATTGCACTGGCTTTATCTGCAAGGCTATCACATTCTGAAAGTAAATGAATTGGTGAGCTGGTTATCCATTCAGACAATGGTTAAGTGTGAGAAACCTTTGAATTGACAAATAAGCTTTTAAAATTGTAGTACTTTTCTGGGCATGTTTAGGAAGGATTTCACACACACACACATCTTGAATTTATGATAAATTAGGAAACCACTTGAAATCTGAACAAAAAGTCATTTTCTAGGGTTTCTTTGGCTGTCATTGGCTAATGTTTATTTTAAAAATGTGAGTAGCAATGATCTGTAATAATTAAAAAATATATGCTTAAATTAATAAAGATCATGTTAAGTTTTGTGTTCTTTTTTTAGACTAAGACTCATGGGGTATAAATTATCGCTTTTCTTGATGGTGGTTTTACTGAATAGATTTTGGCCAAAAATATTCTTCAAATATTATTTATTAGCTTATAAGGAAGATTATTAATCTCTCAATGAAATAATATTTTCAGCATTTGTTACAAAGCCAAATTGTCATCACTAAATGATTTTAGAAAAAAATAATAGGTTCTTTAAAAATATATAGTATATATCTCTTCAATTATTAACTTTTAAATTCTATATTGAACACTCAAAGGCAATTTAAGATTATAATAATTGAATCTTGTGAGCTACTATTAAAAATTTTACCCAATCCATATTCTGTCATATTTTAACCAATATTGTTGAAATTGGATCATTCAAAATGAAATAACATATATTGTTAGAATGACCAAATATTATGTATGATCAGCATAAAAAAAATTCATCAGAAACGAATATATATTGGCCTGGACTTTTAAATATTTTGTTCCATATTTTTGAATAGTTTTTGGCTCTTTACATGGAGAATTCCAGCAAATTTGAGAGTGAATCCTGATACTTTGGTAGAGCTGAATCTGTTTCTAAGCACAGTGCCTGCTTATTAAGCTGAAAAACTTTTTTCTTTTTTATATCAGACTTTTCTGTCATAAGCAGTGATGATCTTTTATGTCGTTTTCATAAAACAAAATTTCCTTATAAACCTAAAGCCATTAAATCACAAAAACCACAGACACAGTCCATCACTTTGTTCCATTCCAAGTTCAATCATTACCTTCAAATACATCATATAAAATGCCCTGTTCTTGAGAAGGAATGTAGTGTGAGGATGAATGGAGTACAAATAATCACTGGTCTCAAAAACAATATTTATATTTAATTTTTATGGCATTTTTTAGGATTTGTATCCTTGACTATCCAAATCAAATGCATTTCATAAAACAAAGTTATAGTTCATACTTTAAAAAATGTTTTCAAAGGAGAAAATTTGTAAAATTGAAAAACCACTTTAACATCCTTGAATAGAAGAAACTGTATACCTACATTAGTGGTAAAGAAATGTGATAATGGAAAATATATAATTCTGAAAGAGAACAAGACAGGGCAGATCTTAAAACTGGGGTCATATATATCTTGGTTTGTGTTCTGGACACTTTCAGTTTCAATTAGTCTCTTTGGTTCTCAGCTGTTTATTTTTGGTTGTTAGGCCATAGTTTTACATAATTGGGGAAATAGTGTCTCAACACAGAGTTGTGATGTAGAGACTAAAAAGTAACTGTGGTATTCGACTGACAACAATGAACAGAGGTCTCAGCAAATGCTAGCACAGATTTCTGTAACCCAGGACTAGTTTTTCACTTTATGCTTATTTGAACGTGGCTTTCAGGTAGTCCAGAAATATCTTAAAAGCTGTTAATTGTTCAGGAAAATACAATAAGGGGTGAGATTAGAAGGAGTAATTGGAGGAGAGATATTTTTTCTTTCCTTTTTTTAAAATTATGAGCTAATTTCTTTGAATATTGTTTTAGATTATTTGGTGAAGGGGAGGGAGAGCAGATAGAAGCCTATTTACTCTAGGAGCAAAAATCCTAGAAGACATGCACAGAACGCCCATCGGTGGCTTCTTGGCCAACTGGAGTGCCATTGAGGGGTTGATAGGATGCAGGGTGTCTGGGAAGGGAGCCAAAGCCAGAGCCTGTGAGACAAGGTGAATTTCCTCGTACTGCAGTTAGTCTCTGTCAGTCACAGCCACTTCCATTTTCTGAGGAGTCGGAGAGGTGGAGGAATTGAACCAGAGCTGATAGGAAGATTTTTCTATTTTGCTTTTCCTTGAAATTAGATTGGCTTCTAACCCATTCTTTTAATACAAGTTACCCTTTTTCTTTCTCTCTATTGAACACTGAGGATTTCTCAAAATTTTACTTTTGGATTTCTCTCTTAAGTCAAATTATATAACAGGAAAAGAACTTGAAGCGTAAAAGAAGCTAGTGTAATTGTAAAATAATTAAAGGCTAATTGTCTTCATAGACACATAAATGCCCTAAAGAATTCTGAAATGCTAAATTTTAATAGGATTCTTATCAAAATGTGGTTTTAACGGGAAATATGGGTGGGAGTTGGACAAGGTAAAATTGTTGCAAATAGGTTGCAATTCAGAAAAACAATGCAACATAGAAGTTTGAACTGGAATCTTAAGTAGTCACTTATCAATAATAAGTGGAGGACATGGTTAGAGTAGATGAGCTCAGTGATCCATTCTACTGCTCACTGTGCCCCAGAGTACAGCCTGGCTTCTGTCATGATAAGATTTTTGTCATCAAGTCCCTGCTCTATGAACTTGGTCGGCATAGTACCTAACCTCTCTGAGTTTCTGTTTAGCTGTGTAATTCACCAGATAGAGCTGTGGGCAACATTCTCAGGGAGCAGCAGAAAGGAGAAATGTATTAATGCTGAGTCCAAAGAGCAGGAAAAGTTCTAGATAAGAAATAGCACTCGATCTGGGCTACATGGAATGAGGGTTTCTAAACCGAGTGGTTAATGAGAAAGGACAGACTTGTCTGGGAACATAGCATGGGCCAAGGTATAACAGCCCAGCTTCCTAGAGTTTGAGGTGTCAGGGGAGCTGAGCCTGGAATTCAGGAAATGACCCTTGAAGACAGTGAATTCCATAGAGTGACTTTATTCAGTAGGTGTATATGTTTCTTATGCTGTGTAACAGATTACCACAATTTAGTGATTTAAAGCTACACTGTTAGTAGTGTGCAGTTCTGTTGGTCAGAAGTCCAGCACGGTGTAGCTGCGTTCTCTGTGATCTTACAAGACTGAAATCAAGGTGGTCCCTGGGGTGAGTGCTCATCTGGAAACTCTGGAAAAATGTGTTTTCAAACTCATTCTTGTTGGTAGTGGAATTTAGCTCCTTGTAGGTGTAAGATTGAGGTCCCCATTTCTTTCTGGCTGTCAGAAGACCACCCCATTCCTTACCATGTTCCCCCTCCATCTTCAAGCCAGCAAGGACACATCGATTCCTTCTCATGTTTTGAGCCTCTCTGGCTTATCTTTTGAGACCAGCCAGAGAAAATGCTCTGTTTTTAAGAACTCATGTGATTAGGTCAGGTTCACCTGGATTACCCCCGCCTCACCCAACTTGAGGTCAACTGTGCCAGATAACATAGTCTAATCACAGGGCTAAATCTACCATATTCACAGTCCTGGGGATTGTGCAGTGTATGTGGAAGAGGCAGGGGATTTTAGAGACCATCTTAGAATTCTGCCTTCCACAGTAGATAAGGGGGAGCTAGGATGTTACATGTTCCAAGCAGTATTCTAAAAGTTAACATTAACAAAATGTAAAAAGTATTTTAGAAAAATGAGAGCTTGGAAGCAATTGACATGGGAGGTCTTTACAATATCAAAAGGGCTTTATACTGTTTATATACTGTTTAGTACTGATTAATACTGACTTAGTACAGTTTAGTTTGAGAAAGGCTTCAGGGCATTGGAAATAGGGATAAAAAAGAGGACTTGACAACTTGCTACCTCCTGATCGAAGCCAAGATTTTATTCGTTTATGTTTTATAGAGGGAAAGGTAATGGGTAGTGCTAAGTAGGAAGTCTCTTAATGCCTTCCCTTCTTAATGAGGGTAGCCTTGATCTGTTTTATATACTGGCATTTCATTTAAATTAAATTAATTATTTCATTTTTATTATTTAATCTGAAAGTCAATCTGAGGACTGCTGGACCTATAAATGAGAAAACGGTGGCTCAGAGGGCAGAAATGACATACTTGGTAGAGTTTCTTAGCTTTGCCAAGTATGCAGTTTAGTTTGAGAAGAAACAGCTCACTGGTAAAGAATGAGTAGAGGGCATAGAGGGTATAAGAAAGGGCAGCTCATGAAATTATATCATGGATTCCAAGGGAGGCTGGGATCAGCTTAGCTTGGGAATTACCAGAACTTCATGGGAGGATGTTGTTCTTAGCCTGGCTGTTAAAAGAAGTAATGAAGAGAAAATGAGACTTTTCTAAGTAAAGATCTGCAGAGAGGGCCAGCTCTGTTAAGGGGTAAGAGAAGCTCGAGAAGCAATGTGTTATAGTGGCTGTGAGCTTTGGGGTCTTATGTATATGAGCTGTGTGACTTTGAGGAAGTTATTTTGTCTCATTGAGCCTCGGTTTTCCCTACTGTGAAATGGGGCTAATAAATATATAATAACAGTTTCATAGGTTAATACCAGTTGAATACCTGAAATTCATATGTTTCAACCTAATCTATTCATATCTTGTAGGGCTGTTGTGAGGCTGGGTGGGATAATGCATGTTTAGCACAGTACCCTGCACATAATCAGTACTGAATGTGTAACAACTATTTGTAATATTCAAGGAATAGGAGACCCTGGCTTTTAGGTAGAGATGTGAACCTTGAGAGCTAGGAGAAGTTTTTACTTTGAAATACAAGACAGTAGCCAGATTACAAGAGAAAGGATTACAGGTATAAGTGAAATGTGAAACTGTCAACCAGAGCTAGGGGTCAGGAGGGCAGAAAGACTCCTGATGTGTCAACATTTGGCTTGACATGGGGATACAGAGTTTTATAACTTGCTTTGCATTGTAGTTCTAGAAGAGCTTGCAAACTTGGGAGAAAGGTAGAGGGCTGGTAGACAGGATAAAACCTAGTTCAGAGCAAAAAAACTCTCCCTGGGAAAGGGAGAGAGGGGCAAGAAGGAAGACAGGGATGAGATGTGAGTTTGTGGGGAGGGAGGAGGAACATTAGATCTCACTGAATGAAGAGCAAAAGCTCTTGATGGTGGAAATGCACTTGGATAGGCTGATTTCCAGTGATGAGAAGAGCAAGAAGTGAGCAGGTTATGCTTTGATGAAAGGATTTTCCTGAAAGGAAACGAGGGTTCCTTAGGGAATAGTAAAGAGCTGAGAGAGGGGCAGGAGGAAGAGCAGGAAGTGTGGGGAGAGGCAAAGTTTGTTAGTACTGAGGCATGATGGATATACAGAGTAGTAAGGGTCATTGGCTGTGATCCATGGGTAAAGATACTGCAAGTCAAATACAGCACTAGGGAGATGGTGGAGGGTAGGGGAGCTCCAGGAGCAGGGCTTCTGATTTTCCTAGAACTCTAGATCTGATAGAAATGAGGACTCATTGGGAAGAACAGTCCTACCTCTTAATGTCTCCCTTGAGATATTCGGAGAGTGCCACATCTTTCCCTTATACAATACAGAAGCAGAATCAATGCCTCTGTCTCTGAGCCTGTGACCCACCACAAGGGCTTTAAGACAGCTTGAGAGAGATGTGTTTACCTTGTTTAGGATGCATGCACTAATTAGAAAGAGCTGTGTTCTCTTTGTAGCCTAAGACTTTGCAATGGATCTACATTGTCGTTATTATCCTTAATAATGAGAGAAAAACTTAGAACAGGTGTCCGGTAATCCTTGGTGGACAGAATTCAGGGTATCTTGTTCCCTGACTTTGCCTTTTCTCCACCTGGAAAGGAGGCGGACCACAGCCTGTTGGGAAGAAATTCCTTGGCTCAGTGTGAAGAAGGCATGGTATGCTGAGATTACTGTTTACCAGAGACAAGGGCCGGCTGCTTTGATGCTCTCCCAAAACTGGAGATGGAGAAGTGGCTTTGGTGCAGATCCATCCTCTCACAGGGAAGTTATTCTAAATTCCATTCATGGAAACTTTTTCTTTAGAGTGGCTGGGGACATTTTGGTATAATGAATCAAGATACTAGCTTTTAAGAGGATTCTGTATACATTGCTTTATTCACCGTAGCTTTAATTTCACTGTATAAAGAATATGCCATTTTCTTGTCATCTGAAGAACGCCAAATTTCTTAAATCTCATCAAATCTAATGTTATTTATTCAAGCTTCCTTCCAGAATTCTGCCCTGGAGTGTTTGTAGGCAGTTACATTTATCTCCGTAACATTACTCACCATTTCGTAAAAGAATCAAAACAAACCCCAGCAAAAATACCTCCTCCATAAAAAACATATAAAATAAGAATAACATGTGAATGAAAAAAAATCCCGGTGTGATTCAGTTCTCTTGCAACAAATGTAGAGTTGTTTGTAATTTTGAGTAAATGAGTCTGCAAACCAAAATAGTTAGTAGGTTTAATTTTAGGTTTACAATTTTGACATTGTAACCCAAAATTACATCTTATTTGGAAAAATCTCTTCAACTCAGACTTTTTAACCTAGTGGCACAAGATAACTTATATTAAAATTTCTCTGAAGATAATGTAGCTCTATTTGTCTATTAACCTAAATGAATATAGAGATAAATAGTAATATTTAACAAGATAAATTTATATTTACCAAGATAATATTTATTCGTATCTTAGTTTTGCTATTATTGTTCAAAATTTGGTCATCCTAAAAATACCAAATTAAAAAACAAACCAAACAAATAAACAAACAAAAACCTTTAAACACGGCAGAGAGTGAGTAGTCAGGATGTATCAAATTCCATAGAATGCAACATTTTCAGAGAGTAAAAGGGCTAAAGTAATCAGAATTTTTACCAAATTGAGTTATCTACATGAGTTTCATTAGTCACCCTTAAATGAAGAACTAGTACTTAAAAAAATGTTTTCATACTTGCAGAATGAGAAGTTATTTAATGGTATTCAGTTAAAGCTAGTAGGGTGCTTGGAGAGGAACCTTTTAGGTTCTTAAGAGGGCAGGAAGTGTTTCTTTAAAGATCACTCTGTGGGGCCTCCAAGAGCAACATAAACAAATGAGTACTTAATAAATTTCTTTCGATGATGGCAATGGTTAGAAAATAGATCAATAACTGAAATTACCTCGATTTACAGGATTAAAGGCTAATAGAATCCTAGGTATCAGCTATGATGAAGGCCAGTGCACTTAAATAAATAAATACATTTCCACTCTGAGCTCACAGGGAGAAAGGGACAGTGATTTCAGATGCCAAACCTCTGACCAAATCTGGGCAGTAGTAATAGCCTCTTTTGGCCTTTGGTAAAATCCTCTATAAACTAAATACCAAAATCAAATGTAAAAAATGAAGGGAACTCTGTAGACTGGCTGAGTGACATCTGTAGTCACTGGTCTCAGGAGGCCAGAAGCCCAACTAGAGTTCTATAATAGCACATTCCAGCTTGCCCAAGACCTTCAAAGTCTCACATTAATGTATGAAAAGTCTTTTTCAAGTGCCTTATTAAAGCTACGTTGGCTTGGACAGAATGCCAGTGGGTGGAATCTGGGTTTTATCAGGTGCTGCTTGAGGAAAAACACTTCTGGTAGTTCAAGAAAGCGCTGAAAACAGAAACTGGGTTTGGGAGTTGTTATTTAGAGTCAGACTTTTGGAAATATCATGGAAACTAAACAAATTTTAAACTTAAAAAAAATGATCATTTTATTTTATATTTCGCTCCAATATAGTGTTTGTCCCTATTTCCTGGACAACTGACTGGCCTGTACCGTCAGTGTTTTCCCTTCAGGAAAATGCATGCCTTCTGAATGCTTCCTTGTAGCTCACAGCTCATTATTCTTATTCCCTTGTTAGACGCAGCACTCCTTCCTTCTTCTTGAAAGTGCCATTAGACCCACAAAGTAATACAGGAACTCTCAGCAAACACAAAAGAAACTGAGCCTGCTTCAGAAAGTATAGTTTACTGGCAAAGGATCAGGACCTAAAGGCATACATTTTTATGCCCCGTCACTGACCATAGATATTTTATTTTCTTACTCTAATTGTCTCTTCATTAAGATTAAATCTCTCCTATTGTTTTATCGCGATGTTAAATGTGTTTTTGTAAGTGTTCTCAAATCTTTTGTAGAATAAAGCAGAGTATAAACAAATACCGATATAGCAAAGTCCTTTGTTAAATGAGACAACTGGCAATAAGACCATCTAGAAAAGGATTTAATGAGTCTTCCAAAATAATATAAATTTAGAGTTTGCTTAGTTTGTATCTTTTTTTCTGTCTCCCAGTGTTATTAAATAATTAGATAATTTATATCTTATCTTTTGGTTGCTCATGCTCACTCTAGAAATAATTTGTAAAACAATCTAATTTAGATACTATCTGCTTTAAATAGGAATTTGTGTGTGTCGAATATAATATATATAAAAGATGTAACCTGGGAAAAAGTTATTGCCCAGAGGTTTGGAAATTAATACTATTCTTCCTTTGAGCATGATAAGGTGATTGATCAAAATGGTCAACTTAATACAAGGAATAGGGTTTTGGGGCATAACATGCTTGTGAATTCAAATATTAAATCATTTCACATATCTACTTTATTAAGTTCTGCCCAATAGCACTTTTCCAAACATTATTCATAATGTACTTATGCCATTATGGAAAAATATTAGAGAGGATGAATGGGAATAGCTGTTCTAGTTTTCAGTGTAAAGTGCCACTTCGTATATGTAGATGGGGTATTCTTGGTGAAATAAATGACTTGATCGTGGGTCTGTCTGATGCAGATTTTACTGGAAAAGTATACTTATCTTCCTTTAGTTAACTTGACTCTGAAAGTAATTTTGGCAAATACAACATAGTCCTTCGTGTCACACGAGGATAATGGAATTGAAGTTGACCATTTGTAGCCCTGGCATGGATGTTATGACCAGTGTGATGTGAGCCCTTTGGAGGATGCAGTATTTCTCTTCTAGGGTTCACTGTTTTTGTGGGGAGTCACGCATACACATACCCCTTCATTCTTACCAATGGATACAGGCAAACTTTGGCAGGACTCACTTGAATCCTGCCTCTGGCCTTTTTCAGACCTGAACTTCTTTAGTTTCTGCCTCACCTTCAACAGGGACTTTACGGGGTCAACAAAGTGACTTGATGAACTAATCCACACTCCCATGTTAGGACAGACCTCCCCCCATGGAATAACCCTACCTGGCTTGTCAGTTTTTGTTTTTCTTGCAAATGATTCTTAATTTAAAATGTTTACAAGTATTTTGCTTTTTCATTTAAATTGATTTTAGAAAAATGCAAGAAGAACAGATCTTGACCAGCATCAGTTACTCAGCTAGCCATTACCACCCTATCTTTTCTAAACAAGACAAAGTCTGTGTTATTTCTTAATATTGAATATGATTTTTGAGTAAATTTGAATTCCGCTGTGTCCAGTAGAATTGAAAATGTATCAGCTCTGTGGTCATTACTAAGAACGATGATAATACCTACTATTTGTTGTGTACTTACCATGAACAAGACACTGTGCTGGGAGTTTACATAACATGTCTCAGTTAATTCTCACTACAGTCCTGTTTGGGGAAGATTACTATTCGCCTTTTATAAGATGATGAAAGGAACTCTGAGATGTTGGGCCATTTATCTAGTTACAAAGCAAATGAGTGGACAAGCAGGTTGAGAATTCTTTATTAAATTTTGCTTTGATAATAAGAGCAATATTTGGTCTTTGTAATAATGTTTGAGTATTGCAGAAATGTATAACACTGGAAGTTAAACTCATTCTCAGTATAGCATTCAGAGAAAAGAACAATGCTGCATCTTTAATTGACTTCTTGTAAATAGTCCTGGTGAATAATTTTTACAGTAACAGTTTCTAATTTTTTCTTATGACTTTCCGATGTTGTACTTTTTTACTTTATAGTTGACTTAGTATGTATTTTAAATTTAGAATAAGCAAGAATTGTCAGGGCAATATAAATTTTTACACATTTGCTTTCTGACATTTTACCCCACAACACTCAAATCCTTCCTCATTTAATAGTTAACTTTTATCAATAATTTATTTTTACAATAGTTTTCAACTAATATGTGCTGGTGTTTAATGTTTCCACTTCTCTTTTTCATTTAACACTGTTAAATGGATACCCGAGATTAAAATTTTCAAGTGACTTGTTTTAAGTATTTCTGTGTGTTCTTTTTTTCTGTTAGAAATACACTAGAAAGTTTATACAAAACTAAGTAAAAGTTGGTGTCTTTAGAGATCAAGTAAAGCCTGCTATAGCCATTATTTTTCTATTTCTTGCTCTACTAAGCACCCAATGAGTAAGCTTGAGGTAAGTTTTTTTTTTTTTTTATCTAGCTTTTACTTCGAAAAATTAAAGTAGCACATTTACAGAAAATAATTAAATAGTACATATGGGTGAAAATCAAAAGTAAATGTCCTTCTTCCTCCTGTTTCTTTCTGGGCCTTTACCCCTCATCCTAAATTTCTTCTATTTCCAAGTTTTCTTAATGGACATCTAAGCATAGATATGTATATATGTACATATTTTACATAGTAGAATTTTTTAAAGTTTAAATTATACATGATGACTACCTTCACAGTACATGCCTCTCTCCCATGTTCACTGCATTTGGAAATAAGCAGCTCTGAATAGGGCGTTTATAGTAAGTTAAAATAAGAATAAATTTCAAGTGGGAAAGAGAATCAGGACCCAGGAAATAGAAGCGGAGAGTCAAAATATGGAAAAGAGTACAAATTTGTAGGCTATAAAGTCTCACAATGTTGACTGCTAGATTAATAAGTGTCATATGAACAAAAGCGTCACTATAGAAAGGAAGTTAAAATCAGTAATATAATTGTTTTAATCTGAAAGAAGGAAGTATGACAGGTTCTTAGAGGAAAACTCTTTTCTGAATTTCTTATTTCTAGGTGCTGGGAGTGATGCCCGTTCAGGTAGCACAAGTCAAAATGGTGGTATTGTGTGCCTGCTGAGGCTGAGGTGTATCTGGCACCATAATGTGACTACATAACCAGCTACCTAATACATTGTGGCTTCTTGCTTTAAATTAAGTATTTCGGGACAGGACAGCAGAACAGGTCTGAGCCCACAGAAGCCAGCCCAGTGTGCCTGGAGACCCTTGAGCACACCTGTGGCCTGTGAGGAGTAGAGTAGGCTGGTGGAGGAGAGGGGGAAGGTGGTGTCTTATGCAGGGATGTGTTCAGCCGAGAGCAGGCTACCTCTTCAGGTTGTCCTGGTCTTTGCCACTTCTTAAGGAAGAGGGATTGATGGTGAGCTAGGATGTGGCCTTCCTTGGGGAGGTAGAGTGGGAAGTAATGTGGAAGCACAGCGGAGGGCTCTGTTAGAAATGATCGACTGTGACTGGAGCGCAGATGTAAACAGAAAGTGTCATCAGGGTATAAAAGAAAGGGAGTGAGATGAGGGGAACTCTTGCCCTTTGAATGTTGTGGGATGGGCATGGGGAGTGTTACAAACAACTTCCAGTATGTGGAGAGCAGACACTAGTAAGCACATGGTTACAGTTCTTTAAAGTGTTAGGACAGAGGAAACCACATTTCCTTACCGGAGAGAGCAGAGGGGCACGGAACTGGCCTGGAATGTCAGGAAAGGCTTCCTGGACAAAGTGGTCCTGAGAAGGGATCCCAAGGGATAAGCCTGGGTGGAGACCTAGACGGCCAGATACTATTAACCAGGAGGCACTTTGGATGTTATGCTAGGGGATGTGGGGGAACCACTGGAGGCTTCAGGAGGATAGGATGGTCAGATTTACATTTCTGAACTATTTTCCATGTTAGTATGGAGCAGTGGTTCTCTAAGTCTGGTTCCTGGACCAGCAGCATCAACATCACCCATGAGCTTCTTAGCAATGCAGATTCAGGGGACCCATTTCGATGTATTAAATCAGGCCTCTGAGGATGGGCCAGAAACTGGGTTAGAACAAGCTCTCCTGGTGATCTTATCGAAGATTAAATTAGTGGTGGGTGATGATTAAGACACAGGTCTCCTGATTGTGCCAGTCTTTCTCCCATGCAAACTTCCCGGGCAGTGAGAAGAGAAGGATTATCACAACATTTTTAAAAGAAAGGCGTAATCATATGTTATATTACCTTTCAAAAATAATGCTTACAAAAGTACAAATGGAAATAGGCAAATAATGTATAAAATGACTGATATATAATTTTTGGTTGTATCGTATTTCATATGCGATGCATATTATGTTTGTGTGTCTCTGAGACTGGAACGGGGAAGAAGGAAGTGACTTATCTAAACCTAAGCTAATTATTGTCTAAGCAGAGAATTTATTAGCTCTATGACCTTGGATAAAACATTTAATCTCTTTGAGCCTCAATTTCCTTATCTATGAAATGGGGATAATGATACCTACCTAACATTGTCGTTAGGATAATGTAGCTTATGTGAAAGTGTTTTGTAAGCTGTAAAGCATTATAAATGTGAGCAATGTTATTTTTATCATATAATTTAAACATAAATCCATGCATCTAGCAAACATTTATTAAACATGTGTTATGGGCAATGTTATAAGTATAGACTTTTTAGAAATGTGTTTTTGTTCAGAAAATCATAAAAATTTTGAAATTGTTTCCTAAATTATTCACATTATAAATCAGTAGGAAATCTATTTAGCCTTAATATGGAAATTTTTAAATTTTGAATTCCCAATCCTATATTCTGGAGTGAATCTTACTTCAGGTATTTAGTTCCTTTCTAAATTTTTCTTAATTCTTATTTTAGTAGAGATACTTAACCAACACATTGTACAGGGTATTTTATTTTAATATTTTAAACTTTACCGGTTAAGGGACAATTTAAGAATTAAATGAGTGTGTAATTATTTATATAATCTTTAAGAACAGCAACAAAAGTATATGAGTAATTTCTAAATAAAATTTAGTCAATGAGTAGTTTATGTGACTCATCAAACCATAAAATGAGCTGATGTAGTTTTCCTTTTATTAATTAAAAATAAGTATTCTGGCTATTAATATGAGTCTTTTGGTTTGCCCATTTAAGCAGGTCAAAGAAATTTCTCATTGCCATAGGACATATTCTCTCTAGGATTTTATTAACTTGAGTCTCTTTGGTGTGTTCATTTTTAAAGAATTTCCACGTATCTCTAAAGGTAACACTTACTTTTTAATAACACTAAGGAAATTTTTCATTTAATACCAGTGAAATTGCAGTTACCGATAAAGCCCAGTGGTGCATTCATTTGCTGTAGATATGCTGATTAATTAAGAGAAAATCCTTTAAATGTCAATTGTTGATGCTGAAGATCTTTCTAAAGTGTACACTTCCTTTTCTGTAAGTATAATATCATTGTCACAACAATCATTTTTAATAACATGGTATCACACAGTTCAACTCAGAATTTATTGTAGGGTTCCGGAGAGGGCTAACATGGAGGGCGCCCACCAGCTGGGGAGGCATGGGAGGTGGGAAAGCCATTAGGGAAATTGTACAGGGTGGTTCACTACCTCTGTGATAAATGCACACATTTCTGGCCCGCACTGTCATCGCTTGCTCCCTTTACCTTGCTTTGCTCCTGCTTCTGGACTCTGTCTTCTAAACTCAAATTACAGTTTGTTGATTCCTCGCCTTGAGTTACTGAACTAGTACCTGTGTAAAGATAGACAGTGGGTCGTCAAAGCCTTTCTCTATTTGCACTACTTTTTATAGTGTCATTTGAAAGTCACTAATATTAGTTTATTTTACTTTATATTTTAATCACTACATATATCCTCTGTAGCCTGTCTTCCTTTATAGTTCTATGGTGTTTTATACTGTTATTCTAAGAAATAAAGCAGATTTTTTTTAGAAACCTCCCAGATCCATTAATATCTGAATTTAGGTCACTTTTTGAATGCAGTTTTTGTAATTCAATTGTAATTTCAGGTTTAAAAAACAAGCACAGGTAACATTATTATTAAACACATAATATGTATTTTTAAATATAGTACCACGGGGCATCAAGTCTTGTTTTTAAATGAAAGATTGCAGTTTTATTCAGGTCTTTTCCAGGTTACAGTGATTCCTAATAGAGTGGAAATATATGTATGTAATTATTACTCTAAACTTTTAGAGAATAATTGTCGAATATCTGGCTTTAAATCTCAACAGACACAAAATAATCAAGTATACACAGATGCACAATTTCAATACAATTTCAACCTGTTAACTAGGGTTTTCTTTAGTTTTGCTTAGAGGTGGATTACATAATAACTTCCCTATATATTAAAGCTGGTTCTGAATAAATGAAATTTGACATGAGAAGTTTTTTTAGGACTCATTCAAGAACATTTACAATTGAAAGGGAAAAATATTCTTTCTGATTTTTTTCCTAGGAAAAATTTAAACAAAACGATATTAAAATAATGAATGATGTTTTCTTCTGTACTTATTGTAATTACCTCTTCTGCTTGAAATTTTACTTTTTGGCCTCATATGAAGTGACAGATCATTACAGCCTATTTGTGGTTTTAAGAATCAGAAGTAACTGACTAATGATGCTATTCATATTTGATTGGGATTTAAGGGGATGCATTGTGTGTGTGTGTGTGTGTGTGTGTACATGCATATATATGCTTATATTTTAGTGTATTTTCTTCATAACTGAAATGCCAACAATGATTTGGTGTTTCTTTGGTGTTTCTGAATTTTTGATATTCTAAAACTCAAGGGTTTTAATCTCTTTTTAAAAGTTCTTTTTCCAATATTTTGAAAACTTTGTTACTTAAAAAAAAAAACATTAAAAAAATAGGAACTTTGGTCCTTATATGGGAGCAGATGGAAGGGTAGAGATCTTAACCATAAGAAACATGTTTTAAATGCCCTCTACATTTACTATGTTACTTTTACAACTTGGATGCTTCTCTATATATTTAGTTTCATTCAAGTTTTCCATTTTTCATTCTGAAAAGGAATCAAAATACCGAATTCTTTTTCCAAGAGAAAATGTTTGTAGTGTCATGAAAAATGAGAACAGATGGTACTGCAAAGCTTTGGGGAGAAGTATTGCACTCCAATTCAAATTGTTAGACAAAGTCAGGGACAAACACAAAGCTACCAATTGTTGTAGTTATTTATATGACTTAATTCAAGTGCGTAAAAGAAGTTGCAAGGTGGAGTGTAGCCTCTTGTGTTAAATAGAAGATATTTTATCAATTTACAGTCCAGACTTCACTAAGTAGATGTCCAAGTAGCCAGATTTTTATTAAGAAAAAGCATATTCAGAGAAAAGCTGTCCTAGTTCACTTGAAGTGTATTCTACAATTTTGGGTTTCACAGTGGGCAAGTTTAACCAGATGCAGTGTGACAGCCTATTAGCAAAATAAACAGATCTTCCAAACTTGGAGTCCTCTGCTCTTTTTCCTTCACTTTTAACTAGATTAGCTTTGCAGTGCCTCATGGTTTGGGTTGTGGTAGGGTACATTAACTTCTCCCTGCTCTGTTCAGATTGAGCAGCAAAGCATCCATTACCAATACTATATCCAAAGTGACGTTTCCATACAGGCTGCCTGCTGTTTCATTCATAACCACAAAACAGACCAAAATGACTTTACTTCTTTTTACAACTTGCAAAGAGTTAATGGACTGTGCTGGCCCCCTGCCAAAACCTTTAAGAAACTTTATTAATGTGTTATGAGGTTGAGACACCATAGTGTGGGATTTTATTGGTTATTCATCTTAATGAATAAAAATATGTATGCACAATTAAAGCCATGTTCTCTAGCAATTACTTCTAACAAATGTTTAGATTGTCAGTGTTCATCATTTCATTTGCTGATCAATTTTGATCTTTTTTCTTTCCAAACCTAAGGTGTCAGAAGTGTAATAGCATGGACTTTGTTTAATGAAATACCAGCATAGTATTTGAAATGAATAATTATTTAATGGTAAAAAGAACATTCTTAAACAGGGGGTAAAATGAACTATATTTTTTTGTCTCTATGAAAAACTTAGTCATAATTGGTGTCATTTTCTCACTATTAAAAAAATGGTCTGTAATATATTGATTCTTCATTAGGCAGAGGCAATGTAATTTTGTTGTAGATTGTATAGGAATATAAGATTTGGATAGGCAAAATTGAATTTTTTTCCTGTCTGTTCTGACATACTAGTTATCGGACATTTCATTTTTATTTTCATACAATTTAACTGCCCTTTCGCCTCTGACTTTTTCTCCTCACCTCCCTAGGGATGGGATGTTGCAAGGAGGGAATGAGGGCAGAAGTTGTATATATCGACTCAGTGTATTACATTGTACAGAGGGAGTGATCAGTGGGTCTAGATAAATTTAATGTAGCTATTTGAAAACAGATGAATCTTTTTGCAACTTTTAAAATACGAACTTTCTGTCCCAGATGGGAATACTGTGCACCTTCAATGTTACATGGTCTTCTTCAGTTTGTGAAAGATGAAGAAATCTCTCAGGACATCTCACTGGCAAAATGATTAGAAATATGAATTTTCATATTATGGGCATAAGAATAGGGAAATTATATGCCACTTTTCCAAAAGTACTCGTGAAGAGGCATTTAAAAAAATGCAATACCAAGAGAATGAGTACATTACCCTTCCATAGCAGTAAAATCAAAGTTTAAGCCATGTGTCCTTTTATGAATTTGCCTAAGAGAACATTTCAGTTCATACTGTTTCCAAGGCATAAAGTCATCTGTGGTTTTGCCTCTAGTAGAAATGAGAATTATTCAGTTTTCTTGAATTAACAAATTTAGAAATAAGTGTGATTTCTTTCTTCCTTTGACAATTTAACCTTGATGTTGCAATGGATGCCAATTGAAATGGAAAATCTAAAAAGCCATCAAATTTAACACCTACTGGTTTATTCTTTTATAGTTGAGTTGGAACTTGCCTTGAGTTTTAAAAGTGATCTTTCGAGGTCATTGAAATCAGATTACAAATATGGGAATAAAATTAGAAAGATGATTCAAAGTGACTTTTATGAGGGGAGGATAAAGCTATTTGGGGAAGGGGAAATAATTCAGCTTAGATTTCGAGTACTGTGTGCAGCTGGCCATCTTCAGTTTGAGTCATCATGATGAGGTGCTTGGTCTTGTAAATCTGATAATGCTGTGCTCTGTGTTGTAACTAACCATCTAAACTGAAGCAAGGAAATATTTTGACCATGTACACTTTCTTTGAATTTCATTCACCTGGGTAGGAGGATCCGTCTGGCTTTCAGGTGGCAATGGAAACTTTCTCTTCAGTGCAGCCATATTATATCAGTAGAAAAACGATCAGACTCTAAACCCTGGTTAAGTACAGCTAAGACCGTAGTAACATTTATGGGAAAATGGCACATGGGGAGAAATCAGATTGCCATTTGTGAGATGTAGCTTAGAAGGGGAATTACTTAATCCTGTGGTGAAGTCCCTGGACTTTGGTGAGAGATTAGGAGGTTTGTGGGGAATGAAGAGGGTAGTGGCTTTGAAAAGGGTGTCTGGTTTTCACATGTTATCACAGCATTAAGCTGCTCATGCTGAGCTGGCCCTTTGCCTTTCAACCCAGTGCAGTGACTTAGTCCTCAATTTGTGGCCTGCCATAGGCAAAAAAGGTTTGTTGGTCTCATCTTCCCAGTTTGTGCACATTACCAAACCACAGCATAAGCTCACCACAATTAGCAGCCTCCACTCAAGGGCTTCTTCCAGGAAAATTAGGAAGTTGTGTCAAAAATTAGGAAAGTTGATCAAAGAACCCTGTAATTATACAGGAGTAACCTCTATCTGATTTTTCTCTCTTTGTGTCTGCCCCTGTCTCTGTCTGTCTCTCTTTCTCTATCTATATCTCTCTATATAACATATATAATGTATAAACATACATTTATATTTATATGTAACTATAAAAATACATACATATATATGTATGTATGTATTTTTATATATATTTTATATATATATATACACATATATATATTTTATATATATATACACATGTATATATTTTATATATATATATACACATATATATATATTTTGGTGTAATGGTAACACCTCTAATTTGAGAAAATTGAAAATTTAGGTAGGACTCTGGAGTCAGATTTCCTCGAATTTAATTCTTGGCTGTCTCAGTTATTAGTGGAATAACCTTGGGCAGGTTTTCTCATTTGAAAATGGGAATAATAATAACACCTACCCCTTAGTGTTAATTGCAAAGTTGAAATCTATGTATAGTATTGAGAATACTGTTGAACATGTAAACAAATTCTCAATGACTGTTAGCCTTACTATTATTAATTCACAAGATATTTGCTGATGAAGAAGATATGGTAACATTTTAAGCACAACGTAGGAGGCACTACCGCTATACATAACTAATTGCATTTATGTCCACTAGGATCTTTTCAGGTGTAAGAATCAATTTTATTTGTAGTGCACTATTTTGTGCTCTCAGCTAGACATAAAGTTCATGACTCTCAGAAACTTGTATTCTATTTGGGAATAAAAAATACACTCACTTGTCAAGATGTACCAAAAATGACCCATACAAGAAACAAAGTCAGAAACTATTTTTTATTTTTTTTAAAGCATGTTGCCTTAATCCCATAGTTCTGTATATAAATAGCACAGTGTCTCTGTATATAGTTGGTGATCGATCAGCATTTACTAAATTCCTTTGTTTGTTGAACAGATTGTTGTTTTCAAATTTGGGAACGTTCAGGAAGAAGAGTTAATGTTAGCAGTATCTTAAAAATCTCATTGAAGTAAAAATAGTTCAAGTTTAAAAGGTATTAGGAAATTAATAGTGAACTAGGGATGCTTTCTGAACACATCAACTTTGTTCACCAGTATGTTAGCGTTGCCTGCTGTTATACAGACATGTGATTTTGACCCTCATAATAACAAATGAAATAGAGGCTAAAACTTCCTAAATGTCTACTGTGCAGAATCATAATAGTAAGAGTTTTTTTCTGTCTTAAACACATGCAGGAAGTATGTATAAATTTATTGATATACATATATGTACTTTTTAGACCTTAAATATATATTTCAGGTGAATAGTGGACAATAGACAGTACTCAAATTATACCTTTAAAGAGATATTAAGCTTTATTATGATGGAGACTTTAAAAAATTAAGTAAGAATTATTGGTATGGCTGTGCTGAGTGTATAGATTTATAGTTAAAGATAGAAAGACAAGGCATTTAGTGAATAAGCACTATGGATATAATGAATGCTCCCAGACTGTGTAAGTATTATGGAATTCATCTTTCACCTCTGCATTCTCTCTCGGCAGAGGCAGTGTTGGATTCAGTTGAAGCTTAGAATTACATAAGAGTAATCACTACCAGTAATGAGTACAGGATAGTACACCAGGCCTAATGTGTCTCTCAACCTGAGCTTAAACTTGTGGCACACCTGAAAAGAGAAAAATACAGTGACTTCATTATGTAGTATTTGGCAGCTGTGGTCACAGCATTTTAGTTAGGACTTACATTCAGTAGAGAAAAAAAGGGACAGAGAAAATTAAAATTATGTGAAGTACAGGTGTACTTTTGAAGCATTTTACCTTTATTTATTTTTTCAAGCATTTTGTATGTTCCTACTATGAGCAAATTGGAATGTCTGTAGTTTCACACAGTTCTCCCTCCCCCCTTTTGTTCAATCTTTGGAATTTTCAGAGACTATGGTTCATTCTCAATTTTCACAATTAAATGGGTTTTGCTATGGGTATTTGCCGTAGAAAGGTCTAAAAAAGTTTTTAAAATATATATTACCTGTATTTTAATGATGTAAGAGAAGTATAGCCTTTTAAAGAAAGGGAAGGAAGAAAATTAAATTTTTTCGTTTTTATTTTGCATAGACATGCTTTGATAAAGACTATAAGTCCATGCCAAGATTATGCCATTGCAAATGGGAAAAATGTTGGCTTTGCTCATGCTTTTCTGTAGTACGTTCCGTATAGTTGGAGTTTATTATTATTATTTTTTTACCTTTTTTCCCTTCAAAATTAAGAAAATTTTTTTCTTTCATGAGCACAAAGCATTGTGGGCCTATGCATAATTGAAATGTTGAGGTGAGTGGAATTCCATAAAGACCCCTTGTCACCACTTCCTAACTCGTTGGATTATCTTATTGTTTGGTAGTTTCTCAAACAGCTTTAAAAACAAAAAGAAAAGAAAAAAGCCCCAAAACACAACGTTGTGGTGCCAGTTCGCGTTCTGCGGGAAGCACGCTTTGGGGTGCCCTTGGAGGCAGACCGAGCCCAGAGCAGCCGGCTGACCTTTGCCCCCGGCGAGGCGGGCTCGGCCGGCGACATTTCAGGAGGCCGCTTGGCAGCCATCTTAGGTCCTGCCCGCTCAGAGAGCTCCTGGCTGCCAAAAACGGCAGCCTCTCCGTGCCAAGACACTCTTGGCAGTGGGGATAAACTTTGTAGAGATACACAGTCCAGAAATATCTTATAATTACAAAGCGCAGGGGGCAGAATGTTTTTACAATACAGCTGTGCTAATGTAAACATTTAATTTGGCAGCCTTCTCCACCCACTTTTCAATTAACCGGGTTTATGCAGATACTTTAGGTCTGTAATAAACTTTATTGCTACTTCTCTTAGAGTACAGTTTATGAAACACAGATCTGAGGGGCTTTTTGGGGGGAGGGGGTTCCCATCCATTTAGGAAAGCTCACTGCGAAGGTTATGTTGCCATGAACGGGAAGTGGAGCTTTCTCTCAAAAAATGCCACAGGCCCGGCTTAACTGAAACAATTGCTTTGGGGGGAGGGGGTGAAATGTGGGGGCTGTGTCTCCTTTGGCTTCTAAAGTATGCAAGAGGGTATTAATAGAAAGAGGTAAAATCATTTATATAGCTACAAAAAGACACTTGTGTTGGTGATCATTAAAAAAGATAAATGTCCCCTGCAATGCATGAGACTGTTTCAGAGATAAATTCCCATTAACATTTCTTACAGATATAATTATAATAATTGTGTGATCGCCGTGATAATTATTCTTATAGAGTGAAAGAAATAATTTTTTATCCAAAGTAGCATTCGACTGTTCAGCTCACAAAGCTAGTCAATAGATCCTTTTCAACTAACCTAAAAAAATGGTAGAGGTCATAGAGTTTTAAAGCTAGATTTGTGAAAAGGAATTTTTTTTTCATACGGAATATGACATCATACTTCGTGATATCTCTGCATATATTTGCTTTCACATTTTCCAGATAAATTAAAACCATATAAATGCCATATGTATATATGCATAGATAGATTTTTTTAAGACAAAAATTTTCAACTCCTTTTTAAAATTTTTCTTTAGAAAATTTGCCTTGGTTATGATTTTTAAAATCGGCTTTTTTTTTTTTTTTCTTCTCAATGATGGATTTTTGAATAGAAAACCATTCTTACGATGTTTTCCCTCAGGAGTCCTTTTGAGTCCCTCATTTAGTCTGGCTCCATCGCCGTTCAATCTATGGGGTGTGACCCCACATAATATTAAGTCTTAAGTTGTATTAGACTATTCAGCTCCCAAAACTAGTCAATAGATACCTGTTAGCTAGCCTGAGAGATGGTAGAGATCAGGGAATTTTAAAGCTGTCATCTCATTATTTTATAGTCTTGCTATTTTATGTTGCAATAGCTATTTTGCCATCATATCACCTTTATGCATTCTGCTTGGCATAGCTAGACAGCGCATCTGCTGTGGCTTTTATTCTCAGGTATTTTACTCATTAAAAAGAAAAATCAAGCAAAAAAGTTTGTTTCACTGTTAAGCCTCTGCGTGTGTAACATGTCAATTTTATTTTCAAAATGTAATAATTGCAGATACTTCTTATTTATACATTTTAAACAGAGCTAATTTTACTTCTTAACAAGTGAAAGTCAGCCGTGCTGGTTAAACCGTCAGCTGCATGAAGACGGAAACAAATCACTTGTTTCACTATTATAGACTGAGTTCCAAGGATGAGATGTGGAAACTTGTAGGTTCTCAATGACCATTTTATTGTTTTTTTTTTTTAATAAACATAGGGATAAATCTAGTAAGTACAAGTCAGATTCAGAATAGTGAGTGTTAATTAACTGTATAAACTGGTAGCTCATTATGAAGCTTTCTCTTGAGTTGCTTTGTCTTTCTGTGGGGGCTTTGTCTGAGTTTCTTCATTGATAGTATGTCCCAAATAACATCCTTTCTGCAGCTTAAATGAAGTCCCAAAATTATTCAGGAAGAGGTCACAGATTTATAGAGGTAAGCAACATATAAGCAACCACCCATATGTAATGTTAAAGTTCTGTATTGGAGGTTCTGAGAAGATGGGTAAAATTCAAAGGCTTTGGAAGATGAATCTGGAGTTTATCTAGCATTGAATAGGGATATTCCAGGAATAGAAACCATACAGGCAAAAGCATAGAGACCTGCAGTTACACAATACGGTCTAGGAATTTCAAGAAGTGTGTCAGAGCTTTACTGTTGGGAAGCTGGATGTGGCTGTAAGAAGGGGTAAAAGGAGATAGATGGTTTGTCAGATGCCTGTAGTGAGAGATGAGGTTAGGCTGGGGCCAGATGATGAAGAGCCTTGAATGCTATATTAGGGAGATTGTAGATTGTTCTGGGCAATAGGGAGGCAACAGAGTTTTTTAAGGAGTGAAGTGATATGGTTCCTGACGACAGTACAGTGGATGGAGTCTGACTTCATTATGAGAAATGACTCCTAATGGCCTGAGGAGCCTAAGGCTATTGTCAGATGAGACATGAAAGCTCATAAGGGAATTGACTGAGGGAATGGACACGAAAGGTGTAGTCCAGGCCAACCATTAAATGTGAGGCTTTAGGGAGATAAGGTTTCCAGATACTTCAGTTTTCAGCTTGGGAAACTGAATGGATATGGGTGCCATTAATTGAAGTGTGGATGGGGGTGAGGTGCTAAGAGTTTTCAGGAGCTGTGCACTAGCAATATCAGGAGCGATTTTGCAGTTAAAAAGAGAGATTAAGGCTAGATTGAGATTTTGAGTCCCCTCATCCAGATGGATTATATTTGTAAACATGGAACTGATTGAATTTGCTTGGTAGGTTTTGGGGGGTGGGATAGCATAAGTAGAGAAGAAGAGGGCCACTTGGGTGGGTTGTCTTAGAGATCATCAACATGTAAGGGGCCAACAGATGAGAAGGAAGTCGCCATACAAATCATGAAGAAACCCCAGAAAAGGAAGCTTAGAACTAGGTAGGAGTGAAGCCCTGAAGGAAAATGAAAATTTTTAAAAGTTAGGGATTATTAGTGACAAAAGTCATGTAGGGTCTGGAGAGGTCAAGCAAGTCGTAGCTTACAGAAATAGTAATTTTGGAGTTAGAACACATCTAGACTTATCGACTCTGAGAGCTGGTGTTGGACATGAGGATTACTATTTGTTCCTTTTAAATAGTGATCAGAAAGTACTGAGTTTTGCCCTTGCATTTTATTCCTCGGCATAACTTCACAGAAACAGATGCAATCATACAGGGGTCCTGGGTTGCTTAAAGGATGAATATTCTGTAGACCTTAAGAAACTTCTGGCAGAAAACAATGGATTATGTTTATTCGTACTCTGTCTCTTCTAATTGTGTGGAGGAAATTTGCATGTTTTCCCTCCATCTAATGTCACGGTTGGCTACTATTTTTAAAGAAGCAGAAACCACTTTGAAATTTTAGTGTGAGTTGTGGAGAAGGCATGAACAATTTTCACAGAAAGCAAAAGGAAAATGTGCCCAACCACTGAGCACACCCCTTTAATGGCTCTTCCCAAGCCTTCAGCCGTTCCTCTAGGGGGAAAACTATGCTTCGGCCCAGGTCCCTGGACTCACCCTGTTGGCCACAGCAGTGAGGAGCAATTTATTTGCTCAGTCTCCTCTGCTTCCCTTCTCTCTGGTGGCTCCCCATTTTAGCAGTAAAATACTGAAAAGTGGTGATATTATGCTAGTATGTACAGATTGTATTAGAAAATATGAATGAGCCAAGTAATGTGTAAGTAAAAACAATAGCTGACTACAAACTGGGTGCAGCTCTGTTGTCTCCTGGAGTATCTTTAAAGGGTTTTGATAAAATTATTTCAATGCCCGAGGCCTCCGAATGTACTGAAGTTCATACTCAGTATGCAATGTTGACTTCAGAGTTTCCTCTGAATGAAAACCAATGAGCAAGTGGAATGTTTGCTGGTTAAAACCAAAAGCACAAAAATATATGGCCTTTCCAAAAAGCAAAATGTCTCTAGGCATAACTGAACTCTAGTACATCTTTACTTTGTTTTATCTCACCAGCCCTTACCATCCTACGATGGTGCTTCACCACTTCCTCAAGGAAGCACAAGCAGGAGCAAATTAAGTTTCCGAAAGTAAAGTTGGATCCTGTTTAAGTAGATTAGGGTCTGGCACACCATTTAACTTTATCAGGCATTTAAAGCAGAGGATGTACACTGTAGCTGACTGCGACTTGCCAATTAGTTGGGCTTTCCCCACTGTTTCTGGTTTGGCAGGGATGAGGTGGTTCACCCTGCCGCACTGCTGCCTGCCAAGGACACATGGCCAGCTCCCGGCTTCCTGTCTTCCTCTTTGTGTCCTGGCCTTGCCTTCTAGGGAGCTGCCAGGACACCGGTGCCAAAAATCTTCCTTCAGAAAGGTCAAGCAACCTCAAGTCACCTAGGCCAATATTTGTGTTTTCTTTTTAATCCTTATGTGTTCAACTGGGAGAAAAGTGTACAACTGAACAGGCAGAGAGTGGAACCTGGGGTCACTTTGGATCACTTGGATAAAGCAACAGAACTCAGAGGATCTGTTGGCCGGTCAAGGGATGAGGATTCTAGTAGGATTCTATTTAAAGCTCTGTGAAGTGTGATAGAGTTCAGAATGGTTCAATGTGGATTTGGATTTAGTTTGCTTTTTAGGATTCACTATATACTTGTGATTTCTGGCTGAAGCTGACTCCTGGTGCATGGCAGGGAGAGAAAACATGGAGATTGGTCTTGGCTTAAACACTGAATTTTTTTTTTTTTTAAGGACTCAAGTCACACGCTACTTTGTACTTTCCAGCTTGGTGTCTATGAGCAAGCATCCTCTTAAGTAGTCTGAGAACAGTGTACAAGAGAGTAACCTGGGGTGCTTGTTGAAAGTGTGACTTTTTTGCCCCCAGCACTGCTGTACCAATCATAGCCATGGGGGGGTGAGATTGAGGAATCTGAATTTTTAGCAAGCATCTCAAATGATTCTGCTGCTCATTACAATTTGTGGATTGAATGTGTCACTGATTACAAAATCAAAATAAGTCAAGTAACATTTATTGTCACCATTCAACAAATTGTTCCTCTGTCTCCTTCAATTGATCTTCTTGGAGACCTAGAGCTTAATTGGAATCTTTAGATTGTGTGCAAACCGATAACAACAACAAACACTTTTTTCATAAGACTGGCATTAAAAAAAAATCCTGATAATAGAAGAAACTTCATCAAAATAACTGTCCCTTATTTGAATCCTAAATTTTAAGATTTTAATAGGGCTTTTCTATGACACACAGGGCCACCACAAGGTGTACATTAAACAACTCTAGAGGGCTCCCTCCTTGTAGCCCACACTGTGAGTAGTGTTTTCTGGAGGTGTACAGGTGATGAGCCTACTGATATCCCTCATTAGAGGAAAGCTCTGTGTCTCTAATATTTCACAGTGCAAAGCAGCTTTTTTCTTTACCTTGAAAAAAATTCCTTTGAGGAATATGGAGCTCTTAGAGTGCCTAAAACTGAACCACCTACTAATTCTTCTGGGTATTGGCATTTAACAGAGGGGACATGGTATGTTCTTCCTGTAGTTTCAAGGAAAATCCAACATAGCCCCAATATTCTCTGCCCCCCCCTTTTTTATGTGAAACTGTAGCCTTTTCTTCCTAAGCTCAGTTTAATTTTTCTTTGTGCCTTTTACATCTTGTGATATGCCACCTTTGTTGGTAAGGATAATACAGCATGAAACTTTTTTTTGTAACATTATTTTGTGTCATTATTTTGTAGCATTCCTAGAGTCAGATGCAGGTTACCTTTGTAATTTTGCTATTTTTTTTTTTCCCCTAAACTGTTTCCAAAATTTGTTAAAAAGCTGCAGCTTCAGGAAATTTGTGTTTCTAACACGATGAACAAACACTACACTAATTTGGAACACATGTTCTGTCAAAGTTTACCTATAGCCTGGGTTCCAAATTTGCAACTTCAGCATCTTCCATTGAAAAGAAATAGCCTATTTTTTTCTTAAACTCCCCTTTTGCCTCCCCTTGATCCATAGTCTTTTGTGACAGTAATAAGGAAACATGGTTATGGGTGTAATTGCCATGAGGCAATTGTACCCTAGAGGACTGGCAGAATTTTCTTATCTGCGGGCTGGGCTCCATCAAGAAGCTCCATTTGCAAATAACTCAATTAGAATAATAACAACAATGTTTTTATTTTTATGGCAACTTTCCCTTTAGAGACCAAAGTGTGTTAGAGACATCCTATCAGATTCATTGTTTTAATACCCCCAGTGGACTGACATAGAAAGTTTTATTACCTCTTGTTTGAGATAGGTGATTGAGGCAGAGAACGGTTAAGTGACATCCCAGAGGTCACAAAGAAAGTCAATAGGGGAACTGCAAGGAAAAAATGAAGGTTTCCTGTTACTCTGCAAGTTTTTAAGCTACGTTCTTTTCTGGCCATTGCAGAGGAGGAGAATAAAGGATAACCTGTTAGAATTGTGAAATAAGGTAGGTGAAAATGCTTTGAAAAATGTAAAGATATTGTTGCTATCTTTATCACTTAGTACAAATGAAAGGTAAGAAAGAGCCTTATTGTCAACATCTAGTTGTTCTAACATATATGACATAGATTTTGCAAATTCTTGATTGATTGGATTGAAATTATCAGTCTTCTTGATCATTAATAAAAGATTAATGAAAAATTACATTTATAATTCTGAATTAAAAAATACATTTAAGCATCTTTATAATTCTCGAGCTTCAAAAATTCCATGAAATTAGCAACAAACTTTGAACAGATTATCAGAAGCTGAAGATCAGAGTTTCTCTGGTTAAATAAACTTACACAACAAAAAACTTATCTAAGTAGTCTGATTTTTTTTTAAGGTTTTTGCTTATAGATTCCATAGTTCTGAGGGTGAATGTGAGGAATTTAGGCCCTACCCCCTTTTTTTGGTGGGAATAGGAGAATTGGGAGTAAAATTGCTACTCATCTTCCAACATGATTTCAAAGAGCCTTGGAGGACACATTCCCTAGGGAGGTGACACAATTAACTTGATGTTCTTAATTACTATTGTTTGCTTTGTGGTTAAAGCAGCTGTATCTTGGAGTAGAGCTTTTGGCTTCGCAAGTGTCCAGTGTGCTGGCGTCGACAAGCATCAGAAATGGCATCATTCTTTTCCTTGAACAGGAATCTCCTTCAATTTTATCAAAACTTGTCTTCTAATGGAAAAAAAAAATGAAAAGTTAAGCAAAATATAAATAGATGGAATTTTAAAGCTCTCTCTTTGATTTTCAAGGTTTAGAGTGGGTTCATATTTCTTCTCTTTAACCCAAGTAAATGAACCTATCTTCCACTTATCATAGATTCTTCTTGTCAGTCCCATGGGAAGAGTAATGGCCTTGAGACTTTATCTCATCACCACTGCACCTCTTGTGTCTTAATGCTTAATGAATGTTAAGCTGAAAATGAACCCAGGTAAACAGATGAACAGAAAAAAAAGTTAAACCAAAGTGAACCTGTTTGTAAAATAACATAGAAAGCATCCACCATTTAGGAGTACTTTTAGCAGGGCAAATGGACTGGGGAGATCCGTACTATTCTTTACCAGTTGATTGGATTATATCAGCAAATTTATTTGTTTTGGTAGTTACTGGATATTAATAGGGAATGTTCAGTTGTTATTTTATTATTATTTATTTTTTCAAAAGAAAGTTTAAAAACCATTTTCTTAATCCCGACCACCCCCGGCCCTGCGTCATTTTTCCCAAATGTCCTCACTGGATTCCTGGGCTCTTCCTGCCCCTCCCCTTGTGTTGTCTATTATGTTTTGGGTCTCAGAGTGTGACATACACATCCATAATACCACAAAAGAATCCTGGCTCAGTGAAAAGAAAGCTGAGCAATGTTGTCACTTTAAAAAGGCACAGGTCACTTTGAATGGGAACCTAATCTGAGCAGTAAGCTTTGCTTTGGGATCCAAATTGGGGAGACCTAATTTATGTATTCCAATTGGGTCCGGAGCCCTGGATTTATCACAGTTGCTAATATTGCCATTAGATACACAAACCTAAATAAATGAGAGTGACGCAGCAGCACAATAGTCTTCTCATTTATAGTTTATGTTTTCAAACAAAAAACTTCAAAGTATCCTTTATAGATAGGGTTGGCTAAAAACTTGAATATTTTGTCAACAAAATGTAAAATGACAGGCATCATTTTCTTGTAAGTAGCTGTTACTTTTTGTTTCATCTCTTAAATAGTGTCATAGGAGGGAGAAGGGCTTTGCTCCTCTCAGGGAGGTGACAGAGTTTTGCAGGTTGCTGATGGAAGCTGTAACATGTAATCTTGCTGTCTTCGTTAGCTGGTTTAAATTCTGCTTAGGTCAATTATACCAGAAGTCCTTCACTTCTTGCAGGAGTTGAATGGTCCTATGAAGTAACTTAATGACTTCAATCCAATTCTTGAGCAGAGAGACAGCACAGTTAGCACTCTCTAGTACCTGCATTTGGCATTTTCAGCCAACATGCCAAGACTTAATATTTCCTTCCAGGTTGGACTTAGCACACTGTGTAGAAACCTAGGTACCACGCTAAGAGACTTAACTTTCCATGTGAGAGACAGGAAGATCGAGAGCGAGCTGAGATGAAATGGTATGGCCTGCCTTCAGTATCATGTTATTTTGTTCCATTATATTTGCTGTGACATTTGTAAGTAGATGGAGATTTTGTGTTTACTGACTTCCAACCAAAACTTCAAATATGTTGTTCCAAATTGGAAATTAGTCCTTCTCTGCTCAATGAGCCCATTTCTAGAGGTTGCCTCTTTAAACCTATTTCTGGGTCAGTTACAGCTGTCAAAATTTCAATTATTTGCTTAGTATATTATAAACGAACAGTTCAATTTCATTGTTTTATATTGGCTCTAACTGAGTTATATATTCCTAGATGATGGTTCTTAACCCACAGAATTCACAAAGAGTACATTAGAAGAACTGGGGATAATTTCTTACTGTCCTTTTTCAGACTTATAGTAAGTCTAAGTTTAGAATAATATGTGTGTAGTAAAAATCCTGGTTAAAATTTACATTCACTATCTGTCTTTAGGCTTCCTGCCTCTCACTTCCATTACCAGAGAAACTAAGGGACTGTTTCTATCTTGTGCTCTCACCATTATTCGGATGGTTTTTAATGTCTATGCACTACATCTACATACTGTCATAGCGTGGAGTTTGTCTCTTAGTTTATTTACTGCAGTATAATTTTCTCAGTAGAAATAAAAATGTAGGGATGGCAAAATGCAAAAAGTGGAAATTATTGCTGGACTTACTTCATGATTATTTTATGCCTATTTAGACTTTAACTCATTTTCTTTTTTCAGTAAATATTTATTGAATTAAATTGATAAATTTTGTCTTAAGTGACATAGATTGACTAAAATAAGTTTCAGGCTCAGCTTTAAAAAACTAATAAACAGTAATTTTCAGTTGATGTTTGGCAACTATTGCAAACTAGGACAATAATGTTTAAAAACTTTGTGATGTGGGAAGAGTTCAAGATGATTTTGAGAGGAAACACAGGGACATAGTCTTACAGTGCAGCTCTGGCAGCTGAATGCTCCCATCAGGCACCAGTGTCATTCTCTTAAAGTTTCATCAGAAAAAGTTGGCAACATGTGAATCGATGCTATGTATATTTTCCATGATGTCACTTTCCTCTAATGGGGCTGTTATCTAGCACATTGTAAAACATCAAGTGTATTCATACTGTTTGGGTTTATGATTGTTGAGTTTGGTTTTGTGAGTTCCTATACTTCCCTAGACGTATAAACAAATATTTTTTGCTAGCTTGTCTTTATGGAGTGTTCTAATAAAGCATCATAGATTATGCAGTTCTGATAGAAGAAAATCCTTTTGTCTATTCATATTTTATGACTTTTCTCATGTGACAGTGCTAAATGTCCAATGAGGTCTTATGAACTATTTCTTAGAGAAGACGAGTGATGTTGAAATTATTTGTCTTTTCAAGTTGTATTTTTATTATGTTGATGTATATTGGTATATGTTTAAGACAAATCTTTTGATTATCTTCACATGACACTGTTAGCTATTCAGACAACTGATTAGCAAATCAAAGTCGTTTGTGCCATGAGTTATAAGTATAGTGTTCCAAAAAATAATCAGACTCATAATTGATCCAGTCAAGGAGCATGCAGCCATATTTGTAGGAAAACCACATACACAAGGCAAAATCCAGGTATCATGTAATTTGTCAGAAGTCGGATAGAAAGACTAACTACGAAATGGTAAAAGGAAGAAATAGTGACGCTGGGTTGGTGGAGAAATTATCAGATCTCCTAGAAGCTTGACATTGAAAATCTAAGTAATTAATCTTTTTTCAACCTTGATTATCTTTATGTGTCCGTATTATGCATTATAAAAGACGTTGGGTTGTAATATTTCATACTTTGAACTGAGTGGTGACAGTGCTTTCTCACCTTTTTAAATGAGAATCATGACAAAAACTTGAAATTTATGAATATTCTAAATGGTATTATACTTAATCTTCCTAATACTATTAGATCTACTACCTGACATTTATTTCAGAGTGCTGAATATGTCCAACTTCAAAAAGCACATATATCTATCTGCCAGAGTCCAGAAAAATAGAGCTCCTACCAGAGTCCAATAGAAAGAAATTTGTAGAGGGTCCCATTACACCGATGTTAGAACAGATAAAAAGCCACATGAACAGTGAGGCGACCCACACATTAGCATCATTAGGAACTCACTACCATAACCAAAGGTGGAGAGGTAGAGAGGAGAAGCTGATGTTACCAGAGACCTTGAGCTGGAGCTGCCTGATGGGAGTGGGAACCACGTTGAGAGGAATCCATCCATTGGAAGCTAGAACCACAAAGTAGACCAAGCCATCTCTTGGAGACACTTGTCAAAGTAGAGAAAAGAGAAGAAAAACTTCCCCTTCTCCTTTCTTCCTGCCCTCCAAATTTCCGAACTCCTGCTGATGCCTCCCATTGGTTAGACCTAGCGTGAAGCCAGTTATTAACAGCTGGGAAATGTAGTTTGCAGAAACAGGCTGAGGGAAGGCTCTGAGGACAAATTAATAATATGTGGCAAATCAAATTTCGTGAGTGGAATTTGGGAGATGGAATTGAGGTAAGGTTCAATGCATTAATTTTGTGGGAGATATTAAGTTTGCATGATATTATCCAAAGCCTTATGATACCCGTTTTCTTACTGGCTTTGAGTGACTCTGTTTTTGTTCTTTTTGTTTTTGTTCTTAATCCTACAGGAAAGTTTATATGTATAAAATCATAGCACTATTGTTAAATGCTTTTAAAAATTCTCTGTGAATGATCTTGTTAGTTAATTTTCAAATTTTTACATATACTTTAAAGGTCAGGAAGAATTTGATCTTCTCTAACTAGAACCAATCTTTAAAATCAAAAACAACAGGTGACAGGCTCAAATGTTCTGATGGCAATTAGCTTCGACGAAGAATTATAGATGACCTCTCCTTTCCCTTTTACATCTATCTTTTAGAGGTACCAAGAATGGACAAGGAAAAGTTCAACTGTCTTGATAATCAAGCAGTTTACAACTTGAAAATAATGATGTGGTTTCTGGTACTTTTGTGATTTTTTTTTTTTGTGTGTGTGGGGTTTGGATATGCAACATAGTTTGTTTTTTGAATGGAAGGCAATGTCAGTTTTGAAATGTCAACGTAATAATCAATTTGGAAATTGAACATTAGCCATGTGCAGTGTTATGCGCAGTGAAAATAATCTTTATGAGCATGGGAGATGAGTGCAGTAAAAAAAAGTGGTCTGTATTAAAAGTTGCTCTGTATTAAAATTTTGTCACATCTGGAAGGCATTTGATATATAAAATTACATAGGTTTGATACCATTCAGGGTTAAGACATATGGATGGGACATTATGCAGAAACTTGTATTTTTTTATACTCTTCATATTTAGCTTCGAGATTTTTGAATCATGAGTTTATTTGAATCTCTATTAAAGATAAACTGAGTAAAATGACAAAATGGGAGGAATTTTGAGCACATGGTGCATAACTCTGTGCCCTTATACTCTTGTTTTCATTAAAATGGATAGAGCAAGTGGACATGCCTGTCATTTTTTTCTCATTTCCTAAATAACCATAGTAATGAACAGTGGATTCCATGGTAGGCTTCTACAATAGGCTCTTTATTATGCTTGGTTAAAATTACCTGTATGGTTTTTTTTTTTTAACTTTCCTCTTAAAAAGACCATTTGAAGGAATATTGTCCCATGAAATTATGACAAATCTTCATATTTCTGTTGGGTTGTAAACTTTTTAGAGTTCTTTGAAACATTATTTCACTTATTGGAATAATTTTGACCCTTAAAAAAAGAAGAAAAAATATTAGCCATTTTTTTTTATTTTATCAGTAAAATTGAGTTATTTTCCTCTCATGCATAGTTTTAATTTGTAGGAGGAAGTTACTATCTCCTCATTTGTTTCCTCATTTTATCCTTTTTCAAAAATGTTAGTTCACATGATGCATTATTCAAGTGTTTTTATTCCTGGTAAATTAGCTTTTGCCCTGAAAACATGGGAACAGAAGTTCTTTGAACCACTTATCAAGGAACTGTTAAGGACATTTAATACCATTATCTGCCACATCAGCAAGCTTCCTGTTTCATCAAGTGACTTCTCTGATTTTTTTCCTCCAATATTATGATAAAATTATTTTATAAACAAAAGCAATAACGAATGTCTGATACACCAATCAACTTTACCTTAGTAAAGAATATATTATCTTTGTCTTACTCTATTACTCCGCTAATTATTATGTACCTTTGATTAAATATATGCATTTATTTTTATATGAATATATCATCATAGACTTAAAAGCCATGATTTAATGATAAAGCAAGGGCTAGTTATTAATTATACATGTGTGACTAATAGAATATGTAAAAAAAGAAAAAACAAATATCTAATTTCTTTTCTCCAAACTCATGACTTAAACATAAACATTTTAGTGATTTGGCAAAATATCTTTTTATCTAACATAATGTAGAAATCTATTCAAGTAAAAAATTTATTTTTAGGAACACATGCCTATGATAAAATGAGCACTGAAAACAATAAGAATATGACTTTTTGGTCATTGACTGAATCAACTGTTAAATTTTTATTTGTAGAGAGGTGGTAGATACTTAAGAAATAGAATACGTGTAGATAACCAAACAAGTAAAAGCTATGATTAGCATTACTGGCAATTTAATTTTAATTTGAGGAAGATGAAAAGTTTTTAAAGTAATACCAGCCAAGTTCTTGTTCACTGTAAAATAGTGCTTATTCATTTAACAAACTTGATTGAGCATATATGCAAGGAATTATGCTACACAGTGAAAAAGACTAACATGTATCTTGACCCTCATAAATTTTACAATCTAATAGGAGAACTGGACATTAATCCAGTCCTTTAATTACCTGTGTAGTTAGTATTTTCAAGGCGATGTATCGAGTAAAAACAGAGGAGAACTAACTAGGTGGGTTTTTGTTTTGTTTTTTTTTTTGTTTTTGTTTTTGTGTTTTGTGGTTTTTTTGTGTGTGTGTGGAAAGAGAATTAAACATTAAAGTACATTTAAAAAAAATATCTAAGCCTTTCCCCACAAATACTTGGGTGTATTTTCACTGTTGTGTCAACTTAATTTTTTCTCCCTTAATCCTGTTGCAAATGACTAAGATTTTAAAACTCTTACCTTTTTCTTATCCAGTTTTAAGTGATTGGGCAAGATGAAAACTGCTTCAGGCATGAAGTGGTTTGCTAAGGGTCAGAGTACAAGTGGTTGGCAGTTATTGAATGGAGCTCAGGATTTCTAACTCTGCAGACAGTTTTGAGAAAACATGTCCTATTCCCTGAGAAGAAAGATTGCCAATGAAATATTAGAAAGTCTTGTGTCTGGATTTAATCTAGATATACATATTATATTAAGTTTTGGGGAGATAGAAGAAACAACATAGCACAAAAGGGCCATGTGTACACGGGAATGTGTTATGTGTAGGATTTAGATTAATGCATGAAGAAGACCCCAGGGCAAAATAAAGCAGATAAGTGACTGTGCCAGGCAACATAACAAGTGTTGTTAAGGACTTTGGAAGTAAAAGAGCATCTATTTTTCCATGCTTTCCTTTTAAGGGAAAAATTAATGCTAATAGAATCATAAATGTTGCGTTTGGTGTATGTTGAAATTTTGCATCAATTTTTCAATTTGCCTCTATAATTATGTTCTTGAGTCCGATGACATTCTGGTTTTCATTTCCAGATTCATATTTCACCAACATTCTCTTTGCAGTACATACCTTGCTATAAAATGCACGTTTCTTGGTTTTCAAGAAAAAAAATTTATATTACATAGTATTGCTAAAATCTACAATGTCTCCCAGATGGGAAAGACGGAACATTCATCTCATCTTTTCCTACTGGATCTGGCTGGGTTTTGGAAAGGACTTCATTGTTTTCATGTGGCAGAGCGCGTTGGCAAATTGTTCCTTAAAGTACGCAGTGGCGTATTCATCTAATATTATGAGATATGGGCAGCATTTATGAAAGATAATAAATCTTACAACTCTTTTCAGAAACTTAAAATACAGCTGGAAATGTTTTGCTTCCAACAAACATGCAATCTTCATAAAATTGGAAAAGAAATGCTTTGAATAAATAATGTTTTGGTTTATTTCTCTGTAGTGCGAGAACTATTTTTCTAGTCAAAATTATGCCATAAAACTCCTCCTTCCTCTACACTAACACCCTTGCCTCTGTATTTATATTTTGCTGGTGCATTTAAAAATTTTTTTAAGTATGCCAGATTGCTCTGCCTTGTTTTTAAAGATAGAAAACTGGATTTGCTCCCAGGCACTCTTTCCTAACTAGGCCAGTTTAAAAACTAAACAAGGATTGAGTCAGTTAATTAATTTAAATGAGATTACAAATCAAAAACATATTACGCAATCTTGATTTAATTACTACATTTTATTTACTTAATTGAAAACACACTGTAGAAAGTTAGCAATCTGGACAATGACCAGTATGCTGTCTTTTCATTCTATAGGCTAAAGGCTTTGAAAGCAAGAAGTGTAGATGATCCTGGTCATGACCTTTGGTTCACTCAATCCTTGGATCAGTAGAGAGTCATTGAACTTAATCTTAGGCCAGAAAGGTCAGATACAATTATCCTTGCTTTCATTTGTGGAGGTTTTGGTGCTAGTTAATGAAGCAGTGCAAACCTTTGGTCAGAGATGTTGGGAGGTTTAACACTTTTTATGCAGAAGTATTTGTATCTGCACTGGTCAATAGTCCCCTGGCCTGGATAGGTTTGATTTGCTCTCATATAGGTATGTGATAGTTTTCTCTTAAATTTTACTGGCCAATTGTTTTTCATTTAATTTCTTGTGGACAAATTGTGGTCTTGATCCCAAATAAATCCTTATTTTAATCCTTGAGATATGATGGTATGACCCTTATCTCCCTATTAAGCAGGAAAAAATGAAGCAACTTTTTAAAAGAAAATTCAATGATCGAGCTAGATGGAATGTGTGAGGATAAGAAATAGAGGATATATTACATATCTATTCTCTAGTTCTGTGTTTTTCTTTAATTAAGTTACTTATCTGTAAGAAGCCTCGACATAGCAATATCCTCTAAAATAATGTTTTGCTATGTTGAACATATATTTTTATAATCAGTGTTAACCAATAGTAAGGGAGATCTAAAGTTTTGAGTTTTCTGCTGGGAAATAATATAGATGAAAAAACATAATTAAAAATACGTGGGAAGCCACATCTTAAAGAATATCATTTTGGTTTTGCCAAAAGTATTTAGAGAGGTTTCATTTCTCTTCCTGCTCAGAACTGGATTTAAAGAAAGGGGTACAGTTCCAGCAAGGACTCTGTTAACAAAGTGACAGAGTTAATGCTTCCCGTGGATGGCTGGTTAGCCAAGTGTTGCAGTGAAGTAGATGCCCTATAGTGTAGTGTAATTGAGAAGAGATGAAGAGACAGAAATAGAAGGGGGAAGGGCGAGGAGGGGGGGAGAGAGGGAGCGAGGGAGGGGGACAGACAGACAGAGAGACAGAAAGAGAGAGAGAGAGAGAGAGAGAGAGAGAGAGAGGGAAGGAATGAACAAGCTGGAGAACAAGTATTTTCCTACACATTTACATGCTCATGAGAGACATTTCATAGAAGAAAGAGAAAATACTGTAAAACTATAGTTTTATGTCACCCCAATAGATGAAGCAGTCCTCCATTATAACCAAAGCTGTACAGTGTTTTAACTGTGCTGAAGAAAAATATGGCAAATTATGTAGTCGGAATTGTGATTACATAAAGCTAACTCACTATAAATCCCAGAGAAATCAGTCACTGTAGAAAGTAAACTGCCAAGAGTGAGGCGCAACGGTGGGAGGTAGAAGAGGGAGAGTGAAGTTTGCCCAAGGAGAATAGTTTTCTCTCCCTCCCCTATAAAAAGATGGATATGTTTGCCTTTCTTTTAGGTGTCTCTATTATAAAATGCATGTATTTGTATCCCTTCCCTCAAGTTTTTGTTTCTTGCATCTTGACTTTTCTGTTTCTAAAGTGATTCTTATTGGCATGCTATATATTTAATTTGTAAAAATATACTACTTTAGTATGTCGATAGTGTTTGGGAGAGAAAGACGGGTGACTAATCTAAGCCTTTAAAAAAATCTCATATTCTTTAGTTGACAATGGGCTATTTCTTTACCTGCTTAAAGCAAAGGAATATGACAAAGGAACCCTTTATCACATGATGACTAATTTTAGTCCTAGCAAGAGGCTATCTGTAGGTTAACAGGTTGCAGTGTGGGTTTCATTTACTCTTTGATATCCCTCAATATAAAAGCTATATTGTTATAGAATCATAGAATTTTAAAGGTAGACGGGAACTGATGAGTTAGCTTGTTCAGTCTCTTCTTTATACTAAAATGACTATAAATTAAAATTATGCTTCTAAGTTTTAGTTTTCCTGTTCATACTCACATTATAGTGTCAGAGAATAAAATGAATTCCCAGAATAAATCTGACCTTGGAGTAGAAAGATAGCTTCCGGAAAAAGTTCATTAAAAGCTTCTCGTCCTCCTGTTTTCACGCTCGGGGTCTGCTTCCTGGACCTCCACCAAACATTTCTTCCCTTCGTAGGAGAAAGCCAAAAATCAGTTTCTGACTTATACTAGTTCCTCTTATCTACCCTCTCCCGTTTCCAAATGTTCCTTCAGAAAGTAAGGGAGGATAACTGAGACCATTGGGCCACGAGACCCAGCCCTGGTAATTGTGCATCAGTCCCCATTCTTTGTCACCAAAAGTTTGTCTGTTTGACTTCTAATGTATGTTTCTGCACAGAATGGATGTGCACAGTCTTTCTTCTTTGTGCACTTCTGTGGTTTATGGGACAGTCATTTTCTATTCATTTGACTTACTCAACCAAAACTCACTATACCAAAGATTAGGGCTATAGGGCTAACTAGGGAGGCATCCCTGCCTTCATGGAGTTCAGAATCTAAAAGAGATGACTTCAACATGGAGGACTTAAGGGAGAAAAAAGAGGGACAGAACGTGCAAAGACTCAGGAGCGTCAAATGTAGGTGACAGTGGAGAACCAAAAGGCTGGCCTAGGTGTTGGGGCCAGATCAGGGTGCCTCGAATGGCACACTAAACAAATTGAAGTTTTTTTCTGTGGTTATTTGGAATACATGGATGAGTTTTAGCAGAGAAGTAGCTCTCCAGTTCAGTTTTGGGTTTTAAAATGATTATATAAGTAGCAGAGTGGGATATTTGTTGGAAAGTTGTGGGAGCTGTTCATTTTCAAGACCCTGTTCCTAAGGTCACCACCTCCCTCTGATATCCTTTATAACATATCCTTGCCCATCCGTTCAAGGAAGAACCAGTTGTTCCCCTTGATATATACTCATCTATAGTACCCATCACACTGTATTTTTTTTTTAATTTTATACATTTCTATCTCTTTGAACAGCCTTTGAGCTTGTATAAGGCATATAATTTATATTCTTCTTTAAACAATACTTTAAAGTTGTTACTGTAAATTAAATGGAAATTTAATATGCATTTATGGAGAACCTATTATGTTCCAAACAACAGCAACTGAAATATAGAAGTTGTTCCATAAATCTTACTGATTTGCATTTAATTGATGCCTACATTAATGACCTTCAAAAATTCTTTCATGTTTGATGATCTTCCTACATCAAATAATTGAGTTCAACTTGAAACTAATAATAAAATAAAATTTAAAGTAATAATAATAATAATAATAATAATAATAATAATTGAGTTCATCTCTCTTCCCCCCCAGAAAGTTATTACTCAGTAACAAATGCTTTACAGGTCATTATTTATTTATTATCTTATATATTTGACAAACATTTTATTGGACTTCTACCAGATTATCAGTGAAACATTAGAATTTCCTTTGTTCAGTAGAGAGAGTTCAAACTAAATTTGATTTAGAATTGCCCTCTCTTAAAAGCATCAATTGGTTTATTGACTTCAATGAAAATAATTATTTCCAATATAGGTGGAAAGGATACCTAAAGGTGTTTTAAATTTGTGAAAAAGGTTTTGAATGTGTTGGTAAATGGTGAGGAGTTAGGGGAAGGTAAGGTTCCCAGAAATATTTAATCTATTGAAAGATCATTTGAATTTGCATGATTTTAAGACTGCCTTATTAGTACTCAAGAGGCAGTGTGTCTGAATGGGTGTCCCATATAGAGAACATACATTGTAGTAGTTGCCATTTAACTTTGGACAAGTCATTTAGATTACTTAAATTAAGTATCTCTGGGCCTTCCATCAAATTGGCATGTTATGGAAATCTGCTCCCTCCTAAGGTAAAGTTTAGATATTAGAAGAGCCATAAAAGATTGGCTGCTTTGTCATAAGAGATGAAAAGGTTGAAGAAAAGTTGGTAAAGGTCATATTGGGGTATGAACCTTTAAAATAAGTTTTTAGAGAATTTGCAACCTCTGGAAGGAGCAATTGATTTAGTTAAAAAGTAGTGATATAGAAATGGCTTCATTAACTATTTTTTTTTTCCTAGAAGAAGTATAATATGCTTGATTCACATCTAAAAGTGAGGAATGGGGAATATGGGATTTTCACAAGTATGTAGCAGAAAATATATTTCAGTTCTACATTACGTTCAGTCAAGTCAGTAAGAAACAAACAAAGAAATGAATAGAGATTGCGATCAAGGAAGACAAGATGAAATGTGGGGGGAAACGGTGGACTGGTTTAGGTCTGCTGCCTTCAAGACCCATTCCCCTCTCTTATTTTTCCATGGTATCAAAACCTTGTTTCTAGACTGTAGACCCAGTATGCTGGGCGACTCACAACTCCCATTCTTACCAGCCTTGTTCCTCAGAGATTTCGATCTTCTGGAAGGTAAATTTCATCAAATGGCTGATATCTGCTGCCTTTTGAATATGAGAGCTCCTGAGATCCTCGCAGCAGCAGTAGTGACTTCTTTCTTTTGGGACAAGTGGGACTAAGGAATTGACACGAGAGTTCTCAGGAGGGCACATACCCGTATCTATTCAGTTGTTTCACCACAAACAATTTTAGATGCTTGTTCTGGGGATGGACAGAATTTAGTCATGTCCCCTCTCCCTTTTTTCCTGACAGTTAGTTCATTAAAAATAGTCATCATTTTTTGAACCTGACCTCTACATTTAATATTATCTTTCATTTACTGATTGTATAGTATATGTCTAACCAGTGCTTGATGCTTTTATGTAATAAAATCTTTTCAGTGATTCTATGACGTAGATAGTATTACAGCTTTAAAGACCAAAATCCCAAGTGTCTAAATGTTAAGTAATTTTGTACAAGATCGTACTACTAGAGGGGAACAGAACTAGGATTCACTATAACATATTAAGTACACACACACAGACACACACACGACTTGAGCTAATGATGGAAGTGGTTAAATAAAACCTTTGGGTATAAAGTAATTTGACCTAGGTGGTGAATTGGAAGGATTTTAGATGTGGTCAGAATAATTCCTTCTCTGAAGTTAACCACAATAACAGTTCATTTTTTGGTTTCTCTGCCAACTGCGACTCCCTAGTTACTTCCTTTTCCAGAAGTTGGAATTAAGTGACCGATATAAGGTGACATAAGAGTTAAGAGGAGTTTATAGGGTTAGAATTTACAGTCTGAAAAGTAAATGTTTTCTAGCTCTCTCCCTGAGGAGGCCCTCCCTCTTCTGTGTTTTTGGGAGCAAATACGTATTTCATGGGAGGGCACAGAATTTGGAGTATGAAGGGAAAATCTGCCATTGTATGCCAGTAAATGCCAGATCATTTTAGAAAGTGGAATTCTCATTAAAAGCAAGTATGTGACTCAAATTTAAGGTCTACTTCAGATTTCCCTCAAATGCTTGTGGTTTTTTAAAGTAATTATGTTTTTTTTTTTTTTCCTCAATTGAAGGAGTTGGTCTGCAATTATTGGAAATGGGGGAAAAGGGTAATTTGCAGCAGAAAAGAGTAGGGATGTTGTGGTCACAGGGGGTGCCATTGTTCTAACTGAATACTTTTCTTAGGAGTGGAAGAAACCTTCATTCTCTATTCTACTAGACTAAATTTCAGCAACCAGATGTTGAGAAAGAATTTTGTGGTGCCATTTTGAAGTTGATTTAACTAAACATCCTAAGGCTCATGTAGAGTCTACAACTTCTGTCCTCTAATGACAACCTTAACCTGCCTCATGGTGTGTCATCATGAAGATGACATTAGCTATCTTGAGGGATATACACATATAGACCTCCATAAATGTGAAGTAGTGTTTGAGGAGGGGGAAAAACATGGGGAAGCTGTGGTCAGTGCATGTGTTAATATAAATAGGAACTCCCCAAAACATTAGTCTCTTGAGAAATTAAACTGAAATGTAGTATCGATACTGAGAGCCATTTGTCAGAGGCACTCTGAAAGGTAGAAATAGCTGAGGCTGTAGCAGAATAATATAATTTATCATTTTTATATAACCATCATGCTCCATGCCTGGAAAGTGGCCAATATTGTACCATCTCTCACAGGAATGTAGATAGAGAAAGATCGATCACTGAATCTTGCCTCAATTCCAGAACAAGTAATAGAATTTGTGGGAGGTGAGAGACAAGCTATATAGAGAGTACCCAAATTTTTGACTATCTGCAGGAAATCCTAGCCAGAATTCAAATGCAGGAGTAGTCGTTATTACCAGTTTTTTTTACTTCCACTTTGGGAAGTCAGAAATTTATTGAAGAATAATATGGGATCACTAAATATATTTGCTAAGATTTCATGAATACTGTTCTAGGGAAAAAGAAAAAGACAATTAAGGAAATATAATGAAGGGGTAAAATTCTGATCTTAGCATTAAATTGAGTTAGCAGGCACGAGGCAAAGGTCATAAATAAATAACCGAGTTTTATACAGAAAGAAATTAACAGGATGTCTTTACATTGAATGGTAGAGCAGCAATTACACTGTGTTAATCACTTTCATTGGAAGAGCAGAATTACCCTGGTTAAAAAAAAAAAAAAAAAGCCAGCATAAGGTTTTTAGGCTGGGGAAAAAAAAGCTGGATCCATCCCTTGGTTTAGGTGCAATAGCAAGTTTTCAGGGAAGATCCTTGTCTGTGCAAACCTATCAAATTTTTTTTTGAAATTCACTATCAAGTTTGAAATTGCCTTTTCTAGGCAGGCAAAGAATGCTGCTGAATCCAAGTCATCCATTTCTCTGGCATTTACTGAAAGCCTAGTGCATTCACAGCCATGAACGTCACACTGAGGAAGATACAAAAGAAGTAGACAGAATCTTTGCTTTTGCTTAGCATGCCATTTGGTTGAGGATACAAAACTTAAATACTAGAACCAATCAAAGTAGATTATAAAGTACCCTGAAAGTAAGTGTATAATAATATATGGCAGATGACAGATAAAATGAAGAGGAGACATGGAAGAAGGAGTGAGCTTACAACAGTGTTGAATTAGTTAGGAAAGGCATGTCACCTAACAGTAGTGTAGCATTCATGCATATTTCTGTGGCATCGAGGAGGAATAATGCAGGGTAGGAAGTTCAGATATACAACATTGATCTCTTCCTCCTTATCTGTAGAGTCTCTCTGTCTATCACAGATGGAAATTAAATTGATCCAACAATTTGCTCTCCACTAAGCCATGATGGTTTCTACCTAGTAATTTATGCTTTTCTTGGTGTTTGCAAATCGATTGCTATTATGGAATGCAGACAAATCTGGGCCTACATCCAGTAGGTTGGGGGATTATTGGAGTGGATATGTGTGTATGCACAAGAAATCCTGGAAAAACGGACTCTCATTTCGGTGTATCTTGGTCATTGAATAAAAACTTTCAGGTTTTTAAAGCGTGTTTAATTACACTCAAATTGTATCTTAGGGGATTTATCTGCTTTATTTCATATTGATACTTACAGGCCCAACTTTCAAACCACCTTTGTCGCTGAACCTTTTGTTTCAAAAAAGCCTTGCTCTACCCCAAGAATATTATAGATTTATAATTTTTTTTTCACTTTTGACACAGGAATACCTGTAGACATTGACCTAGTTTGATAAATAAAATGTCGCCGCATAAAGGCTTGGAAAAGTATACTTTATTTAAACACTCAACTTCATTGTTCTACCTTAAAAAACATTTTTAAAGTCCTTCTGAGGATTGTGAAATTCTTTCAAAACAAATTAAGAAGAAAACATTTTCTGTGATTTCTCTACAGATTCTGGACAATCAGGAAGTCCAAGCCACAATGATCCTGCCAAGAATCCTCCAGGTAAATATGTGTTCCAGGACGTTTGCAATCTGACATTGTTGGAGAACAAAGGTACCACTGTATAGATAAACACCCCATAATTGGTCAGCTGCCGATTTCGTTCTGGCAGGCAGGTATGATCGGGACAAGATGTGATTCTGTGTGAGCCCTTCGCAGTGGCAAATACTTCTATATTGGCGTCATCAGAATTTACCTAATCACCAACGTTTTAATTTTTATTGGTGTTTTGTTTCATTTTGAAAATGAATATACATGTATTTTAGTTGTGTTTCTTTCAGGTGCTAAAAGTCATTGTTTGAAAAGCCAAACAACCTTTTACTCTTTCTTAAAATGCACAAGAAAAAGTAAAAAGTAAAAATTTCCATACTATTATAAGGTGTTACGGTGTTTTCAGTGAAGGATTTTTGCAAACAAGTTTTTATTCCGTAAGGTTTTTATTGGATTCCCAGAGTCAGGAAATAATGAAAGTAGGACTTTTCCTTTACTATAATGTATGCCAAATACTCTCTTTATTTTTAGAAGTTGTTCCAGATCTGAAAATGAGCTTTTATAACTTGGCTGTCCTCACGGTTTTATTGCTCTTAAATCTGAACATATATAGTAATTTTGATATTGATTTAGGAAGTGTCTTTTCATATGAGATAAAACTAGTACAAAGAAGGATTTCTAATATTATATTAAAATCATACTTATATCTGTGTCTTAAGATAAACTAACAAAAACAAAACAAAGCAAACAAAAAAAGTCCAAACTAACCACACATGCCCTCTACCTCTCCAGATAATCTCATCTGTATTTTCATTGAGACTAAACCAAAAAAAAAAAATATATATATATATATATATATATATATATATATAAGTAATAATAAAAGTTTTCTCAGGTACACTTGGTTTTATGGCCTTAATGGTTTAATCTTCTTCGTCATTGTGCTTTGCTAATGTGAAGTTGAACTATCCAAAGAACTCTAAAACTACAAGAAAATAAGTCAGACTAGTCTTGTTTTAAAATGATGTTAGAAAGATACAGCAAGTAATTATTCAAATAAAAATGCAAACTCAAAACTGAATATTTTTTCTTTCTGAGTCTCAAATGTATTTTGCTCTTTATTTTTGCCTCAGAAAAATTACCTTTTCCAACTACATATTAACTTATTCTGTATTATACAAAATTATAATGTTTGACAAAAGTAGTATATACTTCAAAGGTTAAATGTCCTAATTAAAGATAGATTTTAAAATGTATACTAAGTTGATTTTTCTTTACTTTATCAAAATCATTTAACATTATTATAAATAGATTACAAAAGATTAAAAAAACTGAACAGTTTTAAATATAAAATTCAATTAATTTATTTTACTTTTGTGTGGTTAAGAAATTAAAATCAAAAAGAAAAACAATTTAGAATATAGTAAATTTTGTCAGAAATTTTTCGTATTTGAGAAAATTTCATTAGCTTTTGATGTCTTTAACTTTACTAAATTTTTTTTTTAGTTGGCTAATATTTTCTCTGTTTAGTGTGATAGCCAAAAGTAAACATCCAAACATTTTTTTTTATAAACTCTCAAACCCACAAAGAATGGGAGGGAAAAAAACAACCTTTAATAGAAAAAGTTGATAAATTATTTTAAGTCAAACTAAATAAAGGGTATGTTTTTTGTATTTGAATGACAGCTTGATTTGAAATTAATAAAGCTGTTATTATTTGAAATGCATTTCTGAACATGTACAGAAGGGATTAAGATCCTTAAAAATGTTCTCTACTTGAACTTAATGAACAATCTTTGAATAGTTATATAATGTCAAAATTTGATTTTTCAATATTTGTCAAGAAGCTTGGCTAAATTTTGGTCTGGCAACATTCGGTGTTGTATCGCTTATTCTGTTTGCATATAATATGACAAACAGAAACAGTTAAGGTAGAACACCTGATATTTTTTCCTTATAAATTTTTCTTGGAAATCAAACCTTTTTTGGGGGGAACTGTGTCCTAAAACTCGAATGTTGTAAATAAATGCATATAAGATTAGTTAAATATTGTATATATATAAGTTGTACCTGGATTATAATTTTTTACAGAGGTAGAATAATATTAAACATATATAATACCAAAACTTAATGCAATATAATTAGAATTTTCTTTGATGGTTTCAGAAACATTTTAACATGCTTCGTGTATTAGTATATCATGACCTTAACCATTGAGATTATTAAGGAATTCTGTTTGATAAAATTAAGAATTCATTCTATATTATTGTGAAATATATCAAGTGACTAGGAACATGGAATAGTTTCTAATTTGAAATGTGAAAAAATCAGAACTTACTAAGTTTTTTGTTTTACAGTCTATTGGGATAAATAACACTTATTAAAAGCTCTTTTCATAAATTTAGCCATGTTTGGTATTTTAGAGCATAATTTAGCTTTAGGAGACCCTTTTCATCACTGTATTTTAGCTTTGGCTAAAATGTGAAATCTCCAAAGTTGAGTTTCAGTATCTGGAGAAAGCATAATCTATTTGTGGAAAATTCAGTCTTCTACCATAAGCAATGAAATAATCAAATCACTTGGCTGCTTTTAACTGTTATAACAAAGGGGGGCTAAACTTTTGAAAAATATCACCTTGATTGCCAATACTTTATTATCACTGGTAGTTTTCCATTGGGAGATGCGCAACCCATGGCAATTGCTTCCATCTACTCCTGTTTGTTTCTTAACAGCTTAGGAAGAAATGGCAAAAATTCTCTTTTAGAGATAAAGGCTCTTTGAAATCTGTTCCCTACTGTTGAGATGAAGGTAGAATCCCATCCAAATCCTCCTATAAATTCAGATGCATGTGTTTCCCCACAAACTGGGCATCTACTCTGGCTTGGCTTTTCCCCAGCATCAGATTTGACTGACTGACATGGAGACCACTTCCTTGCTGATTCCTCTGAGCTTGTGGAGGGTGACTTTAAAGTCCTCCAAACTGTAGTATGGACATCTACAGATAGGCTTTTAGTTTTTAACCTGAGTTTCTTGATTGGGGTTAGTACTTAGTGAGCAAATCAAACACAGGCAAACAGTCAAAAACAGCACATTCTGGAGAGGTGGGATATCTGATATTTGTTATTTTAAAAAGCATTTAAGTAGTAATTTATGGAATATCTTTATACTATTTGTGACTTAATATTTTGTTTTTATTCTTTGTTATTTGGTGGGAATAGGCACCGTACCAATTTCAGGGCTAAGATACTCTAAAGATTTGATGGCACCCAAGGATATGACATTGTTGTTCTGGTCAAGAAGCATGGGGCCACTTCACTTTTTGTGATGCACGTTTCCCTTGTTTATGGCTCAGAAGTTCTATGTTTATGTTCAGTTACTTCTTTTTGAACATCAAATTAATCCCTTCTAAGCAAGAGAACTATGTCCTCTCTCAACTATAGCAAACAACTGTTCTGGACCAAATGAGGATAAACCATTAATTTAGGAAGTTATATTTTATGCAGATTTGATTTTATTTTTAATAATTAAAAACCGCACTGCCACTTCTATGAAATGTGTGATTGGTGTATAATCTTTTAAAATTATCTTTGACTTGTTCTATTATTTTGTGTCTGTACATTTCTTGGGCTATGTGCCCTTTTAGATTTCCCAATCTGTTATTTGCCTAGTGCTAGAATGGTTAATGTCCAAGGAAAACAAGACAGTGTAGAAGTCCTATGTTTATGTTCAGTTACATAAAAATGAATGAATGAATAAATAAATGAATACATAAATAAAATCCCCCCCTCAGAAAAAAAATAGAAGTCAAATTTTGCCTCTAATTCAGTTTGATGCTGCTACCTCATTTTGGAGTTTAGGAAGGCTGTACTTTTGTAGGGCACTCTCACTTGGCTAGAAATATAACAGACACGTTGAATCCTAGGATAGTTTTTGTAAATTCTATTGTGTAAACTTTCTAAATATTCTAAGTATCGTTAACCCTAGCTTTCTTACTTGGAATGACATGGACTTGTTCTACTTTCTTTTTTTTTGGAACTTTTATAGAGTGCTTGTGCTATTTAGTGTGCTGACTTTTGCATGTAGTCTGACAAGGAAACCTCTGGGAGCCATGAGGATAATATATTGGGTGTATATCAAATAAGCTGCCTTCTATCCTCTCTGGAACAAAGATGGAACCAAAGAAATAACTGAATAAATTAAACAAGGAGTATCTATTAGCTATAGCGATAGACCTGTCTTAGACTTAAGAAATTTTTTAAGTTTTAAAAATTTTGAGATTGCTCTTTCCCCAACCTTATTTTGTAGATTCTGAGATTGAAATCAACAAAGAGTTGTCATGAAACTAATGAAAACCAACTAATTATCAAGAAAATAAGTTCAGCATCTGCAATTTTGGTTGTCATCTGTTTAGATAACTTGGGCCCATATTTACTTAATATTTCACTTTGTTATTTTCCCTAAAACTTAGAATTTGGGACGAACCTGATAATACTCTCTACCAGTTATAGAAATAATAAAACGGTTTTCTTTACTATTTGCATATAAAGGCAGATAAATTTACATAGGCCTTGAAGGACCTTATAGAATGTTTTATCTTAGAACATGGTGTTCAGAATTTTTTTTAAAAAAAGAATATTTAATTTATTTTTAATTGCAGCCCATTTACTCCTCATTTAATAAGTTCACACCCTTTGCATATCCTCATTTATTGTATCTACCAGAATCAAGATGTTTTTCATGGGGGAAAATGCACTATTTCATGATACTTAGAAGTAATTTTAAATTTTGGCACTAAACAATCTGCAACAGCCTATAAACAGTCTTTCAATTCATAAAAGTATAAATAGAAAGACACTAAAAGGATTGGTTAACTGTGGTAAGACCTGACGTTGTAGGTAAAGCTTTTAAGTAATTTGAGAATGAGGTCGGTGTGAGTCAGTGCTAAAATCAAAGGATATTTTTTCCTAACAGATTTTTTTTTTTAGAAATAATCTTTCTTTATCCTCTAACTTTTTTGAAGACATCATATTCAGTAAAGTTCTTAAATGCTCAGATTTAAGATAGAATTCAGAGTAAAGCAGGAAAAGATGAGGAAAATGTTTTCTTCACAAATTACTCTTAAAGATCCAGAAAGGCACATAGCCCTCAGCTTATTTTTGCAGGCTACCTTATGGATACTTGTGTTCAATCCTCTCCTAAAAAGTTAATCTACATAGCAATTGGCACTGTGTCCAGCCTCTAAAATGATTCCAGCCTGATTATTTATAATATTTAATTTTAGGAGAAAAAAAGACAATTTAGTAATATCCTATAAGGTTATGAAAAAAAAAGGAGATTTTTCCATATCTTCCCAGTTGCCCACTCTATTAGGCAATAAATAATATAACCGAATGCCCACTATTTGCTGAGTTCAGGATTAAATATTACATTCTAGGAGACAGAGTGTGGGTCAACTAATGTTGAGTCAGCTCAAAATAAGGAGTAGAGACAGCCATTTGTTCTTGGGGAGTTGGCAATATACACCATTCCACACCAAGAACAATAAACAGTCCAGAAAGAGCTGTTCTATAGATGAACACTAACTTTGAAATTAAATTTCCCCCCTGAATCAGTGCTCATGTTTTACAGTGATCATAAGGGCCATGAGATGCATGAGCAGATTAGCTAACTTCTTTGGACTTCAACAGTCAATTATATCCATGGTAATTGTAAGCATCAGATGGTAGAACATACCTGACAAGTAGCAGGGCTCGGTAAAAGTGAGGGCTTTTTGTACTACTTTCTGTTTTAGCTGGATTGATCAGAATTTCCTGAAGGAAGTATTATTTGATGTGGAACCAAACAGAAATGTGTTGGATTTTAACCCTGAACTCCTAAAGACTAAAAATGGCAGAGACAAAGTTATAAATCAAGATATGAAGCATAAGCATAGAATGTTAGAGATTATATAAAAGAGGCAAAAAGTGTTTTCCAGTCTCATGGTGAAATAGAATTGTAATTTTTTTAGAAAGTCAATTTTGTTCTAAGCGTTTTGACATCTAAGGAAATGTAAAATGAAATTTTGTTACATAGTTTTTAATAGTGATAAGAGAAATAATACAAATGTATCATTAGAGATGGCTTTTCCTCTGGCAAGGCTTTATCTCTTAGTCCTTGTGTTAACATTGTATAAATATTTTTCCCACTTGCCTTTCCATGGTGTTACTACTTTTTTGAAGCCGCCAAAGCTTCTGTCTCCATTGAAAATTTTCTGTCTCTTACTTTTCCTGGCCCTCTTCATATATCTCCTTTGTTCTGCTTACTTCATCCTAGCAATTTATTTCCTACTTTAAAGAAATGCATCTTTGCCCCTCATTCAGACAACGTTCTTTAATCAAGTGTCCCATCTCTCTTTTATTTTTCATGTTATGACATAAAATACTCTAAAATTCCTTCTTGACTTCTGCAACTGGTCTTCTGTCCTCACTGAAATGATTCTTATTAAATTCATGACTTTTTATTATCAGAGTCCAGTGACTCCTTTTCATTCCATTTCTTCTTCCATGTTCTTGAGCATTAATTTGATTCAGTTGACCATGCTTTACTTAAAATTTATCCTTTACTGTAAATACTTTTTAAAAAAAATTTTATTGTGGTAAGAACACTGAAGATGAGATCTGCCCTCTTAAATAATAACATATTATTGTTGACTATAATCACAGTGTTGTTGAACAGATCTCTAGAGCTTACTCATCTTGCTTAACTGAGACTTTATGCCTATTGATTAGTAACTCCCCATTTCCTCCTTGCCCCCAACCCCTGGCAACCATCATTCTACTTTTTGATTCTATGATATTGACAATTTTAGATATATAATAAAAGTGAAATCATCCAGCATTTGTCTTTCTCTGATTGGCTTCTTTCACTTAGCATAATGTCCTCATGGTTCATCCATGTTGTTGCAAGGTATTATAGTATTTTCCTTTTTTTTTTTTTTTTTTTTTTGCTGTATGCATATTACACCTTTTTTCATCCATTCACCTGTCAATGAATATTTAGATAGTTTCCACACTTTGGCTGCTGTCAATAATGCTGCTGTGAACATGGGAGTGTACATATCTCTTCAAGATCCTGATTTCAATTCTTTTAGATAAATACCTAGAAGTGGGATCGCTAAATCACATGGTAGTTCTTTTTTCAATTTTTTGAGGCTCTTTCATACTGTTTTCCATAGTGACTCCACCATTTTGCATTCCCACCAACAATGTGCAAGAATTCCAACTTCTCCACATTTTCCACAATTCTTGTTGACTTTTGTGTTTTGGTAATAGCCATCCTGACAGGTGTCAGATGATATCTTATTGTGATTTTGATTTGCATTTCCTGATAACTAGTGACATTGAGCCTTTTAAGATATACATTCGTATATCTTTTTTGGAGAAAAGTCTATTAAAGTCCTTAGCCCATTTTTAAATCAGTTTTTAGTTATTTATTGTTATTATTTTTTTGCTATTAAGTTGTAGGAGTTTCATGTATATTTTGGAGATTGACCCCTTATCAGATATATGGTTTGCAGCCATTTTCTCTCATTCTATAGGTTGCATATTGATTGTATACCATGCAGAAGCTTTTTAGTTTGATATAGTCCCACTTGTTTATTTTTGCTTTAGTTGCCTGTGCTTTTGAAAACAGGTCTCTTTTCTGGTAATCCAGGAACCTTTGAGTTTTCTTTCACTTGCTTGTGGTGATTTCTTTCCTCAGTTAACCAGATTTTTGTCTTTCATTCTCTCTGTGTCCTCTGTCCCTCCCCCCACCTCTTTCCCATGACTTTTAGGTGCAATCACTTATTGTTATTCCTAGATATGTACCTTTGGAACAGATCTCTCTTCTAGTGTTCCAGGCCCAGGCCCATGTGCTTAACAATTTTTTGGACACGTTTTCCTAGGTGTCTCATGGGTAACCCATTAACATTTCCAAAATTCAAGTCGTTTTCTTTTCCACTAGATTTGAGTTTTTCTCTGTGTAAGATACCTTGGGGCTACTAGACTCTACCCAGACAACCTCAGTTAGAGTAGCTCATGAGTTCCTTTTAAAGAACCATCTTTCTCATCAGCCATGTATCCATTCATCTTGTCCTTTGAGAGGACTCTCTGAATCTCATTACCATTATTTGGGCTCTAGACATTATTTCTTATGCCTGAAATTGTGCAAAAACCTTAAAATTGCCTCTGTTTTTCCTCACTCTTTCTTTCTTTGATGCTATAAATGAATACACTTCATAAAACACAAACCTGACTTTCTTAAAAGCTCTTGATGGTTTGCTCCTTATGTATTCATATTCTGTGTCATGGTTTGAAATGCTGTTCAGATACTAATTATACAAAGTCCCCTTCCTTTTCCTTTTTTCCAAGTGCTATGCTCTTTCCTTTGCCAGGACCACCATATCCATATCCATCTGCAAATTTGTTTATCCTTCCTGTTCAAACTATTCCATGTATCCTATCAGATTCCCTCAGGCAGAGTTGGACATCTTTGTCTTTATAATGATTGGTGTTCTATATTGTAAATTTTGTTTACAAATCTCCCCCACAAGTAGAAAGTTAAATTTTTTTAAATGACTAATTTACTACTTTAATCTTTTTTTTTTTTTTTTTTTTTTTTGCTTCACGGCTTTCAGAGACATTACTCAAGAAAACAGGATGTTAGTAACTTTACTTATGAAAATAGGGCAAAAAGGTTAAGTGATTTGCCCAAGGTCCCAATTAGTTATTGGCAAAATAGTCATTTTTTTCCCCATGGGTCAAAACTTGAAGTCAGTAGTATTCCCACTACATTATTATTACTTCTCTCCTTGTCCCTTCTCCCCTTCCCCTAATAAGTAATTCCATTTAGGGTGGTACATTGCCTTGTGATAAAGTGAGAAAAGTAAGTATTTAAAAGTATGCACTGCTGTGGAAGAGAAAGAAATGAGAAATCTTTCCGTTGAGATGTTTTAGCAATACCACGTCTGGAGCTCCTGGCACTCATAGTGGGTGCCACACTTGAGTCCCTGGCAGCAAGCAGTTGTGACAGCTGTAGCTGCTGGGACAAAGGGTAGCGGGCAGAGAGCAAGGAGATGATGGAGGTGATTCTTGAGAGATCCTTGCATTAGTGGGAATGAACTTGGGGAGAGATATTACCTGAGAGATTCTGGGGCTGTGGGATCAGGGCACTGGTGAAGGAGGGGGCGTCCTCTGCAACTGATATTATGATTGCTAGAGCTCAGTAGCCCCTATCTTGTCCTCTACTCCAACTTTTCTCCAGGTTCATGTGTCTTGCATTCATATAGCTCAGGGACCCACTCAGTACACAATCATAAGTGTAATTTAAACACAGTAAATATTCTCACAAAACTGTGAGAGAAAAAACTAGTTCTTGGGCTATAGTTCATTGTTCAAGCTTTTGTTTTTCCTAGCTTTATAACTATATTGCAGAATCTTGTGCTATCTGAAATGATGTCATAAGGTAATGTAGAGTCCAAGTGAATTTTTAATATATTGATGTAGGCACTTAATTTATATTGTACCTAGTTCCAGAAAACTGTCAGGAGGACTTGCATTTAAATAGATTGCAATTTGTCACATTTTCAAAGATACCGCTATAACATATTTTTCTTTCTTTGTCGAACGTCCAAAGGGAAGCTTAGAGATCTCATGTGAAGAGAGGTCTCAGCCATAACTATATCCCTAGGTTACATTGTGATTAAATCCACTGCTCTGCGCAGTTTTTGTCATTGCTCTTTCACTCAAGTATCTCGGATTCTTTTTACAATGACTTTCTGCATCTGATGTTTCTTCTCAATTTAAATTCTTTTCCCTCTCTATATTTACAAGGATTGCTTTTGCAGCATATGGCTACAATTTAATAATGCAAAGCATTTTCCTCCTCACAGCTGGAAAGCTGGGTTTATTCTGTATCATAGATAAGAGTAGACTTGCTCCAGGCTGGTTAGATTCACTGAACACTGATAAAGCTAAGCTTCCTGGGTATACTGTCCTATACAAAGAAAACCAGTGGACTCCTACTTGCATATTTGAGTGTCATAATTGGGAAGAGGGGACAAATCTATAGTAATATTTTGCAGGAGGAATAAAATACTAAAAAGTCTATTACCTAGATTTAGCTACCCAAGTTTTAATCTATTTCTATCTCATATGATTTAAAGTTATCAGGCAAATCTCCTACTCAAACGTCATTTTTCTTTCTTTTTCTGTAACTATAAAAGAGTATCAAAATATCAAGTAATTTAAATCAAAGACCTTTGTGTGGTAATTTGACTCTTATTGGCTTTTGTATAATAATATCATTGATGGAAGAAGAATTTAAGAAAAATGAGATTCTGGTTTTAAAAGTTGTCACAAATCCTTTTGGGTATTTTGACTTGTATGCTGTCCTTCAGGGACCTTGCACTCTTTCGTTTTATATTATATAATAAAACTAGAATCATATTCCTGTTTTCACTGAAATATTTCTAATTCTTGATCCAATTAGAGATATCCCCCCCGCTCCATTCCCACTCTGTATCTTGAACATATCTATGTCCCCATGGCATTCAGGAGGAAGAAAACAAGAAAAACACTTGACTTTCAGATTAGAGTTTATCATTATTAAAATCATCACATGTATTTTTTAATGACATGGAAAAAAAAGTGACATGATATATTTATTTTTCACATATTGTCTAGTTCTGTTTCTATGAAATGTCTGAAACAGGCAAAACCACAAAGACAGGAAGTGATTAGTGGTTGCCAGGGGCTGGGCGGTGGGGGAAATGGGTACCTGACTGCTAATGAGTATGAGGTTTCTTTTAAAAGTGATAAAAATGTTCTGGAGTTAAATATTGATGATGGTCGTACAACTTTCTGAATATACTAAAAATGTCTGAACTGTATACTTTAAAAGAGTATTTAAATTATCTCAGTAAAGCTGTGTCCTTCTTAATATAGCCTTTTATGATGTGGTCCCTGTTTTTTTTTTTTTTTTTTTTCTTTTTTTTCCCTTTCCTAGTGCCTGTGAGCCACCTGGAGAAAAGGGTATGGAACTACAGGCTAGGATAGAGATTTGGAGATTGTTAGCCTGGGGGGTCAGAGATCTCTGGGAGTATAGGAGGAGGCTTCAGATAGCCGCTGATACAAGGAAGTCACATGGAAAGTGGTGTGAGTGTACATGTGCATTTCTCTGGGCTGTCTTGTGTCTCGGTGGGGTCCTTTACTCTGGTGATGTGCACAGGCCACTGGCAGGTACAAATGACAAATGGCAGGATGTATTATAAGATGCTATCCCCATTGTTTATTTCATGGCTTTTTTTGTTAAATACACTAGAAGTTGGGTTTCAAAATTTGATGTTTTGGATTACAGTCATTTTCTGAGTTTAGCTACTTTCTAAGCAGAACAATAGTTTCTAAAAAGGTAAGTAAGGATTATAAAATTATCATCTTCATCAGGACATAATAAAGCACTCTGCCATTTTATACTTAATATGTTCTAGTTGATATCCGGAAATAAACCACACGAATTACCTTACCTTACACAGTGTCAACCAGTGAAGAAGGGAATGTCCATGAGTTTTTGAAAGAACATATAAAGGAGCAGAGGAATGAGGCAAGGCCACCACTGGGGTTACTTTTAGATGAGGAGGGCAAAATATTTTTAAAAAGATGAGAGTTGGCACTGAATCTTAATGCATTGTTAGTTTAAAAAATATTTATACTCTCTCCCTTTAACTAGAGCATCTAGAATTTTAAATAATTTTCCTAATCTCTGTAGTGGGTATTTTTGCCTCAGGTCATCATCCTTGTGAAAATTTTATTATAGGTCCATACTGTGCATTATGTGCAAATCTCCATTATGTGCAAATCTGATTATTTTATTCCCCTCCTTATATATTTCAAAGGTTTCCTAGACTCTAGGCTAAATCTAAAACTTAGCATGGCATCTAATCCGGGCCTTCATGCTGTGGCCCCTGCTTTCTCTCCCACTGCCCACCTGGACCTTGCATTTAGCCTTAGCCTTAGCCATGTGCCTTTCCTTTGTCCATGTCGTTTCTATGCCTAGTAGGCCTGTGCTCCATTGACATATCGTCAGAGAGACTTCTCTAGACCCTCTCTGCAGTGCAATTTTACAGTAATAGCACTTACTACGTTTTTGTCACCTTTTACTTATCTGTTTCCCTTAATGGATTTTGAACTATTTCAGGTGAGGATTGTTCTCTTCTTTATAAACCTAACATCTAAGGCAATGCCTGGCCAGAGATAGTGTCCAAAATTTTATGAAATGGAGGCTTAGACCAGTAACAGGCTAAATAAATTGTAAGCTGTACTGCAGGAGTGAGGCCATTCCTATGCCCAGAAACTGACCTTAGCCAGGAAAACCAGGTGTTTCATAGAGACAGTTACAGTGGGCCTCTTTTACCATGTAGGTACATCACACCCCATAGATAACTATTTGGGGATGTTCTAAGCTCAAAAACTTGTTTTAACATTGTCTGATGATGGATTTTGTAGGGACATACCAGACTGAGAATTGTGGTACTCTAATGTAATTACTGATTGAAAATACTTGTCTCAGATGGATTGAGTTTCTCTTCTAATCTGATGAATTACAGAGAAGGCCTTTTTGCTATTTTTATGCCTTTGCTAGTTTACATGATCATGAATCCTCGAGGAAACAGGTCAGGGAGCTTGATATATGACTGATAGTAGTTAATATCTTCAAAAATTTCTTGATTACACAGAATGCTTTCCATTCACTTGTGATTCTTTTTATTATGTTGGAATATTGGCACTTTCTAAAAATTTGGAGATCACTGCTTATAGATCACTTGCTTAAGGATGTAATTTTTTTTTTACTATTGAGGCATAATTTACATAAATAAATTACATATCTGTCTATCGTATTTATATATATGAAAGGGAAGGAAAAGGAAGGAGATATAGGGTGTGTGTGTGTGTGTGTGTGTGTGAGGTAAGTTTTGACATATGTATATACTCATGGAACTGTCACCACAATTAAGATGATAAGCATTTCCTTCATATTTAAAAGTTTCCTTTGCCTGCTTTGGAATCCATCCATTTCTTTACCCACATCATCAGATGACCCCTGATCTACTTTCTGGCACTATAGATTACATTTCTAGAATCTTATATAAATGATATCATACAGCATGTATCCTTTTTTTGTTGTTTTTTTTGTTTGTTTTTTATTTCTTTAATGCAACATAATGACTTTGGGATTTATCCTTGTGGTTGCATGTATCAATAGTTTTCTTTTTTTTTTTTTTTTGGTTTTGGAATAGTAACCCATTATAAAGATATACCACACGTGATGTGAGGTAAAGATCGATGTCCTATTTTATTAAATATGGATAGCCAGTTAATCCAGCAACATCTATGTAAAAGACTTTTTCTCTTCATTGAATTGTCTACCCACTCTTATCAAATATCAACAACCATATAGTCATATGTCTATTTCTGGTCCGTCTCATTGACCTGTATGTCTGTCTTTTGCCAACACCGAAATGTCTTCTTGATTTCTGTAACTTTATAATAAATTTTTAAATAAGTTTTTAAAAAGTATTTTTAGGTCCTTTGTATTTTTATACAAATAGGAACATTTTATCATATTCTATCACCAAAAAAACCCCCAAAAAACCAAACAAAAGCCTTCAAATATTTTAAATGAGAGTAGTGAGATTTAAAGTTAGGTCTATTTAGGCATAAAAAATAATTGTCATTAGCTATATAATATAAAGTCCATATTTCTGACTTCTGAGTCCCATTCTCCCAGCCCTTCACTAAAATTTCCATGAGGATATGTAAAACCTTAAAACCTTTTTCTAAGCATACTGAAACTGAGACTGAAGGATAACCACTTGGTAGAATCTTGGAAACTTATCACTTAACTATATGATCAGTGTAGTTAGATTGAATTTTATAAGTGGAGGTTTTCTTGTCTTTTATCTCTGAAAAATAGCAGTGTTGGTTCCCTGAGAAGTTGTAGATGTGCATTTGATTCATCCCTGCTATTACCCCTGAGGTTCAGAGATGTTTTCTTATCAATTTAAAAGGCCATAAAGCCAGAGAACAGCAGGATTGGGAAATGGAGGAGAGAGAGGAGTGAGGAGGAGGAGTATGGGAAGACATCTTACAATCTGATTCCATTTTCTAATTTCAGTCCTTCGAAAATTTTCCACTCTGGGCTAGAGCCTAACTCCTAGCACCATAGACATGGCCTTTTGTAAACTTGGTCTCATCTGTCCCTCTAGAGCTTCACATTTCAGAAAGTAAGGGTTTTCATGTGCTACCTGGTAGGGTCTTGTGTACTTAGGTGGCGGAGTGACAAGACCCCACTTCTTTATATTAGAGGCTCATCAAATGAAGGACCAGCCGTCATTTGATGGAAATGGTGAGGAGCTGTACTTATCAACTTTAACTAACACTATTACTAGTAATACAACTACTTCCATTAGCAATAAGCATTTATTAAACCCTAAGCACTTTATATACACGTTCTTATTTAATCTTTCACCTCAAGTCTATGAGTTCAGCATTATTATTCCTATTTTACAAATGAGAATTGGAAAGGTTATAAAGTATTTATTTAAAGTCATTAATTAAAAAGGAACAAACTTAGAAATTGAATTGAGGTAGTTTGAAGTGCTTACTTAGCACAGAGCCTGTCATATAAATAACACTTCGATAAATGGTATCTGCTATTATTATCAGTATTATTATTATTATTATTATTATTATTTACTTATATTACAGTTAGGTGATTTACTCAAAGTTTGTACAGCTGGTAAATGATAAGATAGGAATTCAGATCCAATTATGTCAATTCTAGAGCCCTCAGCCTTAACCTGTATTGATAGACTTTATTCACAGTATCCAAGGGGAAAAGCCACACACTTTTCTGAGGCTAAAGCCCTAAATCTGGATCGTCTATCCTTTAAGTAAAGAGAAAACCACAACAGTATGCCCTTGGTGAGAATACTGAAGAACCAAAGAAAGGAATTCAGAAGAACATATTTTTGAAAGTGAAGAATTAGAAGAAAATTTCAGAAAACAATTTGTTTGCTCTGGAGAAAGGACTTACCTGAAAAGTGAACAGATGTAAGAATAGTTTCATGAACAGAGTATACCATGCGAGATAAGGAAAAATAGTAAGAAAACTAAAGTTGCTTCCATACAATTAAATTCTGCATTAGAAGAATAAATAGAACTGCTATTGTGGAAATAATCAATGATATAAAGAATAAACATTTAGGAACAGAAAAATCCTCAGATACATAGCTATAAATATAAGTGTAGATATAAACTAATAATGAGAACAGTAGTCAATTAAGCACAGAGTTATGCCTAAGCATTATAAATAAGATTATGGATGTAAATTACAATGTAAGGAGTAGTTCTTAAATATATATAAACAAGGATTTTGTAACAATTATATGGGTCCTAAATTCCAGATCACAATTTTTAAAAATTGTGGCAACATACACTTGCAATTTATCATCTTAATCATTTTTAAGTATACATTTTAATAGCTTTAAGTTTATTCACAGTTATGCAACCAATCTCCAAAACTTTTGTCTTGCAAAACTGAAACTCTGTACCCATTAAATAACAACTCCCCATTCCCCACACCTCCCAGCCCCTGGTAAGTATTATTCTGCTTTGTTTGTATGAGTTGGACTACTCTGGATACCTTATCTAAATGAAGTCATGCAACATTTGTCGCTTTATGGTTGGTTTAGTTGCAGATTAGATTTTGAAGGACAGAAAAGTGGAGGAGGTTGAGAAGGTTGGGTAACTAGGAATGACAAACCCATTTTCTCCTTTTAGGAAAATTTGTTGTCAGATTTTCCTGAAGACCCTTTACTGTTTGCTTTTATCTCTATATTTGCTTAGCTTTGTTATTAGGGAATCCTGATTCTTGGTGTCAAGTACATTTTCAGCATCAATTGATATTGTCAGTGTTTTTTTTTTTATCATATTGATAGATTTTCTGATAGTGAACTGCATTTCTTTATGGAATAAACCCTATTGGTAATAATGTATTTTTCTTTTGATATCATTCCTGTATTCAGTTTGAATATATGAATTGGATATATGTTTTGCTGGGCTAATAAAGGCTCAAAGGAGAGCCTTCTTCATAAGGACGTGCCATGTTTTTTAAGGCCCCAGAGCATGTAAATAGTATTGGAACTTAAAGGCTAGGCAAAGAATAGATAAAATCCAGCTGTGCAGCCATCTGTACCTGGTGCCATTTTAAAAGGTGGTTTTTAACTCACTTTCTTATGATGTTCTAAGGTTTTTAAATTTTAAAATGAATATGAATCACCCATGGATCTCTTAAACTGAAGATTCTTATTCCCAGGGTCTGGGATGGAGCCTGAATTTCTGCATATCTAACAAGCTTCCAGGTTATGCCAATGCTGTTGGTTCTGGAACCATAGTTTGAATAGGAACATGCTAGTTCAGTGGTTCCTAAACTTTGCTGCACATTTGGATCACCTGGGGAACTTTTAGTACATCCTTATGTCCCGGTCACATCTATACCAATTAAAACAGAATCGCTGCGAGTGGAAGCTAAGCACAAGTTGTTTTTCAAGAACTCCAGGTGGTTCCAACAATCAGCAAAACGTGGGAACCACTTCACTAGGGTAATTGGTCTATTCAGGTTTCTACTTTGCTCAATTTTGATTGCTTTTATTTTAGGAAGTAATTACCCATTTAAGTTTTTAAAATCATGGCCAGTAAGTTGCATGTGTTATTCTCTTATAATTATTTGGTTTATGGTTTTTTGTTTTGTTTTGCTGGTCTTTTCAAAGAGTCATCTTTCCTTTTATTTGTTTTAAATATTTCTCTTATTTATTTTACTTATTTTATCTTTCTCTTTAATTTCCTTTTTAACTTTTCTTGGGTTATTTTTTGTTTGTCTTGTTACAAATAATTTTTTCTTTTTTTCAGTCATTTTCTTTAAAATGCTTTCTATCTGGTTTATAATTTTTCTTTTGATTTTTCTATTTGATTCATGGCTTATTTTCTTAATTTTCAGATAGTTGGGGAAATTCAATCACTTTTTATTTTTTATGTTTTGGTTTTATTTTCCAAAGATGAGATAATATGACCTGAAAAAGTCTCTATTTTAAAGAACTTGTTTACTCTTTGGTCAAGGACATGATTAATTTTTATAAAATTTCCATGGACATAACAACAAAGCACAGAGTGTGTTTGAATGATATAAAGTTAGTCTTTGTTTAATAGTCATGTTCGGTTCTAAAGGAGATGCATTCAAAATTCTCACTATGTATAATTATTTTTCAAGTTTCCTGTATTTTAATAGTTTTTGTTTTATTCATTTCTCCACAATATTGTTTGGTGTATGTATGTGACATTGGTGATTTCTTTTCCCCATTAATTATGCCTTTTATCCATTCATAATGTTCTTTATCCTGTTTATTGTAAGATGGCCATTTATCTTAACTGCCATCTTAACCTTTGCTAATTGACACTGTTTTCTTTTTGTTTGAATTTGCCTTATTTCTTTTTGCCTTTTATTTTCAACCTTTTGTTCTTGTTATCTTTTTGTGTAGTGTTCCTTGAAAATAGCTGAGTTTTATTTGCTTGAGTTAATCTAATGCTCTCTTTATAGGATAATTCAGTCAACTTATGTTTTTTATAATCATTGATATACTTGATTTTATTTTTTTATTTTATTTTCTATTGATTATTTTTACATCTTATGTTTTTATTTTTGCTGTCTTAAGTTCCTACTCATTGTGTTTTGTTTTCTCTTTGTTAATTTGGAAGTTCTGCCTTCCATTTCCCACTCTTGAAATGTCTCTATTATTATTTGAAAACAATAACAGTTTTCCTAATAACTTATAGATACTATGATTACCATCTGTAATTTAGAGAAGAGAAATGTGAGGGGTAGAAAGTTGCCTAACTTACCTTAGGTTTGCATAGTAAATGGCAGACGTGATTTTTTGGAATAGTTTAACATAATTTAACATATTATTTAATTAAATATTAACTATTACTGTACTGTAAAAATAAACATAGTCCACTTAGTAAACCATAAAATATTGCGCTAATTAAAAATTTGAAAGAATTGATGATATTCATGGAAAATATATAATACAGTTGTCCCAAGACCAGAAAAGAAAACAGGAAGGAGTAGAGTAACTTTCAAGAGAGACTCAAAGTTATCTAAGAATCTTTTCTGAAACAGATTCTGGGAAGATGATTTTACTAGTGAGTTTTTCCAAAATTTCAAGAACTTTTCATAAAAAAATGATTATTATCCAACTCATTTCATGAAATATGCATATAACCCTGATATGAAAACTTGACAAATAATATACAGAAATTCCCACAAAGGTTATTCAACTACATATGGAGAAGTTGGAAGAAACTGTTAGTAAACCAATTCAACTGTAAATTAAGAGTTATTTTTCATGAACAAGCAAGATAATGTAATCTAAGAATTCATTAATATATAACAAATAAATGCTGTAAGAAAAAAAAGTAAGCTCTACTAATGCCAAAAAGCATTTAAAAATATTTAATAATTATTTTGATCAGAAAACATGTTTAAAACTCTGAGAAAAGTAGGAATAAGTGAATATATCAAATGATGAAAAAAATCAATCATCAATTAATAGACAACACTATTATTAACTGTGACCCTCCGGAAGTAATCTCATCAATATTATAAATAAAAAAATTCTGCCAGCACAATTTCTGTTTTACATATTTTAGAATGTTATATTCAGAGAAATACTGAATATGCATCTGAAAAAACCCAACTTTATTATAATTAAATAAATGAAAATTATAGGATTAATATTTTTTTCTCTATCAACTTGCTACAATTAAAAACAAATCCCTACCGATATGAGTAATATATAATTCTGGCAGTAGGGTGGTGACATGGATATGCTCACGATCTGCCAGAAGGAGTATAAATTGGCAAAAACCTTTATGGAAAGTAACTTGACCGTTTTTACCAAGAGCTTTAAAAGAGTGCGTGTCCTTTGACCCAGTAATTTTACTTCTGGGAACTCCAGCGTAAGGAAATGATGAGAATTGATGACAGAGATTTGTGTACGAGGATGTTAATGGCAGTGCTGTTTATAATATTTTTTCTAAAATGGGAAATAACCTAAAATGCCAAACAATAGGAGAATGGTTAAATAATGTATGATACATCATGCAATGTATTATAGTACTGACATTAAAATCATGCTTTTGATAAGCTATTTAATCTAAAGGGAAAGTGACTGTTAATTGGGAAAAAGCAGGGTGTAAATATACTTAAATTTGATATCAATTTTATAAAAATGTATTTATATATTATATATGCAAGAATAAATTTAATAAATTTGGAGAAAATACTAAAAAACACAAATTACTTATTAATACAGTACTATCAGAGTGTATTGAAGTCAGAATATTTCTGACTTTCTACCAGATCACTTAAGTCACCATCAGGGATTTACATTTCATATTGAAAGATAACCTAATTCTAAATTAATACTAGAGTGTTAACGTTGGCTGTCGGCAGAGGTTCAGTCTCTGTGCAGCGAATCATTTAATTATCTTTGCAGTGATTAGTATGTCTGTTTCACAACCAAAATTTCATCCCTAATCATGGACAGTTCAGGTCAGTTGAGAAGCTGAAGGTAAAGTCATGTCTTATAACACCTCTACTTGAAAATCACCAAGGGTTAGTTGTGGTAGCTGAAGTTATATGAAGATACACACACACACACACACACACACACACACACAACTTAGTGTGTAATAATCTTATCTTCTCTCCCTTTGCATCCATAAACCACAGGATTTAGACATCTTTTACACTCTGTAGAAAAAAGTGAACAATTAGAATCACAGAACTGGAAATGCCTTTGAGATACCTAGTGTCCTGTTCTTTCTCCAAATGAGCAATGCAAGAAAACTAACAGGAAACAGCCATGTAGAAAAGTGGAATCTGAGGATTGCAATGGGCTTTGGAGGTGTTCTAATCCAATTTCCAATTCAAAGTGAGAATTCTTAAATCTGTTGAGGGTCTTTATAGTCACTGAGAAACTCCCTAACTCTGTAGACACAAGTTTTGCCATCTCCAAAAGGATGTCAATAACATGACAAGGCGTAGGATAATTGTGAGAAATATGTGAATTAATACTTTTGAATATCTAAGCATAGTAGCTTGGCGTGTGCTGGTTATTATTACCTTTGCAAGTTTTCACATTCCTTTCTGGGACTTTTCTTATTGGATGACAAATCTGACTATTGGGCCAGAACACAGTTCCTGGAACTATGCAGAATAAGTCTAATTCACCATTTACATTGCCAGTCCTTCAAATACTTGAAGACGGCTTTCATGAATTTAATAACTGCTTTCTGTGGCTTATTTATTTTTAATTTCAAGAATAGAACACAGACTATAAAAATGAGCATTATCAGTCATCCTTTGGATTTTCTATGTAAATGTTGTTTAACATTCAAATGGTGCTGATTATAATTTGAGATATTAACAGTTAGATATGCCATTGTGTCCCTCTTTTATTGTTCGTAAAGGAGGTTAAACACTATATTAACTTCTGAGTAGTGATTTATTGTTGCTTTTGTTAGAGAAAAATTAAAAAAAAGAAGTAAAATAATATAATTTGATATTGCCTTTGAGAGTTTTCAGTTTGCAGAGGTCTTTATTTCCTACTCAATTTTATTTTTTTAAAAAGCGTACATGTAGTGTAAATACAGCATCACATAAATGCCGAATTGTTCTTTGCTTCCTGGCTTAAGCTGTTGTGTAATATTGCTCTGTAACCATTAAACAGCTGCTCTGCCTCAGAGATACTCATATTTCCTTTGGTAGATGAAGGGAATTTACTATACGAATGTCTCCAAATTGCTTTAAGATCTTTGGCCTTTGTATCAGCTGTTTAGATTCACAGTGGTCTATGTAACATGTGAAAACCATGTTTCTGGAAGGGCCCTGCAGCCTGGAGGTCACAGCAATAACCTCTGCTTTTCTGAGTCTCACCCTCTCTACTGTTGAGGGACCCCTGACCTCCTGCATGATCTTCCCTCTTATTTTGCTAGAGTCCTTAAGTATTGTTTCTTGTATCTTGTGAGCAAGTACTATTAGCTGTCCAAGTACTATATCATCCACTGTTTCTCTTCTTTAGTCTGCCTCATCTTGAGTAATGCCTGCCCATTGTAGAGGCTGTGCTGCATCAACATGCATGAAAGAGGTGGCAGCAGTCTGCTTCAGGTGCTTCTCCCAGACTACCCAGATGCCTGATTCCCATCCACCCCCTCTTCCATAAGGTCATTGCCAGTAGACGTTACAGCTCATCCTCAGGAGTCTCACTATGCTCCATGCAGGAGTGGAACCCAGTGGGACCTATGGGGTTGCATTTTGTCTATGGATGCCAAAGCAGTTCTGACATATTTCCAATTCCTTTCACAGTTTTAGTAAAATAACTCTTTCCATTTTCCTTATAGATTCAAATTCCTTAGTATTTGGGGAATTGGGGGTCGGGAGTGGAGAAGTACTCTGCTACATTTTGAATTGCCTCCCCTTTTGAATGAGCTAGTCATTGTATTTTTCTATGTGTGACTGCCTTTCTGTCTTCCTTACTATATGTGCTTAGCTTGAGATAGCTCTTCTCTCCCTTCTGATTAAGCAACTAACAGGTCCACACCCCACTGCATCAAAGCGGGCATGAGGGAGAAAAAATTGGAGGCCTGACTACTCACTGGAGTAATAAGGAAATGAACTTCAGATGATATCTACATAGTGAAATGTTATTATGTATTACACACAACAAAATTTATATAAATATAATGACATATTCCCCGTTTATTCCTCACTCATTCATCAATTTATTTTATAAATATTTTTGAACTCTTACTCTTTACTTGTAATTCCTTGGTATTTATTTTGTACTAAAGGCTTAAAGTTATACATTAGTACACAACAAAGTCAGAAATACAATCTGAGTCTAATCATTATCTAAATAAAACTCTCAGCAAATGAGTTCCAGGGAATAACAAGTCTCAATGTAGTTATCCTTCAGTCTTAAGCCATCTGTGCCTATGCTGTTATAAAATTACCAATATGTTCTTTTGTGACCCTGTTTCAAAGAGTCAAATTTAAAAATTGTGTTCCGTGAGCATTTATTTAGTAGCTACTGTATATAGAGGAGCTGAGTTAGTTGTTAAGGGAGAGAGAGAGAGGTGAACAAAGTCCAGTCACTCCCTCAAATAAAGGAGCCGATAATCCAGTAAGAAGCACAAGACTTAAAAACAGTTATCTTGAAAAAGCTGAATGTGCAAAGTAATATAAAATAAGTACAAACTAGGTGCTATGTGAATACAGAAGAAGGAGATTGGTGCTAGCTGGCAGAGGGGTTCGAAAGGAGGGTAGAGGAGCAGATTATGGAGTGGATGGTGGTTGAGCTGGACACCGAAAGATGGGAGTAGAGCACATAGAAAGACGGCCTTCTAATCAGAGGGGAGCTATCTGAGGACGACGTGAGAGCAGACATTTACAGAGTACAGTTGGGTGAGGGTAAGTAACCTTGTCTGATTGGTTAGGTACATGAGCTGCAGTCATGAAAAATGAGGTCTAATTTAAGATACGAGTTCATATTTAATATATTTACCATACATAAAATTTTATATTTACCGTATATAAAACAAAGTATAACTTCTTATACTTTAAAACAACAAAAAAAGCAACAGAGATCTTTGTATTCAATGATAGCTTGCAGTGGTTCAGAAAATTAGAAATATCTTGATCTCCAACCACACAAAGGGAATCAATGTCTTTTTTGTTATCATGGCTTTTAGCACCCTGTACAGTGTTGGCTAACATAGACATTCCTCAGTAATCTCTGAAATGAATTCAACCTGGTGAAAGATTAATTGCTCCACGAGTAGTTTCTTGAAACAGAAGTGCATCAAATGGAGACATTTTTTTATTATCCTCTTAAAATTATATATATTTTCACAGTAATGACTAATATGAGACCCAGGTTTTACCACCAGCTGAGGTCTCATAACTTCCTCTCACTCTTTTATTCTGTTTTTAAAGAAGATAGGTGGGTGAGTATGGAACAGTGTTCAGATATACCCAGCTCTTCAGTTCACAACAGTAAAACATATATAATAACTGAATGATTTTCTGTCTTTTCATGCTATATGTGATTTAAAAATGGCATGGTAAGTTTTGCTCTGGTAAAATTGCTAAGTGCAGATTTACAAATAATTTGAGGCAGTCTGGAATCCAGTTTGGATAATTCAGTGTATGGGCGATTGTTGTCTCCACTGGCTAATCTTAATTTATTGGTAATGTTTAACGCGTGCGTACTATGAGTTTTACATTTTTGTGTCACTAATTATAACAACTATGAGGAAGGTAATTTTATTATTTCTAATTTGTAAATGAGGAATCTGAGGTACAGAGTCTAATAACAGGGCCTAGATTCCGCTCTGGTAAATGGTGGTTGGGAGTTGAATTCCAGCTCTTTGACCTGAGTACTCCATGGTGCTCGACCACCCACACCTCACATGGCTGCACCAAATCTCACCCCACAGTCAGTCCTAAACTTTACGTAAATCTGATCAGGTTACCAGTTCTTTGAATCTAGTGGTTTTTTTTTTTTTTTTCCTGAGAGTATTTTAATTCTGAAGATTATCAGACTCTTCATTTCTCCCCAGGCAGCAGAGAGGAACCACATTCCCCCTCCCTAAGGTGTTCTCCTCAAGCTTCACCTCATTATACATCTTTCACATAGATGAGAACATGGGGACACAACTGGCTTTTGTGGGAGTCCTTAGCTCTAGTCCTGGACATAGCTAGATCAGCTATCAAACAGGTCGGAACTTACTCGGGTGCCTGAACTGTTGGCCACAGCCACTCTGAAACCCCTCGCCTGGAAGTCACGGAAGGGACACATGGCACTAACGGAGGCCTACATTACCACTGTTTTCTAGCAAAAGTGTCCAGTTCTTGAAATGAAAGGAGGCCAAGGGCGTCGTAGAAAGGGTGAGAAAGCAGTGAAGTTGTTTGTGAGGCATATTAAAGGTGCACGGAAACGGGTCGATGCAAAGTATTTGCTTTATGTACAAGTTATGCTTCTGTGTGATTCATGACCCTGGAACAAGGGTGGGAGTGCTGGTAACAGCAGCTCGCTTTTTTTTTAATCAAGGAAGGATTTGTGAAAGAACAGTGGTTTCAAGAGATCTTTGAAGTAATTCCAACAAGGTGCTAATTGTGGTTGTGGTTTTCCTTTTTCTTTCTCCCTCCCCCCTTCTTTTTTTATTTTTAATGGATGGACTTTAGTCTACCAGGTGCTGCTGCCAAGCTGAATGCATTCAGTGAGGGCCCCAGAACCTTCATTCACTAAGCAGGGGCCACAGCAAATAAAACTATAGCAATTGCTCTGTACATTTAGAAAGTTAAAAAATTAATTGTAGATTATTTAGCATCTAAACTTTTTACTTTTGTTTAAACAAACTCAGTTTACATTCACAAGAGTTTTTTGCTTTTACTTGTTTTTGTTATAAGCCTTTCTTCTTCTTCTTCTTCTTCTTCTTCTTCTTCTTCTTCTTCTTCTTCTTCTTCTTCTTCTTCTTTCTTCTTCTTTCTTCTTCTTTCTTCTTCTTTCTTCTTCTTTCTTCTTTCTTCTTTCTTGTTTTAACCTTTGGTTTAAAAACGCTTGAACAAATTTTTGTGTTTAATCATTTATTTGCTTCCTGCTTATGTTGATCATTTTCTCCTTGATGTTTATTTTCAGGATACCTTGAGGATAGTTTTGTAAAATCTGGAGTCTTCAATGTCTCAGAACTCGTGAGGGTATCCAGAAGTAAGTAAATTGTTTTCTTACTATTTAATTTTACAGCAAGACTTAAAGTATTTTACATTTTAAACATTAAACACAGTATGAAAAGTAACCATGTATTAGGAGAATTAGGGTTTCGAAATCTCTGACCTTTTAATGAAATCATAACTGAATATATTTTGTCTGATTTTCTAAATAAACCATTTGCATTTAAATTATCAAAATGTTCTTTTGTATAAAAATAATTTCGAGGCTGTTCTAATTGTGATGTTATTAGTATTCATTTAATTCACTGTTCTCTCTGTGACCATAGATGGTCATTTATATCAAAGGAAGTATGATTAACTAAATGTACTTCATATTGTTATGATAACCCACATAAGTTTCCTGTAGATAAGTGCTTTTTCATTTTACTAACATTTTGGTGGGAGCTTGGAGATGTACAGGATATACACACTAACATGCAGAATGTAGAGGGATTAACTTTGCAGATTGCAGTTGGATATAGATAGAAAGCATTGTTATCCCAAACAATGTCCAGTTGCTTTAACTGACAACCTTACCTGAGATACCATTATTGGCAGGTCAGATGAGATTTTCCTTGGGTAAATTCACCTGTCCAGTTAATGAAGCAAGGGGGTTTCCTTGATCAACTCTTTTACTTATTACTGGTGTGTGCAAATATATATAGCTGAGATGCAGCTCTTAATGTGCTGATTACATTAAAGGAGGGGGCCTCATTTCTCCTTGCTATCTTCTCTGATTTAGCTTTTTTATGCAACTTCGAAGGGTGTGTTTTCACTTGACTTTTTGACAGAGAGTCTTACAGTGTGGAATGATGTTGTTCAGATGATTACATCATCTGAATAGTGGCACTCTGGTCCTTGTTTAAGTTGTGCTTTTCATTCAAGTCAAATTCAGAGGCCACGAGCAAGAATTATGATGATCGAAAAGAACAAAGTGAGAGTGAGTTACCGAGGGTAAGCATAGGCAGTTGTGCTTAGTGAAAGAATCTCCAAGATGGTAGATTACTGACCATGTCTTTTCAACCATAGTTCTCAAAGAGTTCAGATTTCTAAAATGGCCAGTTTAAACAGCATGTATCTCAGGGAGTTATAATGCATGGATATTTAAGATTTTAAGTAACTTATCCTTTCTGATGTGATTCTACAGTGGATAATATTTATCCAAAAGACTTATGTCATAGATCTGTTTACTTGGGGGCAGTATGGGAGACCAAAACCTAAGTCCCATATCACAGTAGCTCCAGGTTCATGTTTCCCGGGCAAGAGGAATCTAATGGTCTCGTCCTTTGACCAAGGCGATGAGCCTTGTGTGTTTTCCCTGATCAGTATGTGCTGTGTGAAGGCCTTTGACATTAGGAAGATTTTATGTTTGTTTTTAGTTTGGAAAGGAACATGCCTGAGTTACTATCACTTTCTGTTATTGTATAAGGAAGGGGGTATTTGAAGGTTTGTGTGTGTGTGTGTGTGTGTGTGCGCGCGCGTGTGTTCCCCATACTGTTCTTTATCAGAGAAGCTATGCTGCTACAGTTATAAAACAGTATGAAATTATTTGCTTTAATTTGTACTTTCCTGAGTTCCATGATATATTTCCATTCTTCTTATGAGAAGCACGGTAGAGTCATCTGTCAGAAAATATTGTTAGTTCCTCATTATAGGTAACATTATGCTGGCTGCTGTAGGAGAACCACATTAAAACCTTTAAAAACCCAGAGTGATATCTTGAGAAACATGAATTTCAAACAAAAAGATATAGATTAAAAATACTCTACAGCAGTTCATAAATGAGATAAATTTAATATACTTTATTAATTCTTTCTGAATTCATGCTGTCATCTTTTAGAGGTTTTTATGTTATCTGTTAAAACAAACATTACTAATTTGTAATTAATATATTAATTAACTACATTAAGTAATTTTTTCAGCAAAAATTTATTTCTTACTCTGTATGTAAATAGGTATCTTCGAAATGCTCGAGAAGTTATTCTTTTAATATATCCACATTATAATCTTATTTACTAAATTGAACTATATTATTTATGAAATAAAGGTTTGCTAAGTAAACATAAACTTCAGCACAACCTTGTGCTGTATTTCACAAATTCTGATTTCTTGAGGGTTTATGGTATGTTAATGGTTTCTGTCCTCTAGGGTTTTATTATCATATGACCCACTAATGTGTATGTTGACTTTAGCTAATGAAATTATTCAGTTTTAGGATAGTGATCTTTCTGTCGAATGATATTATCTCCATCTTAAAAGTTGATTTAGGATCAGCTTTTGGAGTGAGGAGAACAATAAGAGAGATTAAGGGTTGGCCTCTAACCCTTAGAATCTGAGATTCTTCGGAGCTTGGTTTCTAAGAGGATATTGGCAGCCTCTTAAACATGATTTGCAGCTTTCAGGCTTCTTACCCTTCTCTGGGAGAGGTGCTATGGCTGATCTTTGCATCTGGTCTAAGTTCTTTCAGAGGCTTTTAAACAGGACTATCTGCCTGGGACTTGCTGTTCTCATATACTTTGTCATTAAATAAATTCTGTGGGAGTGCAGTTTTAGACTTTGGCCACGTTTATTATTAATCCACTTTTCTTTCTTTAGTTATCCATTTAGTGTCAGAATACACAATAAATTTTTATAGTGCTCATGTGTAAATCTATAGACAAATTATTTTTATTGCTTACTTGATACTCTGGAATAATTCTTCTGGAATGATTTTTTATTTTTTAATTCTAAAAAAATAACTATTATTTTACTGTAAATTATACCAAGTATATTTATGGTTATGCAATCTGTGTTGACTGTCAAGCCATATGTATGAAACAGAGACTAAAAATCTTTGCCTAAATATTGCATAAGCTTAATACATTACAAATAGTTTGTATAAGATGTAACCTATAAGTTTCCTGTCAGTAACTCAGTTATGTGAATTGTATCCATTAGTGTTATAGTAACGGGACAGATCGCTTACTTCTACTGAGCCCCTCAAATGCCTCATTCTAGCACATACTCTACTTTCCAATGTCACATAGAAATGGGTTCTAATAATAGACTTTAAAGCATATGGTTACCGTGGGATGTCTTACCTTGCATTTTTTTTAACCTCGGGTGTACCTCAGGCTACAAGCAGCAGCTACATTTTAGTTTTCTAAAAGACTTAAGCCATTAGGCATAGTTACACATTAAGACAAATATTTTCTGTATAAAATGAGACTAAAGTGTATTCTATAACACGAACAATCTAACAGAAAGCAGAAGAAGCTTGAGAATTCTGGAGCTGAGACTAATCTTGTATATATTGATTTATTTAATTGTAGTAGGCAAAGAGAGATGTTCATTGTGTGCTCCTTGATACTTCTCCATAATGAAGCACGTGCCTCATCATCAAACTTTCTTAAAAAAATAAGCAGACCATATTCTTAGAACGAGTCTGAAGAGCTCTAGCCCAGGACACACTTTTTTTCTCATTAGGGCCTTGAAGGCCCAATGAAAACAGGTGAAGACTGTTCTTAGGTACTGTCCTTTGGCATCAACCTGCCTGGTCTCCACCTTGTATATTATCTCTGCCCATGACTTTGTTCTCGCAGTAATCTCTGTTTAGAATGACCTTCATTACCTTACAATTTCTCTGAGATCCAGTTCCAGCTATGGTTTCTCCACAGATTTCTTGGATTATTCAAGCTTGTATTAGGTTCTTCTTTCCTCGAAATCTTACAGCATTTATTGATTATATCATTCATCAGGGCAGTTTCATTAAAGTCTGTTAGGCTGGTATTTGTTTTCATGAATGTTTCATTTACCTACTTTGTTGCCCAAAATGTTTTATTAAGGACCAGAACTGTCTCAGACTATTTTGTATCCTTGATAGCACCTGCCTTTAATGGATACAATCAATAACTTGTTGAATGGACAAACTTTCAGCAAGTAGGTTTATTTAACCTCTTCATCTGCCTTTAGCATGTCTTTGAACTGTTCCATCTTTAATAACCACTCCAGCCTATCAGGGAAGAAATTAGGGGGAGAACACAAAGAAGCAAGGGAATTTAGATTTGTTGAACACCTATTATGTACCAGGCAAGATGCTAGGCTTTTATCGCTCCTTACCTTATTTCATCCTCAAAATAACCATGTGGTAGGTTATTATATTTTTCATTTAGTAGTTTAGGAGACTGCACATAGCTAATAAGTGGTAGAGTATGTTCAAACTTAAAGGCAATCTATCTCCCAGGACTTACTTATGCTGACACAACTCACTGACTCACAGGTTTATTTAAGATGTCTAGAAACAATTTTTAAAAATCAGACAGATGTACGAAAACCAATACTTACAAACAAAAATTTCAATTCATAATATATCAGCAAATTCAAAAAGATTTCTTGATTTAAAAAATACCTTAAAGCATAAAACTTCATGAGTATATTTTAAATGATTTCTAAAGTTGTAATATAAAATCTTTCAAAAAACAGAACATAATTATTGAGAAGAGCTACACTTACCATTTATATGCGAAACTTGAATATGTATTTTGGGAAAAAAACTTGGCTTTTTTTTCACATATGTTAATTTTACTTATACACCTGCCCAAATACAATGTTGATTTACATTAAATCATCATAAATATAATGATTTCTCATCCATTCTTATATTAAAGTTAATATTATTACAAAATAATAATATTTGGTATTTTTGTATGAAGCTGATTTATATTTATTTATTTAACAATAATTTGGTTTTGAGAGTCAACTTAGCACAAAGTATCTTGCTTGATACTGAGCACATTTTGTTTCCTCTATAAACTAGTGGGGGTGACATATTTAGTTAAACTAACACAAGGTAACTCAAGAAGGTTGGAGAGTGGGAATAGGGGACGGTAGTAATCAAAGGTTATCCTCTGAATGTCTCAAGTGTCCAAATTTGGACGTCGGAACAGGAGGAAGTTTTCAAGTCCTGCTCCAATCTATAGTTGATATTAGAGTCTTAAAGTAAAGAAAGTTGTCTTCATCTTTGCCCAGAGGCATGGAAAATATTAGATTATTACATTTGACGAAAGATCACCAGTGTAAATGTCATTCCCAATGTTCCTTTTGTTTTATTCCTCAGCACCCATAACCCAGGGAACTGGAGTCAACTTTCCAATTGGAGAAATTCCAAGCCAACCATACTATCATGACATGAACTCGGGGGTCAATCTTCAGAGGTCGCTGTCTTCTCCACCGAGCAGGTAACTGAAAGGGGATCTGTTCTCATTCTCAGTCTTTATGCAAACAGGTAGGCAGGTAGCTATGAGATACATAGGCAGGTGGGGAACGAATAGGGGAAACAAAGCAAAAAGTTAGAATTTTTGCTGGTTTTACATAGATTTTCATCTTTCCTGGTGAAATTTATTTTGACATTTGAAAATTAAATATAATTGTTATTCAAAGCATTTAAAAAATCTTTTGGGGGTGACCAAGGAACTATGAAAATGTATTAATATGATTTTTATCCTGTTCTATATTATAATTGTACAAGTTAACTAATCCTTTTGGCAACTTTAAAAACGATGTTGCCATGGCAAAGGTCCTGGTTCATGATTGATCCATCTTGGTAACTTTTACCCTAATACCACATCCAAGCTGGGGATAACAAAAAATGAAATGTGTCATTTCCTTAAGCTTAAAAGCAAAAGGCCTTATTCTATGCCAAGGTGCCAGGGTTTGCCAAGCTCTTCAATTAGTCAGTGTTCTTTGAATAATTGAGTGAACTCTCAGTTACCAATGAAAATATTGCCTGCTCTGAGATCTGGTTTAACCAGCCTTTGTTGGAAAAGAGCTGCAATGAGATTTCTTTGCTTTTTAGTTCTCTGTTGACATTCCCATTTTTCTCTCTTGACCTTCTTATTGTAACTTTCAGCCTCACAGGGGTTTAAAAAAGAGGTTTCCTATTTAAATGAGGGATAAATAGCTTGGCAAGTCACTGTGCATAGGATTTCATGATGACATGTTCCACTATTATAGATTGATAGAAGATTGAATTAATGAGAAACAAGGTGAATAAAAATAATATAGCTTTTTTTTTAGTTGAATCCTCAATGTATGAAGACTCATTTCATTTACAGAGTATTAAATATAACCATGATCAAATATAATAGCATGTGTGAATTCCAGACCAAACATACATTTATAATATTAACTTTAAAAGAAATCTGCCTAATTATTTTATCTTTTTTCAATAATGAAATTTAATTGCATTTCAGTTAATTATGGGGCTATTCCCATTTGTATGTTTATTAACAAAGTTCAATTTTATATCATTTATGGTCAAAACTGGATTTTCATATAGTTAGCTTGCATAGCAAGATAATTGGGTTTATTATCACTAAAATTGTCTGCGACATGGTGAGATCTTAAAAATGCTTCTGTTTTTCTATATTTAAAATGTGAATAGTAATTTTTTATTTTGTCTAATGGATCAGTATGTTGTCAACTATGGTCTTCCTTCATGATCATTTGGTGTGAGATAGGTCATTCAGAATAAAAGTTTTAAAAAACCACCTCTCTATTATTAAAATCTTTTCTCCCTCATTTCAAGTTTTTTATTTACTGCCGACTCACAGATGGGAGAATTAGATTAAAGGAGGGTTTAAAAAATATACATTCTAACTCTGAATACCATATGAAGAAACTTAAAGAGCTATTATTTACTCTCTTTATGGTTTATTTAGCATGGGTAAAAATTGCTACCTTCTATGTCACATTGTGAGTCAAATATTAATCACAAGTATATCTATGACTGTACCCAGACATAGATATGCTTCCATTATTTGGAAACACTGAAGCAGAAAGAGCACTGCCTTACTTAGCGTCAGACTGCTAACATTAATGTACCCCTGGAAAGTCACTGAATTTTTACAAATTTGTTTCCCCACGTGTCGGATAAAGGAGGATTGGTTTATATGCATGACTTCAGAACCCAATTCACACTCTGAAATACTATGACTTTATGTTTGTTAGCACAGCATACATTTAATTCGGAAGAAATCTTTTTTAGTGTTTACCTGCATAGATGTGAATAAGGATTTTTTTTTTAATTAGGGAAAAAATATCCATTTTCATAGTCATAATTAACTGTTTAATAGGGTGTTTGTGGTGATATATGAAAGCAGTATATCAAGCCATATGGCAAGTACCATAAAATAGCTTTCTAATCTCTGCTCTAAATATTCACTTTTCTTGATAATTGGGATGAGCCATATATTCTTTATTAAAACATATAATTTAAAAAGTATACTGTTTGGTTTGAATTTGGCAATGGCTTGTTTTTGATGGTTGATTTTACAAATAATGGAGCAATAACCTAATTTTTAGGAAAAGATAAGAATATATGAAATAGTTTATAATTAGTAAAGTACTATAAATTTTTAAAATATTAATTATAGAGTTACTACTAATAATTATTATTTAATAAGTATCTTCTAAACGCCATCCACTTTACTAAGAACTTTACATTTACATTACTTTAATCCTCTCAGCTGCTTCCCTTTGAACTACTTTTTATTATTTCCATTTTATAGATGATTAAACTGAGTTTAGAAAGGTTAAAAAGCTCACTATGAAAAAGTAGTAAGTAGCCTCGTCAAGAGTAGATACCAGGCTGGTCCCATTCTAAAACTCATGTTTTACTCTATTCCATTACATTATCTTTGAAATAATATGAAAGGATTACATTGTTAATATCAAGTGCTTTACAAATGAACATTATTAATATTGCTAATAATTATAAAAGGTACAACCTTAACAATTTCAAAATTAGTACACACATCACACTAAGAATTCACTTTTTACTAATGAAATTTTTTGGAAATATATTTCAAAGGTATATACAATAAGTACCATATTTGTTAGGCAGGTACAGGTAAAACATATTATGATAAAGAATATATACAACTAGAAATGTTTGCTACTCCTTTTGATGTCTTGTCTACTCACCTTAGTTTCAAAATGATGCTGAGATACTATTGTATTTATGGAAATTTCTACAGTAAGAAACTTCTCAAATTATATGCTTCCAAATGTGACATATTTTCCTAGAAATCCCATTAATATAACTACTGTCATATTTTAACAGCAAAAGACCCAAAACTATATCCATAGATGAAAATATGGAACCAAGTCCTACAGGAGACTTTTATCCCTCTCCGAATTCACCAGCTGCTGGAAGTCGAACATGGCATGAAAGAGATCAAGGTGAGTAATAAGACGCCTGTAGGGACATTAGAGTAATATGTCGGCTCATTTCATGTTTCATTTAGTCAAAATATCATACTTGAATGAATATGGATCATATTTTCTTCATGAAATGACTGTAGTAAAATTATTTTTACAATCATATACTAGCCAAATGCTGTCAAAGTTAAGTTTTAAAAAATCCAGTGTTTTACATGTTTATTGGACTTTTTTTTTTTTTTTTAGACAGACTGATCTTTTAGAGCTCCAGATTATGTATCAGACTGATTATGGTTTGTCTACCTTAGTGGACGGCTACCTGTGGTGGACAGCAAGTTCAGCTGGTAGCAGAACCACAGGTTTTGATTCAGTTAGATCAGTTTGCTTCCCAAGGTACTTCGGGGAGGAGCCAAACTTTAAGCAGTTTGCAGGTGCCATTTCCTGAAAGTTTCCATTTAAAGGACGCTGTAATTCATTTTGGAAGTAGTTACAGCACAAACAGTAAATAAAAGTGTAATGTAAGAAACTTTGTATCTGAATCAATCTAGTTATTCTTTCCAGATAAAACAATGACCCATTTCTAGGGCAGCTTTGGGAGAAAATATAATTTAAAGAAATAGGTATTATTTGGCTTTCTAAATTCAGACTTACCTCCAAGTCATTCTTAAAGCCTATTGAATTAAATGTCTTTCATCAGACATCCCCATGCCTTTTTGCCAGAATTAGAGGGATATTATTAAGCATGGACATAAAAAAATTAGCTAACTGCAATTTTTGTTGGTATGTGTACATGGATGCAAATATGAGTTCAGCACCATAAGAGTGTATTTGAGAATTGGTTTTTTAAATCAATTCTGCATTTTTTAAAAAATTTGAAAGAAAAGCACTCTTTATCAGTAGTTTACAGCCTATGACTTGGGTATATGTATCTGAGGATGGGGGACCTGTATGTCCACTAATCTCAGAGTCCAATAATTTAGCACGTTAAAGCCAAAGTCAGTTCCTTATTCGGGACCCCATTTTTGCTGCACCATGTTTTTGTCCCAAGTGCTATAGGGTTTAAAGAACAGTGAAAATTTTTCATGGAGGGATTGGACTTTGAGTCAGGTGGGTCTCAGGCTGAGATTTTTAACTAGCAAAGAAGAAGGTGGTGTGAACAGCAACAAAAGCCTAGGCAAGCGGTGTGTGCAAGTAAGTTTCAGAATGGCCATATGTGCCCTTTAGATGGGCACTGCACATGTGGAACACAAAAGTAATGAGAGATGACGGAGGTCATTCTAAGAAAAGTCTTGAAAATTAACTGGAAAGTTTTGGCTCTAAGGACAATCTATTCTTCAGGCGACAAAATTATCTGGGTAAACATAATACATCATATCCCTCCTCTGCTTAAGATCCTTTAGCAACTTCCTGTTCCTTTTAGGAGAAAATCAGAATTCCCTCATTTGACCAACAGGCCCTGTTGTTGTCTATTTTCTGACCACTGCTCCAGCTTCAGCGAGTGCTATCTGCTTCTACATTTTACACTTGAGCCCACTGCTTTGTTTAGATTTGGGAATGCAAAACCCAAGATCTTCATATAATTCATTTCTTTTGGAATGTTTCTCTTCTAACTCTATCTGGCAAGTTCTTTGTTATCTTTCAGGTCCCAACCTGAATGGAAGAATTTTAATCAGTTCTTAACTATTTTTCTCATTTGATGTTTAGTATTGTTCCTTCATTGTACTCATGATGTGTTCTTCATATTTATTTATAGAGTTAATTGTCCAAATCTGACTATATTATGAGGTCAGGGACTATATCTGTTTTGGCTCCTATGTAACCAGCACCTAGTAACTATGCACAACACTTGGAGCACAGTAGGGGTGCAAAAAGTACTTGTAGGATAAACGAATTATTGATAGGCACAACACTAGTCTTATTAGTGAGGACAAGAAGAATTGGGGCTTCCATCAGACTCTCAGAAGTGAGAATAAAGACAGAACCCCCAATCGTTTATATTTTATTGGTTGTTTTACTGACATTGTCAGTTTATCCTAAACAAAGCCATATTTTCCCCATCAGAAAATTATTCTGAAAAAGATTCGAATGCTAATAACATTGTGAATGTGTGGGAGTGGATGTGTTGTTCAGAAGTGTAGGTGTTCTTTATTGTAGTGTCATTTTGTAAGAATTGCTTTCCCTTTCAGCCTTTTGAATAAAGCCAATATCAAATCGTATTATAAAACATTTTTGAAAAGTAGAAGGGAAACTGTCATTCTTTCTCTTTGTAAAATCATTGTATTGTCTTGGTGATTTTCTTTTGTCAAGATGACTAGAGTTACTGGAGAATTAAAGGCATGTTATATTAAGAGTAGGGAAGAATGATCTATCCTCAAGTGTGCTTTAAAAAAAAAAATCTCTGTCACTTTAATTCTGAAGACCCTGAAGACTTTGTAATGTGCACAATAAGCTTTTGTGGGAAGAAGACTTTAACTACACTGAAAAAATGAGGGCAGTACAGTACTATCTTTATAAATTTGCTAAGCCAAATGCAGTCCTTTTGTTCTCAGAAAATTGCTTTTTAAAAATTTTCAAAATAAAATGCCCTCTAGTTTTTCTTGTCCATCTTCAAATGTTCTTAAAGACACACTTGCATGCCATGAAGGGGGTTTTCTAAAGGGCATGTTCAGTACCACTCAGTATTTGCAACTTTTGTACATGTCTTATACTTGTTTTTCCCACAAAGCCTTGCAGTAATTGCTACTCAATAGCTAGTTATTGGTTGATTAAAATATGCTTGTATTTGCAAGTAGCAAAAATGTTTAAAGTTTGCTATTATTTCTTGGGTGTGCCTTATTCTGTTAGTGTTCATTTTGCATTAAAACCTACTCTTGTGAAAGCCCTTAGCAAAACTAACCTTCGAAAAATGAGAATTAAAGATAAAATTATGGACAATCTGTGGCATTCTACTCTTCATAATCTAAAATACAAATCTAAACAATTGAAATTAATTTCAAGTAGGCAAAAATAAAGGCTATGATAGAAGCAAATTATTATACTCATTTCATTTTAAAAAGAAATTAGGCAAAATTTGAATACAAAATCTAGATTCATATATAATGACAAATGTTCATGTAATTCTTAATAATTTATTGGAAAATAGTATTTTTATTTTAGCATATTACAAACATAATTAAATCCATATGTATTTCCTTTTTAAAACAAAATAATTACAATTTTCCAATTTTAAGTTTTAATTTTGTAGAATGTAAACATGAACATTTTAAAAGCAAACACTATTTATTTGTGTTAAACATTTGATAGGGATCCAAATAATTTGCTAAAATGTGTATGTTGAAAAATTTTTTTATTCCAATTCTTGTTCCACAAAATATTCCATCTTAAGTCTTGTCTACCTTTATTTTTTTCTACTGGAGTCAATTTCTACTTATATTTTTCTTGAAATCATTAGAGTCATCTTTTGCAACTTCCAATAAAAGGGCAAAAATAAGAGACAGTTCTTGTTTTTTTTTTCCTCTAATTTAAGTTACTGTCATGGGACTAAATCTAGTTGTATTTCAATGCCTAGGAATTTTAACAGACTAATACTACTAATAATTATGCTCAAAAATTAAAAAAAAAATTTTATCACTCTCACTTTGCCACTGACATTCTGGTAGTCACTGATTCCTTAAAGTCTGAAAGTAAAATTCCTAAAACACTTTTTAATAGACATTTAGTGATATGGTAAACATATTTATAATATACAGCTGGGGTTTCTAAATGGAAATTTTAAGAGCTTTCCTGTCTGATGAGTATTTAAACAACTTGTAATCTTAGGTAAAATATAAATAAAAAAGACTTTCTTTTGCAATAAAATTTTATTATTTCCTACACAATTACCTTAGGATTTGAGATAATTGGATTCAGTTAACATTTATCAAGTGCCTATTATTTTGCCAGAAATTTTTCTAGACATTGGGCACACAAATATTAATAAATTAAATTTACAGCCCTTGACCTGCTGAACAGAAAATAATTTTTTTACAGTTTATGAAAAAAGATGGTTCACAGAAAATGTCTTCATACCTAAAAACTAGCTTACTTTTAAGCACTGTGAGAAGTAAATCTTTACACAAGATGTTAGCAAAAACTAGCATGATTTAGTGGTGTATTGGTATGTAATTACAATTTTAAGAAGAATTTAAAAATTTATACTGCACTCTTGAATAGGCAATGTTTAGGCATTGTGTTCTGGTTGCCGTGGGTACTAGAAAATTTTTTTTTTTTAAATTACAGTTGTTCTGCTATATAAATAAGTCTCTTCAATTGGTCTTTTTAAAGTTTTAATATATTCCAAAGCCCTAGAGATTTACTTTTGATCAATTTGAAAATGTTCTCACTGTAATATAGTCTTAAATGTGCAAAATTTCAGTTTGCACTTTATAAGAGTTCTGTAAGAACATAGCATTAAATATACAATGAATTAAGCCAAAGACCTCAAGGAAACACAGGGAGCTAGAGGGTACTAATGCTGCTTTGTATCATGAGTTCAATCAGGTATAGGAAATAAATAACAGTAAATGAAAGTGTGGTAGCATGTAAATAGAACTGGAATCAGAGACCAGCATTTCTTAATGGAGTTTAAGGAATAGTAATAGTTGTGCTAAATACAAACGCATTCAGCTAAGCTTAGAAAGTTCTATTTTAACAAAAATTGAAACTTTTTTTAATGAATGAATTTGTAGAATATTTTATACACTACTGTGTACTGTGTATAAATATCCATGAATGGATATTGACTGAATGTGTATTTTAAGTTTGTCACTTCAGAACCTTTCTTCTTTTTCCATCCAAAGATTTATAGATTCAAACTTTGGAAAACAATGCTCTGTCCTAAACTACATTGTGATAAATGATATCATCCCAGGATTTCTCTAGAGCTGTGGGAGCTGGATGAATGGGCAGCTTTCACTAATAGTTGAATGACTATTACCTGAGAGTCATTTTCTAAGTGAAGTCTTAGAAAATGGCAATGCAAACAGCTTAGTAATCTTCCTGAAAGAATTTTTAAGCTCCTTTTGGAGACCAGATAGAACACCAACAATTCCTTACATTCCTAGAGTTTGTATCATAAAGATTAAATATCAAATTTTGAAGCGGACAAAATGAGATATTCAGGTGCTTTTGATGGATGTGAAGAGATAGTTGAAAGTTAATGTTTAAGCACGATTTTTAAGATTTGTTGTTGTTTAGCTCATTATTGAAAAAATCAAAAGTCGAGAACTTAGAGTTCTTACAGAGCTCGCAGTGAACCTTTGTGTCCCATGATGTCATCGGAGAGGAAATTACAGGGGTCTTTCCACCACGTTATATTTCATTCTCTTCGGCTACACTGCTATAGGTGAAAAATCACAACATGAGCATCTTTCAAACAAAAAGGAAAATAATAAACAGTTGGTGAAGACAGTCATTAGTATTCCTCACATTGCTTACTAATTAACAGATGTTCACGTTCCTTTCATGTATTCTAACCAGGAAGAGCATTTTGGATGGGGCAAACCTGTGTACATTTTACAAGGGCCAATACTATTAACGAGGGGAAAGTTACACTCATATTTCTGTGCTCTGGAGACTTAATGATTTGAAGATGTAACATTTTGCAGAAAAGCCACAATGAATAATTACTTCAGAAAAAAAATAACAAATTGCTATTTAATACCAGGTTTCTAGACTGATGAACCACAGCCTAAAACAGGAAAGTGGAAAAACCAAAGGAGACAGTATACTTAAATATCTTAGTGTGTCATACAAAGTTTCTTGGAGTGGTAAAAGGTTTTATTTTTAATCCTTTTACACATTGATATTATATCTAAGTTTATTTTGAGGTAGTTTAGAAAGCCAGTTTATTTTTAGTTATTATACTACCAATATCATACACAGTAAGAAATTGAGTTTTCAGGGATTGCCCACAGATTGTTAGCCTTTAGTGCAGGTTAGTTTAAGCTATTTATTTCATAGCTAAGCAATGTGAGGATCAGAATAGCTGTCTTGTCCAACGTGTCCTAATAATTAATAGCAGAGCCTAGGTCTTCTTTTTTAAAAGCAGACTTTTTTTCCTGTTATCCTACAACCCAGCTAGAGAATCAATATGCAAACTTACCTATGTAGGGATAAATGGACTAGGAGAATTTGATCGCTGCTTAACAAGTATTGGCAGTTGGACAGTTTTCCTAGGGAGAGTCGTGGAAGATCGATTCTGTTAGACCTTGTAGAACTAGGATGAATAGAGATGAATTCATGAGCTTCCAGAGCCCTGGAAGAACTGTTACAATTTTGAGGTGGAAGCATGTATATCTTCTTTTTAAAAAGTCAACTTCTTAATGTTAGTGCCATCATTTGTGGCTACCATTTATTGAACACTTACTGCCTCTCAGGAGTGGGTTAAAACTTTACATATATTTTAGCTTTTCAACCCTATTAAAAAACCCATTTTATAACTCATTAAACTGATCACAGCAGTGATTAAGAAATTTTACATAGATCACAGACAATAAATATGAAACGTAGAATGGGAACCCTTGTACGTTCAGCTGCAGAACCCATGCTTATTATTACTACATATGCGGCCTTCCAAACAAGTCCTTGTGATGTTATGCTTATGGTTTTGCAAACTAGTTATAAAACCTCTTATTATATTTTTTTTTCCTAATACATAAAATTTCAATACAGATAAATGCACATAATATCTGAAGGGTTCATGGACTCCAGGGGTTTATGAGTGCAGTCGTTGGGCTGGACTCAGGTTAAGAATCTCTTTTCCGTTTAATACTAAGATGTTACTAAAAACCCTGAAATCTATGTCTTTACTAGAAGAGTGCGACATACAGTTTAAAATGTCAAAATATAAAAATTTTATATTTATATATATTTCTAAATTTTTAAAATATTTTCCTAAATTATTTTTAAATGTTTATTTTAAATACTCTCTTTAAATAACACAATGATTGAGATGTGTATGTGCTTGAAAGTACCATATGTTTTTTGTTACATCCGAAGAATGCACAATTCTTATAAATACATGTCTTGTCTTGCACCATTCTGGCACAACAAATGATTGATAGAAATTGAGTTATTATAACAGAACCTTGTTATGGGATCAGTGTCTCCTACTTTGAAAATAAATGACTCAGCCAGACGGCAACATTTATTTTCTCTAAATGACTAGGGATGTAGCAATAGGAGACCATTATCCTGTGACAATATTCTGTTTCATTGACATTATCTCACAAATGTAATTGGTCCATTACTAAATAGAGGTTTTGTTACTGATCAATTTCACGTGATTTTCAAAACCATTAAGATAATAAATATTCCATCATAGTAATTTCATTGACAAAATGTTCTGTTTTTTCTTCATTTACATTTGTTAGAGGAAAAATATAGATTTCGGTTGAACTTAAACACTACAATTTATACCCGTTTTGACTACTTTTCCATTAAGAGAAATGGAATATTGTGCAGTGTAATCATATTTGCATTGAGCTGCTGAACTAATGACCTTAAAATTTTCGTGATTTTTTTTCTCTATCATGCTAAACCACATCAAATCATAATTGTTCCTAAGCAATTAGTTTACCACCTCAATTTAATGATTTTATTTGAAATAAGTTCCAGATCATTTCTAGGACTTTCCTGTAAATCCACTAAAGTAGCACATCAGTTAAATCAACCCTAACCGTTACCAGCGTAGATAATAACAGCATTAGTAACAACAGGAACCTTGAGATGTCTTATACCATAAATGTTTCTAAATGCATGGCTTTTCCCCAAATGTTCTCCTCTAAAAACTCATCTGTAATCTTGTTAAATTAGAACTCTTCCAGTATCTTTCTGACTTTTACAGTTAAGGTTACAGTATTGATTTTATTTTATAGTCCATGGCTCTCAGATGCTTAACACTAATAAGCCTCTATAGCCAAGAGGTTTTCCCCAAAGGCATGGTGAATAGCAGCTATTTACCTATACCAATATTTAATATGCAACTAAAATATACTCCAAAGCCTGTATAATTGTTTGGTGTTTTTTCTTCTTTCAAATTAGGTTTTTTGGCTTTACCCAAGACACTTTATCATTGTTCGTTAAAATGAAATTGCTTAATGGGCAAAAGCATTTTGAAGTGTTTTTAAAAAGCAGTTTTCATTTATTTGGTATTCACTCTTTTAGTGCTGTTCTTCATCATTCAAAGGATTTTTTTTTTTTTTTTTTTAATGTCTCAGGAAGGTGTTTGTGAGCTTCAAAGGGGTTTAAGCTTTAACTTTGTAGTGGGTGTAGGTGTTGCCTGGAGAATTTTTTTTTTTTATTTCATAGAGATGTGATAAATAGAGGCTTGTAGTAACATGCTACTTACTGTGCTTGAGTTGGAATACTCTGTAGAGAATGTTTTAAGGTGATGAAGAATACAATGTTATGTTCAAGTATAATTAAGATTAAGTAACTCAATGATAAAGTAAGAATTTTCATTCTTTTAAACATGAAGACTATTATACTTTCTCCTTTAAAAGAAACCTGATTTTATTTTTTAAAAGCTTGAGATGTAATTGAAGATTATATGGTACACTCTCCTAATGTAGCTTGCCATTTCTCCAGTTATTTTAGAGTATGATAAATGTAAATGTATATCTGTATATGGAGATAGTTCTTAATATGGCAGCTAATTATTTTTTGAATCATCTGGCATCATCACCAAACTACTGTAGTGGGATTAACTCCATATGTCTTGTCATAACATTCAGAGCTTTTTGTTAAGTTGGAGTGTGTGGGAAGACTTAGTCGCATTTGCCACACAATCATAAAATTTTACATCCAGAGGAGTCCTTAGAAACAGATATTCAGATATCCTTTTTCTTTACTTGTATTCTCAAAAACACATTGTTTTTGCTGTTAGCCAACTAAATTGCAGATGTTACCTTTAAGCTTTTCATTGAACGCCTTTGCAACATCCAATTCCTAAGACCAGCGGGAGGTATTTCCTTCTCAGAGTATAATGTCTGACGCATTAACAAGATCCAATATTGTCCACGCATCACTGGGGATTATTTATAAAAATTGTGTGTAACTACCTGTAGGCAATATTTTCTTCCCCCAAAATATGTATTTTATAATTTTTTTTTATTACAAAGTAAGACTTATTTTGGGGGGATTTGGCAAAACAAACTGTCAAATATAATAAGAAAATAAAAATCACCTATAATTCTACCACATAGATATAACCCTGTTAATACTTGACTGTATTATATGATAATCTATTTTCAACGATTTTTTTCTATGAATTTCCTATGCATATTTTTTGTACTAAATTGGGTTTATATGACATATGCTTTTTTGTAAGTTATTTTCTTTTTTTTGTCTTTCATTTATAATATAATAGCAATTTGCTACGTCATCTAATTTCCATCTTCTAATGACTGCATACTGTGCCACCCCAATGGCTATACTATAAATTTTTAAGTATCTATTTTGCTCATGGATGGTTAAGCAGTTTCCAAGTTTTTATATGATAAAGATACAGTGAACATCACTGCGTACAAATCTTCATGCTTAAATCTATTTAGTTTGCTCCTGTCTCATTCTATTCATTGTCCCCAGTACCTAGTATACTGCCTGACATAATGTCACCAAGTAGATGCTCAGTGAAATTTCGTTAAAGAAATAAGTATGCTTCTACTATAGAATTACTGAGATAAATGGTATGTCCATTTCTAAGGCTTTTGCCAAATATTGGCACAGAATCCACAAAAGTGTTGTCAATTTACAATTCCACTAGCAGTGCCTGAGTGGTTTATTTAACTCCACTGTCATATCTGTAATATTTACACATGGCTCTAGAAGCAATTTTGAAGTGTGTCCTCTGAAATATATTTAAATAATGGTGTCTCTCTGGCCTTGTAACTAACCATGCACCTCTTTTTTTTGTCATTTACATTTCATTTAAACCATCGGGCATCATCATACCATATCTTTTCTCCCCATGAACCAGAACAACTTCCATTTTATTATTGTAAAGGAAAATGGGGAAATGCAGATAGTATCTCAGGGACTGTGCAAGATTTTCAAGTAAAAGTATAGCTTACTTCCTTCCCCCTTCAGGATACATACTTCCTCAAATACTTCCCCATAATCAATCCTTTATCTATAGCTAGAACTAAAGTAAGAGTCAGTGCAGTTCTCCACAGGGACACCTCTAGAAATAAATACATCAAAGCTTTGGGCTGGGATCTTCTAGGCTTGATAACTGTAGTATTTTATATAACATGTATACAGTTATAAATAACCTCTAACTTTCCTCTTTTCAATACGATTTATCCCAAGACAAAAACAGGAACAGAAATCTGGGTCTCTGTTAGCATTCGGCTAGCAGAGCATCTTCCCTGTCTTCTCCTTGTTCTCTGGCACAGGGCCCAAGCTGTTTCCTTGTCTCAGGGCTGACTCTGGATTTATGGGCTGAAGTAAAAGTATCAGATTTCTTGCTCTTGAACTCATCCTACACACTAGATTTGGTAGTTTTTTGTTTATTTTAAATAGTATTATTATTTTATGCAGATAATTCATTTATTTTTTCATGTTGTCTTCAAGTTTCCACCCCAACATTTCGGTAGAAAGCAGAAATTCCCCAGTTCAGCTAACATTTGTTTTCTACTGTCAGTGTTTTGTTTTGCTTGACAGAGTTTTAATGAAGTAATGGATGTGTTGACCACATTTGCCTTCATCCAACTATGAGTTTGGTGTCTGTCTCTGAAGAGCTTTTCTATGTCCAGAGTTTTTATAAATCTATAAAAATCTTAAAGCCTGTGAAAAATAAACCTAGAAAACAATAAGAAGTATTAACTTAGTAAGACTCGTCAGTATAATATAATCTTCTCAAATCCTGGTGAATGGACTGTCTCTAAGCTAAATGTTCTCTCAAATGCACTTTCGCTCTTTGATCTGTATCACACTCGTACCAAAGGGTCAAAGATAGTTTTCATTGCATCTTGAATTTTCTTCTGCTCAAATTAATCCAGTAACATCTGTTCAGCAGCTCGATAACGTAAAAAATAAAGATAATTTTAACAATGACTATAGCTCTGTAATCACTTAGTAATAAAAGATACCTTAACAGATATTGGAAAATAAGAGAAGTCAGCAAATGGTGATTTGTACCTATATGGGTTAATTTAGACTTGCTTGAAAGTATAGCAAGTAAAGAAGAAATATAGCATAGACATGAATATGTAAAAGGATTGAACTTCTAAAATATTTTGAGGCAATTTATTTTAGAAATAGGTTTTTCTAAATTATAGGCATGGCATAGTTAATATATTTTAATTTAATGTTATGCTGTGCTGAAATAATGGCTTCTAAAATGCAAGAATTCTTGTGTGTTCTTACATAATTGATTTGAAATAGTTGTGTACCATGAGTGTCATTATAGGGAAGAAGAGTAAAAAAAAAATTTTAAAGAAATGATGTGTTTTCTATGTAGGCTATAGAAATCCGATTTGTAACCTTAATCTATTCAAGCATATTGGAAAAGCTAACATATTGCTCTACTATATGTGAAAAAGGAGCAGGTGTCCCAGACAGGCAGGTGTTAAGGTGGCTGTTTGAGCTTGCCCTAGATCACTAGTTGACTTCAGTGAAGTTCTACTAACAGGTGTCTAACTGATTGGAGAGCCATGTGACATTTATCCCGGGAGCGACTTGGATGACAGGCTGCTACAGACTGAGGAAGGGGTCTTTGCTTTGATGAAGAAATTGCCAAAACTCATGTCTCATTAGTGTTTCCTAAGGTTCTTTGGAAGTGAACAACAGTTTAATTAAGGGCTGACGTAAACACGTTTCTGCACACTTTCCCTGCAGCATTTTATCACATTAGAATTGATCAAAATTGTTGCCTTGGGCTGACTTGAACAGATATACATCTGGAGCACCATTTGTGCAAGCTGCCGATGAGTCGAGTACATAACACTGCGTTTCACAGCCACACTCTTCCTTTGTAGATGAAATTACCTTGCTGGGAGATGAGTTGATCTAACTCTTTATTTGCTTAAGCCTTTATTTCTTTGAAGCGATGCTGGGAAATGAATGACACATCAGGGCTTAAGATGTATGTAAGTCATAATGCCAAAAAAATTATAGCATAGCTAGTGAAAAATATGTGATAACTTGATTTTGCAAAATACTTATTTAAAGGTATGCTTAAGTCTGAATGAATTTTAGCTATATGAGTAGCCCACTTGAACTTTATCTTATATGGTGACTTTTTATTATGAATTTAACTATATAATTGGTTTCTAAAGCCATAACTAATTATCCAATTATAAATCTAAACATATGTGTAGACACTGAAGAATAACACTGTCAATTTAAATGTTTCTTTTTTTAGATCGGCCTTCCTAATCTTCTGTCATTAGAATGCTTCCTATAATCCAATATTATCACAATTGCAATTTTTTAACGAATTTTTACATTTAATGTCTATTGTTACTGCTGAACTGTAAGCATCACCAGGACAGGGAACATGTGGTCTTATTTAACATCTTGAACTTTGTGCCTTGCCATAGTTTCTCACAGTTATTAGAATGCTCTATGTTCAATTACTTCTCATCTGGTGGTATCAATTCAGGCAACCTGCATTTTAACATATACCGACTCTGGTTATTTTGCTTAGCCTACGTTACAACTTATCATTCCACCATACAGCTTCTTTAACATGCAAGAGATTCTAAAACCGCCTAGACACAGCGTCTGCTCCACCTCTTCTATCTTCTAGATTTCTAAAAATTCTCTTCCTTAGTAGCATGTTCTTCCAGCCTCCACATTTTTTTCTGCCTTTGATCAAATTATCTTCTGTAGGAGGTAAGCCATTAGTAAACTTAAAAAAATATATGCCGTGTGTATGTGTAATGCTATGGATAAAACAAATACAAAATGATAATGAAAATCCATCAAGTAATATAAGACACTAACATAAGGTTGTTCAGCCAATGTAGATCTCCAGAGTTCCTAGGAAGGATTATTTATGAAGAAAATAAATCAAGTTGGTTCAATGGATAAAATATTGCTCTACAGATGGAATAAGAGGGTAAAGAGACATATAATATTCTAATACAAGGGACCATCCTATACAAGGAAAGGCACAGAGTTAGAAACACATTCCTCTTGGTTCCCTCCTCCCCAGGGAGGCCATAGGCAAAGTTGCTTAGTGAAAGTTTAAATAAAATGGAATAAGGAAAAAAAATTATAAAATATAAAAATGTAGTGCTATGATAGATCGTAAAATGAGGAAGACACCGTTTGAAGGAGATGATTTCGATTACTGTTTTTATTATGAACCACAATGAGAAAGGCCTGGGAAGGAAACTAGACAGGAAAGTCTTGATTCAACCAAGTACAAGTGAAGAAGGCCTAGTGGAAGCTACAAGAACAGAACAAGGAAATGGGGCTGCCGGAAAGTTTCCCTTCTACAGTGAATTCATTTATAAACTGTTGCTTTCTAGATAGTATTTAAATTTCTTTGTGTGATTTCCAGCCCTCACTGTCTTTGGCTTCTTTCTCATCAGCCACCAGCAAATCCTGCCTCCTCCTCACCCACAGAAACACCAGCTAATCCTTTTCTTATCATCTTTCTTGTCTCTCTCCTCAACTTTTTTATTTCATGTTTTATTCAATTTATACACTATTATGTATGTATGTATGTGTTATTATTCAACTTATTATATATTTATATATTATTCAGCTTTATTATTAACTTATTTTAACTTAATATTGTTATGTATTATTCTTCCTGCTTGAGAAACAATAGGTGGTGAAAAATGTGACATTTGTTTTTCTTCACAGAAAGGTTACTTAAAACCACCTCTCCAATATATTCGTTCCTCAAGCTTTTTTTTTCCTGTAGCATATGAGTGCATTAAAAATAGAAGCAATATCATTTTTCAGTTTGGCATGAGGTCTATCAGACTGCAGACATTCAAAATAAAATTATAATCAAAACAATATTAATTTGATTCATGATTAAATGTAATAGTTAGAAACTCTACCCTCACTTCTGCCAGATAATTGACCTTTGATTTTTATTCCCTCTCTACTCCAGAAAGGTTTTTTAATTTTCTTTGGGGGAGGTGGTTTACTTTTTGTCCTCTTAAGTGCTTAGTATAGTGTCACGCACATGCTTTGTACCGATATATCTTTATTGATTAATGGGCCCAAATTAATTTCATTTAATGGGAAAACAAAGGCAGTTGAACTTACTTTCTAATACTACCGTTCTTTATGTGTTTTTAAAGAAGATCATTTCAATATGTCCAGTGGATCCTCCAGTTCTTATTTTTACTATTTAGTTAATTTTGTTGTTTGAGGAAGAGACAGTTCTTGGTTCCTTTTACAACTCGAAGAGTAAATTTTACTCTCTTTCTGCTGTATTGGCCTCTATAATTTTTTTGATGTGTTTTGAATATGAAGGTGCATGTTGAAAAGAGAACTTAAAAAATAAATGGGCCTGTAATGATTACCTGATAAAGCCAAGTATATCATTTTGAGGAAATGCAAAGGCTTTATTTCTCAAAAATTAGAAAATCACTTATATTATCAAACTTCTATACAAACACCCTTGATTTATGTACCTTTTACAAAAAGAGACTCATGTAAATTTGGCTGGGTTTAATGAAAATTCTGAAATAGTTACAGTAGTTGCAATAGCCTTGATCTCTAGAAGTGTCATAACTAGAATGACACTTACTCTGCTTCCCAAGCTCCAGTCATATTTAATTGTTTTTAAATGATGTACAGTAAATGCTTTATTATTTATACTAGAGAGTCTTTAGAAACTGATTTATACAGATTAATTTTATTTGAAATTTATATTTAAGCGCAAGTAAAGCATAATAGTGTCAATAGACACTTTTTAATTTGGGAGGGAAACCTGCTGCATTATCTATAAAATAAGAGATGGAATAGAGGCTTTTTTTTTTTTTTTTGGTACCTCCAGCAATCTGTATGATTAACAACGTATGGTTAATTTCCATCAGCTCAAAACCTGTATTTTGCAGTATTACTTTCTAAAATTACATCGCTCTTAAGTGAAATTAAGTATTATTTTTGGCATTTTGAAGGCAACTTAGCTGAAATGAACTTCTTTTTGTTTATTTTAAAATGGTTTTAACATTTTCTCTCTCTTTTTTTATAATGGCATTAATAGCTATGGGTTTATTATAATTTTTTTTGAGAAAGATATAAGGAAATGATTCACTGACTCATCCAAGTCCTGATAGGTTAGTGATAGTCACATTATAACTACAAACACAGCTGTCATTTTTTGTAGACTGTGACATCTCCAGTCTTTATCCATTTTTCAATTGCCCGTGTACTGTAAACACATTTAATTTTATTGGATTCTTTATCAAAAATTAGATTATTTTTCTAATGGTAAAACATAATGATTACTAGTTTCTTATATTAATAAGATTAAACATGATGATAACTAGTTTCATAATATTAATGAAGTCTTTTTCATATCAAAAATTCTTAATTAAAAATGCACATTGATATATATTTTATGTGATAAAATTTTGGTTTTGTTTCTTTTAATAAAGTTTTTAGAGATATAAACTAAAATATTTATAGACGAAATTATATGATGCTTAGGATTTGTTCAAAGGAATACATCAGGAGGGAGTGTAGATGAGGTAATGATGAAATAAGATTGGCTATGAATCGATAATTGATGAAGTTAAGTGATGAGTACATGAGTATAAATTACTATTCTATTTGTGTATAAATTTAAAATTTTGGTAATAAAAATATAAATTGTATAGCTCATGATTTTTTGAACACTTTACTATACATTTATAAACCTTCATAAAAATAACCTTACTCAGTATATCAAAAACAATGTGCATCTCTCTCTTACCAACTGAAGTTTCCTCCTGATTTCTCTATTCTAATTAACTGCATGGTACCATTTTTCAGTCATCCAAGACGATTCCTTTCTACATCAGTGATTGATTGAATCAAGTTAATTCTATTTACTGCCTTAGCTCTATCTCTACCCTAATTCCAAGTTCTCATGATCTGTCTTTGGGCAGTATTAAATATTTGTGAAATTAGTGAATGATTGAATACATAAATGCAGCCCTGAATATGTCTTCTATTATGGTACTTTTTACACTGTTTTTGTAATGCCTTTTCACTTGTCTGTATGCCCTTACTAGATTTTAAGCTTTATAGATGTTGAAACTAAATCTAGTTCACTGTTATGTCCCCAGCAACTAGCACAATGTTTGGCATAAGTTAGACCTTCAATTAATATTTATGGAATGAATATATTTATTAATATACCTTCTAAAGTGGTCTCAATGGTTGCTCTCTCCATTTTGGCTAATTCATCCTCCATGCATTTTATAGAAGGATTGCTCTAAACTGTAAATGTGATCATAGTTCACCCATCAATAGCATTTTTTCATAGGATAAGCATTCAGACATTTATACACAACATCCATGGCCCCATATCATGTGGGTCCTGCCAACTGCTTGCTTCCTTTATCTCTCTCTGTACTTTCCCACTCCACAGATAATTTATACTACTTGCATATTTCATGGCCCTCTTTTTTGGAACATTTCCTCTCTCTGGGAATGTCATCCACATCCACATTTTAAACCTAGCACCAATGAGGGCACCTTCCTTAACCAGGGGAGGCTGAGGCTATCACTGCCCCTGTGTAGAGAGGCTGGAGAAATAGAAGCAAACACCACAATGCCTCTACTCTCAACACACGTCCTCCCTCTTGACTGTTGATCACCATTTTCCTACCATTTTCCTCTTCACTGACAGTGAGTATCCCTACAGCAGCAATTACTTTTTATTTTTCTTAACATCCTCACTCTCTCTGGCAAAGAGAGGAACCCAGTAAATATCTGCAGATGAGAAAACAAGTAATGAGTTTTCCATAAAAGACGTTAAACCAATGATATACTTACCAGTTTACCCAAAGGTTGTTTCTCACATTTGCACCAGTTTTTCTTCTATTGTTTTCCACAATATAGTCAGCAGGTCAAAGACAAACCCCTGAACTGTATAAATCTAACAATGAATTTTAGGTAAAAAAGACATTGATGTGAACCAAGGGGCCAACAGAAATGTGATACTTAGTTTTTCAGAAGTTCAAGATTTATTTAGTAGTAGAATTATTCTGATGAGAGTTTTAATGAAGCGATAGAGATTGTTTCTGACACATATTTCAAAGCTCCAACATAGCTGGAACTTTGACCTTCAATATATATTCTGTAAAAGAGCCAAAATTGCAGAAGTAATAAAACATTGGAAAATGAAATCTCTTATTATGTTAATGTGAACTTTATAGTTTGAGAGTCACAAAGCTTGTGTTTTTCCCTCTTCTTTTGCAGATATGTCTTCACCGACTACTATGAAGAAGCCTGAAAAGCCATTGTTCAGCTCTACATCTCCACAGGATTCTTCTCCAAGGTTGAGCACTTTCCCCCAGCACCATCATCCCGGAATACCTGGAGTTGCACACAGCGGTGAGGGGTTTCAGCCTCCTTCTTGTTTGCAGAGCCCAAACTCTCAGGGAATGGAATAAAAAGGTTTTTTTATAGCTGTGCTGATCAAATATATTTTTCATATCAATATGTGAAAAAAGATTTTCAAAGCCATACAATTTAATAACATTTATGTATGCATTTTCAAATGGCCTTTATTAGAAAGACTGCAATCATAAGAAGTTAGGAAATATGTGACACGTAGTTACTATAGCTTCAGGGTTGTTCCTAATTCTATATAGTTAACCAAGAGAAAGAAGAAATTTCAGTATGTTGCTGAGTTTAGAGTATTTCCAAAGACATTAAGATATACAGACACTATTTCTGTATATGTTATTTTCTATACAAAAACTAATATTTATTTGGAAGTGAAATTAACCAGAAAATATAAAAGATACTTTTCTTCGACAATTATTTTACATACACAAATTATTCCTGTGGGCTAATACACTTGACGTTATGTTTAATAATTTAAATAGGAAAAAGAATCCAGTATTTCACATTTGTACTTAAAAAAAATTAATATTAAATTCTGTTCCAAAAATTCAAAATAAGCTATAAATAATAAGCAATATAAATAATAAGCACTATCCCTCAAGGGTTTGTGTGCAGATATGAGTGAAGTGAGTGAAGACCATGATTCAGTTGAGCTGAAATTCAGAGCACTTTGACACAAAGTGAAAAGATGCCCAATTTAACTTAGGTGTTTGTATTTCTTTAAATTATACTTTCAAAAGTATATACATCTTAAATGAAGTGAAATTTTAATAAGGACTTTTAAGAAACATGTAATTGTTCTCTGCAATGCACCCCTTTAATGGATAATGCTTAAATTTCAGTGTGTGGGAAGAGTATGAGGCATTTGTTTAAAATGTGTGTTCTGGTGCCTCATCCCTAGAGGTCCTCATCTGGTAGGTCTGTGGTTAGGCCCAGGAATCTGCATTGTGATAACAATCCAGAAGATTCTGAGCGCCCCGGACATTCTCTGGGGAAAATAAACAATATTCCTTAAAAGTTTTTTTTATTTGTTTGTTTGTTTTATGCATAATTACAAAGTTGGAGATAAATTATTCTGATGATTTTCATTTAAAGGTCATGGAAAGAATTTATTTCTTCATATTGTTTGCTAGATTGTCTCATAAAACATTAAATATTTATCGTACATGATTTCCTATGGTTTTGATAGAAATATAAAATAGAAGCACATATTTTATCTTCTACATATACTGGTTGGTACTCTTAATTTGTACTTATGTAATTATTTCCCTCAACATTATAGAAATAATGATCATGCAGTTATAATTTGACCCATTTTTCAAACTTAAGAATTATATTTCAGAAACTAAATAATAAATTGTAGTTATGCTAATGTAGAAAAGTTACAGTACAATTAAACATTGCTCACATTGCATATGTTTTATATATTATTTGTTTTATAAAAGTATGTGATTTATTATGCCATATGAAAGTTTAAATTCACATTTCTGTGGGTTTTATTCTTGGTCTTATCTTAATAATAATTTTTAAGTTAAATATAGTAAAAGTTGGAGTAGGAAGAAAAATAGTTAAAGAATAGAACTTTTTTTTGGCTATGAAAGGAACATTTTTATTAGATGAGTTTCCAGGCTCTATGTTCAAATTGTAAATTAACAAGGATCAGGCCATTATTTAGGACATTGTTGTTTATTAATTACTGGCTTTTATTCTAAACCACTGCTAGCTAGGATATATAGAGGAAATATTTATTTGAAATTGGATTACACTTCTGTTTTGAATTTTGGTAGAAAATCGTGGATCCCCTGCTCTCTAATTATTGTTGTAACTTGGTCTGGAGTTATGAGACAAAGACTTTCTAATCAAAGGGTGTGTTTTGATGGAGAATAACTTTGCTTAAATAAATGTTTTGTAAAGTATTGGCTTAACCTATGAAAGAGAAACCTTGTTTTTTAGTCATTCATAGATCTAGAGTGTGGGTTGAGTCTATGTGTGCTTAGCAGTACTGGCATTGAGAATAAAAGACTAATTGATATTTTAGGAGAGTTTGGTTAAACCATTGGGAAAAAGTGAATGGCTTTCAGTTTTATAGTTTCACGGCATTCTTTAGAATCAGTACGGAGCATTAAAGAAAACAGCTAACAAGCCGATCTTTCCTTTTCTATCTTCTGCAGTCATCTCAACTCGAACTCCACCTCCACCCTCACCGTTGCCATTTCCAACACAAGCTATTCTTCCTCCAGCCCCATCGAGCTACTTTTCTCATCCAACAATCAGATATCCTCCCCACCTGAATCCTCAGGATACTCTGAAGAACTATGTACCTTCTTATGATCCATCCAGTCCGCAAACCAGCCAGGTAAAAATAAGAGAGAAACTAAGATTAGAGCCTAAGGGAAATGGAACAGTTCTAACTTTAAGACATGGAGCTTACTCAGACAGTATGTCTGGCAGAACATCAAGCTTTTGAAATCCATCTTCAGGAAGTGTCTTGGTGACTCAATAGATTTTTATTTAAAGGTGGCTGAATGACAGGTAGGAAGTGTGTTGCCCTAATGGGGCACATTTGTGAAGATGTTTTTGGTTTGATGTTTTTAGATTTTTATTGACTGAAGAGAAAGTTTATGCAGAAGGTACATTGACAAAAACGCTCTGAGCTGGAGTTCACACCTCTGAAATACCTGGCTTGACACATAGACAAAGTGCTTATTTCAGGCAAGAGCAAGGTATGCGCTAAAATAAACACACACAAAAGAACTTACAGTTGTATTTATAGACTAACTATTAGGTATTAAAATAAGCTTTGGTAATGTAAACATTCGCAATGTTTGATGACTACTTGAATATTCTTTGCACAGACATGACTACATTTAATAATGAGTGACAGTACCAGAAGTGTCTTTTTTTTTTTTTTTTTTTTTTGGTAAACATTGGTTCTAGGGATTCATTGTGTAAGTGTAGTGACTCATGTGCCCTTTTCACTCCCTAAACATGTGGTTTCTTCCATGGAGAGGTCGCTTCATTAGGGATTTGATATAAGAGGATTTTCTACAATCAAGTAGACAGTCTTTGTGCCAAAGCTGCGTCTATCAATAATTGTAATGTCCGAAATCTGTAATATAATTCTGAGCTTATGGTCTGGTATTTGTCTTTGCTGCTTTACTTCCAAGACTCTTTATTATAGCTCTTGATGTTCTGAGAGATTTTCGTAAACATTCTGTTACTGATGTTCAGTTAGCATATGAATTTAGAATTAACAAAGAAAGATCTGGGGGGAGAAAACCCTTAAATTGAACCAAAGTGGTTCTTTCTGAGTATTTTATTTTAAATAACATGTTGGGCACCATTTGGGTTACTTAAAAAGTTACCTGTAGTTTTAGTTCCATTGATTGACTAATAATACTAAGCTAAGTGCACCAATCTTGAACTTGAAGTTAAACTATATTTTAGAAGAAAATGTCCAAATGGTCTAGCACTTTTAATGACTGTAATACTACTTACAAGTAAAACAATGGGAGTGTTACTACATCAGTTTGATAATAAAATTTGCTGTCAGAGCATAGATTCGAAGTCTCAGTTCCGCAGAGCATTCTGCTAGACTCAGCTGGGAACAGTGCATACAAGGTCTGATTTTAATTTGTGTAGAATTTCCATGAATAACAAAGTCTAATTAAGACATCCATTAAAAGTCCTTAACGTTAATTCAGTGTGGAAAATCTTAGAGTTCCATTGGATTTTTTTTTTTAAACTGATGTCTTAATTAGGCACTGTTAGGGGAAAAATTATGCAAATTAAAATCAGGCCCTTAATGTTACTCATTTCTTTAATTATTCAGTACTTTATTTTTTTTACATATATTTCAATTTCTTTATAAGTTAAGAGGCTGTATTAGGTGATAATCTGCCTATATTGTCCTAAGTTTTTCTTCATATTTTCAACATAAAGATCCAGCTTTTAAGAGAAGCATCTTACTCCCGTCTCAATTAAAACAAAAAAATTCCCTCTTAGGATTTTGTATAATAGGAGCAATGAACTAAGTAGGATAATCCTTTCCTAATGCTGTTCAACTTCATCTTCAGATGAGATGTCTTTTCATATCTACGGTATGGAAGTTCATCTATTAATATTAAAAGAGAAGCTTTATAGAGTAGCTTCACCTGTTTGAACTAGTAGAAAACGGAAAAGAAATAACCCTCTCATTCTTGTGACCCTGCGTTTCAGAAAAGTTGACTATATTGGCTTGGGTTTTCTTTATGTCACTTCTGTTATTTTTTAAAACTAAAACATCTGGTGGTTCGTGTTCATTCAGTTCCAGTAGACAAAGCTTGCAGAATGGGCAAGGTAATATACTTTGTCATAGCACTTCTTTACATTATTGTCATTCGTTTTCTGTCCTGTGCTCTCAGGTAGGTACTGTTAAACTGTTTTGGTGAACACAGTATACAGAAACGCTTTTTTACCACCGAATGTTCCACCAATGATAAAATGAGATCAGTTCTTTTTCTTTCTTTCTTTCGTCTTCTTCTTCTTCTTCTTTTTTTTTTTTTTTAGTTTCATGGATTTAATACAAAGAATATTTGAAAAGATAAAAGGAAGATGTAGGTGAAGAGATTTATAAGGCAAGGTTCTAAAAAGTTCTGAGTGCAAGTGCTTCTCTCCCCAGGGTGTTAGGGTATGTCACCCTTCAAGCATATGAATGTGTTCACCAACTCAGAAGGTCTCTGCACCTCTTTGGTTGGAGTTTGTATTTATTTATTTACTTATTTATTTTTTGTGGTGACATTGGTTAATGAAATCCAATGAGTTTCAGGTATACAATTTAAAAGTAAAGTGTGTGTGTGTGTGTGTGTGTGTGTGTGTGTGTATGTGTGTGTGTGTGTTTTGCATTGTGTGTTCACCTCCCATAGTTAGATTTCTGTCACCACATATTTGACCCCTTTTACCCCAGAGATTGGTTCTTTTTCTTGAGTGAGACATATAAAACAGTCTTTTGCAATATTCAAATAACCAGAAGCTGATCTGTTTTAGAAACTGACTTGTTCCCTTTGAAAAGAAAAATGGTATACTGAAGGGTTTTTTTTTGTGTGTCTGCGTGTGGAACATTATATCTGCTTTCATTTTTAACTCCACTTCATATCCATTAATTTGCACTTCGAAATGAGACTCTTGATATTCACCTTTTTAGCTCTAAAAATAGGGGAAAAAATAAGTACTTGTACACCTGTAGTCAACTGTTTCTTCCCAATATCCTCAGCACTGCACTGATTTTGATTGTTAAGTTAAGCAACTGAAATGCCTTGTCCTCTCCATAGCAATTTGGAGATTAATTACACTGCTGCTGCACCAATTAGAGTGAGACAGTCATGCTATTTAATGGAATATTTTAAATAAAATTAGTTTAAAGATATAACTCTCATAAGCTTCTGTAGAGGAAAATTCTGTAGAGGAAAATTATCAATTTTCCTGACATAAAGTTAAGTACTTAAAGTTACTCATGAAGAATAGTCAAGATATTCAAGAAGTCCATTTTCTTTACAGAATAAATATGTAGCCTCTGAGGAACGCAACCAAAGCCTTAGTTCATGTCTCTAAGTTACAGTATTTAAGTATTGTCAGCCATTTCTCTTTTTCTCTAAAGAAATGTCTACTTTTAACTTCTGTGCAGGTATGTAGATAAATATTCTGCTTCATTGCTTCTATGCTTTTAGCAGTGCTGGTTATAAGGACTAAATATTTGTGGAGAATATCCTCACAGCAAATTGTTATGTACACCATGCAGTGGAGAATTCCAACATGAGTGTTAATTAAAAATAGCATTCTCTGTCTAGAAAAAATACATTCAAGTATTTCTTCAAACAGTGCACCCTTAGGATTTTGTCTCCTGCCATAGATACTATTTTTGTACCCAGGGCTAAAACTCAGATAATAATATCTTTTCTATCATTGCCCAGGGGATTTTATCTGTTAATTTCCACAAATGTCAACAATAAATGTTTTGTGTAACAATCCGTGCCCAACAGTGGAAGAGTAACTCAGTTAACAGAGGGTATTTGATTGCCCTCTGCTTGACTTTAGCACATTTTAATTTACTTTGGAAATCTTTTATTTGTAAGTGTAAAGTCAGAGACCTAGTTCAGCATTTTATATCATTATATGGATCTGAAATTTTAAATGCTTTAAATATCATTCTATCTACTTGTATTACTAAATTATCAATAGTTGAGTAGAGATCCTAGAATCTAGCCTGGTGTGTATATCTCAGTGTACCTATGTGTGAACAAGAGTTGGAGGTCTTGTATGCAGGTTGAGCCTTGACTATAAATGATGGAAATTATTCAATTTGATGTGTTTGATTGCCTAAGTATTCTTGTCTTCTGTTTGTCATCATTTAGGTAAAAATTGTTTTCATCATTTAGGTAAAAATTGTTTTCTGAAAGCCAAAACTGACTATAGAAAATGAAGACCAGAGAAGAAGCACTGGTTCTAATTTTCACTAGCTCAGTAATAACTTCCAATTTAGCCTTGAGCTATGCATTTAGGTATTCACTTGAGCTTTCTGGCCTACTAAATGAAAGGATCATTTCTACCTGCCTGTGGAGTACTGTAAAGACAGTTAACTTATATAAAGAGCTTTAAAGGTAAAGACTTTCTTTTAAATGCTGCTGCTTTGTATTACTACTAACCATTGACTGACCTCTCTGACTCAGACTTGAGAGGGCCTGTGTGGCAGTTACACATAGTATGCAGGGTCCACTTGGCTGAGTATGCTGGGTGGAGTTTTTGGACAAGATGACTGCCTTTTGGATTGTTTCACCCGGCATTCTGTTTTTGTTTTGTAGCCTAACAGCAGTGGTCAAGTAGTAGGGAAAGTGCCTGGCCATTTCACTCCTGTCTTGGCACCCTCTCCCCATCCCAGTGCAGTGCGACCTGTGACCCTGACCATGACAGATACTAAACCCATCACTACATCCACTGAAGGTGAGGCAGCTTCACCTACAGCAACCAGTAAGTATTTCTGTAGGAAATGAGAAATGTCCATCAAAGGCGCCATTGGATATCTGATCCAAGGTGGAAAACATGGCAATTTTTCCAGCTACCCAACCAGATGGAGATTTCTCATTTATGTGGAACCAGCAGGCATGTATGTGGCCTGGCTATCACATGCTCTCTCTTATCAAATTTCAATCAGTGCATCTTATTTGAAAAGGGAGAAGCATAATTGTTTGAGTAAACAGCTATAACAAAAATAATAAGTCATGCCTGCTTGTTCAAGGTATACACTGAAAATGCACTGAATAACCTAACGCAGTATTACAAGGTTTTTGTATCATCCCAAAGAGAGATTAGATAATTGTTACTTATTGGAACATTCCTATAGGAATCAAGTTGCTTCACATGGCAGACTAAATCAGTGCCTCCTCTGTAAGATAATTGCATGTTTACATTACTGTAGGTTATGTCATTGTAAAAACAGTCACACAGTGTTGGGTGCAGAAAACATCTCAAAGTGTAGTATTAGGCACATGTAAGCTACCTGCTGTTTATTTGTCTTCGACTTAAATTTTTTTTATTATTATTATTATTTTTTCTATCATAGTACATCAAGTACTATCCTTTTTAGCATGGCCATAACATTTTAAATGTCAGTGATTTAGCCAGTGAACTTACACAGCACATACTAATAACTCAAATGATTCCTTTGTTTCTTAGTGTAGAATAATCATAAGTACACAAGGAATTATTATACAATTTTTCAGTTAGTTTCATCCAGACTACCAGCTTCCTAGAGCTGGAGCCGGTATGCATAGATTGATAGATTAGAATGGATAAACTTTCAGTCAGGAAGAATTAGCATGCTCCTTGTCAGTTATACATACTATATCTTAAATTCAGAGCTTCTGTTTTTTTACCTAGAGCAAGAAAATCCCCATGCTCTGCAAATTCCTATATGAAATTACAGAGCCAATTGGAACCACCACTGGCTCTTTCTCTGCCATTAGAAAGATGCTCTTTTTGTGTGTGTGTGTGTGGCTTCTGAAAACCTAGGAGGAAACCTTACAAGAAAAATGGACAATACTTTGAGTATACAGTGAATTCAGCATTTCTTTCTCAAAATTCATGAGGCCCTAGAGACTAAGAAGTCCATATAGGCTCATAATTCCCATCAATAATCATTAAATGCTAAGTAACTGGTTTGTTGGTAGAGGATCCATCACTAGTGAACACTTTTCGTGAATGCATAGATGGATGAGACAGCCAAGAAAGACTAAAAATTGTTTTGTTCTAAAGATTAGCTATGCATCGAAATACTATACATTCAAATTTTAAAAGTGGATGTCTTGGCACCTTTGAACAAACAAGTCAGCAATTTAAATAAAAGAAAAGGAAGCAAAGATTTTTTTGAAGTATTTGAAAGACTGTCATGGGAGAAATGATCAAAACCAAGTTCCAGAAACTGCTGGTACCTGCTCGTATAATGTTATTAACAGGAGAGAGTCAAGGGAAGATCAGACCCAAATGATCACAGCTCACTTATGGGAGTACAGTCAGCCTGTCTGCTAATTAATTGTTCTTATATTCACATACAGGTTGATCAAAAAGGAATCTGATTTGACTAATAAAATTATAAAATATTTAAAAGATGGCTGCATCAGTTCATTTTCCATTCTTGCGTTAAATACAGTGAGTCATTTTGCTTTCCTCGAAACAAACTTGTAGCTCCAGCTTCCTAGGTACCACTGACAGTGAGAATTGGTAAGTCAGTACAATTAAAGATAACATAGAGATCATGGAAACCTTTTTCTCACAGTCAAAAAGAAGGTGTAGCACAGACTTGCCATCTACTCTGTAAGGGTGAGGCTCTTCTCCAGCTGTCCATGTTGTGCTTTGAATTCCAGAGGCCCGGAAATTAAATAGAGGCCACTGGTTGCATATGGCTGCCCTTGCATGAGCCCTTTAATCAGGAATAATTAAAAGGTGAATTGTGAGCATCTTCACTGTCTTAAAAAGGTAACCTAAAAAAGCCTCAATAGATTAAATTCTGCAGTACTTCAGATTGAACATGGCAGAATCAATATATTGGTTTTAAAAAAGCCATTTTAAAATTAATGTCCTGATTTCTCTTTAATCTGATAATTTTAAACCAAACATTTTAGTTTTTGTCAGACCTGTAAATATAACATATATAGTTAAAATTTATTTTTTCTGTTTATTCCAATATGGAGCAATGGGATTGGCTAGTGTTGGGAAGACACATTAGTTCTTTCCTTGTAAAAACAAACAAAATTCTTTAGGAATAGGGAGATGTTTTTTGTTGTTGCTGTTTTTGAAAAACTCACCCTCTACCAAAAGGCACTTATACAAAGAGTACTTGCAAGGCGAGATAGTAATAATTTTAGGAGTATTCACCATATCTGTTTACTACCTGGTGGCCACATGTTTAAAAGTTGCCATCAATTCCCCAGGCTATTCACAAGAAATTGACTTTTTATGCTTATGGAAAAGAAATAATGTTTTTTCAAAAACATTTTTTATCAAACTTAAGGTCATTTTCACATTAAATAAAATACTGAGCTAATTTATTCTATATGATATAATAATAAGAATAGGCTTCTCCTTATGTTAGTAATATTCGATTTTCTTTCTAGTAAGACTTTTAAGTAATACGTTTTTCATCCTTTATTATCAAGCACATCTGCTTAAATCCAATCATTAAAAGCTTTCACTTTTTCCTGATAGACTTTCAGTCTGTTTTTACATTTAGACTCACAGACCATCATTTATTATTACATTATTAGACAATTAATTTTTGATAAAAAGTCGCAACTAGGAAAAGAGTGCTTCTATTTAGCCAGTCCTCGGTACTCCTACAAGACTAGCTGGAGCACATAAGTGTGAGATGCCACACCAAACAATGGGATATGATTCACTGCATAGATTTTTGGGGAGGGGGATAAATTGGTTGATTTGAAATCAACTACCATTCCTTTTATATCACTCAGTGTTCACTCAGACAATACCGAAGAAAAATAGAGACCTTTTTTTTTGGTTCCAAGTCCCACTTCTCTGGGTTTCTTTTACGTGGACAGGGTATTCGATCTGATAGTTCACAATTTTTATCTTTGTTTTTGTTCTTCCTTAATCAGCCTACACAGCCTCAGGCACATCTCAAGCCAATCGATATGTGGGACTAAGCCCAAGAGACCCATCCTTCCTACATCAGCAACAGGTGGGCAAGTTTCACCCAGGTGTGATGGTGTAGCCACGCTTTCGCATTGGTGCTTTTCTCCATGCTGCCTCTCAGATCTGGACTCAGAACGGGGCTCACGGGGCTTCTGAGAAAGAAACTGATCATTTCATTTTCCAAAATATTTTCTCATTTATCTTTTGTTTCTTGCCTCTCTGAACAGGGTTTCTCTCATTGGCTCAAGACCTTTTCCACCTCTGTTATATTTATATATCGATGACATTCATGAATAACTATTTCAGCCAAAGAGTATGTTTCTGTCTTATTGGCTCTTGAGAACTTACTAGCCTATAGCTTCCAACGAAGAAAATTGAAAACTGATTTAAAAGCCAATTAGAATAGAAGCCGTGCACAATTTGTTTTTGAGCTCTTTCATATTTTCCAGATGTTTTACTCCCTATTTTTGTATTTTAGTCCAAGAAGATGAGTTATGAAGCTGAAATCTCATGCGACACATCATTCCTATTTTAATAGGTTTAAATTGGTTTGCTGATTTTAGATGTGATAAAACACTTTTTTTTGGTTCTGCTTTCTTACATCATTTATGTTTCAAGTAGCATTTTAAATTTCACATCTCATTAATGCCGTAAATTTAATGCAAATGAAGTGTTTACCCAGACTGTGAAAATATACAGCCAGGATTAATGGTGGCTTATAAACAAATTAGCCACAGTGAAAAGCATGGACCATACCAATACAGAAATCCCACGATTCCAGTTACAGGATGACAGAAGTAATTTTAACCGCTTCAGAATTTAAATATATTTTATGATGCATATGTTTGCTGCACTCAAGTTTTGATAGCAGAGCGATTTGAAAGTAACAGTGTGCAAAATATTACATAGGGAAAAATAGGCTATAATGAATAAGAAAGAGCTGGTATTAACTAACTTGCTCTTCACTTATAAGTTGTATGTGCATATGTGTGAGTTTTTACATACGTAGTAAGCCTGCAGAGATACTCATGCCAGCTTCTTTTGCTCTAGACCTGTCCACCTAGCTTATGCTGTTGTTCTCATCTTTACTGTGCTTCACGTGTTATTCTCCAGTTCAGCCCTGTTGCAGACCAAGGTGGCAGACTGCATATACTAAAGGTCACCACTTGCAGAGTTCAGAGAAAATCATAAGATGATAGCTTATTCAAGATACTTGATGTTTTGCCAGGTTTAAAAAAAGCAAAACAAAACAAAAGAGTGAGAACTAACTGAAAACATCTGTACACAGTTATGAAAATACCAAGTAATAATTAGTGGTTTTGCCAGCCATTGGCTTTTCAACATAATTCTCTGGAATGTTGCTTTTTTCACCTCTAAAATTGCTATAATATGAAATGTGTTATAATTACTATAATATGGTTCTATTTGACAAATGTATATGTTCATTGTGTTTTTAAAAAGCATATTCAGGATTTATAGGTTTAGAGACTTGTTCTTTTAAAAATTATTCCACATATTTTCATAAATAGTTTTGTCATGGGATTTATATTATTTTTTATGACACTTCTCTAATTCCAGTTAATTTTTAATTCATAGAAACATGCCTCCATTATTTAAACCTTTAGACCCAAACACATTCAGAATATTATAACCAATTCCATGTATTTAAAACCAATCTTTGCCTCCCTCTGTCCTAATCTATGAAAGCTTTAATTTTTTTATTTATCACTTATGACATACATGAGCCTCATGTAATTATGATCACAAAACTTCATTATATAAAAGTTCTCCTTTCACATATCGAAGGATAAATCAAGAAAACTTAGCTAGCATCATGAAAACACGAGTCTTAATATAGATAGGATTCTAAGCCCATTTTAATTGAAAAAGTACATATATGTATATGAGTTCCAGAACTTTTTTTGTCAAAGACCAGCACTTGTTTTTTAAGTGGACAGTGTCAAATAAGACCCCTTACAATATAAATATGATTTGTTTGATCAAATGTGATTGCTATTTATAAAATATATAATGTGTATTGATCCTTGGAAGAAAAAACTATATAAGCTTCATAACTAAAACTTTAATGTTCAATTTTAAATGCCATACAGGCAGATAATTTGTCCTCTATATAATGAAAGCTTTAGTGCTACTTTTTGAATTGAAGCCCAATATGCTAAATTCATAATGAGCTACAATTTTGAGGCATACAGAAAATGAATGTATATGCATATCATACTATATATGTATATTACTAAACTAAGGCTCCAGTTAAAAGCTTATTTTATTCTTTTAAATTTTACAAGCATCATAGAGATGAAGTTTTATGTTTATTACCCAGGAACAGAGGGACAGAAATAGTCTAAATGACTTTAGTAGAGTAAAGGTTATTCTTTTCGACTGCAGAAATGAGATTGATTTACTGTGTCCTTTCATTACTTTACAAAGATTTAAAAGAGACCACTTTTCTAGCAGCAGGTTCTAAATGCATTTGATTTAAAGTATTCAATGATGAATGAGTACTTTAAACAAAAAGACAACCAACTGAGTGAGGATATTCTGGAAGAATATATTCACTTATAATACATCTGATAAGAGGTTAATATCCAAAAATATATAAAGAACTCATATTACTCAACAACAACAAAACAAACAATTCAATTAAAAAATGGGCAGAAGATCCGAACAGATACTTCTCCAAAGAGGAAATACAGATGGCCAATAGACATATGAAAAGATGCTCAAGGTCACTAATCATCAGAGAAATGCAAATTAACATCACACTGAGATATCACCTCGCACTTGTCAGAGTGGCTATCATCAATAAATCAAAGAACAAGTGTTTGAGAGGATGTGGAGAAAAAAGAAACCTCATACACTGTTGGTGGGATTGCAAATTGGTACAACTACTATGGAAAACAGTCTAGAGGTTTCTCATAAAATTCAAAACGTGTATACCTTTTGACCCAGCAATTGTAATTCTGGGTATTTATTCAAAGAAAACCAAAACAATAATTCATAAAGATTTATGCACCCCTATGTTCATGGCAGCACAATTTACAATAGGCAATATATGGAAGCAACCTAAATGCCTATCAACAGACTATTGGATAAAGAAATTATGGTTCATATATACAATGGAATATTACTCAGCCATTAAAAAAATGAAATCTTACCATTTGCAATGACACGGATAGTCCTAGAGGTTATTATGCTGAATGAAATAAGTCAGACAGAGAAATATAAATACCATATAATTTCACTTATATGCGGAATCTAAGGAATGAAAAGAACAAACTAATCAAAAACAGACTCGCAAATATAGAGAAAAATCTGGTGATGACCACAGAGGAGGAGGTTTAGGGAGCTGAGAGAATGAGGTGAAGGGTTAAAGAAGTACAAATTAGTAGTTAATAGATGGCCATGGGGATGGAGAGCACAACGTAGGGAATGCAGTTAGCATTAATATAATGGCAAGGTGGAAAGCCAGAGGAGAGAAAGAGCAATTAGGGAGATTATTTTATAAACTATATAAATGTCTAACCAATGTACTGTATATTTGAAACTAATCAAATAAATTAAAAATAAATAAAATGAAATAAAACAAAATTTAAAATATAACGATACCTTTTAATAACAGAAAAAATGTGATAAAAGCAAATGTAATTAAGGTTATAGGGATATCACCATATCTTTTTTTTCCTTATGTAAATTAGATAGAAATTTGGCTTTTTTTTATAGGGAATATTCAAGATTCCTTCTGGCAATATTGCAATGGAAACTGAAAAGTATTTTTATACATTTCATCCAGAAATTTACTATCAGTAATTTGTTCTAAATAAATAATTCAAAAAATAAAAATTAAATGGACAAATATAAAAAAATTTGAATGAAATAGAAAATCAAGAAGTTCATGAAATAAAGGTAATCAATAATTTTATATTAGCTAGGAGAAATTCAAAATTAGAAAGGCGATAGTTTTAGTCTGAGAGGGTTCTTTTAAACGTTCCCATAGCCTTCAATATACATGACCTCTTAAGAATAAATATTGTCACCAGGTACATTCTTTAGTTCATTGGTGGCTGCTTTATAAAATTTATCCTTTTAGGTTATGAAAAATATTGATGTGCATTGTTGAGTGCTATTTTTTTTTTTTAGAAAAGAACTTTAATATGCCCTGTGTAAATTAGAGTTAATAATAAATTTTAAATTGTTGAATAATTTTGACTATCATAAAAATCTTTCCACAAAATGACACTAAAGCAGAGCTTCCAATATAATCATTTCTAACAGACAAGGATATTGGCATTCTTAAATCGAGATAGAAAATATTAAAATTAACTCTGTGTTCCACTTGTAAGAATATTCAGATTTGCAGATCTGAATACTGAAAAGTATATGCTGCTATATCCATTAACTTGGTACACATGCAGTTGTTATTAATAAGTATACATCTCCATGTTCCTTTTTATAATGGTCATTACTGATTTAAACTGGTTACTAACTGCCTTGAAATACTTGTTTTTTTCAGACACAGGAATTTCACCTATTATTGTAAATATATCTCATTTGAATCTAAAAAATAAAATCACATAATCATGAAAAATATTTCAAAAAGATTCATGTAAACCAGTTAATAATTTGCCATTAAAAAAATTCTGTCTAATGAGTCATAATAATCAGCTCATGCCAGCTGATCAGGACTTTAAAATTTTCCTTTTCTCTTAACACAATCTCTAATGTTGTTCAAGGTTTGTAACTAGATTATCTTTGAGGTGATTGTCTTATTTAATGCACCCACTGTTGGCATGTGGGCAATTAAAATTAGAACTTCAATCAGAGCTTTTTTCTTCTTTAACTTTTCTATTGGAAGATGGTATGGTGGCTTGAAGAACTCGTGGGTCCTGCATTGGCAAACTGAACTCTTTAGTCTCTGCTGAGAAACGTCTTTTTATGATTTGGAACTTTTCCTGAAGTGTCAATGACCTCCTCTCTGACATAATTTTATAAAAGTTTCGTAAATGTGGTGGTTCTTTTTCTCTCTATACTTCATGCACACACTATGCACATTCATTAGGATAGGCAATGAAGGAACTACATTTCCCAAGTTTTGTCTCTCCGTGAGATTAAGGGAACTAGATAGCAGAGTGATGGATGTCGTTAGAAAATACAGAAATTATTTTACATCCAGTCTAACAATTGCAGTATAAATGGCAAACATGAGACAATTTTGACAATATTCCAGCTAAAGAAGTAGTCAGCCTCTTAATGAATTAGATAGGTCTTCTGTCTTTGCTATCGTAGAAAATTTGGTAAGATAAGAGGGTCTTAACTTGATTATCACCATTTTATTTGAGTGTAAGGTCATAGTAAAAACATAAATCCTTACTATTACACATTAATACAACATATTAAAAAAAAACTTACTGCAAGTTAATAAAAGTTTGTAGCTAAGAAATCTTGTTTGAAGTAAAAGATTGCTATTTGAACCAGCTATTGAAGTGTATATTAATCTTCGATATAGAGTTTGAGGTGACAAAGTAAGCTCTAGTTTATAGGATATAAAGCTGATTTTCATAATCTCAAAATTATAATCTCCTGACTATATATACTACTTATTATCAGAGCTAATGAATAAATAGCCTGACCAACTCAGGTCCTTGTGTTACTGATCACAATTGCATGGATTTTATTGAGCTTCAGCATGTTATATTTCTTGCATGACTATATTAATGCTATTATTTCTATTTCAATTTCTGGGCTACTTTTTATCAAAATATTTTAAACAGTTTTCTTGATAATTTTGAAAGTAGATTTTCAAAGTACTTTTTATTACACTGAAAATTTCTTTTATACCAAATAACCTTTTAAAGAAATTGTCTCTGCAGGATTTTTTAAATTAAAATATCAATTGAAATCTCTTTATAGTATTTGTCCTAGCAAATGAAATGGCAAAGCCAAAGCTAGGTACCTTAAAACCACTGGAAAGGTAGTTTTTTTTTTATTAGAGGCAAGCAATTGAAAGGACACAAGTGGACTATCAACAAACTTTTCAATAAAGCCAGGAAGCAGGCTATCAACACTTGGGCTGTTCTTATTGTGTCTGTTATCATAATTGACAGCTTGACGCAAAACCCTATCATATGACTTCTGGGTAGGTATGTAAATGGATAAGAGGTCACTTTTCACATAAGCTGGTTGGAAAGGAAACACATTTAAAGGAAGTTTTAGTCAAAATAATGGCTATGCAAATGTTTAGCTTTTTGGCTACTTCTTAAAAAAAATAACAACAACCTCTATGGTCTGTTTTTTATCATTCATTCATTTATTCAGTAGTTTACTTTTACTGGTTATCAAAGGCTAATATCCAGATAAACTATTATAATTAGTGTAAAAATAAAATTGTTTACTGAAACCTCAAATTTCAGTCAACAAAATCGCAAAGGAAAAATTGTCTTCTTTTCTGAAAGTGTGCACTTTAAAAGATCTAAGTCGAATCAGGGAAGTAAAGGAAATTCTGAGGGTTATTATGATTAAAGACATTGTAGCTTTAAATATTTTTGGGCTGCGCATGAAGGATAGGGTAGGAAAAGAACAATGACAGGCAAACTAGTGTCCTGAGTGAAAACCGGGGATTAGGAGTCAGAGGTTTGGTTTTAGTGCTGACACGAACAAGGCATGTCAAACCTTGGACAAGTCCTTAAACCTTGCTGTCCTGTGTCCTTATTTCGAGAAGGAAAATGAAGAGGTTGAACTACCCAGTCTTTAAGTTCCCTTGAAAACTTAAACTTTACAAGGTAAAGTAGCTTTCATATATATTTAAAAAACCTTTTAATTTTCTAATACTTATAATTTATGTACAGTAATGTTTATTTAGTTCATGAAATTTGCATACCATTTTTTATTCTGCCATGCTAATTCACTTAAACATCAAGAAGCATGGGTTTGAGAAATTAACATTCAAAGTAGCTGTAGGATACCAGGATGATCTTGAGTATCTTTTTTGTTAAACATGTGTTTATATGTCCCACATATAACACGATTATATTCTGACTATTTTACTTGTTTAGTAAGGCTACATCGTATTCATTCAGAGGCCATTTTATTTGCTCTGTGGCAAGTAATTAATAATAGTAATAAAATAAAATTCCACTAATCTAAGAGTTAAGAGGAAAGCATGAATATCGAAATGTTAATCTCCTTTAAGCACCCTCCCAATGTACCCTCACCCCTCTGAAATCTATTCTCTTGAGGCTACCTGGAGAAATGAGGATATCTAAGAGAACGTAAAACATCTTTTAAGATATTCCCTTGAGGTCACTGTAAACTTAAAACAAAAGTGAAAAGGTAAATTTGCCGCTGTTGATTATGCTGTTTACAGTTTAATGGTTTATTGGTTCAACTGAGAGCTGTTGCCATCATGAGGGACTGTTAGTATATCAGACTATTTGCTGAGTCTAGAGAAGTAGAACATTTTGCTTACCTTCTTTCTTTTGTTCCCAAAGCTAATTGCTAAACATTTAACAAAAGCTCCTAATTATAACAATGGAGGGCCCTCATTTCATAAACAGACTTATGCTGAAACCACAAGCAATATTGATTCTCTATGGCTATCAGTTACCTTCATGAATTTTTGAGTGCAGCATAGGAAAGGATAATAGTTTAAATCTTAAGTGTTTCCCCTTATGCAGTTTTTTAAGGTACACTACATGATCCCCATCCTTGTTTTTCTGAAATGATCAAGGTTCTCATTTCAGAGACTTTATGGAACTGCATCCCTAGAACATATACAGTAAAATCTTTCTCTTCTCTTCTCTCTTAGTTGCTTGACTATTTCATCCTTTACACATCGCTCTTTTGGAGGAGAATCTTACTTCCTTACTTCACCCTTTGTTTGCTTTTGGAATTCTGGCCATAAATTGTTTTAATATAAATTTTACCTTTTCTAGACAATCTTATTTCATATTAGGAGGTGCATATACATTAAAGAATTAAAGTGATTTATATGAGTGTACATTTCTTTTAGGATATGCATATGATCAGGTCTGTCAAGGAGTCTATATTGCTGCAAATATAAGAATTGTTCCCCGCCTACATATATAAACACAAAACTTCAATAGACTAAGGTTCTAATTAATCTGTTCCTGATGTTTTAAGTTTGATTACTATTGGGGAAAAAATAATTTTTTGATTTTTGAGGGAAAAAACTTGAAAAATTTACGGATGTTATCGAAGCTTATGTATCACTTAAAATTAAAGTTTTAAAATTTCATTAAAAAACAAATTTATAGCTAAATTATATAACATTGACTCTCTCACAGGACAAAAACTGAGGAATCACTGCACCAATTCCAAATAACATTATCACCTATTCTTTTAAACTTATTTAAAGCCAAATGTAAAATTCTATTTTGTTAGGAAGACTGAATTATACAAATACCAAAATTATTTAACATGCCCAAAAAGTAGCTTAAATACACCCCGTATTAACCTTTCATCACCTAGAATTTGTTCAAAATTTGCTGAGTCAGGACTCTCTTGGCCAAACAAGATTCTTAGGAATTGATTTTATTATGAAGTATTGCCATGGAAATCTTCAGTAAATAGATGTTTTTATTTTAATTATTTAAATGTTTCCTTTACCCACACCATCACCTTTAAATTTTCACTTATCAGGAGGTTTATTAATTTAAAGATGCTTTATGCAAGATTAATAAAATTAAAAAAAAAAAAACCCAAAACATTGAGAGAGGCTCTTGCTCAAGTAAACCTGGTTTAAGTAAGTGTTAACATATAAGCATTGATAAACATGCCCCCTCAGAAATTTTTGAAAATGTCAATAATGCTAGCCCACAATCTAAATAGCTAAATAAATTTAAATTATATTTTATGTCTTCAGTAACAAAGCGTTACTGGAGATTGGGGATCCTCTCCTGGCGCGTTGTCCTGGTTCTTGATGTCTCTAACAAAGAACTGAGCCAGACACCGAAATACAGCAGAAAAGAAAAGCTTTATTAGAAGGGAAAGTACACTTGCAGATGTGGAAGCGGGCCTGAGCAAGAGAAGAGTGGCTCAAAGGCCTGGTAAACAAACTCTTGAGGTTTTTATCCCTATTTGCTGTGGGTTGTTACTTTTCTTAGAGAAGTGGGCTTCCTTGATTGACAACTAAGATTGACAGGACTCCATGATTCATCATTTCCTTTCTGTGAATATTCATTCCCAGAATTCAGTCTGTTATAATGATATTAATGAACTTCTGGGCATATACATCATATAATGATGGTATAATGAGGCTCAGGTAAACTGAAGATCCTTGGGGTCTTTATTGTACAGGTATGAGTGACTGGCTGAAACTAGTACCCAATTTCCTGCTTTTTCTTTCTTGTTTCTTTCAATGAGTTACTTTTAGCCTAAATATGCCTTCTGGCTTGCTTAATTGTGGGCAGACTAGGGCAGACCCCTTCTAGGATAGGATGACCTCAGAGACTTTGCAGGCAGACCTGAAACTCCCTAACTATCCTGCCTACTAACTCTTTTCTAAGAGCGATGAACCCCCTTATTAATATGGATATTGGGGGATGGGAGGTCTCTTCTTCTGTATTTGCTTCCTGCTGAGAAGGTTCATAGTTCCAGCCTATTGGGGTTTTATGGAGCTGTTTCCCTTTCTGCCTTAGTCAGGCAGATCTTGGGCTTCCTGCTGAAGTGCCGCCTCAGTCCCTAAACAAGGAAAAGAAGATATGAACTTGTTATTTAAATCATATATTTATTAAATTCTATTATCGATTTGCCTATTAAGAGATTAAAAGGAAACAAGCTTGGTTAATATAATTCTTAAAGAATAAAAAAGACCTTTGGCTATAGTCCCCTCCCCTCTCAGACTCTAAGGGCCCTGTCTGGCCTAACGCCATTTCTGCTAACAATGGGCCGATGACCCTTATCAATACCCAGAGGATCTGAGTCACCGGTTTTGGGGAAATTATCGGGATTTGAGGGAGAGGGCTTTTTTCCCAAAGAAAGGAGAAAAGAAAACTTAACTGGTTTACTAAAAAGATTAAGAACTCTGCAAGAGATGTCCCATTTCATTTCCTGCTAAAAGTTTAAGAGTTTTTCAAGTGATGTCCCGTATCAAAAGGATATTAATTCAATACTAATTAATATCCTGCCGATTTCTTTAACATTTAAATTATTGTTAAATATAGTCGGTGATCATTTTGTTTGTATTTAAGCATTTTTGGGGGGGAGAAAATATTCCTTTTGCATGTATCTGAAATATGAATGAAAATGAATACCTGTAGTCAGGTTTTAACCCCTTTGAAACTACACTCAGGAAAGAAAAGTCCAAAAATCCATTGATTTTAAGTGTTCCTTAATGTGGCCAAAATTAAAGATAGCCCACATGACATTTTTTTGAGATGGTGAACAAAAAATTAGCAATACGAACAACAAAATGCTAACAGTTTACATATGCATCCTTCCCAAGGGACATAGCATTCCTGCAATTGTGGGACTAGAATCCAATCAATGAGTGATATTTAGGTTTACCTGCCTCCGTGAAAGTGTCTTCTGAAAAATTCTGCAGTCTAACCTTGAGCGCCTCACAAAAACTAACCTGAAGTTAATAATCAGCAGAATTATCCTCAGCTATGCCTAAATATAACCCTCCCTTCTTGAGAATGTTTAATTGATTCAAAACTATGATTTTCACTGACTAGAGCAGAATAAGAGGTCCCTAAGATCTTTATACCAAGTCAAGTTTCTTGAACTGTTTTTAGATTATTTTCATAGTACTCCTTTTTTTAAAAAAGTATTTTGAAATAGACAACTGGCTTATTGTTACCACAGAAAAACAATTTTAGATTGCCCCATCACATTGCATTTGTGATTAGATGATCCATTTTGAGAACTTTTAAAAAATCTTGCCATAAAGTCATCTGTTTGATGCAAAACTAATCAAGCATACATTCTTCTCCTTTATGCAAGTATTATGATCCATTTTAAGAAGATTTTTCATTTTAATTCACTTTCTTTACGGATATATGGCTTCTTTATAACATATCCTGAACAGGATCTACATATCTATCAATCTGTTATCTGACTATTTACCTATTTATCTATATTAAGGGATTTTTTCAGTTCTTTACATTTTAAAAGTACCTTTACCTGAACTATAAATAAAATTAAAATACATGTTTTAGAAATTTTAGATGGTATTTAGGAGCCTCAGAGATCTGTAGAAAAATGAGCAAAAATTGTTATTTTAAAACTCCAGAATCAGTTTTATTTAGACTATGTAGAAACTCAAGAGTTTAATGGGAAAAGTAAGGATTCTTAATAACCAATTTTTTTTTTTTTTTATCCATAACGTTATCAGAAAGGATTGAAATAATTTATCGTAAGTTTAAAGGCACTTTAGCTCCAATCATCATCTTTTGGAAATACTTACTGAAAAGCAGCAAACAAGGTTTAGTGGTTTTCTGTGAATAAGTCATCTTTTCAATGCAAGATGCAGTTAATTTACAGCATGGCTATCTAAAGATTAAAAATCATGATTTCCTAGTGGATTTTTTTGCCCCCAAAGCCAGATAAGTTTACTTTCTTAAGCATAAAAATAAGCAGTATATCTTTTCAATAAATCTGCTAGCACTGTAGGGCAGCTGTTAACCAAACAGAGCTGGATAGGGTTACTGGAACAATCTCTGAAGGGCAGAGCTGATGATTCGGAGATCTGGGAAGAATTTGTTTCAGCTTGTTTTCAGTGCATTCCTCACTCTATTCAGATATGGTAAAGTACTTTAAATGCCAGTACTCTGAGTTTAAAATAAAAGTAGAAATTCTTATCAACTCATTCTAAACAATGCCACTTTGAATAAAACAAAGCTAGTAAACATCTAAAACTGAATACCTTGATGCTTCTAAACATAAGTCAGGGACAATGTTTGTAAGGTGGGGCCTTTCTCCTCTAAACTGCATGTCTTTTACGTTTTGCAAACTGCATGCTTACAGTTATTCTTTTACTCAATGCAGATTATTTGCTATGTTGCATTAAAAAAAAGCTTTTTTATTTTCTTTCTAAAATATATCTCTCTATTGAACATTAACGTTTGCTTTTATTGCAGCTCAATTTGTACTCTAATAATAGCTAATTGTTATGTTCTAAGCACTTGTTTCTCTTGTATGCTTTAATTAATAGAGAAGCATATTGCAATAGCTTTTTCTAAAAAAAAGTCTAGGAATTTTGCTTTTCAGAGTAAGGTTTTCTTTTGCTTTTTTTTTTTTTTCTTTAAGTTGCCTCTTGGGAAAGTAAGGTTAATGCCATGTACAGTACTAGTTTGCATGTGTTCATTTAAATACTAAAATCTGTAGTACTGCTCGATCCATATCTGACTGCTAGGTTTCAATTGACAGCTGAGGATTTGTGACTGGACCATGAATCAAAACGGCAGGCATTTATACCCCAGTACCAGTGAGGATACATTGGGAATTACTTGGCAAAGGTAACATTTTAATTATTTCCAACCCTACACTTACACTTAAAAATTACATGAGCTAAGTGTTTGTTTTTAATTAGCTTTGTAGAAAATATATGTTAAAAATTTAGTTGTTTTGGCTATACCATCCCTCTTTCCCTACCCTCTTCCTTTATTTCTTATGTAAATGAAACTTCACATTAATTTGGGACTATAGCATATGCTAATTAATCATTGGAATGTTTAAGTGTTGTCAAATGTTTTAAACAATCATATATTATTCTCGAAGAAGGGGATTTAACACTTAGAGTTTAGGACTAGAAATATGAAATCAGTTCTAGGGAAGATTTTTTAGCTATCTGAGGATAAAGCATTGGGCCTTTTACATTATACATTTTCTCATTTCAGCTCTTTCCTGGACTGTTAACTTTAAGCCATTTACTATTTATTTATTCCCCTGTCAGAGGGGAAAAGGTAGAAGAAAATGTTTAGATTAGCCAATTTAACCGTTATTAGCAGCACTCATAAGTTCTAGAGTGGGAAGATTGTTGGAATCAATAGCTAAAGAAGGAGTTTAATTTAAGGTTTTAAATTCTGTTTGTACATTGATGTGAATCATTGAGAACTGACTATATTTGGTTGGCTGAGAAAAATTTTTCTAAAATTTCGTTTTCAAGATTAGTTTTGATATTGTCTCATATGGTTTTAGAAAGTAAGTAGTGCTACATCAGCTTCTTATGTATTCTTTTAATAAAGAACAAGTTGTGTCAAACAACAAATAATTAAAATTCATGGTATAATCATACGTAATAAGAGATAAAAATTTACAGATGAGAGTGAGGTAATCCCAAAAGGAGTTCACCAAAAGTAGAGCCAACATAATTTTCCAGCCCTGCTGCGTTTGTAATCCTCTCTTCACTGAACGTGGCTCTATTAAAAGTACATTCTCAGATATCAGTTATCAATGGGCTGCCCATCTCCATATTGCTTGATAGAAACTGCTGACAAGTAGAGTTTAAAATAATTAAATTAATAAAATGTTCACTTTTACTCAGGTAAAAACTCAGAAAATTAGTTGTACTCTTTTAAAAACGAGTTTTTATTCACTACCTAAAATGAATGCAATATGACTTTTTCTCCTTTTAAAGATTGGTATGACATCCACTTTACAATGTGTACCTTTTTACATATTTTCATTTTTTTCCCCAAAGAAATATGTAATTTCTCCTCTTGGAAAAAATACAATATATACTTATGAAAAAGAAGATAGATACTCTCAATGAAAGCATCTGAAATAAAGTCTTAATAATTAATACTCTTAATTAAATTCAGGGAAATTGTTTTGTTTAAATAGTCTTAAATATTTTTAAATTAATATAATTGGATTGATAACACTATGTTAGGATTTAGTTTTATTAAATAACTTCCTTATATTCCATGATCTGTTAGCAAAATGTCCCATGTCTGCATACATACCTTAACGGTTTACAAGAATTGCAAATTAGATGAAGTGTAGTTGTGTTTTTTAATGTGGCTAGAGCTGTGTAAACTTTCACATATGTGGATTACTGATTAACATTTACTTATCTAAAACAGGATATCACCTCTAAAGTACATTAAAGCCAAATAAGTACATAAATTATTAGAGATTTAAAATATAACAGCGTCTTGTTTCTAGTAATTTTTCAAAGAAAAAAATTGATATCTCGAAAAAGGAAAAGGTGAGTGGACAATGAATCCCCACAGAACACATGTATCAGAGTGAGTTAACATGATGACTAAACTCAGTTCTTAGGAGAACATTGTTCATGTTACAAATCCCCTTCTTGGTGAAAAATTGGTGTAGTAATCAGTTTCAGGTCATGATAAGTCAGAAAAAAACTCAGAATTCATTTAGTTAAGATGTCTTTTTTCCTCATTCTCAAAATACTAATTTTTTTTTATTAGTAGGTAATGATATTTAGAATGGCCTTAATGCTTCAAAAAGTTTTAAAAAGCTAACTTTTAGTTTGTTTCTTCCCTTTTTATCATGATTCAGAAGGCATGTAATTCATAATGGTAGGCTTCACATTCATATGTTCAACAGATATTTATTGAATCTCTTTGATGAGCTGTTCCAAATGCTGTGCGAGTGATATAGATGCTCACAGTTCTTGAATTCTAAGTATAATACAGTTTGGAATAAAAGCACTCAAATAAGACAGCACTTTGTTTTGCTTTGTTATAGTTTTCAAAAATAGGCACAAGTAATGTCCAACATTTGATAATAGAAATAGGCCATGTCTGTGGCACAACATATTCCTAATTTGTTTATGGTTTATAATTTGTGTCCTGTGGTTATTTATGAAACTTAATTTTTTTTTCTAGAAAGGATATAGAAAAAAGGAAATCATAAATGTCTGTAACACTACTATTTTTAAGGCAGATAACAGTCATCTAAAAGCATCAGTGTAGTGCTGTAACTTTAAAATTATCTGAATAAATTGAAAATATGTGAGCTATGTAGATAATATTCAACCGAAGAATTAAATAATTTGCCTTATAAAAAACGTCATAATGGAATAAAGAAAATATCAGAGTTTTCTTTTTGTTGTGGTTGTTGCTTTTTGTTTTTCACAAAAGGTAATCCCTGGAGACTTTGTAGTAGAAAAGCCAAAGGAGGTGTTTGGTTTTGCTTTGTGTTTCGACTTCACTTCGTTTTATTCTGTTTGGTTGTTGTTTGTTGCCATTACTTTCCTCATGCAATCACTTGCCATGGTCGTCCCCATTTCTGCTTTATACGAATCCTCCTGTGGAGGTGTTTTTATGTCAAATGCAGCAACTTTTGGGGGATTGAAAAATCTCAGTGCTGAGGGAGCTGTGCAAGTATAATCAAAGCTGCATGATTTCTCCCATCCTCCTCCTTGCCAGTGCCCCTACTCCAAGTACAAACATTCCCTTAGGAACCAAAGCTGACTCCTTTAGAAAGTTTTCACAGACTTATTAGGTTGCAACCCTGAAGGTGTTTTGTTGTTCTGACCTTAGAATTTTGTGAACCGTGTGTGTGTGTGTGTGTGTGTGTGTGTGTGTGTGTGTGTGTGCATGCGCGCGTGTGCGCACAAATGCACAAACGCGCGAGTTGCTTTCACCTACATGAATTTTTCTGTCTAACTGAAAGGTCAGATATCACAGTTAACCTAGAGAGTAATCTGTTGGTGAAGGGCTCACTTTTGCTTGAGTCAGGAGGGGCTCAGCTCTTAGGAGGGGAATAGGTGATGAATTGCTTATATTGTTCATAAGGGTACTGTTGTGTCTATGCTTTGTCCTCTGATGTGGACAAATTATATTGTTGCATATGTGAGTTATGTGGGGATAAACAAATACAGCAGTTAACTCCCTAACTGGCTTTATTTCTTAAAACTATAGCCAGAACATAGCTTGTACTATCAAATATGAAAGAGCAATATAATTGAATGAAAAAGAAAGCCGAAGGACAATCCAAGAATAATATAAACATAAGTTATTTTAAAACGTTGGAGGGAGTGCTTTATGCAAAAGAGAAACTGGATTTATTGTTTCATTCCCTCTTCTCCCCCTTCACCCCTTTCAGGAAAAGGCAAAGCTACAAGTGAGTGGCTGTATGTGTCTGATGGCTTATATAAACATAGAAGAAGCCTTCAGATGGCTAAAATAAACACGCGCGTGTTACTGAAGGATATGTTTACACAAACCATTTGCTCAGCCTCTGAAATAATGAATAAATGAAGATTTTACTGAAATAATTGGAAGGATTTTTGTGTTTCTACTGATGCCATAATTGAATGGCACCAAAGAGACTTTTATCAGTTATTTTCCATGTTACATGTGTTAGCAGTTCCTTTCTATGAGTTGAATACTTCATTCTGTAGTTACTTTACACATGTTTTTGTAAGAAATTGTCGTTTATTACTGCAATTCTGGAGAGTTGCTTGATTTCCCAGGAGAAGTTTAGCAGCCAGTAAAGATTATTTGGATCTGGTTCGTCAGGAGAGGGAGGGGCAAAAAGGAAGGAGTAATAACGTTCGTTTTATACATATAATCTTATTTGCATAACAGTGTCCCGAACCCACCATTTTACTTGCTTTGTCTATAAAATTTTCTTTGTAAAATATATATTCTCAATGACTTAAGAATGAATATTTAAACAAAAAAAATCTGCAATACAGTGTTGCAAACTATGTTTGTATAAAAATATATGTGTATGTGTGTATGTATGTGTGTGCATATGGTACATGTGTATACATGGGTGTATATATATAAATATAAGTACATATGCATGTGTGTATATATGTGTACACACACAGACATATACATATGGCACTTGTATGATAAGCGCAGAATCCATAGGTAGTATTAAGAGTTAACTTTCATTTCAACATTATACTTAGACCATCTCTACGAATTCACTAGGTTAGCATTTCCTGCTTTCAGTTTGTTATCTTGACATATAACTACAGTACAACAGCTGGGTTGTTCCTGGAGTTCCTGGGGGGAGCTTTATTCTCAGAGTACTGAATTTCCTTTTCAGCTGTCAGCTCTAAAGTGTGTTCAAAATGTTCAACTTTTTACACACCATTCTGGGCCCCTAGCACCACTCAGGGACTATGATAGAAATGCTGATAAGGTAGATGAACTGAAGAATCTTTGGTTTAAGAAGGAAAATTGCAAAAGCCAAAATTACACATGACCATTGTTTGGTAAAAGGGCTGCTAACAAGTGTCACTCTTTGTATTTGAATAATCTAGTTAAAAGAATTATGCCATTCTCATCAAAATCATTTGCACTTGTTATAAAATCAAAGATAAAAATGTTATTGTTTTTAAAAATGATCTTATATGGTGTTCACCCATTGCAATATCTGTGATCTGGCTGTTGAAAAACACACTGGGATTTGTTGTAGTTTTACCTAACTTTCTCCATTTGTAAAGAAAGATTTGCACAACACAACGTTTCCTTTTTATCTAGGAAACTCTTCAGAACACTTCCTAAGAAATTAATTGTATTCCAGCCAGACTTGCATGCTGCCATCCCACAGGAAATGGGTCAGCAATCCATTAAGATGCCATTAGATAATCTAATTTGGAACTTAATCTCTAAATTAACCATGCTCCATACTTGAAGCATACTTGAGAGAAAGAAAAAAAGTTTACGTTTGAATCGATAGGGGAGCCGAAGCGTGAAGAAGGCTGTTTGTTTTTTCTGTAGCTGTGGTCACGTCTCAAGCCGTCTGGTAACCAGGAGAAACCAGACATGATGTAATTCCAGATTGAACTTGAACTTCAGGGACTTAGGATAGGGAAACAATGGACCATAGGAATCAATAATGTCCATTTTCCACATGATTATGTTTGGAGCTCTAAGTTAACCTTTACGGGAGAAGCAGCAGGATCTGTTGTGTGACCAAAATGAGAGGATCCAGAGACAAGATGTTAGAGGAAAGAAAACAACTTTTTCCGTGATATTTTCTGAGCAGCACTGCAGATTCCAGCAGGATTAGAAAAGTTCCCGCTCTGCAGTAAACCGGTGGCCTGTTCAGAGCACTCTTTGTTCGCTTAGGTAGGACAAACTTAATCTTACGTTTCCTGTCAGATGATTTTTGGCAGCACTACAGGAGAGGGAGGAGCGAGATTCAGAAAATTCCCAAATGTAAACCTTGCTGATTAACCCTTTGCAATGAAAGGAAGTATGTTAAACACCTACTTTATTGGAAGATGTTTTATGTAAAGTGCCATATTTGCATATGTATTCCGTCTCTAAGAAATCGGCTCCATTGGCAGTCAAGGCACCGCTTATTGACTTACCTTTTCTGATTCTCGTGATTGCTAGTGCTGTTAGTAGGTATATAGTGAATTTTTAGCCATATTTTCTTAAATAAGAAAACGTAGAATGAGTAGATATAATAATAAGCATAATAACAAATTACAAAGGAGAAGAGGAACGGCAAAAGCCTATTTAAGTGCAAGAAATTGAAGAACACAGATTTCGAATATTCAGAAACTTCAGAAAGTTACAATTATCCTCTCCTTTGTTCCTTTTTGTTTTACGTGGTTGCAGACTTTTTTGCCCCTGTGAACAGAGTAGCAGGCGTAATATAGAAATATGTTCAGTTCCTCAGTCATTTGTGATTTTATACTTAAAAATTCTGATATAAATAGGTTTTTTTTTTTTCATTTAGAGGTGAAATTGTGCAAATAACAATGATTTTTGCTTTTAAGTGAAAATCATTTGGGAAAGAATCACTTCTTGCTTTTGTATAAAACTCAACGTTTCTATTTAACTTAGTATGCTTTGGGTGATTTTCCCTAGTGAAAGGCACTGTTTGGAAGCACTGTTTTTGTAGAGAATTTTGTCTGCTGTTGAAGACTCACATATGCTAATAAGGGGAGCAGTAGCGCTTGTGACAATAGCACTGAAAAGAAGCCCAGGGATAGAAACGAATACAGACTACAGAAAGGGAATGGAAATCCACTTGCCGGATTCTCTGCTGTGGTACAGTCTGTGGGAGGAAATCAAATAACTACTTTGAGCCTGATAATTCTATATTTTTTAATTGGCTAAAACCTCCCACAGCTACATAAGTTGTCGCATATGTATGTGTGTGTGTGTACTGTAATTTATTTACAAATAGTCGTCTTCATAATGATTCTTTCGTTTTCAGTTCTGAAACATGAAAAATATCAAACAATTCTTTACAGATCTTCTTGATTTGGCCTATTTTAGGAAAGGGTATTTTTCTTATGTCTAAATTAAACATTTTCAGGAAGTAAGTTTTTATTACTTTAAGCTATAGATTGCCTTGCTGAAGGGTCTTCTAGGATTTTGTAGGAGCGTTTTGCTAAAAGAGTACAGTAATTGCACTGAGTACATTTAATATTTAGTTGCAGTGGTCCCATACATAAGAGCTCTTCTTGCCCTGTGTTCTTCATTAGATAAAATATTCCATTGGCATTTGCCATTATTTTACTTTGAAAATGCTGGTATTTACACATGGTAAAGTTAACATTCAATCCAGCATGGTTGGATAACAAAACACATCTGAAACAATTGAATATAAATTAATGAGCTTCGACGACCTACTGTTTTGATATGTTATTTTAAAACTGTTGGTCCCCAAGGAGTAGCAATAAAGAAGGCTATTTACCTACTTAGTTAAGAAACAAATACATTTCTCTTTCATTACTAGGAAGTGCTATTGCTTGCAGTTAGAATAATTCCATGAGCCACCTGCAGTTTATGATATTTGGTGTTTCCCAGAGAGCCCACAAGAGTACTTTGCAGTTCAGGTAAGAGCTGGCCAGGGAGCTTTCCGATACAGATTATTACAAATAGTAATAATCATTAGAAATCATCTTACATGCAAATAGGATCATTCAGATGGCAATAATGAGACTTTAAAATGGAGGAAATAAATCAAAGAAACCCAAGACCTGTGTAAAGCACTTTGGATATCTTATTATCTTACCTCTAGACTAGTCTCATCTGAAGTAGAACTCAAGCAAATTATTGACATAGCCACATCTGTACACACGAAAAATGGCAAATATTATGTTCACCTGGATAAAATACAGTTATTTATGTTGAAGGTTGAAGTCAAGAATTATACTTCTGTGGGAATTTCAATGTTTCTAAGTGATATGGACCTTAATTTATAGAACCTTAGACATACTTCAGGGATAATATCCCATGATAAAAGTAAAGTGTGTTTCTTGAGGAGGTAAAGTGTAGTGGGTAAAAACATAAATCCTAGAACAACACTACTAGAGGTCAAATCCTGGTTTTTACAACTTAATAACAATATGAGTTGGGCAAGACATTTAATTTCCTACTTCAGCTTCCTCACATGTAAAATCAGAAAAATAGTGGTGCTTTTCTCAGAGATTTGTTTTGAGGATTGAAAACTTTAAAGTAGGTCAACCATATAGAACAGAACAGTGCCTGGCATACAAGTTATTATACTGTTATACAAGTATTAGCACCTAGTCTATTATATTAAGTACCATTTTCTTTGTTTTAATATATTAATGAATTCTTAAATGTATTATTAATATATAACATATATATATAGAGTAATTCTTAAATACATAGATACTTAAATACTACCCGTATATTCCTTCCACATGTCTTGAGTGAGCATTTTTTTCACAAGACACTCTCTGCAGCCTTTGTATTATATTGAAGTAAGTAGCCAGTCCAGATGCACACACATACAATCTAAGACAGCATGGTTTCTAACTTAATTAACCTGCATTTGATTGTTTTTTCCAGGCAGATTTTAGCTACTAATAGGGAAAGTTGTTTATTGTTGCATTTTGGGAGAGATACTAATATCTGGGTGTTAATATTGTAGAAATAAAATTAGTAGTATTTAGCCAAGGAAGTAAAACGTTTTTCTTCTTGGGGATATTTAAAACAGGAACAAAGGAATTAAAGACAAATCTTTTTTTTAAATTAAGATATTTATTTATTTATTATCCATGCTTCTGGGCCATTGCTTTTTGTTATTGATATCTATAAGTAATGTGGCTACTGATACAGTTGAAGTATGTATGAATATATGCAGTTCTTTGCATTTCATTTCTATAATATTTTTTAAGCTTTTTGAAAGAGGTCTTACTATCTTTGAAGTAAATATGATAGTCTTATGATTAAATCAATGTGTAAAACCTGAATGAGTGATGTTATTACTTCCCTTAAATGTATTAGTATACTGAATACTTTGACATTTTATAAAACGTTTGACAAAAAGTTTTCCCAACCTATTATCAGATAAACACAGACTAGTAATGAATTTTGCCATTCTAGAGAAAGCTCTTATTGTTTTAATCGCCTAAGACTGATCAGTTGAAGTGAAGCCTTTTTTTTTTTTTTTCATTTCCTACTCAACTTTTGACTCCATGTATGTTTATCACCCCATGGTTCCTGGGTGGTGACTCAGGGACCAAATTTTTTTTTTGGCCTAGAAGACACAGCACAGAATATATTATTTTTAAAAGTACAACCATTAAATGATGACTTGCCCAGAGCAATTTTCTTTCTTTCGTTGAAAAGTATAAAGTCTGTTTACTCCTTGTAGATGTGAAGACCATCTATCTTATCCAGTTTATCAGGATAAGAAATATATAAATAACATATCATTTTCAAAAGGAAGAAGTGGATATTTTCTTCTTTAATTTTCACCGTAGAGTCACTCTAATAGAACTTGAACTATTATTGAACTAGATTTGTTTTCAGAGGAGATAGATGCTTCAAATTTCAGTGTTGCTTGATCACCCAGACCAACCACTTATTCTATGTACAAGCCCACTGCAGCATTAGCTAGGTTATGATAGAGCCGTACAGAGCATGAGAAATTCACTGTCTACTGAAGCAAATTCACTTTGCCTTCAAAAACTCCATTCAAAAGTCCTTTCTAATGTTGGGTCAATATATGACTTCCCAGAAAAGCAGCATAATATAGTTAAATAGTCATGGAAATCAGACAGAACTGATTCATATCTGAGGTTTAGGTAGATAACTTTGGCCAAGTTACTTAAGCTCTTTAAATCTCAGTTTTCTCATCTGTGAAATAGGGATAATGATGGCAATTTCAAGGGTTCACTGAGAGTATTAAGTAACATAGCATATGTATAAAACATTGAATATGGTACCTTGCTCTTAGCATGCTACCTCAGCATGTTTATCTTCTGGAAATTTCTCCCTTGTGCTAATTCTTTCCACCTGAACCATACAGAAGAAGTCTGCATTTCTTTCCAGCTCAGCTATTCTGTCTTACCTGTCTCACTTTAGCTGTTCCTTAAATTACTTTATTTGGTGAGTTTCATTGCCAAAGAAATGCCATAGAGTTTGTTTCTCTTGAAGAGTGGTGCCTAGAAGAAACACAGTTTTTCAGAGGTAATCCGATCACTATAAAATGAAGAAGGACCATTGCCTACCATTAATGCAGCTCCAGGTCAAAATTGTTTGTTTCTTCTTCCCTTTCTGAGACCACCACATTTGGTCAGAATAATGTGAAGATATTATCTATGATATCAGATGTTTTATCCTTTAAAATTTTATATGCATAGAGTAGAAGTCATTAGGGTGAATTCTGCTTAATGTTAAGGTACTGTCAAAATCTTTTTTTGCTTTTTTTTTGTGTCGGATATTTCTCGAAATCCTCAGGTTTTTTTTTTAATGATATGACCTTTATATATTTTCTAAAGATGTGCTTTCAACTTTCAGTCATACTCATCTTCTATTTGACAAAAAAAAAAAAAGTTTGTTTGACAATGGAAAATGTAATAAAAACAGAGTAAATGCATGCTTGATATATTGCTGAAGTAGATGAATTTGACCTTACATATTTTGAAATCTTTCAATTTTATTCTCATTTATCTTAGTAAATAGAGGCAGAGGTTGTTGGATTGAACATAAGATTATATAATTCTCATTCCATTATGAATTAATATTATTAATCATTTTACATATAACTAGTTTAAATATGTAAATGAATATGAATATGTGTGTTTATTTTATCCATACTGGTGATCATTGTCATTTATTTAAATGTAGAGAATTAAATATGTAAAAAGCACTCTTACATTTTTACCTGAAAAACTATGCAATTTGAAGCATTGTTTTTTGAAATTAAATGATCGAGGTTATTTTGTTCGATTGAACATTTTTCTTTACATTTTTATCATAATCTTTGAATTCATTTTACCTGATTTTTCTCAATGGGACTACCAAAAAACTCTAAAAAATGTCTGTACCTTATAGTTTTCAACTTAACTTACAAATTGGCAATAAGAGACTTGTAAAACTCATATATGGAGTCTGCATAGTGTTAATCTTTGAGATTTATTTTCCCCCAAAGATTCATAAACAGTATTGACAAATATCTTGTACATTGCAGTTTTGACATGGTTTAATGTAGGATGAGAGGTTTGAAAGGTTTAAGTAAACATCTAAATTAAATTTGTTAGATATTCTACAGACATGATTCTGTTAGTCACTAGTATCGATTTATTTTTATTAAGTATTTTCCAATGAACAATAATATATATCTCTTCTAAAGAACTGAGTAAGAAAGCTTTTCAAAATAAACCCTGAATTCTTATCTTTTCTGCCATTAGTAGATAGACTTTTCCATTTAAGGAGTCATATCTATTTTCAATCTTTAAAATGTAATTTATTTTTGTAAATTATGCAATCTCTAGATGACTTTCTAGAGCCCTTTTCATTTGATACTCTTACCGATTTTGCGAAGTGATGTACTCATTGACATTATTTTTTACTGTCAAGAATTATCAATTTTAGCTAGTCTTTCATTTTGTTTTCCATATATCCTATTTCAGGTTAAAAATAATGGATATCCATTTTCGTAATTTATTTTATTTGTTAAGAAATGGTTAATATCAGCTATGGCCAGACTTTTGATAAAATGATCTTACCTTTCAGTCAGAAAGATAATCTTAAGTACAGATGATTATGATATGAAGTAATAAGTGCTGTAATAGTACTATGTAACAAAGTGTGGTGGAAGTGCAATTGAGGAGAAAATAAGTTTCATGATTCATCATGTAACATTTTTCCCAATTAGTAGTGCAAAGTGCAGAAATAATTGTTGAAGAGGTATGTGTGGGAAGAAAGAAATATGTGAAAGCAATTAAGTTTCTTAGAAAAGGTTTCAATAACAACTATTGTTATTCTTTATAATTATGATTCTTCATCAGATAAGGACATATCTTTTTAGTCTGAATTATTCCTTGTTTGAATTACTATTTAATTTTTCCTGAATAATCAATTTTTGTTAATGCTAAGCATCTCTAATTTTTAAGTTTGGTGATGCCTTTTTTTTTAATTTTTAATAGGGGCCAAATCACAGTGTATTTGTGAAAATATATGATTATGAGCAGCACTTAAAAATTGCAGAATTGGGCATGATTGGAACACTTAATTTGTTTGTTTATCCAAACATTATTGAACATTTACCAGTGCTAGGTACTATATTAGATGGAGAGCAAAAGAAGAGGTGGACTTTGCTATCATGGAGCTCATTGTCTAACCATAAAATCCCTTGAGCATAAAATATCATTGTGAATTTTTGTTATTGTTGAAATATTAACTCAAATATGTACCAAAACAGGTGGTAATAAGCCACATTTTGTTTAGAGTTATCACCAGAGTAGATAAAATTATATTAGCAAATTCTATTTTTAAATCCAAGCTTTTTTTTTTGGACAAAATCATTCCTTCAAGTTAATATTCCATAAAGATTTTTATACCTTTGGAATTCAAGTGTGAAAAAATGAGGGTGTCTAAATTGATAGCTACAATAATAGTATCCCTCACCTCATGATTGCAAAAGTAAAAGAGAGGATACTAAATTAATTTTAAAACACTGAAATTATGTCCTCATGCCCAACCATGACAAAACTGGGTATAGAATTGTCAGTTTGGTGGTTTCTTGGTTCATGATTATTTATGGAGCTGTTACTTAGCGGACACTCATTCCGCGTTGAGTGTTGAAACAAACATTACATCTGATTAGATATACCCCAAAATGTATGTATGGCATGGGTCGTTTTGTGATATGTAGATCTGGTGTTATTTTCTTCCATATGATACTTGTTTAAGGAGAGATTATGCCAGTAGTAATTAGAGGACTGTTTTTCAACCGTTTTTCTTAAATAGCCCCCAATCCAACATAGGTGAAATTCAAGCTGACTTGAGAGAGGCTAGAATCTCATCTGCTTACGTCCTACGTCCTTCAGTACACCTCCCACCCTCCTCTCCAAACTCCCCAAACTCAGAGCAGGTCAGATATGGTAACCTTGCTGATGGGGAAGCTCAGGGAATGCTCAGGCTTCTAGTGTCAGCATTGCAAATAACATGTCCACTGGCCTTCCTGAAAAATGTATGTTTTCATATTGTGAGGGAAATTAAATAACTTTCATTGCAGCATTCAGTTTTATTCAGCTGAAAGGTAAAAAATTCAAACCCATCTTACCACTGAATTGCTTATGAATTAAAAGTAAAACAGGATCAAAGTATAACTGGCAAACTATATTGGTACCACTGTAAATTCTTTGCTTTTTTTTGACAAGAAAATCGTATTGTATTTACATTAAGTAGATCAGATATTTGGGGAAGAATGTCCTCAATCAGGGTTCAGCAATTGTGTATGAGCCTAACCTGAGGTTTTTCTGCTTCGTAATTAGTCTTACCTTCTATGAAAGAAATAGACCATGTAGTATATATATGCATAATGTTTATAATTTAGCATATTTATTTCATAATAAACTAATTTTGGAAAAAGTTATAGTATATTGATGCTTATGGGATTTAGATTTCTAATATTGCTGTAGATTTTAACATTGTATTTTTTCTTTTTCTCTTCCCTCCCTCCTGCCAACAGTCCTGGTACCTGGGCTAGCTTGGTTCCTTTCCAAGTATCAAATAGGACACCCATCCTACCGGCAAATGTCCAAAATTACGGTTTGAACATAATTGGAGAACCTTTCCTTCAAGCAGAAACAAGCAACTGAGGGAAAATGAAATACGACAGTAGTTTAAGAAATTTAAAAAAAAAAAAAGTAAAAGAGGAAGACTGGACAAAACAAACAAAAAGGGAGAAAGGAAAGAAACTGAAGAAAGAAGATAATAGACCAGCAATTGCAGCACTTACAATCACTAATTCCCTTAAGGTTGAAACTGTAATGGCATAAAAAGGGTCGATGATATTTCACTGATGGTAGATCGCAGCCCCTGCAACGTAGCCTTTGTTACATGAAGTCCGCTGGGAAATAGATGTTCTGTCTCTATGACAATATATTTTAACTGACTTTCTAGATGCCTTAATATTTGCATGATAAGCTAGTTTTATTGGTTTAGTATACTTGTTGTTTACGCATGGAATCACTATTCCTGGTTATTTCACCAACGAAGGCTAGGAGGCGGCATCAGAGGTGCTGGGTGACAGAGCCATGAGCCAGCCATTTTATAAGCACTCTGATTTCTAAAAGTTAAAAAAATATATAAAATCTCTGTAGCCTTTAGTTATCAGTACAGATTTATTAAATTTTGGCCCTTAACCCAGCCTTTTCCAGTGTGTAACCCAGTTTGAAATCTTAAAAAAAAAAAAAAAAAAAAAAAAAAAAGGAAAAAAAGAAAAAAAGAAAAAAGAAAAAAAAAACAGTTTGAACACAAAGGCTCTATGGAAGAAATGCCTCTATGTAGGTGAAGTGTTATCTCTGCATGCAACAGTAAAAATTAATATAATATTTTCCCCACAAAAGAAACACTTAACAGAGGCAAGTGCAATTTATAAATTTATATCTAAAGGGGAATCATGATTATAAGTCCTTCAGCCCTTGGACTCTAAATTGAGGGGATTAAAAAAAGAATTTAAAATAATTTTGAACGAATTTATTTTCCCCTCAGTTTTTGAGGGCATTTAAAAGGCATTAAATCAAGACAAATCATGTGCTTGAGAAAAAAAAATTAATGAAAACACAGCACTTATGTTGGTTTAGCTGCAGCCTCCTTGGAGGTAGAATTTATTTATTTAAAATTACTGGTTGCATCAAGAACCCATAGGGTATACAAAAGGTTCTATAAAAATCTGCATTATAGAGACAGAGGCAGGCAAATCCATGTCACAAGGGTAGCTTACAGTTTACAAACTGGGAATGCCAGGGTGTAGGATATAAAAATGCACTCTTGAGAAAACAAATGTAATCAGGGTGCTGATAACTTGCATGGTGCTTTCAGACATTAGCCTTGTTCAACAAATTTCTTGTATTGACAGATCTGTAGTGTGCATGGGCAGACACATTTTGCCTCTATGTCTCTGAAAATTTTAATTAAAAATACTCTTTCCAGTAATCCTAATTTGCACGAAGATATAATGTCCACATTACGTGCCTTGCCTTGAAATCTAAAAAACAAAAACAAAAACAAAAAAACCACAAAAAAACAAAAAGTGACATCACTACACTTGTTTTGCTGCATTTATTATCATTTTAAATCTTTACCATTTTTATGATAAAATATTTTGTACTCCAGACGAAGAAAAATGTGTGACATCATGGATTTTTTAGACAGTTATACCTTTATCTCACATTTATAAAGCATATCATGGCTGTGTATAGTTGCCGCTTAAAAATTGTAATCGACCAGCAATATTTTCAGTATTTTGGTGTTTTTTCTATTAACCTTTCATGTTTTTCATCTTCCAATTAATATTTGGGGGGAGGGGTTTCAAATTTATACGAATTATGCAATACCAAGTTTTGCCTATGTAGGTAGTGCTTTTAGCTGTATTGGTTATTATAGGTAAGTACACAGATTTAAAAAAAAAATAATGTATGCTTTTTTTTGTTTGTTTGTTTTAATTGACCAAAGTGGGTACTGCTATTTTTGCAGTGTGATGAGGTCCTTTTGTGTACTGAGAGATGGACAGGGGATTTTTTTTAATATACATATATATATATTCTGGGGTGGGTGGGAGGATTTTTAACACTTTACAGTGTAGCTGTGAAGCAGTGCACCCTGAGATGGGCCTGGGCTGCAAAGCGACTGTTCTGCCTACTGTGACAAACTTCAACTTACACAGGTTCCCCCTTCTCTAATTTCCCACCTGGGGTGCAAGCTGAACTCATTTCTGGTTTTCATAACAACAACAACAAAAAATAGTAAGAACAAGTGAACACAAGAAATTCTCCTGGAGGCAGACTTGGCTTAAAATGAACTGTCTTATTTTTAATTTTTTTTTTTTTTTTTTTTTTTTTTTGGTGGTGGTAGTTTTTCTTGAGTTTCAAATCCACAGTAGAGAGTGAGCCTGTCTCATATTTGGCAAAGATATCTGTTGAAATATCCACATAGTGGATTTTTCACACTTTAGAGGTTTAACACATGAGCATACCTTCTCCTCCAAAACGCATCATCTCAGCTGGAGGGAGTACTCCCGTATTCTTTGCCCACCACTTCTCTTCCCTATTTCTTCATTTCATTACGATAATATATGATTTACCCGTGACTCACTACTTCAAATGGATGGCAGTATGCTTGAATTTTCTTTTGATACATCCAGAAGATTAAACAGAGTGTTGCTATTATTAAATGTATTTGGACTTAAAAATTAAAATCAAAGTTCAGTTTTTAAAAAACAAAAAAATAAACCTTGTTATGTTTTCATTTTACCTGCCCTTTTAAACTGGGAACCAGAGCAGAAGGCAAATGTAGAATTTTAAGAAATTAATGTTCCTGTGGATGAATAAAGCCCATTAGATGCTGATGGGTTTTTTTTTTTTTTTTTAAGGGATGGTACCTCAAATATATATATTTGATTTAGTTTCCCCTGAGGCATAGAGGGTGAATGGAGACTGATTTTATTTTGCCACCCTTCCCCCAAGTTCCATTGAGGGAATTCATTCCTAGAAGGCAAATCTTTCAGAATTAGTGACACATGGTGGGCTGTCTTGAGGAGCTCCATGACCCCCTTCCTCCAGGCCATGGCCCAATAAAATAAACTGTCCATTGTTCTCACAGCATATCATTTAATAACAAGAACAATGCTTATGGGTCTGGGAATTGTTTTTGATTAGGCCATTCAGTTTGAT